>NC_133654.1:264485810-265232026 GCF_009905375.1 Apium graveolens | reverse complement strand
CGTGAGCCAAACCTTGTACATTTTTATTTAAATTGAAGCACTTTCAGTTTTATCTACTTATCTTTAAAGGTATATGTTTAGGATGTTTTGTTATCATCAAGTATCTCTTAATTTATGACTACAATTCCAGTAGACATAAATTGGGGGAGATTGTTGTGAATATGTTGTGTACTTGATGATTACCTAAACAAAACATCTAAGTAGATTTTACTTAGTGAAATAATGTAGCACTCGACGGATAAGAATTATAGTCCCGACGGATAACTCATTATAGTCCCGACGGATGATTAACTTATTATCCATCGAGTGAGTAGCTTATGTAATAATAAGTTTGTAGCACAGTGTTGTATGCACCTTTATATAGAATCTGAAGTAGCATATAAGTCATGTTGACTTTAACTAGATATGCAGAATAGGTTGATTAACTGTACATAAGCAATGTCTTGTAATTCTGTATAAGTGAAATGAAGTCAAGTGCCAAAATAGCTACCAACGGATGAATAACAAAGCTTCGACGAATGATCAAATGACTATCAACGGATGTTTAACATAGCAGTCGACGGATGATCAATCATGTCATCGACGGATGATCTGAAAGTCGACGGATGATCATATCAAGAATTCAAACATCAGTTGAATAGTGAAAGCTGACACACAGCCGTTGAGTTGGATACAAATACACTGTGGAAGCCCATTAACTGGGTAATAGAGGACGAAAAGCAGCAAAGATCAAGACTGTTAGATTTTATATTTGTTCAGTTCTTTTGACTTTGTAATCTTGGTAATATATATAAACCAAGAGAGTAGCAAATAGAAAATAACTGAGATAGCTAAGAAACAAACACATAGAAATCTTTGTAAGCACTATCTTTAGCATTTCCTGTGTTCTTAGCAGTTCTATTTTGTGTAAGCAGCTGTGAGCATTTCTGCACACAGAGTCCTCTCGATATATTAAATATATCTCTGGTGGAATTGTTTAAATCCACCAGAAAGTTTTTAAAGACTCTTGTTTTCAATTACTTATGTTTTGATTCATTTAAGTTTACATTCCGCATTGTGCTAATCAAAACAAATATATCCATAATCGAGTTGAACATTTTTATTTCAAGAAAAAGGTTCAAGAATTCCATTCAACCCCCCTTCTGTAATTCTTGCTATATTGTTAAGGGACTAACAACAATACATATATCTAATTAAAAATTTGTGCACGGGTTATACGTAATTTTCTTAAATTTTTATTATATTCTAACATACCCTACGTGGAGGACTTGTCGAAAGAGAAATATTTTATTAATATTAAAAGCTAGAAAAATACCAAAAAATACTACTTATTTTGCGATTTTACTATCTTCTAAAAATATTTGTAAAAATATGGTGCAACCAAAAGTAATCACATATGCAACTAGTTGTATCGAGTTTTTTGTTTGCATTCGAGGTTGTTTTTGGTTGCATTCTAGGCTGATACTTGTTGCGTGCAGTTGTAGAAACTCGTCAAATTTGCACAGAGTTGCAAAAACCGTGTTTTTGCAAATAAAAATCAATAAAATATATTTTGCATTTTTTTTAAATGATAGTATTTTTGAAAAAATCTTTTTAAGTTTGGGTATTTTTTCAAAAAAGTCATGAAAACTAAAAAAAGGTAAATATAAAAAGAGTGAAAGTGTTTTAATTTTTTTGAAATGCAAATAGATTTTAATATAAACATAAGGATTATAAATTATCTGAAAAAAGGATTACACAGTAGCCATCTATCTATCTATTATTATTATTACTAGCTTACGGCTCGTGCAATGCATGGGTCTTGGTTAATATTTATATATTTTTATTTATATTTTATATAATTTTATTTAAATTTTATATAAATAATTAAAAACTAAATAATGATTATATAATTATACTTTTATTATGTATAATATCAAGTTAAGTTCAAATATTATAAATAGTATATCATTGATGAAATCATATTAATAAATAATAATGTAAATATTTTTTGTTGGTGAGATTTGAACCTGAAAACTTATATGCATCTTTATAAATAATAATATAAATGATGTTTGTTGTTAAGGGGATTTAAACCTGAGAACTTATATGTATCTTTATAATAATAATATAATGTTTGTTGTTGACGGGATTCGAACCTGAGAACTTGTGGAGTGTATTTTTTAGTATTTGGATCTAACGGCTCTGATTATTTGATGAATAAGATCCGACGGTCGTGATGAAAATGGATAACCAAAATGAGGGTTAACCAAACTATAAATTATAGTTCATTCCAGTTATTATAGTATAGTATAAATTATATATAAAAGAGCAATTAAGGGTTGTTTGAGATAATTAATTTATTTGAAAATACTGAATTACCCCTCATAAATAGATGTTCATAAATGTCAAATTAAGAGTTTATATTAATTACATCTAACTCAATCACTATTAAAATTTCATTATTATATATTAACAACTTATAACTATAAAATAATTTTTAGTTATATTTATTAATATGGACTAAGATTCTAATTTTGATATGAATTTATATATTATAAATTTAATTTTGAACCGATAATTCAATATGTTAACCAATTCCGAAAAGACTACTAGTTTAGTTTATTACCGAGCCCGAAAAATGTAAGAGAACTTTCGTTTGTGTGCTACCAATGAGTTGTTGTTTACATTTTAGAAAAAGTTTAGTTTGTCATCGTGCGACCGAAGTCAACATAAACTAATATATGTTTGAAGTTTTCAAATATATATGATAAAACATTAAAAAACTTAACGTCAAAACTACGCCATGAACATTCTAGTTAGCTAATTTTCCTAATTAGAGAAAGTGCATAATTAAAGAAAGAGAGAAAGTAAATTCAATCGTGACCATGAATATTACAAATCCAATAGAAGAAATGAAAGGAACGAATACATATAAACTCAATTTCTTCTGAATCAATCAACTTGATCTTTTTAAATACCCAATAACGACAATTCAGTAATAGAATCAAAATTTAAAATAAGTACATTATTCATGAATATCATCTATCAGTTTTTCGATATAAAATTCGAAAAAATGCATATCACAATAGAACATATTAACATAATTAACTAACATGTGAGTTTATAAAATGGCTGCTATAAAGCTAGTTTCCGAGAATGAATTAACCCACTTACATCAACCGATCATTTGAACTGCTACTGTAAAAACAAAACCAGCCTTCTAATCCGAGCAGCATTAGTTTATCCAAATAAAAAACAAACCAGCCATTCAACTAGCAACTCAACCCACTAATTAGCTCAACTTGATAGTTGACTACAATAATTAAAAAACAGAAAATAACATAAATTAATAGAAGAGAAAATAAATGGACAGTTTATCTTCCTATCTCTCATGCAAACTAGTTAAAGCAAGTTCTAACCCATGATTCCTCACCCGCCAACACAACCTTATCACTTCATTATCATCAACATTTGCCTCTAACTCTAACTCATGAACCACTATGAACTACTTTCAACTCTATATCAAATCCATCATTTAGATAAACGCTTTTAAGGCGGTCTAGTAAAGCATACATTTCATTGTTTCCAACATACATATAAACTGTACTTAGACCTTACTTGACACGAATTCACCATCAATATATAATGTATAACTAAAGTTGCTAAATGAGATATTTAAGGAATTAATAGCAACTTTTAAATGATAATTTTATAATAATATAAAGTGATTATAAGTAATAAGGACTGCAACCAAGTGTTTTTTACAACTATTTCAGACTGATCACTCGAAACAATAGAGGGACCTGAATCGGTAAGAATTACATCACCTATCTAGGGTTGTAAATGATTCGACATGTTCGCGTCCAATTTTAAAAAATTTAATTTGAGGTTGGTTCGATTAATAAACGAGTTGAACAAGAACATAATTTAGATACTTTATCAAATATAAGTTGAAATAGAATTTACGCGCATCTCGATCTTTTAAATGTGAACTTAAGGCAATGATAAACTAAAATTTTACAATTGTTAATGTTAAGGTGTTAAGTAACCGGTCACTCTAAAGACTTGAGGTATTAGAGGATGATCCGAACATGATCTTATACTCTTTAACATTCTCCCTCAATCGTACGATACGTTTTGTTACGACTGACAACAACAAATATAACCAACACCGGTATTAATACCAACAACAAATATTAAATAAATAATGGGGGGAGGACTCGAATCCGAGTCACTCGCTAAACGGAGCTCTGATACCATGTTAAGTAACCAATCACTCTAAAATCTTAAGGTGCCAGAGGAAGACCCAAACAAGATCTTACACTATTTAACAAACGAACCGGTCACTGCCAAGATCCTATATTAGTATTCTAACACTCCCCCTCATACGAAAACCCATCATTTGTGGGTCGAATAACAAAAGCCCATAATTCTAGGTCGAATAGTGGAAGCCCATCTCTGGGACATAATTTTGCATTTCATGTTCATAATAAATTATGATAATGTTGGGGTAGTAGGAAGTCGAAACTGAGTCCTCCCGCCAGTCTGGACTCTGATACAATGTTAGTGAATCGGTCATTCTAAAATCTTATTAATGCTATTTTTAGTTTTTTAGATTAATATTCTAACGGTTACTATTTTTAGTTTTTTAGATTAATATTCTAACGGTTAATAATTCACTAGTTTTACAACTCGTGCGATGCACAAGTCTTTATTAATATTTTTATATTATTTAAAATTATAATAAATTTCTTTTTAGATCATTACCTTATTAGTATATTTATAAACAATAATATAAATATTTGTTGTTTAACCTGAATCTTGGATATTGTATAAATAATAATATAAATAGTTGCTGTTATTGGGGTTCGAACCTGAGAGTTTTAGTGGTGTATAAATAATAGTATAAATATTTGTTGTTGACGGTTTTAAACTTGAGAGTTTGAGTACGATCCTGATCGCTTGATTAAAAAGATCTGACGGTCATGTGGATAACCAAATCAACCAAAAAAATACATATCAAATTATACCTCATTCCGATTATTATAGTATAAAACTATCGATAGTATAGATTTCTTGTAATTCGATATCTTACAGAGTGTTTTCATTTCGATATTAATTTTATTATCTAAATGTACGGGACAAAAAACTATTTCGATAGAAAGAAGCTTCTTTTGGGGATAATATTTCGATATATTTCTCTATCAATGAATAACTCATTCATCAAAATAAAATTAAAAATTACGAAGTTTAACTTTATTAATTTTAGCAAAGTAACCTTAAACAAAAGAAAAAGCAGCCTTAGCAAAATCACAAAGTTTAACTCTTTTTTGAAGTAATACTACTTCATATCTGTGGGCTTTCACCTGGATCATAAATTAAAATGGGCCCATTTTCTCTTACCATATTACCTTTAACCCGGCCCATTTTCTCCCTAAAAAAACACTTCATAGTTTAAACCAGTTAAGAAACAGCAGTCTTTACATTTCTTTACATTCATGGCTCTGAAGGTATTTTTTTAATTAATATTTTACTTATGTTATTACATACACACACAAACACATGTACATATGTTTTTGTCTTTGATCAAAAATAGTTGCTGTAATAAGTGATTAAGCATTTCTGTTTAACTGCCTACCATGTGTTTGATAAAATGCCTAGCTGAATAAATAGATAAATTTTTAATTTTTTGTTTTATAAGCTTCACATTGGTGTATATTTATGTAAGAATTAATAATTGTTAGTGACTTGATTATTCCGAGAGTCGGTAAATATGTGTAGTTAGAATTTGATTAAGCGTTGTTCGAAAGAGTTGATAATTGTTTTGCATTGTTTAAGTAATGTGATGTGAGTATGATTGAATTTAGTTGATAGAGTTGCAATGCAGGTGATGCTGAAATAAATGGAGAGAAGTTACTATGTTGCGGAAAATGAAAGCCCAAAATTTGGAATAATGGGACTGTTGTACAAAAATGAAGAGGCTTCTAGTGTTCTTTTCTGGTCATTATTATCGAGCCTCGTATAACTACCAGGGAAGTACTGGGACTAATAGTCTCCCGGTCCGGTGCAGAAAGTTGTCTGCTGTGAGGAATTTTTCTTCCTTTAATTTAGATAGTAGCAGACCGTTTCCTGATTATTCACCTAAAAAACCTACGGTAAGAGATTCTGAACTCATCTATCGTATATCGACTGCACTCAAGCAACGTCAGTCTGAGTCCCTCTCCCGCGTCCTAAAGCCTTTTGAACCAAGATTTAGACCTGACCACCTGATTTGGGTTCTGATGAACATTAAAGATAATTACAAAATAGTTTTGGATTTTTTTGACTGGTGGCGCATGCGGAGAGAGCCGTCATTAGAGGCCCGCTGCATTATAATTCATATAGCTGTTGCAGTAAATGACCGAAGGATGGCTCACGAGCTTATTCGTGATTTTTGGACAAAACCTAATCTAGATGTTAGTCTTACATTTCCTAAATTTTTTGATAAGATAGTATACACTTACAAGAATTGGGGTTCTAATCCTCTTGTCTTTGATATTGTTTTCCAAGTTCTTGTTGAAATCGGGAATATTGAAGAAGCCCACTTCTTTTTTGGTAGAATGTTGAGTTATGGGGTAGTTCTATCGGTTGATTCTTGTAACGTTTTTCTTTCTTGTTTGTCTAAAAATGTTGATACACTTGGGAAAACAGTGAAGGTCTTCACTGAATTTCGTGACTTGGGCATTTTGTGGAACACTACATCACATAATATAATGATCAATTTTTTCTGTAGAATTGGGAAAGTTAAAGAAGCTCATAACTTACTCCTGCTAATGGAATATTGGGGCTGTATTCCTGATGTTGTTAGTTATAGTTCTGTAATCGATGGTTATTGTCATTGTGGAGACCTTCAAATTGTGTTGAAAATACTGGAAGAAATGCAATCGAAGGGATTAAATCCGAACTCTTTTACTTTGAATAGTTTAATCCTTCTTCTTTGTAAGACTGGTAAACTGTTGGATGCTGAGAGGGTTCTTAGGAAAATGACGTGCCAGGGTATACATCCAGACACGGTTATCTACACAACTCTCATCGATGGCTTTTGTAAAGCTGGGAGTATTACATCTGCATACCGGCTGTACGACGAGATGTGCAGTTTAAACATTTATGTTGATTTGATAGCATATACTGCCCTAATTTGCGGTCTCTGTCAAGCTGGAAAAATTGTTGAGGCAGCAAATCTTTTTCATGAAATGCCCAGGAAAGGTTTAGCCCCTGATGAAGTTATATTCACTGCGCTTATTGATGCTTATTGCAAGGCAGGAGAAATAAAAGAGGCCTTTTCTCTTCACAACAAGATGGTACATCTGGGGCTGAAGCCAAATGTTGTTACTTATACTGCAATTTGTGACGGGCTCTGTAAAAGTGGGGAGGTGCATACAGCTAATGAGCTTCTTCATGAAATGTGTGGAAAGGGTCTTGAATTGAATATTATCACTTACAACGCACTCGTTAACGGACTATGTAAAATGGGTAATATAGTAGAGGCTATAAAGCTTGTGCAAGATATGGAGGTGGCAGGGATTCATCCTGATGTTTTTACATACACTACTGTGATGGATGCTTACTGTAAATCAGGTGAAATGTTCAAGGCGCATGAGCTTCTCGGTGAAATGTTGGATAGAGGGGTACAACCATCCCTAGTTACATTCAATGTGTTGATGAATGGATTTTGTATGTCAGGAATGCTAAAAGACGGGGAGAGATTACTAAACTGGATGTTGGAGAAGAATATACTTGCAAACACTACCACCTACAATTCTCTCTTGAAGCAGTATTGCATTGGTAATAATATGCGTTCTGCAACTGAAATGTACAGGGGGATGAGTAACCAGGGAGTGATGCCAAATGAAAACACTTATAACATATTAATACGAGGGCATTCCAAAGCTAGGAATATGAAGGAGGCAGGGTTTTTGCATAAAGAAATGATTGAAAAGGGATATAAACTCACAGTTGATTCATACAATGCGATCATTAAGGGTTATATTAAAAGAAAGAAATATATGGAGGCAGCAGAGCTGTTCAGAGAGATGAGAAGAAATGATTTAGTTGCAGATAGAGAACTTTATAATATTTTTTTGGAATTAAACTTTCATGAAGGCAATGTTGCAGTGACACTTGAGCTTTGTGACGAGACATTAGAGAATTGTCTTGTGGATAAAGCCGATGGCCGAAACATTTAGCTTGACCATGGTCATTGTCCTGTTTCAATGGCCTTAGGATTAGTACTCGCACACCCAGAAGTTTGGAGAGACGTGTACAATTATAATGTGATGGGAAGCGTTTTAAACTATCTTTTACTTTCCATATCGTATCTCCTAGCTCAGGCACAGAAAGCTTGCTGATGAGGTTGGATGTAAGCAGCACTATTTATCAGGAGTTCATAGGGTAAGGTATTCCCCCTAGCCCCTAGCTAATACAAGGGTAAGTTCATTTTTCCCTTCTTTGTATTCGGTGGCATTTCACTTCTTTTTTTTATGTATTAGCATCTGGCCTTTAGTCAAAAAACTGTTGTAATTTTTTTATAATACATATACCCTGTATACCTCTGCGAAGAAAAACAGCCATGGGAAATGTTCCCATGGCAGAAGTTGGTTGAAGTTGGTTTCATATCCACATCAAAATTTAGTAATACTTAAATAAAATTCATTGCGTTATTTTTTCAAAATAAAAAATAAAAAATTCATTGCCTTATATAATGCCACTGTCTGTTCATGGATACTTATAGTTTTATCACATGCAGAAAACTATCAGGGAAATGCTATGATGAACACATCTTGAGCAGAAACAGAAACCGGTTGCAACTTAGCGGGAAAAAGCGACGTGCCAAACTCAGTCAGGGTTAAATTCGTCCAGGTGCATTATTCTTAATTTTAATTTATCAGTATGAACTTACGGCACCTAGGTCTTAGGTTAATCTGATCGATTTTTAGCAGTCTCTATATGTTACCTTAATAGAGATGCAACTTAAAATCCTTTGTTTGCTACTCTAACTTGAAAGACCTGTGCAGTGTCATGACGGGACATAAATTTTGTGGCATGGACATTATATTTATGTAATGCTAAGCATTACTGTAATATTTGCTTTTCTAGGATTGCATCTTATTTAGGATAATATAGTATACTGATATAAACGCCCTATGCAGTATCCCATGGGACGAAGCAATTGTGAAAAACTAGCAAGGGGATGCTAGTTTTGGCGGGGATGATATTTGTTATTTTGGCATTGCTATTGGTGATAGGATTAAAGAAACAGCGAATATCTTAACAAATTTGGTGGTCAATTATACATCCAGTGGTGAGCATGAAGACGTTTTCTGAAAGCAGCTGCAGCTCACCGATAATTTGGACAAATTTGGACGTTTTTGAGAGTAACCGCAGATTTTGATGAAAATCCTATATAGTGATAACTTGTGTATCTTTTTTAATTACTATCTTATTGCTTTTTCTGGTTTGTTTTGTTTTGAATAAAAAAATTTAGTGAAATTTGGATTATCTGTCGGTTTTTTGCTATTGATTTACTTACGAAGAGGAAGATAAGCCAAATAAACACCTAATTAGGTGCATTTAAAGTTTGTCTTCTTTATCCTGTATCTTTACAAGTATTATGCAAATGGTATACTAACCTGAAACGATTATATATTACTTCAGGCTCATTTTTAAATCAACTTGATTTGAATATGAATATAAACATTATATTATTAGGTTTGTATAATACACTTTTAAGATTATTAAAATCAATAGTAGACATCATTGTGATTTGCCTCAAAATTATTGTGCTCAAAATATATTGAATTCAAATCAGAGCTTGATATATACAAAATTCATTTCAGATTTTAAAGCCGATTCCCCGAGAGCATTCTACTCCGAGAGCATTCTACTGGAGTTCTGCAGTTTTTTCAGAAAAAGTCCTGATAAAACACAATGAAATAACTCTAACCGGAAAAAAATGAAGTTTAGCGCAAGTCCAACAACTCCCTTATATGAACTCTTAAGTTCAATTATAAGGATTTTAATTAAAAATGACACTCCAATAATGTCTTAATACTTCCTTAGAGCAAGTTCAACAGCTCTCTTAAACATGCTCTTAACTCCAAATATAAGAAATATGATAAAAAATTACACTCCAACAGTGTCTTAGTGGTTCCTTATATCACTAAGATAACTCCCCCATGCCTTATCTTTAAGGTACCACAAGTGATCCCTTATTTCATTTTTATCAATAAAAAATTGATTTCTCTCTCTTCTTTTTAGTTATTTTCTCTCTTTTTTTTTCATACCTCATTCATATTTATTATTATTTTAATTATAAGGAATGAAGATAAAGATCATTATTGGAGTTCAAATTCAAAATCATTTCTTAAATCACTAAGAGTTAATATTTTATAATATTTATAAGGAACTTGTTAAGAGACCGTTGGACTTCCTCTAATCACTAATACATGAGCTTCATTCTTTATCTTTAAGGATTTTTAGTAATAAAAAATTCATTTCTCCCTCTTCTTTTTACATTTCTTTCTCTTTGTTCCACTTTTTGTCCATATATTTTCAAATTTATTAATATAATAATAATAAGGAAGAAAGATAAGGATCATTATTGGACTTGAAATTCAAAATCATGTCTTAAATCACTAAACGTTAATATTTTATAATATTTATAAGGAATCTAATAGAACAATGTTATACTTGCTCTTAGATAATTACATGTCAAGGCTTCTATTCACTTAAATACATCTCAATCAAGAGTAACGTTGGATAATTCAAGTGATTAAAAATTTATCAGGATATTTAAAACCGGATCGTGAAAATTTTCAAGTCTCTTAAGTCATAAGAATCAAAATTTTGTGCCCATATTCTTTTCCAATTTTATGGCATCCCAATTCGATAGCATTGCTCGCTTGATAGTTTTGTTGGGTTTTCTCGTAATTGTTTTTTCATATTTGTGCGTATTCTCCCCGTCCCGGTAAGTTATTAACATTTGAAATGGAGAGTTTGAAAGTATTTTAAGAGTTTTCTTTTTAAAATAAAAATTTGAACATTTTATTTTTATTCCAACGAAAAAAGGTTTTAAAATAACTTATTTAACAATAGCAGATATAAAAACCTTAAAATACGTATCAAACACTCAATTTCAAATGTTACGAATTTATTGGGACCGGGAATGAGTACAAGTCAACTCTAGTTGTAGCCACCGATTGGTGGAAGATGCTATCAAATTTGACTATATTAATCACTTATCCCTTATTATCCACTAAAAAAAGCTCTGGAGTGCAGAGATATTCTATTCACAAGTCAATACCCGAAACATAAAAAAAATTCCAAACGCAATATAAATCCATTTTCTGCCACCCAAGTTGTCATTTGTATATTTTGAGTTGCGTTAAATTTGGACTTTTGTAACATGGCTGCATGCATTTCCAGATTTATCTTAATTAGGTTTGTCTAATGCCCCTTGACACACGTTAAGAACCCGTACTTGATGAGCTGGGCTACTGGCGGAGATTTTTGTGTATGCCGTGAAGTCCATCGTTATTAATAAACTCTCTATCAATAAAATTTTGATAACTGATCGAATACGGATTTTTGGCGTGTGACTTGGGCATGTACTAGAAAATTCGATCTTAATTTCAAGTATTCTTTATTGATTTGAGACCAACCTGCTGGCGCTGTCCCCATGCCTATTAATGGATCTTACCTCATCCCTCTCGTCACACATGTGGTAAATTTCATTTTCATAGACTATGTCAATGTGATTCTACTTGCACAGTGAAAATTTCTGCAAGTAATTTTCATAGTGTGACTGTGTATATTATGTTGAGTCTCTTCTGCTGTTTTCATCAACTTAAGTAGTCATGGTTTCGAAAAGTAGTGTTAAACTCTTAGGTGCATTCTTTAGCCCGTTTGTTAACCGAGTTCAAATCGCGTTTAATTTAAAATCAGTTAAGTTTGATTATGTTGAAGAGACATTGAGCTCGAAGAGTAAGCTTTTACTTGATTCCAACCCGGTTAACAGGAAGGTGCCTGTTGTGATCCATGATGGTAAGATTATATGCGAGTCTCTTATTATTGTTCAGTACATTGATCAGGTCTGGAGGGATAATGGTTACGCCATTCTCCCGTCTGATCCTTCTGATCGTGCTGTTGCTCGATTTTGGGCTGCATATGTTGATGATAAGGTAAACTTTTTACGTTCATGCAAAATATCATAGCCTATTAAAATTTGTTAGTTTTTAAGTATTTGGAACCTGTTACTTATCATGGCTTCGACTTTGCAGTTGGTTCCTAAGTTGAAGGAGCTACTAGCAGCCCATGGACAGGAAAAAATTGCAGTAAAAGAGCGAATAGAGGAAATAATGGCGGCTCTGGAGGAGGCTTTTGTAAAATGCAGCAAAGGGAAGGCCTATTATGGAGGGGATAATATTGGATACATTGATATTGCTCTAGGAAGTTGCCTGGAGTTCATAAAGGCTATGGAGAAAATAAGTGGCCTGAAGCTGGTAGACGAAGCCAGAACACCAGAGCTCGTACGTTGGGCTGATAGGTTTGCATCGAGTGAATCTGTTAAGAATGTTCTTCCAGAGACCGAAAGGTTTGTGGAAGTTCTCAAGAAGATTCAATCAAATTCCTTTTTCAAACCAGGGCCTGCTTGACTTACAAATCGCGATAAGAGAAGAAAATTTGGCCAAGCCTAAGTTCCTTGCTGCTTGTTGGCTGTGCAGTATGCTGCTGAAATTTGATTCTGCTCTAAGAGCAAATGAGTGAGCAGCTGGATTGCCCTTGCCCTATTCAGGGAGGCCGAGAGTTCAGATCTTGCCAAAGGCGGAGTTTGTTCACTTGGGAAAAACAAAGAAGTTGACTAGCTAGAATCGGTTTCCAGAAAATATTTGTAAAAATACGGTTAGCAACTGATTGCAAGTGAAGTAAAGTTTGTAAAAACAAGAATAGTTGCATTAGCATTTGATGGATTCTAGTTGTAAATTTTTATCGTCTAGTGATATTGGATTGCAGTGTTGTAAAACATATTTCTGGGACTATTCTTGACACAGAATCATCTCAAAAGAAAAAAAATAAACAAATTAGTTCAATTATAACTAACTAGTTCTATTTCAAACACCAAAACAGAATGAAGTTCATTTCCATCTGAAGTGAAATGCTGGCTGTAATCTGTATCATTTTCGCGATAGCATGCAATTAGAGCATTATATGCAGTGCATCATCTCTGATCCCTGTTGTGTTGGACTTACTACTGTAGATAATTGTTCTGCCTCCGTCTTGCACAGTGTTATTAAACGCGAGATGCGCACTGAAGCGCAAAGACTTCCTAACGCGAGAAGCCGGCTTTTTGAAAAAAAATGCAATAGTTTCAAAAAAATATTAACAATAAATTTAACATGTAATCAACAAATTAGATCGTCATAAAACGTTAATAATAACCAAGACCATTTGTCTAAATATAAAATATAAATGTAGATATTTCTAAATTATGTTATTTAAACGTTCCTGACACACGATTGTCGGGGACCAAGATCGTTTGTCTGCATGCTTCTGGTGCCTGTATTGTAATAATTGGGCACATGTCTTGTGTAACTGACTGAGTCTGCTAATAGTTTTAGTTCAGTCAAATGTTAGAAACTAATTTGATCTGAAGAGAAAATATAGATATTACTTTTATATATTTAATAATAAAGTTTTAATATTTTAAGAACTGCAGCGCATATTGCTGCCGTTTCAGTCAAAATTCTTGTGCTCGATTTGTATCGAATTCAAATTGAATTTGAATGCTATTCAAGGTTATTCTACTGGTTGTGCAGTTTTTTAGTAAAGAATCATCTTTTCCATTAAAATAGTATGATAATATGGGAAGAATTATTCGTTTTTTTCAATTCTTTACGTTTGGGAGGGATGATTCGCAGACATTTTAAGACTACATAGTTATAATTTATAAATTATTTCTTTTAAAAAATTATTATGAATAAAAATTTAATTTTTAAATTATTATTGAAAATAGAAAATTTTTAAAAATAAGTTATTATATATTTTAAAATACGTGTCTAACAGTAAAAAAGAAATGCAAGAAATGAGGGGCGGAAATAGTACATAGTTTTACAAAATAATTTAAATTGGTTGATTTTACCGACCTTATTCTGCAACTACATAATTAACAACTTTAATATTGAATATTGTAGTATGAATATAACAAATTTAGTTATCACTAATGATTTATGAATTCAAGTTTCTTTAACTACATAATTATACAAAATATTTGTCTTTTTTATTTTTGTTCTTTGAACTCATTCCGGGTTCGATTCCCCGCATAATCAAATAACTTTTTTTTTATAATTTCATCTCGATTTCAAACTCAATTTTTTTCAACTAATTATTTAATGAATTATATTATATTATTTGTTTTAATATTATTAATTTAATCACGATGCACTGATTATTATTATCACTACAAACTTTTAAATTTACGAGAGATGTGTTTAAATATTGTCTTAATTTTTAAAAGAAAAATATTATGATACAAAATTAGTTTCCAATATAGTTACTCCTTCCTTCCGTCTCATTCAACTGTATATTGTTTATTTTTTCGACTCGACACGTACTTTAAGGTAATTATAAAGTAAACTTTCATAATTTATTTTCAAAATTTTCTTTTTTTGTATTAAAATTTAAACATCAATTTCTTATTCAAAAGAAAAAAAAATTGAAACCTATTTATTGAGAATTAAAATGTCGAGGCCCATGAAAAACCAAAATACCCATAATTTGAGAGGAAATGCTCAAAATGCGTGTACGTTTTTAAAAAAAAATTGTGAAGCGTGTTCCTTTTTTGTTTCAGTTGAATACGCATCTTTATGATGCATATTCTTTAAAATTCAAAAAAGAAACACGTATATGTTCTTCACAGAATTTTAAAAGCTAAATACGCATCTTGTAAATGTATATTTCGTGGGTATTTTGGACGGAACGTAGCATCAATCATTATTTATTTTGGACAGTTAAAACTGAAAAGTAGTATATTTTGGACATTTATACTATTCAAGGAGGAAGAGGGAGTTTTAAATACTATGGAGTTAATGGTTGAATGTAAATGATATTAACATAACAATATCAATAAAATTATTCTATACTGTCCCTAATAGCTGCCGCTTGCCAATACCAAGTACGTCATTTTATAACAAATTTTTTAATTTTTTTTTGCATGTTTTTTAGAATGACGGCTCCAGGTTAGTTTTTCTGAAAAACAACTCACAATTTGCAAAGAAAAGTGAGCATCCGTGATGGGCTGATGGCTGGTAAAATAAAGCCGCCACTTTCAACAGTGACAACTGACAATCCCAAACTCCAAACTTTTCTTCATATCGTATAAATATGTTGATACTCGTGCTATTTTCATCAACTCAATCTCAAGTCTTATTAGTACACAACAAGTACTCAAGTAGTCATGGTTTCAACAACTAATGTGAAACTTCTAGGTGCATTCTTCAGTCCGTTTGTGAACCGAGTTCAAATGGCTTTCAATCTCAAGTCAGTTGAGTTCGAGTATGTCGAAGAGTCGTTGAGTTCGAAAAGCAAGCTTCTGCTTGATTCCAACCCGGTTTACGGGAAAGTGCCTGTTATGATCCATGATGATAAGATCATTTGCGAGTCTCTTGTTATTGTTCAGTACATTGATCAGGTCTGGACGGAGAATGGTTCCCGTCTGATCCTTTTGATCTTGCTGTTGCGCGATTTTGGGCTGCGTATGTTGATGATAAGGTACAGTTTTTACGTTGAAGTATGGTTATAGAAATAGGCCTATTTTTGCATATGTCGATGATAAGGTACAGTTTTTACTTTGAAATATGGTTATAGAAATAGGCCGATTTTTCAAGAAAAAAATAAAAATTGCCCGTAAATTTTTCAAAAATATTTGACCGGTTCGATAAATAGCCAATAAAACACCGATAATCAGCTGATTTTTCAGAAATCGCCGATAAATCACAGTAGATTGCTACCTCAGTTGATTAGTTCCAAGTTCTGAAATCTGTACCCATGCGCCTAAGTAACAATGTTCGTAGAAAATAATCTAGTCTACTAAAATTTGTTAAGCTAGTAAGATTACTTATCATTGTCTTTACCTAATTTGAACCTCTTACTTTTTGTGACTTCTTTGCAGTTGATTCCCCTATTGAAGGAGCTACTATGGGCCAAAGAAGAGGAATACATCACATTAAAAGAGCGAGTAGAGGAAGTAATGACGGTTTTGGAGAAGGCTTTTGTAAAATGTAGCGCAGGAAAGGCCTACTTTGGAGGGGATGATGTTGGATTTATCGATATTGCATTAGGAAGCTGCTTGGAGTTCATAAGGGCTATGGAGGAGATCAGTGCAATGAAGTTGGTAGACGAAGCCAGAACACCAGAGCTCGTACGTTGGGCTGAAAGGTTGAGGCTGAATGATGCTGTTAAGGATTTTCTTCCAGAGACCGAAATGGTTGTAGATGTTCTTAAGCGGATTCAATCAAAGACCTTTTTCACTCCAGTGTCTGTTTAAAATATAGATCATAATAACAAAAATAAGCTTAGCCAAGCCTTTGTAGCTTGTTGCAATATGCTCCTGCAATTTGATTTTTCTTGAAGTTTGTCAAAAAAGGATAGTTGTGGTTGCATTTGGTTGATTCTAATCGTTAAATTTTCAGGTATAGTTGCATTCGGCTACAATGTCGTTAACAGAACACACAAAAAAGAAAAATCACACATCTAGGATTGTTCTTGACACATGATCATTTCACAGAAAACAAATCAGTTCATTTGTAACAAATTTGGTACCTTTCTGTATTGTCCGGCCTGTTTGATGCGGCTGCAAACGACAAAACAAAACGAATTTTGTTACCACACAACATGTTACCACCAAACATGATCCCCCTCCTGAAGTGAAGCTGCTGGGATATGAGCATTATATGCAGCATTTGTTATCTGTTCCCTGTTGTATGACTTAAATTTGGCGGCATTTGGACTGTCAGGCATACACCAAAGAAGAATTAAGTTCTTGTCAAGTCACACTTATTCAGCAGCTGTTTCACATTTAGCAGCTTGAGTTTTTAGATTACATGATCAGCTCTTGTAACTCAATCCATCAATCATGGTGTCAGGTGGTGTTAAGCTTCTAGGTAACACTTGTAGCCCGTATGTGAACCGAGTCCTCATCGCCCTCAAACTCAAAGCTATTGACTTTGAATTCCTCGAGGAGAATCTGAGTTCCAAAAGTGACCACCTTATGAGATGCAACCCTGTTCACAAGAAAGTGCCTGTTCTAATCCATGACAATAAGATCATTTGCGAGTCTCTTATTATTGTTCAATATATCGATCATGTCTGGAAGGACAATGGTTACTCCATTCTACCTTCTGATCCTCATGATCGCGCTGTTACTGATTTTTGGGTAGCATATTTTGATGTTAAGGTACACCTTGATCAGTTTAAAATAACAAAGGCAATCTTAGTTATATTTAAGTTGATTGAATTGTGTCAAGGAATCAGTTACTCTAAAATCTCAAGGTCTTAGAGAATGGCCCTTTCCATGATCTTATATTATTTTAACTCTCCCCCTCACTCGAGAGCCCATTATGGGTCGAAGAAGGAACCAATAACTCTAAAACCTCAAGGTGTTAGAGAATGGTCATTTCCAGGATCTTATATTATTCTAACAAATTGTTATATTTGTTACTATAAACTGCTGCAAAATTGTTGATTTTGTCATTTGATTCTTTGCAGTTGGTTCCTATATTGAAGAAGCTATATATAGTCCAAGGGGAGGATAAGATTGCAGTGAAACAAAGAATAGACAAAGGAATGAAGGTTTTGGAGGAGGCTTTTGCAAAATGTAGCAAAGAGAAGGCCTACTTTGGAGGGGATACTATCGGGTACATCGATATTGCTGTAGGAGGCTGCTTGGGGTGGATTAAGGCAATGGAGAAACTGAGTGGCCTGGAGCTGATAGAGGAAGCAAAAACACCTAAGCTTGCTCAGTGGGCACTCAGGTTCATGTCGAATGATGCTGTTAAGAATGTATTTCCAGAAAATGGAAAATAAATAGAATTTTTCAACAGGGTTCCAAACTTCAGACTAAGTAGCAGGCTGTAAGAAGTTGTGTTTTTGTGATCCGGATGCATTATCCTTTGAACAATTAAAAACGTAGATTTTAGAAATCGACGAACATGAATAATGTCGGAAAGAGCTAGCTTTCCTGATAAGTTGTCAACATTTTGCAAGGACAGTAGACCACACGACAACATAATCCTGGGACGATAGAGGATAAACTCTTAACTACTTGAGTTATCCCACCGTGCTCTATTCTGGGAGTATCTTTATTGCATCTCTTAAGCAATAGTTTCCCTTTAAAATTTAAAATGTTGCTGTGTAAACATATTATAGTATTCCATAACAAATTAACATAACAAATGTTGCTGTTGCATGATTCTGCACATGCGGCACTTGTCTACCATGAGACCAGAACACGAATCGATTGCAGAACTATAAATTACCGTCAAAGTACCAGAAGTTACCGGTATCGTTGTTTAAATATAAGATTCAGTTCTTATGCTATTCATTATTCAACACTCTCCCTCAATCGCAAGTATCATCAACGTACCATAAGTTACGGGTCTTATTGTTGAAATGTAAGATTCAGTTCTTATGCTATTCAACACTCTCCCTCGATCGTATGATATGTTTCGTTTCGATTAACCAAACAACGTACATAACCAAACATATACCGATTACCAATACTAAACCAACAAATATTAATTTAAATTAAATAAATTGAGGGGGGTGGGAGGACTTCAACCTGAAACCCTCAGTAAACCGAGCTCTGATACAATGTTAAGTAACTAGTCCGCCTAAAATCTTAAGGTATCAGACGAAGGTCCTAACATGATCTTATGCTATTCAACATGTTAGAAATAAGTTAGTTCTTTCTTAACTAACTAGTTCTATTTCAAAATCATTGAAACCAAACGAAACAATTCCCTGAACTGTCGTGCCTTAATGCGTGCATAGACCAAAATTTGTGGCATTTGTTTCCTGTTTGGTTGCTGCAGACTCCATAACTGAATGAAGTTCATTTTCACCTAGTATGCTTGTTAATTAGGCACTCCTAACTTACATGAGGGGTTCTCTGCAGTCTGCATTGCTTGTTCTGTCGGGAACTTCTGCGTATATGATGTACAGTTTTCATATTCAACTCAATTGCATCCAACATTTCTTGTTATACAGTCTAAAGATGTCAACAAGAAGTGTTAAACTTCTGGGCTCATTTTTTTGCCCGTATGCTAACCGAGTTAAAATTGCCCTTAATTTGAAATCAGTTGCATTCGATTACCTGGAAGAGAAAATGTGCTCCAAAAGTAATCTTCTCCTAATTTCTAACCCGGTTTATCAGAAAGTCCCTGTTCTAATCCACGACGATAAGATCATCTGCGAGTCTCTTGTAATTGTAGAGTACATTGATCAAGTCTGGATGGACAATGGTTACTCAATTCTCCCATCTGATCCTTATGATCGTTCTGTTGCTCGATTCTGGGCAGCATATGTTGATGACAAGGTACTTTTCTCGATTAATGTTCCATGATAGTAAGAGGAAATGTGTATCATGGCCAATTAAATTTGGTAGGAATTGCTCATTGTAGAGATTCTTTTGATTTCATGATTCTATACTAGTACAAATATCTTTAGCCTTTATGTAATAGATCAAAACTAATACGATTTGTTAAAGAGTCTAGGATCCTGTTCGGACCTTGCTCTATTTACTACCTTAAGGCTTTAGAGTGATGGGTTACTTAACAAGATTATCTGCATGCAATATACATTAAGATTCTGGTTCCAAGACTATTTTTTGAAATTGTTTCTTGTATGCAGCTGGTTCTTACATTGAAGGATCTCTTATCATCCCAAGGTGAGGACACGATTGCAGTGAAAGAGCGATTAGAGGAAGCTATATCCGCTTTAGAGGTGGTCTTCTTGAAATGTAGTAAAGGGAAGGCCTACTTTGGAGGGGATGATATCGGATTCATCGATATTGCTCTAGGAAGCTGCCTGCAGTGGATTAAAACTGTGGAGCAAGTAACATGAGTTTGATAGACGAAGCAAAAGCTCCGAAGCTTTTCGGATGGGCTGAGAGGTTCATGTTGCATGGTGCTGTTGCAAATGTATTTCCAGAGACTGTAAGGTTTTTGAAAGTGGTGATGAAGATTCAAGCAAGGGCAAGAGCTTCTTCAAACTAAGGGCTTCTGTGCTCAAAATCATAATCAGTTTCAGCGGAAAATAAACTAAGTACCAGAATAGTAATAAAAAACCAATGTTCCAAATATATTTTTAAAAATTGTTTCCGGTTATCACGAGGATAACTGTATAACATATTTAACTAAATGTTTAGTGCTTACACACTTTATTTATTTTAATATGTATTTCATGCTGATTATTTTGATATTTAAATTTATGTAAATAATAATTTGATATTATTTTTATTGTCGACCCCGTATTTTGTACGAGTCGCCAACTTTATATTTATGATTAGAGACCTAATTAAAATGCATCAAACTCACGTGAATTGGTGCTTCTTGTGTGATTTTAGAGCATATGCACCGGGAAGATTAAAACTTTGATTCATGAAATGAATCAATGGAGTTTACCATAATTCTTATGCACCGGGAGTAAATTAACTCCATCAATTTGTGATGACCCATCAATTACTCAAGCTCTCCGTTGATTTCTGATGTAGTCATCAAAGGACTTCAATTACTGTTTACACCAAAACTAACCTATTTTTAATAGTATTTTAAGATTTTGTCCATCTCTTCCTTCCATTCTTTCTCCTGAAAATTCTTTCTTAAGTCCAGCAAATATTAATTCATGAATTGATTGAGCTATATGGTTGCATAAAAGTTGAGTAAAAAAGTTGATTTATTATGAACATGAATTGACTCCATCAATTTTATCAATAAATTGATGAATCAAAGTCATTCATGGGTGCATATGCTCTTAGGCACACATTAAAAAAATCGTTTTTCGCAAATACCCGTGTTGAGGCACGCCTGTTTCACCACTCAAATATTCGAATTAAAATATTGGTGAGATACCGAGCTCTGTTTTTGTGATATTTGATTTCAGGCGATAATTATCGACCCGAACTCGAGTATCAAATTATCATGCTCGTAAAATTCGTCATTCTAATCGAGCCTTTATTATTTATTACATTTATATATTATACATGTATTTCTATATAAATATTCAATATATATATATAGTCGACTTCGAGTGAACTGATCATATTTCATTTATTTGATAATTTATTCAAGATTTTTAACCGAATTCAAATATTTCATTTTTTTACAAATCGAAATTCAAGTAAAAAATATAAAATCAATTAAATTTAAGCTCGAGCTTTGTAATAAATTCCAAACTAGAGCGGCGTTCGACTCGGCTCGGCTTGTCCACATACATAATATAGGTTAATTTTGGAATTTGTGCAATTGTGTCTTGTGTGTGTAAAACGTATCTTTTGCCTGCACTTCTAGTGTAGGATGTCCTATACGCATTTTAACTTCTAGATATAAAAAATTTACAGCAATAAGATGAACAAGATCCAATGGCTGACAGGTTTCTGGGGCCCATGTTGTCCTGTCCCATACGTTTTTGCCTCATTGCCTCCGTCATGACATTAATCATTTCATTTCCTCAGTCAACGCTATTTCGCACCCCGATAACGAGGATAATATAATCTGACTGATATCCGATCTGAAATCCTAAATTTTGAATTTATTGTACCGTGATAACGATTTATGAGCGACATAAACAGTCTCGTCTGATCTCGTAAAAATTAATAAAGAAATTTTTTCATATTAAAATTGTTTAAACTAATAAATAATTAGATTTATAAATGGTACAAATAGATATATTCCCTTTACGAATTTTGAATAAAAAGCAGTGTTATAAAAAACGGGAATCGAACTTAGTTGATAGATGCACCTTCTAGAGATTAACGGGAATAATTAATCGGGTCGTTAATCAGAATTAATTTAATATTATTTTTATTTATAAATAATAATACATGTAATTATTTTACTATTTTTGATTATACATATATATTTTTATTAATATTTATACAAATAAATTTAAAATATGGAATATTATTAAAATAAATATAATTCTTAGACGTAATTTATGTATTGAGGTCAATTTGAGATTGAAAAATTAAGAAGGTTTATTATTTATTTAAAATAGTAAATATGTAAATAAGATTATTTTTCTTAATTTTTTAAATATATATATATATATTTTAATATTTATAAATATTTTTTCAAAATTTTACCAATCAGGACGATTTTTGTCCTACTAACCGATTTTTGACCGATTAATTCGATTCTTGACCGATTTTCACAAAAATCGAATCTTGATCCGATTTTCGCAAAAATGAATTCTTGATCCGATTTTCGCTTATTCAGTTCGATTTTCTACGGAACAGTTTAGAACACAAACTGTACAAAGAAGTATATTTTCCTAACGTATTTAGAAGTAAAGGAGAGTCGAAACCAAAATCTCGAAGTCAAAGTTCCGTGCGGATAATTCCAATAACTAAAGTAATAAACTCGCTAATCAATCAGGCCGATTTTTGATATACCAACCCAATTTTTGATCGATTAATCCGATTTTCGTAAAAATCGATTCTTAACCTGATTTTTGCTTATTCAAATTCGATTTCCTACCCAACAACTTACAACACAAACCGTACAGAGAAGTATATTTTCCTAACGAATTTAGAAGTATAAGAGAGTCTTAGAAGTAAAAGAGAGTAGAAACCAAAATCTCCAAGTCAAAGTTCCCTGTGGATAATTCCAAGAACTACTACTACTGGTGTATAAATAGTTAGTTATCTTCTGCTGCTTACACCATCGATCCAATCGATCTTCTCCAACATTTCTTACTAGAACATATATTCATAAACACAAATACTCACCTAATCATGGTTTCCAAAAGCGGTGCAACACTTGTTGGTGCATTCTTTAGCCCATTTGTGAACCGTGTTCAAATCGCGTTTAATCTGAAATCAGTTGAGTATGATTACATTGAAGAGACATTGAGTTCCAAGAGTGATGTTCTGCTAAAATCCAATCCTGTTCACAAGACAGTGCCTGTTCTAGTTCACGATGATAAGAACATTTGCGAGTCTCTTGTTATTGTTCAGTACATCGATGAAGTCTGGACGGACAATAGTTACTGCATTCTCCCTTCTGATCCTTATGATCGCGCTGTTGCTCGGTTCTGGGCAGCTTTTGTCGATGATAAGGTACATTTCTTGACTTTCAAGTAATTGTGATTGTTAGAAAAAAAATTGTTGGCTATCAAAATTTGTAGCATGGTTAGCGTAATAAGCAAAATAGGGTATAATTTGTAGTTTGATTACGAATTTCTCAATATTAGTGAGTTGTGTGATTATTTTTGCGAATTATAAGAAGTATTCAATTTTTTTATCCAAGTAAGCAAAAATTTGTAGCAATTGATTAGCGTAATAAACAAAATAGGGTATAATTTGTAGTATGATTACGAATTTCTCAATATTCAATGAGTTGTGTGATTATTTTTACGATTTATAAAAAGTATTCGATTATTTGAACCAAAAAATGAGCTGTCGAGTGAAGTTGGACTTGTTCATCAGATGAAGTCTATGTGTTTAGACTGTTTTGGAACTTTATCTGTGACTTCTTTGCAGATGGTTCCAATGTTGAAGGAGCTGAT
This sequence comes from Apium graveolens, assembly GCF_009905375.1. NCBI lineage: Eukaryota > Viridiplantae > Streptophyta > Magnoliopsida > Apiales > Apiaceae > Apium > Apium graveolens. The sequence continues at coordinate 265,208,227 of NC_133654.1, read as the reverse complement.
AGTGTCCTCAGAAGAGGAGGAGAAGGCGGCGGTTAAAGGGCGAATAGGGGAAGGATTGGTGGTTCTGGAGGAGGCTTTTAAGAAATGTAGTGAAGGGAAGGCTTACTTTGGAGGGGATGATATTGGATACATTGACATTGCTCTGGGAAGCTGCTTGGAACTCATAAAGGCTACAGAGAAAATCAGTGGCCTTGATTTAGTAGACGAAGCAAGAACTCCGAAGCTTGTTGGATGGGCAGCCAGGTTCCAGTCGCATGAAGCTGTCAAGAATGTCCTTCCAGAGATCGGAAGGTTTGTGGAAGTCCTCGAGAGGATTCAAGCCAGGGCCAGAGCTTTTCCAGACAGGTCTTGGCCCTATTTACCACCTCAATAGAAAGAAAATGAGTTTCTTGAAATCGCAATTTAGAGTGGAGGCTTTTCTTACCTCTTCCGAGGACCTGCCTTGAGTGCCCTGCATTTGCTTTTTAAGTAAGAACAAGAAAAATCTCTGTATTTTGCTGGTTTGAGCACCTGCATTGTACTTCAATAATTATGTAATCACAGACATCAGTTACTCGCTGATGTCTTAGTACGTTTAATACATCGTTTCCATCTACAGAAGCGTTGTTGCATATGTCAATTGACATCGTTTCTTATTTTTTACATCGGTTACCAACCGATGTCTGAGTATGTGTTTAACACATCGATTACTAACTGATTTCTTAGTATGCGTAATAAATCGGTTATTTAGTTAGAAACGATGTGTTATGCAGTCTTTCACATTAGTCTGGAACCGATGTAAAAAACAGGGACTTTTCTCTACACCCACCTAGACATCGGTTTTTAAAATTTTTTACATCAGCCCAGAACCGATGTCTATTGCCGTTTTTCCAATAGTATAATACATGTTTGAATCTCTCTTGCACAAAAATTTACCACTATACATGTGGCCTCATGCTGGGAATGCATAGTGAGATTCTGGTAGGGAGGAATTTAACTCACACCATTGTGGAGTACTAAAGCACAACTTTAACTAGCAAGCCAATGCAATAATTTTGCCTGAAACTTATAAAGGCTATGGAGAAGTACGTGGCCTGAAGTGCAAAAACACTCACCCATACTCCTGAATTAGAAAGGTAGGGTGGCTGCACTGCTGCATAAACACGTTTCAGGGTAAATGAAGATTGCAGAGAAAACGCGTGCCCTGAAGTTGTTAGAGGAAGCAAACTTCAGGACTCGTCGCAGAGGAAGCAAACTTCAGGACTCGTCGCATCGGATGAAATGAGATATTTGTAGATCTTCTCCAGAAGATGCAAGGCAGGTCAAAACTGCAGACCTTCTTAAGAAGATGCAAGCCAGGACCAAGCCTTCAAACTAAGTCAATTGTTACCAATGTCAATGTCTACTAAAAATATACTATTGACAGCAGCCTAATGTGACAACAAAAATAACCAAAAAAACTACTACTATTTGCACGTTGGTTTTGAATGTTAAAACATTGCAATCCCGGAACTTTCATTTTGTCAACTAATTTAATCAAAATCAAAATCTTAATCTTCTCTATCCACACGCTTTTCCAACGTTTCAAACTTTCCAACTTGTTGCAGGCCTTGCTCACTAAGATACCATAATACATGTCAAACCAATCTACAACCGATCGGTTAAAGTAACCGTATTAACTAACCAGTCGCACTAAAATCTTTAGGTTATAAAGGAAGACCCGAACTTGATTTTATACTCTTTAACAAAACTTTCCTGAATATATGCATACAAAAGTTAAAACAATTTGCAGACTATTACTTGAGCCCGTGAGATTTACCCGGTACGTATCCGGAAAGATAGCGGCTGCGGGTTCTCTACGATAAAAAAAATTAAAACAAAATGCGGCATTAGAACCGTAAATGAACAGAACCGAGTCGAGTTTAACGAGTTGGAGTCGAGTTCGAACCGATTTCATAAATAGAAGTTCTCCGCAAAGTTGTCTATACGTGTGACTAGATTGGATACTATAACAGACAATATAACTTACTTCTTTCCTACGACTTGCTCATTTTATAATACACAAGTTTCGTAATCTATAAGAGACTAATTCTACTCATCGACATCATATAATCTTGTTTTATCTTCTTAGACATTTCTCCATAATCACAGCTATACTCATGGAGTTCTTTAACAAAAAAGCCATTCGACTCAAAAGCCACCTAAACAAATACCTAGTCGCCTGCGACGATCAAGAATCCGTGCGACAAAGTCGCAACGGATTCTCACCCAAGGCAACATGGCTAGTGTACCCCGCGAATGAGGCCGGTGACCTCATTCGCCTCAAAAGTTGTTACGGAAAGTACTTATCAGCATCGAACTCTGCATTTCTTTTCGGGATGACAGGAAACAAAGTTGTACAAAAACACCCCGAAAGCAATGTCGATTTTTCAGTAGACTGGGAACCCGAACGTGACGGATTTCATGTCAAGTTGAAGGGATTCGGAGGAGGGTATCTACGGGGAAATGGCGGTACGCCGCCCTGGAGAAACGGCGTCACGCATGACAGTCCGTTTGCTGGAGGGTCGACGAAGAACTGGATATTGTGGAGCGTTGAGGAAGTTGAGATTGCAGGGGAGAGTTTTAGTAAGTTGAGTTCAGGGGATTTTTCGAGCCTGGAAGATGGTGGATCGCCTGTTTCGATCTTTTCTGCGAGTAGTTCTCCTGATTTTTACTCCAAGAAGGTATGTGTTTAACATTTTTGTCTGCATTGTTGTTTGCTAGTAAGATTTCAGAAGGTTTCGTAAATATTAGCTCAGGTGTACAAAATTGTGTATAACAAATTTAGACACAATGACATGGTAATTAACGTGAGATATTTTAATTGACCTTGTTGATGTTGACGATGAATACAGGAGTTTTTTCCAAGTAAAATATATTACAATTCATTACATATCATTTAGTACATTTTGTACACAGTTTATACACCAAATATTTTCCTTTCGTAAATATATATATTGTTCGTTCAATTTCATTGTATTTCATGTCATTGTCCTTAAATACTAAATATCGTATCTGATTTCACTGTATTTTCGTTTTATTCGGAGCCCTTTTATTGATTTTACCACATTTTTGTGTGGCCCCAACCCCTTTTAGTGATATTTAGTTTTACCGTATTTAGTTTCACCCTTAAATTCTTATTTTACGTATAATTATATGTTATTTTTAAATTAAATATAAAGTTATTATAATTATATTATAATTATAACATTTTTACTTCCTGTTTTTACCGTTTTTATTTTGACAATATTTTTACTTTCCGTAAATTTTCTTGTAAAAAATTGTTGAAATCGCACTAAAAGCTGTTTTACAAATTCTAGTGTTCATTATATAGTAAAAATTATGTTTCACTTAAGAAAGTGATATGTTAGGTAAGAAAAAGTAACCCATATTTTAACTAAAAAAATAAAATATTAAAATATTTTTATTTTGATTTAGTCTATGCCATAGTGATGAACTTCGTCATGAAATGATGAATAGATATGAACCTTTCTAGATAATGGGGGGCCAACTTTGTAACTAAAAAATACATATGATTAGGTAAGAAGAAAGTTACAACTTACACATATATTCAAGTATATCCTGCCACTATCACATTTAAAATAATAAAAATATTCACAAAATTAAGAAAAATGTTTGTGCATTATTGTGTGATTCACAATTAATTCACGGACATCCTGCATGTTCTGTTCCGAGTACAATGTATAAACAGCACCTTCACGTGGGCTATACCTGATTTCAACATCTATGTTCAGTTAACGCGTATACACATCAAATTACCAAGCCGCCTCTCTTTGGCTACGTACTCCCTCTCTGCCTATTACGTTTTTTATTTTGATTTTTTATACTATTTATAATAAACGTTTGACTACTAATTTACGTCTAACTTATAAGATGAAATACAGTCATGATTGATCTTATTGGATTCGTATTCATGAATATTTTAATACAGTGAACTTTTTATATTTAATACTAATACGAAATTAAAAATATTAACAATCAAAAGTGTGCATTGACAAACGTGTCCAACACAAATAGAAAACGTTTTTAGGTACGGAGGGAGTATGTCACCGCCACCTCTGTTTTCGAAGTTACGGAAACTCGAGAGTTCGAATTTTATTTTCATCTCTGTTTTCGAATTACGGAATTTCGAGTGTTTCAATTTTATTTCATTTTCTAATAATTAGTTTTTAAAAATAATGCACTTTGGAAATTGTTGATAAGTTTCATAATAATATTTGACTAATTCAATTTATAAAAATTTGATTAATTGTTAAGATTTTTTTAAATAATATACTTTATTATAAAAATAATAAATATATTTAAAATATTAGACTATATTCAGTTTTCGTTCAGATTTGTCAATCCAATCAATCAAGTAAATCTCGATCATGAATGGATTACTAATTGATAACTTGATTAATTAGTTCTGATTTTCGAAATTTATAAGCAGGATCACAAGTACAGTTAAATCTCTTTAAAATAATCGGGTCGGGACCAAGAAAAAAAATATTATTTTAGCGAGTTTATTATTTTATCAAAAATAATAAACACTATGTCCATTATGTTGGTACCGGGGAAAAATATTATTTTACCGAGATTATTACTTTATCGATTATTATTTTATCGAGATTTAACTGTAGTGTAGTCACATCTTTATCTTTAATGACATTATCTTTATTTTATTTATTGCATATTCCATTTTAGATTCTTTTCTGATACAAAATATCATAAATTCATATTTTTAATATTTTAATTCTTTAAACAACTTTTTCCAATTTAGTGACTTTTTGTCACATTCAAATACATACAAAGCTACTTATTCATATAAAGCCAGCCAGCCTGGTTTTATAGTAACATCTACCAAACACCATTACCTCTTCACCTCTCTATCAACCAAACAATCTGTTACTAATTTAAAACATCACCAACAGTTACATTAAATTTAATATCCTTCCAATTAATATTTTTCACTCATTATTTATTATTTTTTTTCCAGGCCTCACTTTCACTACCACCTCTTGAGAATACCACCAGCACCAGCTACTCAGCAATGGACATTTTCCAGAATGCACAAGCTGTCAGGCTGCGTAGCCACCACGAAAAGTATTTAACAGCTGACGACGACGAAGAATCCGTAAGCCAGGACCGTAATGGATCATCTAAGGCTGCGAAATGGACTGTTGAATTTGTTCCCGATCATGCAAATTCTTTTATCAGGCTGAAAAGTTGTTACAACAAATATTTAACAGCCTCGAATCAGCCTTTTTTGCTAGGCATGACAGGGCGAAAAGTGCTGCAGACTCTGCCTCGACGTTTAGATAGTTCTGTTGAGTGGGAGCCTGTTAGAGATGGAACTAATCAGGTGAAGTTGAGGACTCGGTACGGGCAGTTTCTACGTGCTAATGGAGGTCTGCCACCCTGGAGAAACTCTGTCACGCATGATGTTCCGCATAGGACTGCTACTCAGGATTGGATTTATTGGCATGTTGATGTTGTTGAGATTGTTGTCAGATCACCTACTGTGAATCCTGCTCCTGAGAAGCTGGTTTATTGTGATGATTCGTTTGCTTCTGCTGATTCCAGCTCACATTCAGTTGATAGAGAGGCCTTTTCCAGACAAGAGGTACCAATAATTTTGTAATTAAATTTGTTAATCGCGATTTAATGACCTCTAGTATTGTAGCCTAGTGAATATTATAATTTAAATTCTATTAGACCGCGATTGTAATGATATCTGGCATTGTAGTCTAGTGAATTTCAGATCAAGAATGTGATTTAATGAATTTAATTTAGTTTTTTTGCTAATTTTGATTATTGTAGTCGATTGATTCGGATGTGGAATTGGTGAAGAGGGAGGATGGGAGGACTATATATTACAATGTCGCGAATGAATTTGGGGAAATTGATGAGGAATTAGAGGGGTTTTCGATTTTGTTCAAAGGGAATAGTGTTGAGGAATTGACTAGGAGCTTGGAGGAAGTGACCGGATTGAATGATGCGATTGTGTGCTCCAGGAGTCCGTTGAATGGGAAGCTGTATCCGCTTAGATTACAGCTGCCTCCCAATAATGTGACGATGAATGTTGTTGTGCTTCCAGCTTCTTCAAAAGGTAAAGCTTTGGTTCCTTTTCTTTTCGCAATCTAAATTCTAACATACACAGTTTAAGTTTGTATGAAATTTTCTAATCTGAGCAACATCGCTATTTGCTGATAAAAAAAATGAGGTTTTAGGCTCTAGACACTATGGTTTTTGAATAATTTACGTTTATCTGTTGAAGGTCCCTTGTCAACATTGAATGATTTTGGTTATTCCACTACATTAGTAGAAGCAGTTTCTAGCTCCATAAGTTGCATCTGAAAGCATAGAGTATTCTATATGCTAGTTAATTCATTACATTGTTGCAAACTGAAATTGCAATCCTTTGGTAAATTTACATGTCAAAGTCATCGAGGGTATTGTAGTGGCATACAAGCAGTGATAGTTGTACTGTTACCGTGATGGTAGCTGGTTTACCCCGCTGATTCTTGAACAATAGTGATACTAGTATATCTAAGGCGGTACTTGAAAAAATACAGATAGTATTTGTATAAGGGGCCGGAGGTTTAGTTCATCTGTTTCACTCGTGATTAGCTTGGTTTGGGTTCAATCCACCTGCTACTTCTTTAAAATCTTTTTAGTATAAGATATTCCTAGATTCGTCTCTGTATACAAGGATAATAATTATCAGAAAGAGATATCTGGAGATTGTACCAGTTTATTATATTGGGTTGGATTTTGTTCAATGTTATGAACTGAGAGTGAAACAAATTAAACCTACCTAGGATTTTGAAAGTATGGTCAGGGCAGAATGAAGTTGGAAGTAGGATTCGGGGATTTTAAGTTGTTAACAGACCTTATTTATCCCTCTACTCATAGCATTTTACGTTATTTCCTAGAAGACCTTAAACTTAGGAGAAGTACTTTGGGATGTTCTGTAAGTTCTTAAAACTATGTTTTACTGAAGATTTGCATAGATAAAAAGAAGAAGAAGAATGAGGAGCTGCAGAAAAATGCCAAAAGACACGAATAGTGGGAAAATGAGTTACACAGAACTAGCTAATTAGCATAATTGCACATTTTGGTTTGTGCAGGATAGTTGTTCATGTATTTATGGACTACAATATTCCGTAGTCTGTTCAAACATGATATTTCTTGATGTAGCAAACATGAGAATTTGAACTTGGCTTACAGTTTTCTTGTTTATCTTGTATCAGTTGCAAAAGAGTTCTCTTAAACTGGAATGCAGTAACAGCTTACATTGAGGCGGGCATCTGGGACTGGGCACATTCTTCATTATGTGATTAGCTGAGTATGTTATGAGTTTTAAATGAGAAAATTAGAAGTTCTTTCATTTCTCTGTAGATGAATATGTTAAGTGATGCAATGTATAGAAGGCATCATGCTTGGTTTTTTTATTCTGGTTGTTGAATATGTAGTAGTAGTATTGCTCTAGAGTTGTTGCCCTTGCGACTTGCAATTTGTTTTTTGTGTCAACTTCTTTTTGAAATATGATATCTGATTCATTCTTTTATGTCTTAATCTTGTCGTTTTGGATTGGAATACAATTGTGTACATTCGAACTGTTAGAATATAAGATCCTGGAAAGGGCCATTCTCTAATACCTTGAGATTTTAGAGTAACTGGTTCCTGGACTTGGTATAAGCAAGCTATACATTGACATTATGTATTATGTCGTGTTTTGCAATCAAGATCCAGTAGACTTACCCAGGTATGTCTAGGAAGAATGAGATGTACTTTATCTTGTGCTATTTAGACTCTTTTGGTTAGTAAGATCACTGAATTAGACAGAAAGAGAGGGATTTGAACTTCCGATAGACAAAGCTTAAATAGGATAGCAGTTTCAATGGTACATCTTTAACCACTCCATCATCTCTCCTACATTATGACTCATATTCATCCAAGTTCAAAGAAAGAAGTTCCTTTCGAGGCTTTGCTATGAAAAGGAAATCTGTAGTTGTCAGAAATATCATGTCCATGATTGGGAGAATTGGAAAACTCAACTGCTTATGTGCTTCTGAGCCCTACCATGTTGCAGTGCTATTTCAGGTAAGTTTCCGATAATCACCTTGTCCTACCACACTGTGAAAATTGCATTATTCAATACCAGGCTGCGGAAACAGGAAAATTGGATTGGTCTATGGTCTTCCATCATTTCTATTAACTATTACATTCATTCTACAAAATATTGCTTTATGCAGTGGAAGACTCATTCTCATGCTTTATCATTATTGACTAACATATACTCCCTCCGTCCCGGCCAATTCTTTACGTTTGGTTTGGGCACGGAGGCTAAGAAATATGTATAAAGTAGTGAAAAAGAGAAAGAAAAGGGAGTAATAACGTTTACCTTACAAATTTAATCTGTTAAATCTCAGTGTTCAGCTACCTCTAACCTGTGTAATCTCACTTTCCTAGAGTTCCTCTAACATGGCTTCATTCTCGTGCATTTACACGCTCATCCTCCTATTTGTATGCTCAGCTGTGGCTGAAAACACAACTAACTCATCAGCATCATCATCATTTTCTTCGCCTCAAAGCGAAAGAGAAGCTCTTCTCAGTACGGGATGGTGGAGGAATCAAATTCCTTTAGATAACACTTCAAAGCACTGCAACTGGTATGGCATTAGCTGTGAGGAAGGTCGAGTCGTTTCTATAAAACTAGGAAACTACCTAATAGGAGATGAGCTTCGAAAACTCAACTTCTCTTCCTTCCCATACCTCCAAAAACTTGATCTTTACTACTGTAAGCTTAATGGAAGCATACCTTACCAGATTGGAATGCTTTCAAAACTCACGTATCTCTCACTCAGAGGAAACTATCTCACTGGTAAGTTACCTTCTTTCCTCGGTAACCTCTCTCAGTTACAGGTACTTGATGTATCTTATAATCGCCTCAGTGGGTTCATTCCCAATGAACTAGGAAAGCTGACTAATTTGGCTCATTTATATCTTGGAGATAATAATCTCAATGGTTCCATTCCCTTGGAACTAGGAAATCTGAGTAATTTGGAAGATTTATACCTTCAGGAAAACAGACTCACAGGGACAATCCCATCAGCTTTAGGCTCCTTGACCCAACTCAAATATATGGACCTTCGTGCTAATCAATTTAATGGCACTTTAGATTTGAAAGATGCTAATCTCAATAATCTCATACAACTTGACATGTCTTATAATTTTCTCACCGGCTCCATACCTGTTTTTAAGTGCACAGGTCTACAATACCTGAGCCTCTCAGGCAATTTACTAAGTGGAGACATTCCAAAAGAACTTGGAAATTGCTATTCTTTGTACTCATTGAGTTTGCATAGTAACAATTTGACCGGAAGCATACCTAATAACTTGCGTTGTTTGGTACATTTAACTCGCTTGGACCTCTTCGACAACCACCTTTCTGACACACTCCCACCCACCCACCATCCATATGAGCACCACACATGTGATAATAGTTTAAATGGTGCTAATGTGACCTCCCACCAGAAACATTCGGTGTCCCTTGTCCTCTCCATAGCTGCTCCTATTATTACCATTGGCCTTTTCTTAATGATACTAGCCTCTGTTTTCATTTGTCGCCAAAAAACTAGAGAAAATCAGAAGAAAATGCTTGCACAAGATGGTGAAATTTTTTCTGTCTGGAACTTTGATGGAAACCTTGCATATGAGGACATTATAAAAGCAACAAATAATTTTGACATTAGATACTGCATAGGAACTGGAGGGTATGGTAGCGTATATGAAGCTAGGTTGTCAAACAAAAAAACTGTCGCACTGAAGAAACTTCATCGACTGGAAGCCGAGGACCCAGGTTTTGACAGAAGCTTCAGGAATGAGGTGCAGGTCTTGTCAAATATAAGGCACAAGAACATCGTGAAGCTCTATGGTTTCTGCTTGCAAAATCGATGCATGTTTCTAGTTTACGAGTATATGGAGAATGGAAGTTTATTTTGTGCTCTGAGAGATGATGCTCATGCCATGGAATTAGATTGGACTAAGAGGGTGGAAATTGTGAAAGGTATAGCACATGCTCTATCTTACATGCACAATGACTGCAATCCACCTATAGTTCATCGCGACATATCAAGTAATAACATACTTTTGAACTCTAAAATGGAGGCATTTGTCGCTGACTTTGGCGCATCAAGGTTTCTAGACCCTGACTCATCCAATCAAACTATGGTTGCAGGCACTTACGGTTATATTGCTCCAGGTTATCACTTCTTAACATGCCTCAATTTTAATTTATACATGGAAGTAACTCTTTTTTGTTGTCACCATAAGGTATGCATGGAGATTCCTTAAAATACGCTTTAATTTTCTTAATGTACAGAGCTTGCGTATACAATGGTTGCAACTGAAAAATGTGATGTGTATAGCTTCGGAGTGGTGGCCCTAGAAATTCTTATGGGAAGCCATCCAGGGGACTTCCTCTCGTCATTCCCATCTCCCAGATGCACTGAGAGTAAAATGATGCTGAATGAGCTATTGGACACACGCCTCCCCCTTCCCACAAGACAGCAAGAACATGACATACTACTTGTTTTGAAACATGTATTCGCATGTCTGTGTTCCAATCCCAAATTCCGGCCATCTATGATTACTTTGTCTCGGGAATTTTCGCAAACTCAGAAGCTGTTGACTACAAATTCTATCTACGCCACTTCTGTTGAACAACTTTGCAAATTTCGAGCAGTTTCTAATAGCAAGTCGACAACTGACACGATTCTTGTTTAAATGTTAACCAGTTTCCTTACGTTGTGCATTCCGCATATAAATAACTTCTTGTTGGTGTATCCTTGGTGTCACCTTGTTGGAAGAAATTATGTTTCATTAGACACTTCTGTTATAAAGCCATTATTGTGGCTTTTTAGTCAGTATAAGTTCTTTGCAGAAGCATTCTATAATCCTATTTGTTATTGCTGAACCTCTGTGAAATTTCTGATTTTCTGAGGTCCCATTTAGCTAATCATTTGGTTGTAAAGAGCAAATTTGTTTACACCATGACGGAAACAGGTAATGGTGAGACTACGAACTTAAGAGGGGAACTGAGAAATCGTAATGACCTATCGTATTTTCTTCCCTCCGCCAACACAGAGCGTTATTGTTGTGTATACTAGGGACCTGACTAATTTGGTTAATCTGTACCTTAATAGCTAACATGAGAATTTAAAGCTGAGAAGACCTACTTGGACTCTGATATTTCTTTGATATGCAGGGTGAGGAGAACAACATCGTTGTCATATTATTATTCACCTGCAAGACATGCGGTTGATATCTATCGTATTATTCAAAAAATTCAAACCATTCCCAGTAATTTCTTGGATCTTCATTATTCTATCGTTTTATATACGCACTTTGAGCCCTACACCATGTTGCAGTGCTATTTCAGCTGACCACCGTGGAAAATGAACCTGGAAACTCAAAGACTTCAAGACTTGTGGTCTTGTATTGTCGTAACTAATTGGGCCATGTTGTAAATGAAAACGAACCCTTATGTCAAATCATCGTTACACCATCTTTCACGCTAGCCCAATAAAAAGTTACAAGCCTATTCAAGTCAAAGAAGTTACTATTGTGTAAAATTATATTCAGCGTTCTAAATTCCATTGTTAAAATCTGATTTATGTCTACGAGGTATTTTCGAATTGTATATTTCATTATAAAACACATCATGAAAACCAGTACTAGTAATTTATCATAATTATAAACTCTACGGAAACCTACGGAAACCTTAACAGTGTTGAAACTCTACGAGGTATTTTCGTTGTTTGAAAAATTTAACAGTGTTGAAACTCTACGGAAACCTTCTTCTTTCTGACGAACTCCCGCGCTCCTATACATATGAGCAGCAGTCATGTGATAATAGTTTATATGGTGGTGAAGTGACCTCCCACCGAAGAATGTCGGTCTCCCTTGTCCTTTGCATATCTCTTCCTATTACCATCGGACTTTTCATATTGATAATAGCCTCTGTGTTCTTTTTTCGGAAGAAACCTAGAGTAAAACATGACAGGATGATTGTGCAGACTGGTGATATTTTTTCAGTACTGAACTTTGATGGAAACCTTGCATATGAGGACATCATAAAAGCAACAAACAATTTTGACATCAGATGCTGCATAGGAACTGGCGGCTATGGTAGTGTATACGAAGCTAGGTTGCCAAAAGGAAACACTGTTGCACTTAAAAAACTTCACCGCTTGGAAGCCGAGGACCCAAATTTTGACAGAAGCTTTAGGAACGAGGTGCATGTCTTGTCAAATCTAAGACACAAGAATATCGTGAAGCTCTATGGTTTCTGCTTGCACAACCGATGCATGTTTCTTATTTATGAGTATATGGAGAAGGGGAGTTTATTCTGTGCCTTGAGAGATGACAATCACGCTGTGCAACTGGATTGGAGTAAGAGGGTGAATATTGTGAAAGATGTAGCACATGCTTTATCGTACATGCACTATGACTGCAGCCCGCCTATCGTTCATCGAGACATATCAAGTAACAACATACTATTAAACTCCAAACTGGAGGGATTTGTTGCAGATTTTGGTGCCTCAAGGTTGCTTGACCCGGATACATCCAATCAAACTATGGTTGCTGGAACTTGTGGTTACATTGCTCCAGGTTATGACTCCTTACCATGTCTCAATTTTAATTTATACCCCCTTGCTCTTTTTATGTCGCAATATATTATGCCAAAAAAAAATCCTAAGATTTTCCTCAATTTTCTATGTACAGAGCTTGCATATACGATGGTTGTAACAGAAAAATGTGATGTGTATAGCTTCGGAGTGGTGGCTCTAGAAATTATCATGGGAAGCCATCCAGGGGACTTCCTGTCGTCATTCCCACTTCCCAGATGCAACGAGAGTAAACTGATGTTGAATGAGCTGTTGGACACACGCCTCCCTCGTCCCACGAGACAGCAAGAACAGGACATACTTCTTGTTTTGAAGCAAGCATTCGCATGTCTGTGCTCCAATCCCAAATCCCGACCATCTATGATTGCTTTGTCTCAGGAGTTTTCACAGACTTGGAAGTTGTTGACAATCAATTCTATCTATACCACTTCCGTTGAACAACTTTGTCGATTTCCAGGAGTAACTAAAAGTAAGTCGACAACTGACGAGATTCTTGTTTAGATGGTCACCAGTGTCTCTACATTCTGTATTCCGCTTATACATATCAGAATCGTCTCGTGTTTGGGAGACTAAATAAAAGTGTGATCAATAACTTCTGTTTGGTGTATTCTTGGTGTATTATGTTTATGTTTCATAAACTTTTATTTTGTATAAGTTCTTTGTAGAAGCATTCTGTAATCCTAATTGTTATTGCTAAAAACATAAGAAACCTCTAATTCTCATTTTCCGAAATTCCTCAGTTTCTCAGGTCCTTTGTTTTATATGTTATCTTTTGCATACTATGACTGTAAAACTGAGAAATCCCATGGGACACATTATAACAACAAGCTTGATTATAGTGGTTGATATGCTGTGATTTACCATAGTGTAGCATAAGAAAAATGAAACATGGCTTCATAACAGTAGAACCGAAGACTACCAAGTCAGCCATAGTGAAGAACAAGTCCTGGATATAAGTGTAAACTCGAGATGACTGAATGAGCAGCTCAAATGTTATATGTCCAAATTTACTAAGTTTTTTCTTCTTTATAAAAACTCGAGAACATGAAACAGCAAATTTGTTTACACCATGACGGAAACAGGTAATGGTGAGACTACGAACTTAAGAGGGGAACTGAGAAATCGTAATGACCTATCGTATTTTCTTCCCTCCGCCAACACAGAGCGTTATTGTTGTGTATACTAGGGACCTGACTAATTTGGTTAATCTGTACCTTAATAGCTAACATGAGAATTTAAAGTTGAGAAGACCTACTTGCACTCTGATATTTCTTTGATATGCAGGGTGAGGAGAACAACATCGTTGTCATATTATTATTCACCTGCAAGACATGTGGTTGATATCTATCGTATTATTCAAAAAATTCAAACCATTCCCAGTAATTTCTTGGATCTTCATTATTCTATCGTTTTATATACGCACTTTGAGCCCTACACCATGTTGCAGTGCTATTTCAGCTGACCACCGTGGAAAATGAACCTGGAAACTCAAAGACTTCAAGACTTGTGGTCTTGTATTGTCGTAACTAATTGGGCCATGTTGTAAATGAAAACGAACCCTTATGTCAAATCATCGTTACACCATCTTTCACGCTAGCCCAATAAAAAGTTACAAGCCTATTCAAGTCAAAGAAGTTACTATTGTGTAAAATTATATTCAGCGTTCTAAATTCCATTATTAAAATCTGATTTATGTCTACGAGGTATTTTCGAATTGTATATTTCATTATAAAACACATCATGAAAACCAGTACTAGTAATTTATCATAATTATAATTAAGGATCAAAACATGGCTTCATTAATCTCCTGCATTATTTTTGCACTCTTACTCCAATTTGTATGCTTAGCTGTGGCTGTAAACACAACAAGTTATCAGTGTATAACAGCGAAAGAGAAGCTTGTAGGAAAAGAAGAGAGCAAACCGAAAAGAACTTGAGAGAATGAAGGAGTCGTGGCGTGAATTAACACTGCCCTAAAGTTGAATTTGCCCCGCTACGTACACACGGCCTCTTGGCAATCAACCTCCAAGGTTACACGACTTCTATTTCTTTGGTGTAGTACAAAGAGATAGATTGAAAACACTCTTGATCATTGCCCAAAAATATACTTATATCTATATGAGAGGAAAATTGTTTTTGTGTGTGCAAACATGAGGGGGAGACCTCCTTTTATAAGAGCTCAAACTTGTAACTCCAAGAATGGCCAAAAGACACCATTAATACAAGGAGGTAAAAAGGCTCCAAAGTGAAAAGTCACAAACTGAAAAGTCTTGAAGATTTTTCTAGATTTTTCTTTTAAAGCAAACTATAGAAATAATATTTATATTAATATTAATTCTAACATTCCCCCACATGCTGCAAAAGAAAAATAATTTAAGTAATTTAATGGGCAATGGATAGTCGGTTTCTTAAGCACCAATGTCTTGTGGACTTGAATTGATACCGGTGCATACAAACATGCCTCAATACCATGTGAGGTAGAAAAATCCTTGAACCTCTCACGGAAGTTAGTGAAAACATATTTGCGCACTTTAACCTTTCTCAAATCAAGAAGTGATTTCGCAAATTATATTTTTATATAAGTGCCCCCACATTGTACCTGGATTTTCGTGAACGCTCTAGAAGTCCTTCGCCAAAGGACTCTCATAAGGGGTTGGGCAATAGCCCCACATTCACAGAGGTAAGTTCATCAAGTTTGTATTGTCGCAAACCACCTCTTACGAGACTATGAACTTATTAAGAGCATTAGCTCATCCTAACACATGTGACAATAATAAAAATACTACATCACTTTATTAATAGGAATGGTAGTAGTATATAAACATGAGTTCTTTTATGATTTCGTTTGACCCATTGAACTTAAACAAGTTTAAGATGGGTGTCCATCACAATTCACTCCACAATAGGCTTTAAACCCATTCCTTGTGCTGACTCCAACACTAATTTTCTACAAAGGCCTTTGGTGAGAGGATCTGCAATATTCCTCTCTGATTTTACATACTCGAGTGATATCACATTATTTCTGATCAGACTTCGAATTATAGCATGCCTCAAGCGAATATGTCTTTTCTTCCCATTGTAGAGTTGATTATTCGCTAGTCCCATTGCAGCTTGTGAGTCACAATGCATTGAAACTGATGGAGCTGGCTTCCCCCACAAAGGAATATCAGCAAGTAAACATCTTAGCCATTCAGC
The DNA here is from genome assembly GCF_009905375.1 of Apium graveolens. NCBI lineage: Eukaryota > Viridiplantae > Streptophyta > Magnoliopsida > Apiales > Apiaceae > Apium > Apium graveolens. Next base: position 265,192,316 of record NC_133654.1, on the reverse strand, counting down.
TTCTTGACCAGCCAACTCCAACGCAATAAACTCAGATTCTTGTGTGGATTTAGCATGACAAGTTTGTTTTGAAGATTTCCAAGATATAGCAGCTCCAGCAAGAGTGAATACATAACCACTAGTAGATTGAATCTCATCATTATCCGACACCCAATTTGCATCACAATATCCTTCCAAAACATGAGGACTTCTTTGATAATGCAAACCCCAATTTATAGTACCCTTTAAATACTTCAACAATCTAATCAAAGCACCCCAATGATCACGATTAGGATTGTGAGTGTATCTACTCAGTCTACTAACAGCATATGCTATATCAGGCCTGGTATGATTCATCAAAAACATTACACTTCCAATTATCTTGGCATACTCTTCTTGGGAAACACTATGACCTTTATTCTTTTTCAAATGAATACTAGGATCATATGGTGTCTTCACAGGGGTACAATCAAATTGATTAAATTTCTTTAAAATTTTCTCAACATAATGAGACTGGTTTAACGATAACCCATATGAATTCCTAGTAATTTTTATGCCAAGAATCACATCTGCCTCTCCTAAATCCTTCATATCAAAACAGGAACTTAGGAAGGCCTTGCTAGTATTTACCACATCAATATTGGTACCAAAAATTAACATATCATCAACATATAGACATATGATCACACAACCAAATTGATCAAATTTAGAATAAACACATGCATCAGAATCATTTACTTGGAAGCCATCAGAGATGATAGTTTGATGAAATTTTTCATACCAGTCTTTCGGAGCTTGTCTGAGGCCATACAATGATCTTATAAGCCGACATACTTTGTCTTCATATCCCGGGACAACACATCCTTCTGGTTGCTTCATGTATATCTCCTCATTTAAATCTCCATTTAAAAAGGCAGTCTTCACGTCCATTTGATGCACAATGAGATTATGAATAGATGCAAGAGCTATTAAGGCTCTAATGGTGGAAATATTTGCTACGGGAGAGTAAGTATCAAAGAAATCAACACCTTTCTTTTGTCGATGTCCACCAACCACTAACCTGGCTTTGTATTTTTCAATTGATCCATCAGATTTATATTTCTTTTTAAAAATCCACCTGCTTCCCAGTGCTTTACAACCTCGAGGAAGATCACATAAAACCCAAGTATTATTATTCATAATGGACTCAATTTCACTATTAATAGCCTCTCGCCAAAAATTAGAATCAATTGATCTCATAGCCTCCTCATAGGTTTTAGGGTCTTCTTCAAGAATGAAAACATTTATCTCCTGCTCACCTACAAACTCTTTTTCAGTCAAAAAAGTAGTTAGAAAATCATGTCCAAAGCTAGTCTCGACTCTAGCTCTTTTACTCCTTCTAGGCTCATGATTTGCATCGGTAGATGTAATATTATGATGTGACACTGATGAAGAAGATCCAGATGCTAAACATGATTGCACATTAGCTTTCATAGGAAAAATATGCTCAAAAAATTCAACGTCTCTTGACTCTTTAAATGGACCAAAACCATATGCATCTTTAAGAATAAGTCTATATGCACCACCATTAAAACCAACAAAAATACCATCAACAGTCTTGGGACCAATTTTACTTCTTTGAAATTCTGGGAGCCCAATTTTTCCCAAACACCCCCACACTTTAAGGTAACTCAAGTTGGGCGCGAAACCCTTCCATAATTCATAAGGAGTTTTATCAGATTTTTTATGCGGCACACGATTAAGCACATAGCAAGCATATAAAATAGCTTCACCCCACATATTAGAAGGCATTCCTGAACTGATAAGCATAGCATTCATCATATCTTTAAGAGTTCTATTTTTTCGTTCAGCTACCCCATTTTGTTCAGGCGTATATGGTGCTGTAACCTCGTGAATAATTCCATTAAGTTCACAGAATTTCTTTAGAGTTGCTCCATCATATTCACCACCCCTATCTGTTCTTAACCTTTTAATATTTTTATTCAATTGTTTCTCAACTTCAGCCTTATAAATAAGAATTTTTTCTTCGGCCTCATCTTTCGAACTCAACAAGTAGAGCTTGGTGAATCGTGAAAAGTCATCCACAAAAGTAATATAATAACGTTTACCTCCTCTACTCATAGTGTTCTTAAAGTCACCTAAATCACTGTGAATTAATTCAAGCAATGTCGAAGACCGGTTTCCGATTTTATTAAAGGCCTTTTTAGGGTGCTTTGCTTCAACACATACTTCACATTTATCAAAAGATGTATTGCTGAATTCAGGGATTAGCCTAAGTTGTTTAAGCCTTTTCACAGAAGCAACATTTACGTGACCCAGTCTAGCATGCCATAAGGTAACAGATTCAGCAATATAAGCAGAAGCAGTAGCAATTTTATTATCAGTCAAAATATCAAGTACAAACAGCCCACCATTACAAAAGCCTTTGCCCACAAAATCACCATTTTTAGTAAGAACAAGTTTATCAGATTCAAAGGTTAATTTAATACCAGCTTTGTTCAATAAGGCTCCAGAAATCAGGTTTCTACGAATATCAGGGACATGCAAAACATTATGCAAAGCAATAGTTTTTCCAGAAGTAAGTTTAAGAGAAACCTTTCCCTTTCCAAGTATACTCACAGTGCTTGAGTTACCCATGAAGACACATTCTCCATCAGATGCTTTATCATAGTCCTGGAACATATCCTTATTTGAACAAATATGACGAGTTGCACCGGTATCCACCACCCATTCAGAAATATTGCTCACCAAATTTACTTCAGATACAACAGCAGCTATGATTTCTTCAGTGAGATTGGCCTGAGTCTGAGATTTGTCTTCCTTTGTTTTTGAACCAGGTCCCTTTCCTTGCCTACACTCCTTTGCGGCATGCCCGAATTTTCCACAAGTGAAGCAATTTCCTTTAAACTGCCTTCTCCCTTTGAAGTTCTTATTTTTCATTTTAGTGCCATGGAACTGATTTGGACCTTTACCTTTTGGTCCTTTCGTATGACCTGCATCTTTTGACTCAACAAGATTAGCAGTAAATGAAGAATGACCAAGTGTTGTTTCATTTGTTTGAATTCGATTTTGTTCCTCAATCTTGATGTGAGACACTAACTCTTGCAGAGTGAAGTCCTTCTGTTTGTGCTTCATAGAATGAACATATGTTTGCCAAGATGGTGGTAATTTTTCAAGAAGACAATTAGCTTGAAACATTTCACAAATTTTCATTCCTTCAGCAATAATATCAGCACATAAATATTCATACTCATGAACTTGTTGAAGAACAGGCTTATCATCAGACATACGAAAATTTAGCCAACGACTACATGCATATTTCTTAGTCCCATAATCATCAGAACCATACTTGGTTTTTAAAGCATCCCAAATTTCTTTGGCCTTTAAGGACTTGCTATAGATTAAATATAAAGCAGATGTCATATAATGCAATAACATTCCACGACAAGTCTTATTATCCTTCTCGAAATCTTTTCCAGAATTTTCAGGGGCTGAGTCTTTAGTGAGACAATAATCTACTCCAATTTGACTGAAGAAAAACTCCATCTTATCGGACCACATTTTATAATTTTTCCCATCAAAAGGGTCTAATTTAGACATATCAGGAATAAAAGTATTGGAATTCATGGTGGCAGATAAGATATATGCTAACACAAATTTCAACTTTAGAATGTAGGAAAAGAAGAGAGCAAACCGAAAAGAACTTGAGAGAATGAAGGAGTCGTGGCGTGAATTAACACTGCCCTAAAGTTGAATTTGCCCCGCTACGTACACACGGCCTCTTGGCAATCAACCTCCAAGGTTACACGACTTCTATTTCTTTGGTGTAGTACAAAGAAATAGATTGAAAACACTCTTGATCATTGCCCAAAAATATACTTATATCTATATGAGAGGAAAATTGTTTTTGTGTGTGCAAACATGAGGGGGAGACCTCCTTTTATAAGAGCTCAAACTTGTAACTCCAAAAATGGCCAAAAGACACCATTAATACAAGGAGGTAAAAAGGCTCCAAAGTGAAAAGTCACAAACTGAAAAGTCTTGAAGATTTTTCTAGATTTTTCTTTTAAAGCAAACTATAGAAATAATATTTATATTAATATTAATTCTAACAAAGCTCACTCATTTTTAGCTTCCTATCATCTGCAAGTCTTTTTTGATATCAGAAATTGCAGATTAGAGAAAAAACCGCGTCTTTAATTAGAGCAGCAGATTTTATGATTAACATAATGGTTGTCAGACAATTGTATGATCAAAGTACATACATTTTTAAGTACACCTTGTTCTCTCTTATGGTCTCGAATTGTGCAGAGGTAAACTAAACAGCAATGCTAGTAGTATGAATGTCAGGAGAAGAACTATTATAATAGAACTGAAGACTGTTCCCAGTTTTATTATAGCAAATTTAATTGAAACTATTTAGTTATCTACATTAATATGAATATTATCTACCTTGATGTATATTATATGTTAGCTCTACAAATTTGAATTATTGGGGCATATTTGCAGAATTATTTTAAAATCTTAGTTCAATCTTTTAAGTCAACCAAGTTAACAATTTAATATTTTCATTGTAACAAAATTATTTAAAACTATTTTTTTTACACCATTCTACACTCTAATTCTTTAGTCAACTATCATTTTCATGTTCATTCTACCCTTCTACATATAAGACTACAAATATATCACTGGTTATTGATTTGCTATGCATTATCCCTGGTTGACCAAGTCAACATCATATATTTTTTATTAAATTAATTAAGTTCTTCGGTTATTTATTATTTAATTTAGTAATAAAATTATAATCTTTTTATTATATATTGTGAACGAGTGTATAAAAATTATAAACCGAAATATTTAGCAAAAAATAACTACAAACCGAAATGGAGAGAATATTGTATTCTATTAATTAGGTTAATCTGTATAAGTTGAATTTAATTAATATTTTCTTAATGACACTATGAAAAGAAATTTTATGGACGAAGGCATGGTTGTAGTTTCAAAAACGAGAAATAATCGATTGAGGTAGCCACCGATATGTTAAATCAGAGTTTATCGGAAGGAAAACTTAATTGTTTTTATTTTTTAAAGAATATTTAATATATTATCCTATTTTTTAATAAAATACATCGTTCAAAAGTAATTTATAGCGTAACTTGAGTTTTAAAAATCAAATCAATCAAGTACAATTTAAAAAATAAAATACTTTATCAACAATTTTTTAAAAATTATTAAAATATCTTTAGAATACCAACGGAAACTTAAAAGTCATTTCATGAAGGGTCGGTCTTTTCTTTTCTAAAGGAGAAAATGATGAAGATTTTAGGGGCTGTTTATTTTAGAAAAAAATGCTCAAAAATCCAATTTTGGTATTGCGTGAGCCCGTAAGGTTTATTTAGTACGCACCAAAAGGTGGCGGCTGAGATTACCTATGATAGAAAAAAGAAAAAAATCCGGTTTTGGATTTTAACCTTCAGAACCTTCCAAAATACCCACAAAATAGGCGACAAAATAGGCATTTAAGAAATGTATATTCAAACTTCTAGAACTTAATAAAACTTACCAAAAAATATGAACATGCGTATTTATTTTTGTTTTTAAATAGAATACGCATATTCAATAGGCGATTCACAAAAAAATAAATATATAAATGTGCATGTTTCAACATGGGTATTCCTAATTTTTTGTAGGTAACTCTAAATAGAGTTTGCAGGTAACTTTAATATCGTTAAATTTGCAGAAATTTAAGAACTATGTTGAGCATAAGAAGGCCAAAAGTAGTCTCATATTTTTGTGCCTACTTAGTAAAACAATAGTTTCTGTTATGGGATGCAAGTACACAAGTATGATTAGTTGTCATTCAACCATGACGACTACCAAGTCAGCCATAGTGAAGAACAAGTCCTGGATTTAAGTGTAAACTCGAGATGACTGAATGAGCAGCTCAAATGTTACACGTCCAAATTTATTACGTTTTTTCTGATCTGTAAAAACTCGAGAACATGAAAGAGCAAATTTGTTTACACCATGACGGAAACAGGTAATGGTGAGACTACGAACTTAAGAGGAGAACTGAGAAATCATAAAGACCTATCGTATTTTCTTCCCTCCGTCAACACGTACAGAGCGTTATTCTCACTACAAGATATTTCATTATTATCAACGACATATTCTGTTGGTAAGTTAACAAAATCTGTTGGTAAAAACATTTACTAACAGATTGCCCACTAAACTGTACCGTTAGAGCAAACGTCGTTGGGAAGCACCTTCCTAACTGATTTAGGTGTCCGTAACTAAGTTAGCAACAAAATAGTAACAAACTAATAACACTTACAAAATAATCAAAAAACACCACTCTACCAATAGAATATTTGGTTGATAATTCTAATAACAAGCTGCTAACAGAAAATTTGTTGTTAAATTTGGTAACAAAATATCGGAATTTTGACAACTGAATAGACACACCCTTTTACCATCCCAATTTTATTCAGAGTTCTTCGCCGGAAAATCTTTTGTTAATCAATTGGGAGACTTTGCTAAAAATCACAATTTCTAATATGATATTCACAGCGAAATGTTCAACTCCATTTATAAATACAACTCATAATAAGGTAAAATGAAAGATTCAGAAAAGTTAAGATATTTTACAATCAATCAAATATAATTTTACAAACATTAATTGTAACACCAAAAAAAATAGTACATACAACACTCTTAATATATACAATCTTCCAAAATTTAGGACTTCCTCAAAAAAATGCTCATATTATATACAAAGTTGATTCAACCATTTGATGCTAGTGCCTGATAACAGGTGTACTAACAGGTGTACTCAATGCACTCTGAGCTTCAATCTTTGTTTCGAATGTCACAAAACCAAACCCAATTGGCATTTGTGTTCTTTCATCCGGTGTAAGTCTAGCTGCAAGAATTATTAGTTACTAGTCATATATAAAACCCAAAATTACAGTTACAATCAATATATTTATAATCATAGATGATTACCTTCTGTAACTGAACCAAATGGTGAGAACAACTTCTTTAATTCTTGATTTGTGTTGCAAGTGTGATAAAGAGGGGGACAAAAAATGAGGAAGATGAAACTGCAGATAAATAGCTAGGAACTTAATCGATTCGGCGCTAGAATTCAAGCCCCTACTTGAGAATACAAAAATTGAATCGGCTGCATAGTGTTGGGGTGGGAGAGAAGATGTGAGAGTAAAGAAAATGAACAAGAGTGTGCACTGTAATTGATTTTATAGTTGCGCTATAGTAGGGTGTGACATATATATGGTTAGTAACCGATCTATAATTACTAACCGAATACTAATCGAATACAAGCTGGACAAGTGGAAATGACATCGGACAATGTCGTTAGTATTGCGTTAGTAATCTGTTAGTAAATTAATGTTATTCTATTAGTATTCTGTAGTTAGATATCTGTTGTCCGTTCATTAGTAATTCTGTTATAACTTTTGGTCTAGCCAACGGAAAATTTCGTTGGCAACTTTTCATTAGTAATCCGTTGCGAAACCGTTGATATTATATCGACTTTTTAAAAGTTTGCAATTGGTCGACAATCCGTTGGTAATTGCTAACGGATAGATTTTCGTCGGCAATTTTTGTTGGTAAAAATGAGATTTCTTGTAGTTTCTTGTGTATACTAGGGACCTGACTAATTTGGTTTATCCGTACCTTAATAGCTAACATGAGAATTTAAAGTTGAGAAGACCTACTTGATTTTCTTCTCCAGCAACGGGCTCGATTCCGTAGCACTCTGATATATTTCTTTGATATGCAGGGTGGTTGATACCTACACCATGTTGCAGTGCTATTTCAGCTGAACACTGTGGAAAATGAACCTGGAAACTCAAAGATTTCAAGACTTGTGGTCTTGTATGGTCATAACAGACAGACAGAGATATCTGGAGATTGTACCAGTTTATTATATTGGGTTGTATTTGGTTCAATGTTATGAATTGTGAGTGAAACGAATTAAGTTGGAAGTAGGATTCGGGGATATTAAGTTTTTAACAGACCTTATTATCCCTCTACTCATAGCATTCTACGTTATTTCCAAGAAGACCTTAAACTAAGGAGAAGACTATGGGATGTTCCGTAAGTTTTTAAAGCTATGTTTTACTGAAGATTTGCAAAGATAAAAACAAGAAAAAGAACGAGGAGCTGCAAAAAAATGCCAAAAGACACGAATAGTGGGAAAATGAGTTACACAGAACTAGTTAATTAGTATAATTGCACATTTTGGTTTGTGCAGGATAGTTGTTCAAGTATTTATGGATTACAATGTTCCGTAGTCTGTTCAAACATGATATTTCTTGATGTAGCAAACATGAGAATTTGAACTTGAGCATGTATGATAATAAAGCAGTATGATGGCTTACAGTTTTCTTGTTTATCTTGTATCAGTTGCAAAAGAGTTCTCTTAAACTGGAATGCAGTAACAACTTACATTGAGGCGGGCATCTGGGACTGGGCACATTCTTCATCATGCTTTAAATGAGTAGGTGAGTATGTTATGAGTTTTAAATGAGAAAATTAGAAGTTCTTTCATTTCTCTGTAGATGAGTATGTTAAGTGATGCAATGTATAGAAGGCATCATGCTTGGTTTTTTATTCTGGCTGTTGAATATGTAGTAGTAGTAGCAGTATCTCTTTCATGTAGTACTTTTCGCTCCAGAGTTGTTTCCCTTGCGACTTGCAATTTGTAATTCCATTTACTATACGGAATTATTTCACTTTTAAAACCTTCAAAGAATAGACCTTACACAAGAAGAGAATGTGTGTATTTGATTCTGATTGTAAAACTTTTTTAAAGAACAACAGTGCGACGAAACAATTGGAAGGATTCATAAGTCAATAAATCATGATTGAAGAAGAAAGAATAAATGATGTTGTGGATATGTTGTGGACTTGATGATTTGTTCAACAAAACACCTTAATTAATTTTGTTTAGTAAATAATGTAGCACTCGACGGATATGGAAACTAGTCCCGACGGATAACTTCATATAGTCCCGACGGATAATGTTTCTAATTATCCATCGAGTGAGTAGCTTATGTAATAATAAGTCTTGTAGCACATTTCTGCATACAACTCTATTTAGATTCTATAGTAGCTTACAAGTCATGTTGACTTTAACTAGATATGCAGAATAGGTTGATTAATTGTACATAATTGATGTCTTGTAATTCTGCATAAGTTAAATGAAGTCTAGTGCCAAATAAGCTATCAACGGATGATTAACAGAGTTTCGACGGATGACTGAAGAACTATCAACGGATGTCCAACGTAGCTATCAACGGATGTCCAACGTAGCTGTCAACGGATAATCAAAAAGCTGTCGACGGATAATCCTGTACTCAACGGATAAAGGATTCAAATATCAGTCGACAGTGACATTACAGTCATATGCGCCAAATGTATGCAACAGAGATGTGGGAGCCCATTGACAGGGTTTTGAGGACAAAAGAAACATTGCCATTTCCGGTATTAAAGTGAAGACATTGACTTTCACTGGAACAGAGCAATGAAACAGCACTGTAATAGATTTAATGAACGTTGTCTTACTTCGTTTTGTTTTACTTCATTTTGTCTTATTACTGTGTAATCAATATGTGCTTCTGAGCCCTACCATGTTGCAGTGCTATTTTAGGTAAGTTTCCGATAATCACCTTGTCCTACCACACTGTGAAAATTGCATTATTCAATACCAGGCTGCGGAAACAGGAAAATTGGATTGGTCTATGGTCTTCCATCATTTCTATTAACTATTACATTCATTCTACAAAATATTGCTTTATGCAGTGGAAGACTCATTCTCATACTTTATCATTATTGACTAACATATATAATAATGTTTACCTTACAAATTTAATCTGTTAAATCTCAGTGTTCAGCTACCTCTAACCTGTGTAATCTCACTTTCCTAGAGTTCCTCTAACATGGCTTCATTCTCGTGCATTATTTACACGCTCATACTCCTATTTGTATGCTCAGCTGTGGCTGAAAACACAACTAACTCATCAGCATCATCATCATTTTCTTCGCCTCAAAGCACTGCAACTGGTATGGCATTTGCTGTGAGGAAGGTCGAGTCGTTTCTATAAAACTAGGAAACTACCTAATAGGAGATGAGCTTGGAAAACTCAACTTCTCTTCCTTCCCATACCTCCAAAAACTTGATCTTTACTACTGTAAGCTTAATGGAAGCATACCTTACCAGATTGGAATGCTTTCAAAACTCACGTATCTCTCACTCAGAGGAAACTATCTCACTGGTAAGTTACCTTCTTTCCTCGGTAACCTCCCTCAATTACAGGTACTTGATGTATCTTATAATCGCCTCAGTGGGTTCATTCCCAATGAACTAGGAAAGCTGACTAATTTGGTTCATTTATATCTTGGAGATAATTATCTCAAGGGTTCCATCCCCTTGGAACTAGGAAATCTGAGTAATTTGGAAGATTTATACCTTCAGGAAAACAGACTCACAGGGACAATCCCATCAGCTTTAGGCTCCTTGACCCAACTCAAATATATGGACCTTCGTGCTAATCAATTTAATGGCACTTTAGATTTCAAGGATGCTAATCTCACTAATCTCATACAACTTGACCTGTCTTATAATTTTCTCACCGGCTCCATACCTGTTTTTAAGTGTACAGGTCTACAATACCTGAGCCTCTCAGGCAATTTACTAAGCGGAGACATTCCAAAAGAACTTGGAAATTGCTATTCTTTGTACTCATTGAGTTTGCATAGTAACAATTTGACCGGAAGCATACCTAATAACTTGCGTTGTTTGGTACATTTAACTCGCTTGGACCTCTTCGACAACCACCTTTCTGACACACTCCCACCCACCCACCATCCATATGAGCACCACACATGTGATAATAGTTTAAATGGTGCTAATGTGACCTCCCACCAGAAACATTCGGTGTCCCTTGTCCTCTCCATAGCTGCTCCTATTATTACCATTGGTCTTTTCTTAATGATACTAGCCTCTGTGTTCATTTGTCGCCTAAAAACTAGAGAAAATCAGAAGAAAATGCTTGCACAAGATGGAGATATTTTTTCTGTCTGGAACTTTGATGGAAACCTTGCATATGAGGACATTATAAGAGCAACAAATAATTTTGACATTAGATACTGCATAGGAACTGGAGGGTATGGTAGCGTATATGAAGCCAGGTTGTCAAACAAAAAAACTGTCGCTCTGAAGAAACTTCATCGACTGGAAGCCGAGGACCCAGGTTTTGACAGAAGCTTCAGGAATGAGGTGCAGGTCTTGTCAAATATAAGACACAAGAACATCGTGAAGCTCTATGGTTTCTGCTTGCAAAATCGATGCATGTTTCTAGTTTACGAGTATATGGAGAATGGAAGTTTATTTTGTGCTCTGAGAGATGATGCTCATGCCATGGAATTAGATTGGAGTAAGAGGGTGGAAATTGTGAAAGGTATAGCACATGCTCTATCTTACATGCACAATGACTGCAATCCACCTATAGTTCATCGCGACATATCAAGTAATAACATACTTTTGAACTCTAAAATGGAGGCATTTGTCGCTGACTTTGGCGCATCAAGGTTTCTAGACCCTGACTCATCCAATCAAACTATGGTTGCAGGCACTTACGGTTATATTGCTCCAGGTTATCACTTCTTAACATGCCTCAATTTTAATTTATACATGTAAGTAACTCTTTTTTGTTGTCACCATAAGGTATGCATGGGGATTCCTTAAAATATGCTTTAATTTTCTTAATGTACAGAGCTTGCATATACGATGGTTGCAACTGAAAAATGTGATGTGTATAGCTTCGGAGTGGTGGCCCTAGAAATTATTATGGGAAGCCATCCCGGGGACTTCCTCTCCTCATTCCAATCTCCCAGATGCACTGAGAGTAAAATGATGCTGAATGAGCTATTGGACACACGCCTCCCCCTTCCCACAAGGCAGCAAGAACATGACATACTACTTGTTTTGAAACATGTATTCGCATGTCTGTGTTCCAATCCCAAATTCCGGCCATCTATGATTACTTTGTCACGGGAATTTTCACAAACTCAGAAGCTGTTGACCACAAATTCTATCTATACCACTTCTGTTGAAAACTTTGTCGATTTTCAGGAGTAACCAAAGGCAAGTCGACAACTGACGTGATTCTTGTTTAAATACTCACCGGTGTCTTTATATTGTGTATTCAGAATTGTCTAGTGCTTGTAAGAATAATATTTCAGAAAATCATTCTGCTGGTTTTTAGTCTGTAAGTTTTTGTAATCCTATTGAGAAACCTTTTTGTTCTCAGTTTCCGATTTTCCTGATTTTGCTGAGGTCCTTTAGGCATTTGGCTAATTATTTGGTTTTATTGTTATCTTGTGCATACTATGACTGAAACTGAGAAATCACATGGGACACATCGCTTCATTCACAAGTTCTCAAACCATTTCCTGGTAATTTTGATCCCTGCCACCGCTTTGCATTGATATTTCAGGTAAACTTGGAATTTGTATCAAGGGAATAAGAGTAAATTCCAGGGGTGTGGCTATGGTATACACGTATTTGCGAAAAATTAGCCGAATTTCCAAATTCACAAAATGGTGGCTAGATTTACTTTCCGCCTTTCAAAAACGTGTCTCCCATCGTGACCGTTATGTTTACACCGTTAACTCAATTAGAAAACGTAAATTGAAAGGGTATAAAGGTAAAAATAGTTTTGTGAGTAAGAAAAAAAATACAATACAATCATCTCATCCTCAACCCCAACCCCCACCCCCTCCCCTAATCCCCAACCCCTGCCCCGTTCATAATCTCAATCTTCAATTATCATAAATTCAAACATACTAGTGTATACGTAACTAAACTCTAATTAACAACAGTAGCAATACATATAAACTATACATACAATATATTTTATCCGAAATTTGAGGAGTTTGTGATATTTATGTTGACCGAAGAATTTGGGGGTCTCAGTATGTAACCAGCCTTAGTAAAATAATTAAATAGAAGAAACGATGTCGTTTAATCTGTTCTTATTAGTATTTTAAAACGATTTCGTAGTTAGTAAGTTAGTATCATCATTGGATCCTGTGTCTAACGGTTTATTGAGTCAACCAGTGGGAGGCAGACACGTGTCCAAGCAAGAATGATAAAAGGAGAAGTCTAGGGAGTGAGAGGGCAGCTTGGAAGAAGTGTTACTTTCTCTATTTTGTCGTTTTACTCTTCTGTATTCACAGTACCCTTAGGGTTTATCAATCCCATTTCAATTGTGTTTTTCATTCTGTTATTTCTCAGTTATTCATTCTATCTTTACTTTAACTGAAATTATTACAAAAATAGGTTTCCGGTTACAAGTGGTATCAGAGCCAATCTTTCCTTGGCAATAAACATGGCGGAGGGCACTCGTATTCGAGATCTGGACACACGGTTAAGCACCCATGAAGGTAAACTCACAGAGTTACATGACGGTCTCACTAAAACGAGAGCGGAGGTTACTCAACAGTTCACTGATATGGGGTTGAAAATGGACAAAAGGTTAGATGTTGTGGGGGTACGGATGGATAAGCTTGATACCAGCTTCCAGGAGATTAAACACCTCTTGATGGGTATGCAGAGCCAACATAAAGAAAGGGGACCAGAATTACAAACTATGGGGGAAGCAACACTGGTGAAGCATCAACTAGAGGTTCTACCTTACTTCCAGAGGTACAATCGTCCTTCACTCCTACTCATTCTATATTCATACCTAATACGGCTACTCCTTTGATTCCGACTACTATTCCTGTTGCACACAGTAATACCCACCATGTCCACCTTCCTCCACCACTTTACCCACCACCCACTCAAGGTCTATTCACTAGTTCCTCTATGGGATACACTACTCCCTTACCGACCAATAGCACTGTCTACTCGACTGTTACAAACCCACTCATTACACCCACTCCCCACCAAATCGTTATTCCACCTCCATTCAATAATTACACTAATCAAACTCATATACCACCACCCTTCACCGGATACACACCACCAAGCCCTCATGGTCACAATGGGTTTTCTAATTTTCACATTAACCCCAAAATCGAGTTTCCAAAATTTGATGGGAGTGATCCTAAGGGTTGGGTCATTCGATCTGAACAATATTTCGAGTTTATTCCGGTGGATGATATACGAAAAATGAAATTAGCCGGACTTCACTTTGAAGGTAAAGCCAGTATATGGTTCAGGTACTATCAAGCTAGTAAAGGAGTGGTAAATTGGAAGCTGTTTATAGCTGATGTAATTGCTCGGTTTGAAAACCCGGATGGAATGGACGTCCAAGAATTGTTCAATAAGCTTAAACAAACTTCTACTGTTGCCGATTACGAAGATCGTTTTGAAGAACTTCGAGCAATGGTATTACACAAGAATCGGGGGTTTACAGAGGAATACTTTGTCTCAAGTTTCTTAAGTGGTCTCAAGGACCACATTAAAGCGTCTGTGCGAATGTTCAGGCCTCACTCACTGGTGGATGCTGTTTTTCTGGCTAAACAAGAGGAGTCCAAAACCTCTAGACCACAACTAACCTTCAAAACTAATGCCACTAATTCTAGTACTGCTATCCAAGCCAAACATGAAACCCGTACACTACCTTCTGGCTATTCATCAGCATTTGTCAAACCAGTGGCCAAAGGAATCACAAAATCTAGATCCACCTTAACCAGCAAGGAAATCTTAGAAAGGAGAGAGAAGGGTCAATGCTTTCATTGTGATGACCCCTATCACCCTGGGCAAAATTGTAAGGCCAAACTCTACTCTATGTTTGGAGAAGAATCTGAGGAAATCGACTGCTCAGAGGTTGAGGAAGTAGTGGGAGAAATGGAGCAGTTATTAGCACAGGAGGAATCACCAGGAGAAATTTCTGTTAATGCTCTCTCAGGCAATAGGTCAATTGGTACCATTAGGCTACAAGGGGTGCTGAAAGGTAAGAGAATTAGTATACTTATTGACAGTGGGTCAACTCATTCTTTTATTGATTCTGGTCTGGTGAAGCAGCTAGGCCTCATTGCAGAAGTGGTACTACCACTCATTGTATCAGTGGCAGATGGATCAAGAATAATAGTCGACTCTATTTGTAAGAAACTCGAATTTACTATTCAGGGACATAAGTTCTCAAATGACTTGAGGTTATTTCCCCTTGGTGGGTCTGATCTCATATTGGGAGTCGACTGGTTAAAGCAATTTAACCCTATTACCTTGGATTATGCAGAACTTAGAATCACATTGGTAAAGGAAGGAGTACCAATTACTCTCCAAGGTGACACAACCACTGGCTCCTTACACACTATATCTGGCAAACAATTGAGTAAGCTGTTGAAAAACTCCAAGGGGGCTACACAGGGCTATATATGTATGCTGACTGCTGAACCTCAGATTTCAGACCAGCCTTCAAGCTGTCAGGTACCACACCAGATACAAGAATTACTTAATTCTTATAATGCTGTGTTTGCTGAACCAGAGGGGCTACCGCCTGTCAGACAACAAGACCACCAGATACCATTGTTGGAAGGCACCCAACCAATTAACCAAAGGTGCTATAGAGTACCTTATATCCAGAAAGCTGAAATAGAGAGACAAGTTAAGGAAATGCTTAACAGTGGAGTAATTCAGGAAAGTAGCAGCCCTTTTGCCTCACCAGTGATCCTCGTTAAGAAAAAAAATGGCACATGGAGGATGTGCATAGATTACAGGAGATTGAATGAAGCTACAGTCAAGAATAGATATCCTATTCCCATCATTGATAAACTATTAGATGAGTTGCAAGGAGCATGTTGGTTTACCAAACTTGATCTGAGATCTGGATACCACCAGATTAGAGTGGCTCCACAGGACATCTATAAGATAGCATTTAGGACTCATCAGGGCCTATACGAGTTCAAAGTGATGCCTTTTGGGCTCACTAACGCCCCAGCCAGTTTCCAATCTCTCATGAATTCAGTTTTTCAACAACAATTAAGGAAGAGTGTCTTGGTGTTTTTTGATGACATTTTGGTATACAGTGCCACCTTGCAAGATCATTTGATGCATCTGCAAACAGTCTTGGATTTACTGCTATAACATAAATTATTCGCAAAGAAGAGCAAATGTTTGTTTGGCCAACAAAAGTTAGAGTACTTGGGGCATATCATTTCCAAGGAGGGAGTCTCTACTTACCCTAGTAAGGTCGATGTTATGGTCAATTGGCCCATTCCTAAATCATTGAAACAATTGAGAGGATTTCTGGGCCTAACAGGCTACTACAGAAGGTTCATAAAGGGTTATGGAGAGATGAGTAGACCATTGACAAACCTACTCAAGAAAGGTAGCTTTAATTGGACAAATGAAGCTACTGTAGCATTTCAAACTCTCAAGAATAGCATGGTATCAGCCCCTGTGTTAGCTTTACCAGATTACACACTTCCTTTCACCATTGAGACAGATGCCAGTGGGACAGGAATTGGTGCGGTATTAATGTAAAAAGGAAGGCCACTGGCATTTCTTAGTAAAGGTCTGGCAAACAAACATCAAGGATTATCAACCTACGAAAAGGAATTACTGGCCATAGTCCTTGCCACTCAGAAATGGTACACCTATCTCCAAGGACATCATTTCATAATCAAGACTGACCATCAGAGCTTGAAATACATATTGGAACAAAGACTCTCCACCCTGCTTCAACAAAAGTGGCTAGCTAAACTCATGGGACTCGACTACGAGATTTCTTACAAAAAGGGTGCTGATAATAAAGTAGCAGATGCGCTATCTAGGCTTCCGGATGAAGCAAGTGAAGGAAAACTCACAACAATCACTACACTACAACCCAACTGGTTGAATGATCTTCTACAGAGCTATGAGAAAGATGTTGAAGCCAGAACCGTAATGGAGGGAGTGGTTGCTAACAAACCTGCTTATGCTCAATTCCAGTACTGCAAAGGACTTATCAAGGTGGGAGACAGAATTTATGTAGGTAATACTGGAGACACCAAATAACAAATCATTACAGAATTACATGATAGTCCTACTGGGGGTCACTCAGGCCAGGAGGCCACTCTAAAAAAGATCAGTCAGTTTTTCTACTGGCCGGCAATGAAAAAAGAGGTGGTGCAGTATGTACAAGCTTGTGATCTATGTCAGAGGGTCAAGACTGGGAACCAATACCCTGCTGGATTACTACAACCCCTTCCTATTCCTGACCAGATATGGAAAGATATCTCAATGGACTTCATAGAAGGACTTCCTCAATCTGGAACAAAGAATTGCATTATGGTCGTGGTCGATAGGCTTACTAAGGTTGGTCATTTCATAGCTCTATCACACCCGTTCACTGCAACTGTAGTGGCTCAGATGTTCTTAGATAATGTGTATAGACTACACGGCATGCCTTGCTCTATAGTGTCTGACAGGGACAAGCTATTCACAAGCCAATTCTGGAAGGAACTTTTTAAATCTGTGGGTACTAAACTCAATATGAGTACTTCATACCATCCCCAAAGTGATGGTCAAACAGAGAGGTTAAACAGATGTGTGGAACACTTTCTGAGATCTATGGCAAGTCAGAGACCTCACAAATGGGCCAATTGGTTGCCCTTGGCTGAATGGTGGTACAACAGCACCTACAATAGCGCAATCAAAATGACACCTTTTGAAGCTCTTTATGGAGTAAAACCAAGACATATGTGCTTAAATACAGCTAGCAGGTCTTCAGTGGGCTCAGTGGAGGAGTTTCAAGTGCAAAGGGAGGCCATGAACCATCTATTGAAAGAATCCATACAATTGGCTCAAAACAAGTACAAACAATATGCTGATACTAAACGAAGAGAGTCCACCTTG
Organism: Apium graveolens; assembly: GCF_009905375.1. Lineage (NCBI taxonomy): Eukaryota > Viridiplantae > Streptophyta > Magnoliopsida > Apiales > Apiaceae > Apium > Apium graveolens. The sequence goes on along the minus strand of NC_133654.1, from coordinate 265,174,465 downwards.
GCAATAGGAGATTGGGTATTCTTAAAACTGCAACCATATCGACAATTGTCTGTAGCAGTGAGAAAATATTTGAAGTTGTCTCACAAGTACTTTGGGCCATATCAAGTGTTGGAGAGAGTTGGCAATGTGGCCTACAAACTAGATCTTCCAGCTGGGAGCAAGATACACCCGGTTTTTCACATCAGTTTGCTCAAGAAAAAGGTGGGATCTAAATATTCAGTGTCAACTGCATTACCAAGGTTGGGCAGTGAAGGTCAGTTTCTCGTCTACCCAGTGAAGGTGCTGCAAAGCCGGATTATTAAGAAGAAAAACACTGTTGTTCCTCAATGGCTGATTCAGTGGTCTAACACTATTCCTGAAGATGCAAGTTGGGAAGACGCTACAGCTATACAGGAACAATATCCAGAGTTCAATCCTTGAGGACAAGGATTTTTGAAGAGGAGGGTATTTGTAACCAGCCTTAGTAAAATAATTATATAGAAGAAACGATGTCGTTTAATCTGTTCTTATTAGTATTTTAAAACGATGTCGTAGTTAGTAAGTTAGTATCATCATTGGATCCTGTGTCTAACGGTTTATTGAGTCAACCAGTGGGAGGCAGACACGTGTCCAAGCAAGAATGATAAAAGGAGAAGTCTAGGGAGTGAGAGGGCAGCTTGGAAGAAATGTTACTTTCTCTGTTTTGTCGTTTTACTCTTCTGTATTCACAGTACCCTTAGGGTTTATCAATCCCATTTCAATTGTGTTTTTTATTATGTTATTTCTCAGTTATTCATTCTATCTTTACTTTAACTGAAATTATTACAAAAATAGGTTTCCGGTTACACAGTAGAGGCCACCACCGGCCGCGGTGGCAACGACGGTGGTGGCAAGTGGTAGTTATTTATTGGAGATGAAGAAAGGGAGAGTGAGAGAGAAGGGGGTTTATGTTACTTGTAAATTGGGGAGAAATAAGCTGGGTTTTTGTTGGGTTTGATGGTTTTAATGATTAGAGATTGAGAAAGAGAGATATTGATGGTATTAATGCATATGTTGTCTGTGTGTATTTTGTGTGGGTTGATCGGAAGAGAGATTAAGAGGTAGGAAGGATTGTGTTGAGTTGGTGTGTGCGTTTCTTGTATGTATTCGTGGCAGGAAGGAGGGTGAAGCTACCAGCGGCGTTGATGACGATGGCGTTGATGGCGTTGGTGAGTATAATTAAAGAAGATGACGTTGATGATAATTAAAAGATGAAATCTATAATTAAAGAAGATGACGTTGATGATAATTAAAAGATGAAATATGAAGAGAGGATATGGCAGAAACCAGAGAGGAAAAAAGGGGAGAAGATGATGATAATTAAATGTATAAAGATTATAATTATTATAAATATAAAAATCCGAAAATGCCCTTTGCTCCGTTAGAACCGTTAGGCTACACTTGACGGCAGACACGTATTTGAAAGGCGCAAAGAAAATTCAACCACCTTTCCGTGAATTTGAAAATCCGGCCATTTTTTTGAAAATACGTGTAAATCACAGCCACACCCGTGTAATTTACTCAGGGAATAATCACACTGTTTAGTGAACTGTCAAAAATATTAATCTTCATACTACAGAGAAATCGACAAATTCATTTTGGTTACATTTTACAATGAAATCAAATGTCCATAGTTATTCTATAAATTTCATCAATATTATTTATCCTACACTTTAGAGGTATTCAGGTAACTTTTCTCGGAGAATCACCTTGATCAATCTCAAATGACTACTCAATTTTAGATTAAAGAACAATCTTTGATGTCCTCGTATTATGAAGACCAACTAGACAGGAATAGTAGGATAGCAATGTTAGTATGAATGTCAAAAATTGCATTGCATTAAAGTTGGAAAGACCGACTTGCACTCTGATATTTCTTTAATATGCAGTATGGGGATAACAACATCAAAGTCATTTTAATTATTCAGCTACAAGACTTGTGGATGATAGTGAAGAACAAGTCTGGAAGAAGTATGCTGGAGATTGAACCTCCTAATTTATGCGACATGATCAATGAATCATCCTTTTCAACTGTTCTTCCGAATTGTTTTTGCTAAAGTTTCACAAGATTGAGATGAATGAGCGACAAACACAAATGTTACATGTCCAAATTTACAAAGTTTTGCGTTCGCACTTTGAGCCCTACCAGCATGTCGCAGTGCTATTTCTGCTAAGTTTCCAAGAAACAGCTTCTTCTCTTTGAGTCCTACCCGAATGTGGAAAATGGTCAAGTGAAGTTGGTCTATGGTTTCTTCTATAATTTTTATTTTTCTTCATTGTGCTGTTACTTTTTAATATTTTATCTTTCTCACAATAATTACCCTACAATAATGAAGATATAGGACTGAGAGATTCAAACAACTGCTTTTTCTTTATTAAGGGAAGAATGAAGAACACTTTACTTTACGCGTCTCTGATGAGACTATTCAGCTGAGTCAGCAAGATCAGCATGTGACATCAGCTGAACATGCCACATAGATGTTCTAGAAGAAAAGTTAGTTAGTGATAGTTGGTGTAGGGTGTCACATATCTGTATATTTAGACAATGTAGCATCATCATTTCATTTTCAACTCTCTAAGCAATGTAACAAACAATTCATCTTTTTTAGTAATGAATCGTCATCTTCATCTTCTTAGATTTTAATCTTCTTCATTTTGTCATGGTATCAGAGCATAGATCTCTGTTAATATTATTGATACTCCGCTGCTAATCATATAATTACGAGTATTCATCTTCGTTTTTCTTTTGATCGTTGATCAATCTTCATTGTTGTTGTTGGTATTCATCAATTGTTATCATCATTAATTGAGAATTAATGGTTATCATCACTCATCAGTGTTAATTCAGATATCAATTACGAGTCAATTCTGTTAATTGCAATGGCTACTTCATCATCATACTTGACTGTAACTACCGGTAACACTACAAGTACAATCATTGATGCAAATCATCCGTATTATCTTGATCATCTAGGTATGATCTTGATTACGCTTACCTTAACAGAGCCCTTACTTCACAAAGTTGAGAAGTCTAAATGATGAATTGGATGCCCTTGCTGCTATACCTAGGTGTGACTGTGGCAAATGTACTTGTGCTAATAATGATAAATTGGAGAATTATATTAAGAGTTTAAAATTGTAACAGTTTCTTATGTGATTGGGAGAACAATATACTGCAATTAGAGGACACTTGCTAATGATGACCCCCATTCCCAGTCTGAGTACAACATACAATTTGCTAATGCAGGAGGAGAATCAGATAGAAAGTGGCTCTAATTCTCATACATCTGAAAGTGTGGTTTTGTCTGTGAAATATAGTGATACTCATCGATCATCTACTAATTCTCAATTTCAGAATAAGTTTGAGAAACAGAACAACAATTCTAGAAAGTCTGGTGTTGACACCTCTGTCATCTCTGTGAAGTGTGTCATTTGACTGGGCACACAAAAGTGAAATGTTTCTGTGTCCATGGATATCCTCCTTGGGCTACATTGCAAACCCAAGCCAAAGCCAAAGATTCACTCTAAGACCTTTCATGTGTATAATGTTACTGCAGAAAATTCTGGCAGCATCTCTAATACTGAGCCTGCAGGAAGCTTTACTACAGTTCAATGTCAACAGCTCATGACAATGATTCAAACTGAAATTAAGGAAATGGCCTCAACTGTCTCCTCCAACAATGCTAGCACAAATTTTCAATGGGTTCCTTCAACATCTCATACCACTCGCACGGTTGGTAATGTGCTTCATTTTGTCTGTCATGCCAATAGTAGTAATATCTGAGTTCTGATATGTGGATACTAGACTCCGGGGCAACTGATCATATAAACCCCACATATGCATTTGCTCACTAATGTGCATACTATTAACTCCATCTTACATTTACCAAATGGTCACACCACCACTGTTACACATATTGGCACTGTTCATATGCACTCAAATATAGTCCTCACAGATGTCTTGTATGTTCCAAGTTTCAGTAATAACCTCCTGTCAATTCCCAAACTCACTATTACTTCAGATTGCACTGCATTTTTTACTAAAAATGCTTCTTATCTTCAGGACCATATCTTGAAGGGGACCACAGAGATTGGTGAACTTCAAAACGGCCTATATCTTCTTCATCATCCAGTTATTACAACTGAGCAACAGCCTTTTTTCTTATAATCTTCATAAACAAACTTGTAACTCAGTAAGTGCTGTTGTAAATGCCAATTTGTGGCATAATCGATTAGGTCATCATCCTAGTTCTTCCATGAAGTATCTACCTAGCCATATGTATCATAATTTTGTTCAATTTCAAACTTGTGATACTTGTCACCTTTCTAAGCAATCTCATTTATAATTTCATATTAGTACTTCTATTAGCACTATTCTATTTCAGCTTGTTCATGCTGACGTTTGGGGGCCCTATCGTCATAAAACACATGGAAATTGTACTTATTTTCTTACTATAGCTGAGGATATGTCAAGGGCAACTTGGGTTTTCTTATTTTCTGACAAGAGCCAAGTTTCTTAGTTGGTTATGCATTTTTTTGCCTATGTGTTGAAACAATTTCATTGCTCTGTTCAAACACTTCGCACAGATAATGGGTCTGAATTTCTAAGTAATGAGTTTCAACAGTATTTGTCTGCTCATGGTATCATTCATCAAAAAAGTTGTGCACATATACTCCACAACAAAATGGTATTGTGGAGCATAAACACAAAACCCTCGTTAATACTGCTCATGCTTTACAAATTCAAGCATCACTCCCTGTCACTTTTTGGGGTGATTGCATTCTCACTGCAACTTACTTACTCAATCGAACTCCTTTAGCTACTTTAAATGGTATTTCTCCTTATCAAGCCTTATTTTCTAAACCTCCTTCATATGAGCATTTACGAATATTTGGATCTTTATGTTATGCTACAAACATCAGCCCTCATAAAGATAAATTTTCTACTAGGGCGTCCAAATGCCTATTTCTAGGCTACCCTTTTGCTCAGAAGGCTTATAAGGTTATGGATCTTGAAACAAAACGAGTCTTCACTACCCGTGATGTTCATTTTTTGTGAAAGTATTTTCCCTTTTCAGTCTATGGTTAGCACTCCAGTCCCAATTCACTTGTTTAATCATTCTACTACTTTTGTTGATGATCCATTTTGTGAAACCTTGCTTGATTCATCTTCCTCACCTACTCTGTCTGACATAATTTCTACTGATAATTCACCCATCAGACCTTCATCTACTCTCTCTTCTATTAGCCGGTCATCTCCTTCTCCTATTTCTACATCTGATGCAGTTTGTCAACCTATTCCTAGACACAGTACTCGTGCTAAAATTGTACCCACAAAATTTAAAGACTTTGTGGGTCTCCCTTTCACATTACATACTTCTGTCAATACTTTGACTACCTTACTTCCTTCATCTGTTTTTAATTCCTCATATAAGTCATTTATAACTAATATCACACATGTTCCTGAACCCACTTCGTATAAGATTGCATGTCAACACTCTGTTTGGTGTGAGGCTATGGCCATTGAGTTGGATGCATTAGAAGCCAATCAAACTTGGCGAGTTATGCCACTCCCTTCTGGTAAACGTGTTGTTAGCTGTAAATGGTTGTACAAGGAAAAATTTAATCAAGATGGTACAGTTGAGCGTTATAAGGCACGTTTGGTGGCTCGGGGTTTTACTCAAAAAGAGGGCCTTGATTATTTTGAGACGTTTGCACCCGTGGCAAAAATGTCTACGTGTCATGTTGTCTCTAGCAGTTGTTAACAACTGGTCAGTGACACAACTTGATGTGACCAATGCTTTTTTATATGGTGAGTTAGAGGAAGAGGTGTACATGTCCTTACCTCAGGGGTTTAGCTTACCTACTGAATTTGCTACCTATTCCTCCTCTATCCCTCTTGTCTGCAAGTTAGTTAAGTCCTTATACGGACTCAAACAATCACCCAGAAAATGGTTTATTAAATTCAAAGTTGTTCTTCTTGCGTATGGTTTTAAGCAGGCAAGTTCTGATCACAGTCTCTTTGTCTTGGATATTTCTACCAGTTTTTTGGCTATTCTCGTTTATGTTGATGATATCCTGGTGGTGGGTAATGATCAGAATGTTATCTCTAGTATTAAGTCTCATCTTGCTGGTCATTTTAAAATCAAGGACCTTGGTCCTATCAAGTATTTCTTGGATATTGAAGCCGCTCGTTCAAATAAAGGTATATATCTCAATCAACACAAATATACACTGGATATTAGTATTAAAGATGTTGAGTTTGAACATGCCAAGATTGCAACTGTCCCTATTGATCAAAATCATACTTTGTTGAGTAATATTACTTCTCCATTTTTGATCAATCCTGCTCCATACCGTCCTCTTGTGGGTCGTCTGATTTACTTAACAATCACTAGGCTTGATCTCTCGTATGCAGTTCATGTACTTTCTCAGTTTTTGTCTTCTCCTCGTCATTGTCATTTGGATGCTGCATTTAAGGTTGTTCGATACCTTAAACATACTCTGGGTCAAGGTATTCTTCTTTCTGCCACCAGTTCTCTTCAACTTGTGGCTTAAGCTGATGCAGATTGGGGTTGTTATCCCCTTTCTTGTCAAATATTAACTGGTTACTGTGTCACCTTGGGTAGCTCGTTGCTCTCCTGAAAATCTAAGAAGCAAAGCACCGTCTCCCGTTCCTCAGTTGAAGCTGAGTACCGTGCTATTGCTGATATTTGCTGCGAAATCACTTGGTTGCTTAATCTCTTTACTGAACTGGGGGTCTCCACCTTAGCTCTTGTGACATTATTTTGTGATAACCGTTCTGCCATGTATATTACAGCCAACCCTGTTTTTCACGAACGCACCAAATATATTGAAATTATTGTCATTTGGTGCGTGAAAAACTTCAGAAGGGTCTTGTAACCACTGCTTATCTTGCCTCTAAAGAACAACATGCGGATTTGTTAACTAGAGCCATTCCTGCCTATCCTATGCGTGCTTTATTGTCCAAGCTCGGAGTGTTTAATCTTTTCTCACTGCCTTGCTTGAAGGGGGATGGTGAGACTATTCAGCTGAGTCAGCAAGATCAGCATATAACATCAGCTAAACATCCCACATAGAAGAAAAGTTAGTTAGTGACAGCTGATGTAGGGTGTCACATATCTGTATATTTAGAGAATGTAACATCATCATTTCATTTTTAACTCTCTAAGAAATGTAACAAACAATTCATCCTTTTAGTAATGAATCGTCATCTTCATCTTCTTAGATTATAATCTTCTTCATTCTATCAGTTTCTTATTTCCGTATAAAATGAAAAACTCTTTTTTCTATGAACACTTTTTATTTTTGCTTTGTAATAACAATTCAATTTCCAGTGATTCCATTCCCAGCGAATTAGGAAACCTGAGTAATTTGGAAGATTTATACCTTCAGCTTTAGGCTCCTTGACCAAACTCAAAAATATGTCCCTTAGTGCTAATCAATTAAGTGGCTCTTTTGATTTACATGATGCTAATCTCACTCCTCTAGTAACACTTGATGTGTCTCGTAATTCTCTCACTTGCTCCGTACCTGCTTCTAAGTGCAGCAGTCTACAATACCTGAGCCTCTCAAACAATTTGCTAAGTGGAAACATTTTAAATGAACTCGGGAATTGTTATTTAATAAGAAAATTGAGATTGAACATGTTATTTGACCGGAAGCATACCTAATAATTTTCGTTGTTTGGAATATCTAACTCAGTTGAACCTGTCCAACAACCATCTTTCTGGCAAACTCCCACCCACCACCAATCTATATGTCCACGACACATGCGATGATTTGACCTCCCAACGATTAAAGCCGGTCTACCTAATCCTTTGACAATCTCCTGTATTGGTTGTTTACAAGTTTTTCTATTGACAATCTCCTGTATTAAATTTTAGGTGGCTGGCTTATTGGAAGGAGGACCAAATGCACTATTAGACAGGCTCCTCTGCTCACTAACCAGGTAATATTTTTAAATTCATGTCAAAAATTATATTTTAATTTCCTATTAATTTGCATATTTTAATTTCCTTTGTTCCTTATGCACGATTTATCTTAAAATATAAATTTAATTTCACCGTAATAAAAGAAAATTACTAAACTAGTACATGTTTTAAGTAAGAGAACACAAATAATATAAATTGATTAAGTATTCAAACCAGGAACACCCCGGACATGCTATAAAATAATATAAATTATGCATGCCAATTTGTTAATTGCAATATCATTCAGAATGGAGGTATGTGTTATCTTACTGAAGATCATCTAGTTCACGCATCATTTGTGATGAACCTTTACTTCCAAAGTAAAGAAAAAAAACTGGAAGCGTGATTTTTTGTGATGAATATTTGTACTAAAATTATGCATTCTAAATTTGATCATTATATTGACTTTTCAGGTTAGGGAAAGTGTGTGTTCACGTATACCGAAAATTAAAAGTATATACGACACTTTTATATATACCCTTGAAGCTTGTATTCGGACGAAATCGAATAAATTGTATTATGTCTTACTAATTTATAATAACCATTCTCACGAACTAGCATATATTGTTACACATAATATAAAATCATGTAAGAGAATTTGTGGAATAATTTGAAGGTATGCATAAAATTTGTGCAAAGCATGAGCAAGAATTGTGCAAAAGGTATGTAAAAACCGTGCAAAAAAGGTGCATGCTTCATTTAAAAATACTGTACTTATTCAAATTCTTAATTTCATACTCATTTTAATTTATTTTAAATCTTATTTTTTAAATTTTGATGTTAATGTATATAACTAGTAATATGCTCGGATGATAGTGCATCTGGTCCTCCTGCATTATTATCTACACACTATTAGAGCAACTCCAAGTGTTGCTAAACAGGCTCCTCAGTTTAACTAATATTAAATGGGCTCCTAAGTCAATTTATTTGGGCTTTCTCCAACAACCTCCTCAGAATTTTCTTGTTTCTCTTTCTTTATTCTATTTCTAACAACGGTCACCTACAATTCATATTTGAACCTGCAATTTTATAACAGCTCTATTTTCAAACCTTTTCTCTTCTAAATAACACTGAATTATCCTGAAAATATCTCTCTATCTCTCATTGATTCTAATGGATCCTCAAGAAATAGTTGAATATTTAATTCAAGAAGAAGAAGAGGAAGATGAAGAAATCGACATTCTTGCAGCTACATGGGCACAACTTAATCGGACGAGAAATAATAACATTGTACGCCATGGCGGGTCTGTTTTCAATCATCGTGTCATCAATCGTAACAGGACAGTAGGTCATCAACTCATATACTGTGACTACTTTAGTGATGATCCTACATATCCGGATTACATTTTTCGAAGAAGATTTCGTATGAGATGATCATTATTCATCCGAATACAAGCAGCAGTAGAGTCACACAATCCTTTGTTCAAAAGTGTAATGCAGCTGGAGTTCCAGGACTATCGTCACTCCAGAAAATAACTGCTGCATTGAGAATGATTGCGTATGGAGTACCTGCAGATTCATTAGATGATTACATTCGAATCGGTGAAAGCACTGCAATAGAAAGTTTAAGAAAATTTGTGTTAGGAATATATGTGCATTAGTTTGATGATATGTTTAACAAAACACTTAAGTAGAAGTCTAGTGTTTGTAGCCTCAACGGATAAGACCACTTTGGCTATCCGTTGATGATGTAGCTTTACTTAGAAATAAGTCTAGTTTCGTAGCACATTTCAGTCTCTGTATTTGAGATATAATTCTTAGAAGTTGTGGGAAATTATAAGTCATGTTGACTACTAGAGGATATGCAAATAGGAAGGACAATTGTAAATATTTCATGCCTTGTAATTTTGTATAAATGAAGTGGTATCAACTGATAACTTAAAGACCTTCAACGGATAAGAAACAAAACTTCAACGGATGTCTCTAAAGCTTCAACGGATAACATCCTTCAACGGATGAGTGCATCAACGGATAGAGCTTCAACTGTTAGTACATCAACGGATAAAGTCATCAACGGATGAAGGCTTCAACGGATGTTCTGTTAAATAGCAGTTGATAGTAACAGTTGACAAAGCAGACAGAGGAACATGGGTTGACAGAGACAACTGGAATGCGGTAGCCTATTTCAGGAACATCAGAAAAAGCAGCCGTTCTACTCTGGTACAGAAGGGCAATATTCAACAGATATTCCAATAATGTACTGGATAGAAATGGAGTAGAAATAAGTGGAGAACTTATTTTTTATTGTACTTTTATCTTTGTCTACACTTGTAAAAGCTTGGTAGTATATAAACCAAGTTGCAGCTAGTAATTAGATAAGAATTTTCCAGAGCTGTTTAGAAAAATCTTGAGAGAAAATTATCTAGTTTGTACTAGGACGCAGTTGTGATCAATTTCTTGAATCACAGATTTTCTGAAATACCATCTCTGGTGGAACAACAAATCCACCAGAAAAGTTTTTAAGTCTGTTGTGTTCTTTACATTTGTGTTTGAATATATATCTGTTTGCATTAGCTTAAAGCAATTCACACACACTTGATTATCTAAACACATAGTCTTTGAAACTGCTCAAAACTTGAAAAAGTTTTGAGATTTACATTCAACCCCCCTTCTGTAAATCTCATTGTTAGTCTACTAGGAATAACAATTGGTATCAGAGCAAGCTCTTGACACACAAAGAGTTTAAAGATCTTGGAAACTAACAAAGATGAGTAAGAAGGATATTGGAGTAAAGATCCCAGTTCTTGACAAAGACAGTTATCACCACTGGAAGGTGAAAATGCACCTTCATCTTCTCTCCCAAGATGAAGGTTATGTAAACTGCATTGAGAATGGTCCTCACATTCCCCACAAAGTAGCCACAGTTGCTACAGCCACAGTTGCTGTTGGCCAATCCATTCCAAAACCTAGAGCAGAATGGACAATGGAAGACACAGAAGAAGTCCACAAGGATAAGAAGGCTATGAACATTTTGTTTAATGGTCTAGACAAGGATATGTTTGATAATGTGATAAATTGTACAACTGCCAAAGAGGTTTGGGACACAGTTTAGCTACTGTGTGAAGGTACAGAACAAGTAAGAGAGAACAAAATGCAGCTTCTCATTCAACAGTATGAGTATTTTCATTTTGAAGAAAATGAATCTTTAAATGACACATTCAATAGATTCCAAAAGCTGTTGAATGGACTGAAGCTGTATGGTAGAGTGTACCAGGTGAAGGATTCAAATCTTAAACCCATGACTTATGAATTTTGTCGATCATGCACATCATTGTAATAAAAAACTCTTTCCACTGTATTAAGCCAATCAATAAATTCATCTGGATGGTTACTTTCTTCAAAATCTGAAATTGTGATTTTAACATTGTAAGCACCTTGAAAATTGTTGAATTCCCTATGACGCCGTCTAGGTGTTGATGAGCCATTTTCAGAGTTATGGTTGCATGTTATGCCTTCTTCCTTCTCTTTGGGCAAGTTGCTCCTGCAGTTGCTCTACTTGTCTTCTTAACACTTCTAACTCAATATCACGCACATTCCTTCGACGTGGAAACATTCCATTAAGCTTCTTATACATCTTCTTCGTATTTTCAACAACACTCCAACCTCAATAGCTTATAGTGGAATTTTAAGTGTTTCCACATTTCATTATGTTTCTTAAAAATTTCACAAATTTTCACTTTATATTAAAATGAAAAGCTGCTAAAATCCAAGAGCCTGAAATTATTGAATTAGAATTTCTTGCTCAGGGACCCTGGGTAGATTCTCGGAAACAACCTTCTAAATTAGTATAATTTTTATGGAGAAACTTTTATAATTTTTTAAAGGCCTGCTGAAAAGTTAGGAGAAGAATGACAAATCTGAATATGAAACATTTATAATTAATATTGCTTTATGCAGTGGAAGACTCATTCCCAGACTTTATCATAATTGACTGACATAAACAATAGACTATTCAGAATTAGTGGTTGATACACTGTGGTTTAACAAAGTGTAGTATAAAGAAAATATTAATACTACACAATATAAGTGTTGAAGAAGTGGTCTGTGTAACAAAGCATGGCTTCACTCTCCTGCATTATTTACACACTCTTACTCCTATTTGTTTGCTTAGCTCTGGCTGACAACACAACGAATTCATCGAGATCATTTTATAACAGCGAAAAAGAAGCTCTTGTCAGTACGGGATGGTGGGGGAATCATATTCCGTTTGATTCAAACCAGCAGCACTGCAGTTGGTATGGCATTCGCTGTGAGGAAGGTAGAGTCGTTTCTATACATATCAATTATTTCACAGTACATGATGGTGTGGGAAATTATTATTTGACACATTATGAGATAGGGGGTGAGCTTGGAAAACTCAACTTCTCATCCTTCCCAGACCTCCAAACACTTGATCTTTCCGACTGTGAGCTTAATGGAAGCATACCTTACCAAATTGGAATGCTTTCAAAGCTCAAATATCTCTCACTTAGAGGAAACTATTTTACTGGTAAGTTACCATCTTCCCTGGGTAATCTCACTTATCTACAGTTTCTTGATGTATCTTATAATGAGCTGATCACCGGGTTCATTCCCTCAGAACTAGGAAACCTGACTAATTTGGCTTTTTTATATCTTTCTCACAATTATCTCAATGGTTCCATTCCTAATGAACTTGGAAACCTGAGTAATTTGGAAGGTTTATACCTTCAGGATAACAGACTCACTGGGACAATCCCATCAGCTTTAGGCTCCTTGACCAAACTCCAATATATGTTCCTTCTTTCTAATCAATTTAGTGGCTCTTTAGATTTCAAGGATGCTAATCTCACTCATCTCAAAGCACTTGATGTGTCTTATAATTCTCTCACCGGCTCCATACCTGTTTTTAAGTGCGACAGTCTACAAGACCTGAGCCTCTCAAGAAATTTACTTAGCGGAGACATTCCAAAAGAACTTGGAAATTGCCATTCTTTGAACACATTGAGTTTGGATAATAACAATTTGACCGGAAGCATACCAAATAATTTTCGTTGTTTGGAATATCTCTTTCAGTTGAACCTGTCCAACAACCATCTTTCTGGCAGACTCCCACCCACCATCCATCCATATGAGCACCAGTCATGTGATAATAGTTTAAATGGTGGTGAAGTGAACTCGCACCGAAGAATGTCGGTCTCCCTTGTCCTTTGCATAGCTCTTCCTATTACCATCGGCCTTTTCATATTGATACTAGCCTCTGTGTTCTTTTTTCGGAAGAAACCTAGAGTAAAACATGACACGATGATTGTGCAGACTGGTGATATTTTTTCAGTACTGAACTTTGATGGAAACCTTGCATATGAGGACATTATAAAAGCAACAAATAATTTTGACAACAGTTTCTGCATAGGAACTGGCGGCTATGGTAGTGTATACGAAGCTAGGTTGCCAAAAGGAAACACTGTTGCACTTAAGAAACTTCACCGCTTGGAAGCCGAGGATCCAAATTTTGACAGAAGCTTTAGGAATGAGGTCCACGTCTTGTCAAATCTAAGACACAAGAATATCGTCAAGCTCTACGGTTTCTGCTTGCACAACCGATGCATGTTTCTTATTTATGAGTATATGGAGAAGGGGAGTTTATTCTGTGCGCTGAGAGATGACAATCACGCAGTGGAACTGGATTGGAGTAAGAGGGTGAACATTGTGAAAGGTGTTGCACATGCTTTATCGTACATGCACTATGACTGCAGCCCGCCTATCATTCATCGAGACATATCAAGTAACAACATACTATTAAACTCCAAACTGGAGGGATTTGTTGCTGATTTTGGTGCCTCAAGGTTGCTGGACCCGGATTCATCCAATCAAACAATGGTTGCGGGAACTTGTGGTTACATTGCTCCAGGTTATCTTCTCTTGGCAACGTGTTACAAGATTTTACTTTTAATACTTTTTTGTCAACGGTATATATTATGTAGGGAAATCTTTTAATGTGTTCTAATTTTGGACTCTCCAGAACTTGCATACACGATGGCGGTGACTGAAAAATGTGATGTGTATAGTTTCGGAGTGATAGCACTAGAAATCATGATGGGAAGCCATCCAGGAGACCTCCTGTCATCATTCACAACACCTCAATCCACTCAAAATCGAATGCTGAGTGATGTACTGGACACACGTCTCCCGCGTCCAACAAGACAGCAAGAACTTGACATTATTCTTGTTCTGAGACAAGCATTGGCATGTCTAAGCTCAAATCCCAACTTCCGGCCATCTATGATTAGTGTGTCTCAGAAGTTTTCACAAGCTCCAAATCTATCTGCAAACTCTATTTATACAACTCCACTTTAACAGGTTCAGTTGATTATGTAGTAATTGAAATCCTGGCAACAAGTAATGTGATTTGTTTCCAACTTCTGTTTGTGTCGTAATTTCGTATATTCTGCAGCAAATCTAAGAACTCTGGTGAGCGTTAGAAGACCACATACTCTACGTTTTTCCATTCAGTTACAAAGTATTGGGTTTTCAACTCAAATAAAGGCTTTCATTCACTATTAAAAAGCACTATTCGTTTGGACTTGCAGATCTCAACATAAGCCCAATTCACATTAGACATTACTACGATACATGATATATTACAACATAAATTAAATTGCAAAAAGGAGAAAACTTTACCATCAATTACACCATCACATCCCTTCAGCTCATCAAGATCCAATAGAATCTCTAGCACACCTAGTAATAACTTAACAGCCTCCATTATAAGGATTAGCAACTCCAGAACTTCTTCAATTGTAATAAGAAGGCCCTGGACTTCCCATCATCAAAAACCTCCTATGACTCTCCGGAGATCTAATGACCTTTTGACCCTTAAAGTAAATCAGTTTCAAATGTTTGAATTCGTACTTTTTGACCTCAATGTATAAAATTGTGTACCCTTTAACCTTTTTAGTGTTACCGGTATAAATCGGAGGGCAATAAAACACATTTTACCCTCCTCCGAGTTTTACCATTATGAATTAAAAGGTACATTTCTTAACCTTGAGGGCTAAAAGATACACCATAATATGTTGGAAAATATGGGTATAAGTCCCATATTCATATTTTTTAGCATTCTGACATGAGATATGATGATATTCTCTTAATAATGGAAATTATTATTTTCCATTAGAATTTGGCTCAAATATTATGACATAAATTAATTTCATTCTGTTTCAGATTAATTGATATGGTGTATGTCTTGATATATTTAATCATTCTGTTTCAGATTATTTATGGAATAGAGTAGCTTGCAAGTATTACATCGATTCCATAATTAATAATATTTAATTATGGAAAAGAGTAGCGCACAAGTCTATCTACACCTATATTAACACCTCTAAGGCGTTAGGGTTAGACACACCAAAAACCTCTAAACACAAAAACTCTACCTTAGGGTTAGACATACCAAAAAGATATTCGCCTCTAAACACAAAAACTCTACCTCTCTCTCTGTTAGTTTCGTTCCCGTTCAAACTCGCTGAAGGTGCTCGTTATCCGTAACGCCGCCGCTACCTCGTTTTATCCTGGGAGGCTATCGACTCACACATACGGTGAGAGGCGAAATAACTTTAAGATTGTGAAAACAATCTGTGATTAATACATATGAATCAAACGAGTGTGTGCGTGAGTAAACGAAATCAAACAGAGAAAGAAAGGATATAACCAGAAGAGAGATCCTCGAGTCCAGTTGAAACTGTCTCCTTAAAGCTATTTCGCCCTCACCGTATGTGTGAGTCGATAGCCTCCCAGGATAAAACGAGGTAGCGGCGGCGTTACGGATAACGAGCACCTTCAGCGAGTTTGAACGGGAACGAAACTATCACCAAAAGAAGAGTTGCCGCATTCAAATCAAGAACACGAATCGAATCGACTAAAATTTACAAAGTAAGTTTTATGCGCTGGCTGAAAAAAATGAGATGCTTGAACAATCGCTGATGAAGAGGAATAATTTTGTTCAGCAATGGAAAGAAATCTTGGATAATCTCTGCAGGCAGTCCACTGGTGTGAATCTCTACCATAAAAGTTTGATAATGTTGAAATCTTTCGTGATACACTTTCTACTAATCTGAAGGAGTCTCTGGAGCAGTTGCTTAAAAACCTTGTACAGAAGTACACAGACCTTTCTGCACAGGAGGTTAAATCAACGGTTACTATTGCCTAAACTGGATATACAGAGTATTAGGTCTAGTTTGACGCAAGCTGATACATTGACAGCAGTATTGTTTTGTATATTCTGCACTGTGATCTATTAACTATATTGAGCATAATCAGGCCATGAGGCCAATTATTTCGATTGTATTCTAGTTAGTTGCTAGTTAATTATTGCTTAATTATGGTTTTGAAACCTCTAGCTAGCTTCTCTTAGATAAACAAATGGGGAAGACTGTTATACGCTGTTCTTTAATTATGGTGCTGAGAAAGTCAAGACATACAAGAGGATCATTAAAGAAGAAAAAGAAGAAGAAGTCGTACTCATATAAACAATATTCACTCACACGACTATTGGTTGTTACCTTGTAATTCACCAATGTGTAGTATAAGCAAACATAGCTTCACAAGACTTTTGGATTATTGACTAAGAAAACACTCTGTTTGGTGTAGAAGAAGTGATTGACTAGCAAAACATGGCTTCATCATCCTGCATTATTTACATTCTCCAACTTGCAATTGTATCTTTGGTTGTAGCTGAATACCCTCACAATTCATCATCGTCTAAAGCAAGCGATGCAGAAAGAGAAGCTCTTGTCAGGACGGGATGGTGGGGGAACCAAATTACTTTGTATACCACTTCAAAGCAGCAACACTGTAAATGGCCAGGCATCAGCTGCAGTAAGGCGGCTAGAGTAGTTTCTATACGACTTGAACGATATAATATAGGAGATGAGCTTGGGAAACTCAACTTATCTTCTTTCACATACCTGCAAAATCTTATTCTTTCATACTGTCAGCTTAATGGAACCATTCCTTACCAGATTGGTGAGCTTTCGGAACTCAAATATCTCTCCCTCCGCAACAACGATCTTACAGGTAAGTTACCTTCTTTCCTGGGAAACCTCACTCAACTAGAGAGGCTTGAATTATCTTACAATAGTCTCAGTGGGATCATTCCTTCAGAATTAGGAAATTTAAGCAGGTTATCTGATTTAGTCCTTGGGAATAATTATCTAAATGGGTTCATTCCACGGGAACTAGGGAACCTTGGTAATTTGGGCAGTTTAGACCTCGCGGAAAACTACCTGACAGGGGCAGTCCCGTTAGCTTTGGGTTCCTTAACTACACTCAACTACCTGGACATAAGTTCCAATCAGTTAAAGGGCTCTTTAGCTTCTCAGCTGGCTAACCTCACTCTTCTTCAATTACTTGATGTCGCTGATAATCGTCTCACTGGGTCCATACCGGTTTTTAAGAATTCCAGCAGTATGTACTATCTTAAACTCTCCCGCAATTTGCTGAGTGGATTCATTCCACTGGAACTAGGGAACCTGCGTGATTTAAACACTCTAGACCTTGCGGAAAACCACCTGACAGGAGCAGTCCCGTTAGCTTTGGGTTCCTTGACTGGACTAAACTACCTCAACCTAAGCTTCAATCATCTCACTGGCTCTATACCAATTTTGAAGAACTGCAGCAGTCGACCGTTTCTTTTACTAGACCTCTCCCATAATTTATTCAGTAAAAACTTACCAGAAGAATTTGGAAACTGTTCTTATTTAGACACGGTCTGTTTGTCAAATTTAGGGTTCTTCGATTTCAGTTACTTCTGCAATCTTTCTGACACAACCCGATCGACCAATGCTCCATTTGGGCTCGACAATAAAGTCTTTCTCATATTATCAATTGTTCTTCCTATTACAATTGGCATTCCAGTTTTGATTCTAGCCTTCTTATTCTTTTATCGGCTTACACGCGCAGAAAATCAAAACAAGCTTAATGAGAGGAATGGTGATATGTGTTCCGTATGGAACTTTGATGGAAACATTGCATATGAGGACATTATAAGAGCAACAAATGATTTTGATATCAGGTGTTGCATTGGAACTGGTGGCTATGGCAGTGTATATGAAGCCACACTACCGAGCGGTAAAACTGTGGCACTCAAAAAACTTCATCGCCTGGAAGCTGAGGAACCAGCTTTTGATAGAAGCTTTAAAAATGAAGTGCACATTTTGTCGAGTATAAGGCACAAGAATATTGTGAAACTCTATGGTTTTTGCTTGCACAATCGTTGCATGTTTCTAGTTTACGAGTATATGGAGAAGGGAAGTTTATTTTGTGCTCTGAGAGATGATGCCCATGCCATGGAATTAGATTGGACTAAGAGGGTGAACATTGTGAAAGGAATAGCACATGCTATATCTTACATGCACAATGATTGCACTCCTCCTATAGTTCATCGAGACATATCAAGTAACAACATACTTTTGAACTCCAAATTGGAGGGATTTGTTGCTGATTTTGGTGCCTCAAGGTTGCTTGACCCGGATTCATCCAATCAAACTATGGTTGCAGGAACTTATGGTTACATTGCTCCAGGTTATCTCTCTTTCCAACATGTCACAAGTTTTTACTTTTAGCATTTTTTTTGTCACTGGTATATATTATGTAGGATAATCTTTTAACATGTTTGTTTAATTCTGAACTCTCCAGAACTTGCATACACGATGGTGGTGACTGAAAAATGTGATGTGTATAGTTTCGGAGTGGTAGCACTAGAAATCATGATGGGAAGCCATCCAGGAGACCTCATCTCGTCATTCACAACACCTCAATCCACTCAAAGTCGAATGCTGAGTGATGTACTAGACACACGTCTCCCGCGTCCAACAAGACAACAAGAACTTGACATTATTCTTGTTCTGAGACGAGCATTGGCATGTCTAAGCTCAAATCCCAACTTCCGGCCATCTATGATTAGTGTGTCTCAGAAGTTTTCAAAGGCTCCAAATTTATCTGCAAACTCTATTTATACCACTCCATTTTAACATGTTCAGTTGATCATATAGTACCTGAAATCATGGCAATAAGTAATTTTCATTTGTGTTGTAATTTCTTATATTCAGCAGGAATTCTAAGTACTCTGCTGAGCATTACAAGGCCACATACTCTATGCTTTTTCAACTCTGTTTAACTTGCAGGATAGCACATCAATAGAAACTTGCTCTTCTCCTGTAATTTAGCTCAACCATTTTTCAATCTCTTATTTTCGGCTAATGCTCTACTAAGCAAAAATTTAATATTATGTGCACCATGAGATAGGTATCGACTTATCTGTTATCTCTTATCATTCCAGATTCTGAGTTCAATTATCGCTAGTCCCGGAGATTCTTTACAAAATTATACTAGATTATTCATTAGCAGCAGGGTTACAGATTTCGGAAATCGAAATTATTCGGTTGATGTACCGATTTGTGATTTATCGGACAATTTTTAAAAAACCAAATTTTTTTATCAGCGATTTTTCAGGAATCGATTAAATCGAACAAATATTTTTAACCGATTTTTTAGCGATTTATCGACGACTTTTGAAAAGCAGCAGCATTGTGCCCCTAGCTAGTGAGGAAATAACATCAAGTTTCTTTATTCTACATTTTAAAGACAAATGGGCCTCACATTGTACACCTATTGGACCAAGCCCATAAGGTAAAATCCAGGTCTCAGGCCCATAACAGAACCAGACGCGGTTTCTAAAACAAATAATTTGATCAATAAAAAACAAAAAAGCTATTTTTTTTTTTAAAAAAAGAGAGAAAATAAAAAGCGAAACTGTGATGGTGATAACACATGAGCACGTTTTGAACCGCACAAGTTTGTCTGAGCTACAGGACAAGCTCACGTAGCTGTCAAAATACAACAGGAGGCAGATCCAATCAGAAACGGCTACGTTTGCCAATACACACTTTTAATTGTTAATATCTTTAAATTCGTATTAGTATTAAATATAAAAATTTCACTTTGATAAATACGAATCCAACGATATCACTCATGACTATATTTGATATTATAAATTAGACGTAAATTAGTAGTCAATCGCTTACCGTGAACAGTACCGAAAGTCAAAAGAGGAAGAACAAAATGGGACGGAGGGAGTATAATATAAGTACTTACATTTTTAATCATTAACTATGATTATGCATAATGGTACTTCTAATTAGTTGAGACTTTAACAATTCGTCTGTTTAGCAGGCTACAGCTGCATGTTAAGTACGTGACTCAAATTCTTAAAGTCGCAAACTCAAATCGTTATTATTACATAATTTTAAGATTATTTTCTTGGAATGAAATATATTATCGTTAGAAAAAACGTCATATATCTGAAATCGATATCCAAAACCTTTTAACATATATAAATGATAATATTTTTTTATAGTTAAATACGTGGTGATGAATTAAAAATGTCAAATGTCATATCAGGTTATTTTAGAAAAAGTTTGATAACTAATTTCGATATCTAATACTATTCTTGTCTTTATTATTACTAATACGTGATTGTATAACTGAAACAATTATCATTGTAAATATATAAAATATTCTTTTATTTTCTTAAAGATATTTGATACTCGATATTTTGATACAATATACAAATTTAGTTAAATTTATTTGTAGTACTTTGAATTTAAACTATTAAATAAAATTGATAACATATCATAAGATGATATTTCAATAACAAAAATAAATTTTAAAGAAAGTACTCAATTCTTGTTCCCGTTAACTAACTTTAATTTTCATCTTCCGACTCTTAAATATACTATTTCAAAAAAATTCAGAAAATTCAAAAATATTCTCAAATAATTGTCAACGGGCTTTAATCCACCCCTAAATATTTATTTTAAAAAAAAGAATAAAATATCTCAAAATATTTACATTCTCATATGACAAGCAATATATTTTTATTTGTAAAATTTATAATATACATCAAGGATTAATCTCATTAATTGGTAAAACATCATACTGTCAGCTGAAATCAAAATCCGAGCGGCACACGGCCTAACTCCTGCTGTAGCGCCTCTAGTACGGCCTCGGTCAGTCTCATAGCCCTGCGATACACGGCATCGGTGCGCACATCCTGTTGTCTCAAATCAACCATCTCCTGAGATCCTGCCCTAAGTATCTGACAAATTCTATCCCTCGGTATATAATCTGGCTAAAGTGCTCTGACTGGTCCATCCTCTCTGGTCTCGAACAACCCAGGTATCTCTCGACACTGGTCCTGCCATCTCAACCTCCCTCCCTCTCACTCTGGAACTGCTGGTAAGACACCATATGAGGCTCACGAAGATCAGTTTGAGAACCTCTAGTAGGTAATGGCTGGTCAACAACTACCTCATCCATGAACTCCTGCTGAGGGAACTGGTATATCCCAGGTACAGGTGCATAAATAGCCAATGGTGCGGAAAATAAGACAGGCTGCTCTGGGGGTGCAAACATGGGTGGCTCTGGCTGTGGTTTCTAAGCACGATGCCCAGATAGACTGTCGTAATAAGAAGGTAATTGTAAAGACACCAGGCGAAAGGATAGTAACGTTTAAGGGCCAGAAGCAAGCAAAGAAGTTCTTAACGATGATCCAAGCTAAAATGTTGCTACGACAAGGATGCGAGCATTTTATTGCATATGTAATTAATAGAAGTCAGGAGCCAGCAAAACTTGAAGATATTCCGGTAGTCAATGAATTTCCAGACGTGTTTTCCAATGAGTTACCAGGACTTCCTCCAGACAGAGAAATTGAGTTTGCAATCGACTTAGCACCTGGAACGGAACCAGTATCCAAGGCCCCGTACAGAATGGCGCCCGTCAAAATGAAAGAATTAGCAAAGCAATTGCAAGAGTTGTTAGAGAAAGGAGTAATCAGACCTAGTGTATCTCCGTGGGGTGCACCGGTTTTATTTGTCAAGAAGAAGGATGGGAGCATGAGACTGTGCATCGACTATCGAGAGCTCAACAAGCTTACAATCAAGAACAAGTATCTGTTACCTCAAATTGATGATTTGTTTGACCAGTTGAAAGGAGCCAAGTACTTCTCCAAGATTGATTTGAGATCGGGATATCACCAACTAAAGATTAAGCCAGAGGATATACCAAAGACAGCTTTCAGAACAAGGTACGGACATTATGAATTTTTAGTGATGTCTTTTGGATTAACCAATGCCCGACAACATTTATGGACCTGATGAACATAATTTTTAAGAAATACTTGGACAAGTTTGTTATTGTTTTTATAGATGATATTTTGATTTATTCAAAGACTGAAGAGGATCATGCAGAACATTTGAGGACAGCTTTGGAGATTTTGAGGAAGAAAAAGTTATATGCTAAATTCTCGAAGTGTGAGTTTTGGCTACAGGAAGTTCAGTTCTAAGAACACATAGTCAGTAATTAAGGGATCAAAGTGGAACCAGCAAAAATTGAAGCTATTACGAATTGGGAAAGGCCGAAAACACCAACAGAAGTAAGAAGTTTCTTGGCATTAGCGGGATATTATCGGTGATTTGTTCAAAATTTCTCAAGGATTACAACACCATTGACAAAGCTTACATGGAAGCATGAAAAGTTTATATGGAACGACAAATGTGAAGAAAGCTTTCAGGAATTGAAGCAAAGATCAATTACAGCACCTGTTTTGTCACTTCCAGATGACTAAGGGAATTTTGTAATCTATAGCGATGCTTCTCATAAAGGACTAGGATGTGTTCTGATGCAGCACGATAAGGTTATTGCATATGCGTCAAGGCAACTAAAACTACATGAACAAAAGTATCATACTCATGATTTGGAGCTAGCAGCCATATTATTCGCTTTGAAGATTTGGAGACATTATTTTATGGAGAAAAATGTGAGATTTATACAGATCACAAAAGTTTGAAGTACATATTCACACAAAAAAAAGCTTAATATGAGACAAAGAAGATGGTTAGAGTTGATTAAGGATTACGATTGCACGATTAACTACCATCCCGGCAAAGCAAATGTTGTGGCGGACACATTAAGTCGAAAAGAAAAGTTGAATGTGTTATCAGTACCCAATGAGATATTCAAGGAATTTCAGAAATTGGAATTGGAGATCAGAGTTTGCAAGCCTGATGAAGCAAAAATGTATAGTATGACTTTCCAGCCAGAGTTGTTAGAAAAGATAAGGAAGTGTCAAGAGGAGATAATGGATTACGACATTAATCGTTTGGTAGGTGAAGAGTTGTGCACACAAAAGGACGATCAAGGTATTCTTAGGTTTTCTTGTAGAATTTGGATTCCACCAGTAACGGAATTGAAGAATGAAATTTTACAGGAAGCTCATAATTCAAGGTATTCAATCCATCCAGGGAGTACAAAGATGTACAGAGATTTAAAGGAAAATTATTGGTGGCCAGATATGAAGAGGGAGATTGCAGAATGGGTTAGCAGATGTTATACATGTCAGAGAGTTAAGGCAGAGCACCAGAGACCAAGTGGATTATTTCAGCCATTAGAGATTCTAGAATGGAAGTGGGAGCACATTGCTATGGATTTCATAGTCGGATTACCAAGGACAAAAGCTAATCACGATGCCATTTGGGTTATAGTGGACAGACTTACCAAGTCAGCTCATTTTCTGCCTATAAATAAAAGTTTTTCACTAGACAAGTTGGTCCATATGTACCTGAAAGAGATCGTAGTTCGTCATGGAGTTCCTGTGTCTATTGTATCCGATCGAGATCCGAGATTTAATTCGAGATTTTGGAAGAGTTTTCAAGAATGTTTGGGAACGAGACTGAATATGAGTACGGCCTACCATCCACAGACGGATGACCAAAGTGAACAAACAATCCAGACAATTGAAGACATGTTACACGTTTGTGCTATTGATTTCAAAGGAAGTTGGGATGAGCATTTACCCTTGGTAGAATTTGCTTACAACAACAGTTATCATGCCAGTATTGGGATGCCACCATATAAGCTCTTTATGGACGCAAATGCCGATCTCCAGTATATTGGGATGAAGTAGGAGAACGCAAGATACTTGGGCCTGAATTGGTGTAACAGACGAAGGAAGTTGTTGAAGTAATCCAGAAGAGATTAATAGCAGCACAAGACCGTCAGAGGAAGTATGCAGACCAATCAAGGAAAGATAAGGAATTTGAAGAAGGAAATCTAGTATTGCTGAAAGTATTGCCGTAGAAGGGATTGACAAAATTTGGGAGGAAAGAAAAACTGAGCCCTAGATATGTCGGACCTTTTGAGATTCTAAAGCGTGTTCGTAAAGTAGTTTATGAGTTGGCGTTACCCCCCGCACATGGAACACATTTACAATGTTTTTCACGTATCGATGCTTAAGAAGTATAATCCCGACTCCAGGCATGTAATTGAGTACGAGCCAATAGAACTTCAAGCAGATTTGTCATATGTGGAGAGTCCGATAGAGATTCTAGAAGAAGGAGAGAAAGTATTAAGAAATAAAGTGGTAAAGTTAGTAAGAGTATTGTGGAGAAACCCAAAGGTTGAAGAGTTGATAAGTGGCATTTTATACCACTTAGAACGTCTTAAAATGGCTTAAATTGGTGTCTTGAAATCAAGTATTTTGTGTATTTGATGCGTTTTTCTAGTGTTTATGCATTTCAGGGTATTAGTTGCATTTCGGAGGAGGAATCATCAAGAATAAGCCTTGGCATGTGTTCGCCATTGCGAGAGGAAAAGAACGGGCAGATTACGGCGAAGTAGCGGAGCAAACCTGGAAATTTTCCATTAGGGTCCTGCGCGCCCGCGCAGCAATGCTGAGCGGCCGCGCAGCAGCCTTGCGCGCCCGCGCAGCAGCCTTGCGCGCCCGCGCAGAAATGCTGAGCGGCCGCGCAGGGTCGGGGAAAATAATATATTGTTTTAGACTTCTACTTCTGTTTGGCTTCCAACTTCTATGTAATCTGAGTTTTATGAGACTATTATATAAGTAGATTTGAGACGTTTTTCACAGATTATTAAGAGGGGATTATGTTTTAGATTGTGTTTTGCAAGAAGCGAAGGAGATAAGGAAGAAGACCGATTAGCACACAGCAACGAAGAGGAAGCATATATTCTTGTGATTCTTGTTTCGTTGTAACGTTGGATGCTAGTTTTCTTGCTTTGACTTATTTACTCTTGTGACGTACTCTGTTTTAATATAATTAGATTAGTTATTATTTTCTTGTGTTCATTTATCATGATTTCATATGAACCCATGATGGCGATAAGTTCTATTATGGGCTAATCGTGATCATGGGGTTGCAACGGATTTATTATGGAATTCTTTAGTTAATTGTTTAATACTTTAGTGTGTGATGATTGCATGATATCTAGTATTGGTTGTGCGTATTCGTCTTATGTGCGTCGCGAACATATAAGATAGGGTGTTAATCTCTTGTGAAGCGACGATGGATCTTGAGATTTAGAACTTGCCATGCTAGCATAGGTTCATGTACGTTGTGCATGATTAGTGGGTAACTCTAACAGTTTTACTTGCCCTATGTAATCAAAAGGAATAACTTGTGCTTAAATCGTTGTGTTGTCAATTTCTGTAGACATATAGGAACTCAACATAATTGATGACTATTCAATTTCTATCTTAATTGTGGATGTTTGGTAGAATGGTATTAGTACAATGAAAGTTGGCTTTTATCAGTTTTGTGTTATTCGGTTAATATCATCACTGTCACATGCTAAAGGTAATAACAATGGCTATAGAAGGAAGTAATAATGAAGTTGTGATCTCATGAGTGTTTTATTATTGATAAATTGAAGTGTTAGTTAAGTGGTTAATTAAGTAGTTAATTATAGTTAATATTTAATCAACAATTTTAAGTGATATTATCTTAACATTGAGAAGTAATCATACATTGGTGAGTGAGTTAAATTAGACAATAAATTAGTCTGAGTCTCTGAGGGAACGAACTAGAAAGTAGTCTATATTACTTGCGAATGCGTATACTTGCGTGAATATTAGTGCGTGATTTCGCCCTAACAAGTTTTTGGCGCCGCTGCCGGGGACTCGGCGTATTTGTTTAGTTTATGTACTTACCATCATTGGTCATTAGGACTCAGTGATTAGGACGTAGTAGTTAATTACTCTTTTCGGTTGTGTTTCAGGTACTTAGCAAACGTTTATGCAAACTCGTTCTCGTGCTCGGAAGAGGACCTTAGATACAGCTGAGGAGAAAGACGAAGTTCTTGATACACCGGAGAAGTTAGATTTTGAGGATTCGGATTCAGGAACTGAGCAGAAAGAACTAGTAAACAAGGGAGATCATATTGTTCAAGCTGATCCAGCTCTTATGGATTTTTCTCGGCCTAAAATTGATGACATTCAGTCAAGCATCCTTCATCCGGCTATTCAAGCTAACACCTTTGAAATCAAGCCGGGCACTATTCAGATGATGCAGAATTCTGTTTCTTTTGGAGGAGCGGCAACTGAAGACCCCAACATGCACATAAGGAATTTTGTCGAGATCTGCAGCACTTTTAAGTATAATGGCATGACTGATGAGGCTATCAAGTTGAGGCTTTTCCCATTCTCACTGAGGGATAAGGCTAAAGACTGGTTATATTCTGAACCAGCTGG
The DNA here is from genome assembly GCF_009905375.1 of Apium graveolens. Classification (NCBI taxonomy): domain Eukaryota; kingdom Viridiplantae; phylum Streptophyta; class Magnoliopsida; order Apiales; family Apiaceae; genus Apium; species Apium graveolens. Next base: position 265,147,894 of record NC_133654.1, on the reverse strand, counting down.
GTCAATCACTACGTGGCAAGATCTTGCGCAAAAGTTTCTAGTGAAGTTTTATCCAATGGCAAAGACTGCTGCTATGAGGTGTGCTCTTACTCAGTTTGCGCAGCAACCTACAGAATCTATGTGCGAGGCTTGGGAACGCTACAAGGAAATGTTGAGAAAATGTCCACATCATGGAATGCCGGATTGGATGGTAATCACTGGTTTTTATAATGGTTTGGGGGCTCAATCTCGGCCCATGCTCGATGCAGCAGCTGGAGGCGCCTTATGGGCTAAAAGCTATACTGAGGCGTACAATCTTATTGAGACGATGGCTGCAAATGAGCATCTGTAATATCCCGTAATTTTTTAGAATTCGATTAATAAAAGAATAATAGAATAAAAAAGATTAAAATTAGATAAGGACTAGGATTTAAAATTGAATTAGACTAAAGGGCCTAAAATTTGGATCCAATTCTATTATGGATAACTTGTAGATAAAGATATAGGGTTTGGTATCGTTATAAATACACCATATTCGTCTTCCTCGTTTTTTATATAAAAATTCGTAGGGCTCTTCTCAGTAACAATCAGCTGTTTTGTAAAATTCGTAGAAAATTCATCGTAAGTCGGAATTCAGTGATTCTGGACTTTTCGGAGAGGTCTTTTCGTTCTCTACAACTTTCGTGTTTCGTGTTTTTCAAGATAACATCGTTTAGAGGGTCAAAATCGAGTAATTTTAGATCTGGTCATTTTTTGAGGTAAGTTTTCGATCGATCTTGCTAGTGTTTTTAAAATTGTGTGTTGTGCGTTTATATTTGATTATCAAAACTTGGGCTAAGTGATCATATATTTGATATTATTATGTGATATAGAATATGTATCGATGTATATATGTGATGTCTAGACGATAATTTGAGATCTTTGATTTGTGCCATGGTTTGTGAAAATATCGAATAAGAACTTAGGACCGCAGTCACCGGATTGTAGTGACAGTTTTCAGAAAATTTAGGACCGTTATCACCGGGTTGTAGTGGTCTTGGCATGAGTTATTGATTTTGGAATTATTGTTGTCTATGTGCCATGTGTATTGTGTGTATCGAATAAGAATAAGAATAAGAAAGTGTATGGAAAGTGTTTGTTTCGTATATCGTATCGTATAGATTATCGTATTTTGTTATATGTGTGTGTGTTACTTGGCCTACTAGTTGGATCGATTGGTCTCTTGCTGGGCTGTATAGCTCATTCTTACAATTTCAGGTTTCGTCTAAGATTTCGACTTGGATAGCATTGGTGTTCGAGGACATTAGTTTTGGAGTAGATTGACTTTTGGAACGCTTCCGTTAGCTGCGCTTTTGTAATAGTCTCCTTTGTAATTGAATTTTGGATTAGTAAATTGTATTTGCTTTTAGTTTTTGGTTTAGAATTAATGGTCCGGATGTGCGGGTCGTTACAGTTGGTATCAGAGCAGGCTGTCTTTCGGAGTGTATTAGGTATGGGACTAGTACATTCCCTAGGATTCGATCTTGTGGACCATAGTTTGACCTTTGGTAGATCAGGGGGTAGATGTGTCTCGAACTTTAGGATTGTTGTGAATTTGGGGACCAAATTCTTTTTAAGGAGGGTAGTATGTAATATCCCGTAATTTTTTAGAATTCGATTAATAAAAGAATAATAGAATAAAAAAGATTAAAATTAGATAAGGACTAGGATTTAAAATTGAATTAGACTAAAGGGCCTAAAATTTGGATCCAATTCTATTATGGATAACTTGTAGATAAAGATATAGGGTTTGGTATCGTTATAAATACACCATATTCGTCTTCCTCGTTTTTTATATAAAAATTCGTAGGGCTCTTCTCAGTAACAATCAGCTGTTTTGTAAAATTCGTAGAAAATTCATCGTAAGTCGGAATTCAGTGATTCTGGACTTTTCGGAGAGGTCTTTTCGTTCTCTACAACTTTCGTGTTTCGTGTTTTTCAAGATAACATCGTTTAGAGGGTCAAAATCGAGTAATTTTAGATCTGGTCATTTTTTGAGGTAAGTTTTCGATCGATCTTGCTAGTGTTTTTAAAATTGTGTGTTGTGCGTTTATATTTGATTATCAAAACTTGGGCTAAGTGATCATATATTTGATATTATTATGTGATATAGAATATGTATCGATGTATATATGTGATGTCTAGACGATAATTTGAGATCTTTGATTTGTGCCATGGTTTGTGAAAATATCGAATAAGAACTTAGGACCGCAGTCACCGGATTGTAGTGACAGTTTTCAGAAAATTTAGGACCGTTATCACCGGGTTGTAGTGGTCTTGGCATGAGTTATTGATTTTGGAATTATTGTTGTCTATGTGCCATGTGTATTGTGTGTATCGAATAAGAATAAGAATAAGAAAGTGTATGAAAAGTGTTTGTTTCGTATATCGTATCGTATAGATTATCGTATTTTGTTATATGTGTGTGTGTTACTTGGCCTACTAGTTGGATCGATTGGTCTCTTGCTGGGCTGTATAGCTCATTCTTATAATTTCAGGTTTCGTCTAAGATTTCGACTTGGATAGCATTGGTGTTCGAGGACATTAGTTTTGGAGTAGATTGACTTTTGGAACGCTTCCGTTAGCTGCGCTTTTGTAATAGTCTCCTTTGTAATTGAATTTTGGATTAGTAAATTGTATTTGCTTTTAGTTTTGGTTAGAATTAATGGTCCGGATGTGCGGGTCGTTACAGTTGGTATCAGAGCAGGCTGTCTTTCGGAGTGTATTAGGTATGGGACTAGTACATTCCCTAGGATTCGATCTTGTGGACCATAGTTTGACCTTTGGTAGATCAGGGGGTAGATGTGTCTCGAACTTTAGGATTGTTGTGAATTTGGGGACCAAATTCTTTTTAAGGAGGGTAGTATGTAATATCCCGTAATTTTTTAGAATTCGATTAATAAAAGAATAATAGAATAAAAAAGATTAAAATTAGATAAGGACTAGGATTTAAAATTGAATTAGACTAAAGGGCCTAAAATTTGGATCCAATTCTATTATGGATAACTTGTAGATAAAGATATAGGGTTTGGTATCGTTATAAATACACCATATTCGTCTTCCTCGTTTTTTATATAAAAATTCGTAGGGCTCTTCTCAGTAACAATCAGCTGTTTTGTAAAATTCGTAGAAAATTCATTGTAAGTCGGAATTCAGTGATTCTGGACTTTTCGGAGAGGTCTTTTCGTTCTCTACAACTTTCGTGTTTCGTGTTTTTCAAGATAACATCGTTTAGAGGGTCAAAATCGAGTAATTTTAGATCTGGTCATTTTTTGAGGTAAGTTTTCGATCGATCTTGCTAGTGTTTTTAAAATTGTGTGTTGTGCGTTTATATTTGATTATCAAAACTTGGGCTAAGTGATCATATATTTGATATTATTATGTGATATAGAATATGTATCGATGTATATATGTGATGTCTAGACGATAATTTGAGATCTTTGATTTGTGCCATGGTTTGTGAAAATATCGAATAAGAACTTAGGACCGCAGTCACCGGATTGTAGTGACAGTTTTCAGAAAATTTAGGACCGTTATCACCGGGTTGTAGTGGTCTTGGCATGAGTTATTGATTTTGGAATTATTGTTGTCTATGTGCCATGTGTATTGTGTGTATCGAATAAGAATAAGAATAAGAAAGTGTATGGAAAGTGTTTGTTTCGTATATCGTATCGTATAGATTATCGTATTTTGTTATATGTGTGTGTGTTACTTGGCCTACTAGTTGGATCGATTGGTCTCTTGCTGGGCTGTATAGCTCATTCTTACAATTTCAGGTTTCGTCTAAGATTTCGACTTGGATAGCATTGGTGTTCGAGGACATTAGTTTTGGAGTAGATTGACTTTTGGAACGCTTCCGTTAGCTGCGCTTTTGTAATAGTCTCCTTTGTAATTGAATTTTGGATTAGTAAATTGTATTTGCTTTTAGTTTTGGTTTAGAATTAATGGTCCGGATGTGCGGGTCGTTACAGCATCAAAACCCAACTCAGAGGATGACATCAGACAAGGTAGCAGGTATTCTGGAAGTTGATGCAGCCACCGCTATTGCAGCCCAGCTCCAAGCGCTATCAATGAAGGTTGATTCTTTGGCTACGTATGGAGTTAATCAAATAGCTATGGTTTGTGAGCTTTGTGCAGGTTCTCATGCTACGGATCAGTGTTCTCTTGTCAATGAATCTGTTCAGTATGTGAATAATTATCAGCGACAACAGCAGCCTGTGCCAGCGACCTATCATCCTAATAACAGAAATCATCCAAATTTCAGCTGGGGAAATAATCAGAATGCTATTCAACCACCATATCAGCAAGGAGTGAGTAAACAGTTTAACCCCCAATTCTGATAATTTGATACTTCCCCCGTCCCACTAAATTTTTTACGTAACTTTTACTCATGTTTAACACGTATTTTAAGACTAATATAAAATATATTTTTATAAAAATTTAGATATTATATTTTTATTTTAAAAAAAATATTCAAAATTATTTAGGAAACGATAGTTTTAAAATACGTGCAAATCTACCGTAGCCTACAGAATTTAATGGGAGGAGAAAAGTACTTTATAACTATTTTGAAAACCAAATTAAGAAATTTAACGTCTAAAACAACATAAGGTAAATTTCCTTAAAAACACTTTCCAAACACAATAACTCCACTTTCACAACCCAACTCAACTAAACACATCAACACGCATACACACACCACACAAAAACACACACACACCACACACACAAACAGATTACGCAGCTGAAGAACACCAACAACATGGCCTTAGATTACTACACAATCCTCAAAGTCGACAAAACAGCAACAGAAGAAGACCTAAAGAAGGCCTACAAGAAGCGAGCAATGAAATGGCATCCAGACAAGAACACTTCAAACAAGCTCGAAGCTGAGTCAAAGTTCAAGCAGATCTCCGAAGCTTATGATGTTTTGAGCGATCCATCGAAGCGGCAGATCTATGATCTGTACGGCGAGGTGAGGTCGGAGGAGCCGAAGGAGAAAGAAGTGAAGAGACGTTTTGAACCGCACAAGTTTGTCTGAGCTACAGGACAAGCTCACGTAGCTGTCAAAATACAACAGGAGGCAGATCCAATCAGAAACGGCTACGTTTGCCAATACACACTTTTAATTGTTAATATTTTTAAATTCGTATTAGTATTAAATATAAAAATTTCACTTTGATAAATACGAATCCAACGATATCACTCATGACTATATTTGATATTATAAATTAGACGTAAATTAGTAGTCAATCGCTTACCGTGAACAGTACCGAAAGTCAAAAGAGGAAGAACAAAATGGGACGGAGGGAGTATAATATAAGTACTTACATTTTTAATCATTAACTATGATTATGCATAATGGTACTTCTAATTAGTTGAGACTTTAACAATTCGTCTGTTTAGCAGGCTACAGCTGCATGTTAAGTACGTGACTCAAATTCTTAAAGTCGCAAACTCAAATCGTTATTATTACATAATTTTAAGATTATTTTCTTGGAATGAAATATATTATCGTTAGAAAAAACGTCATATATCTGAAATCGATATCCAAAACCTTTTAACATATATAAATGATAATATTTTTTTATAGTTAAATACGTGGTGATGAATTAAAAATGTCAAATGTCATATCAGGTTATTTTAGAAAAAGTTTGATAACTAATTTCGATATCTAATACTATTCTTGTCTTTATTATTACTAATACGTGATTGTATAACTGAAACAATTATCATTGTAAATATATAAAATATTCTTTTATTTTCTTAAAGATATTTGATACTCGATATTTTGATACAATATACAAATTTAGTTAAATTTATTTGTAGTACTTTGAATTTAAACTATTAAATAAAATTGATAACATATCATAAGATGATATTTCAATAACAAAAATAAATTTTAAAGAAAGTACTCAATTCTTGTTCCCGTTAACTAACTTTAATTTTCATCTTCCGACTCTTAAATATACTATTTCAAAAAAATTCAGAAAATTCAAAAATATTCTCAAATAATTGTCAACGGGCTTTAATCCACCCCTAAATATTTATTTTAAAAAAAAGAATAAAATATCTCAAAATATTTACATTCTCATATGACAAGCAATATATTTTTATTTGTAAAATTTATAATATACATCAAGGATTAATCTCATTAATTGGTAAAACATCATACTGTCAGCTGAAATCAAAATCCGAGCGGCACACGGCCTAACTCCTGCTGTAGCGCCTCTAGTACGGCCTCGGTCAGTCTCATAGCCCTGCGATACACGGCATCGGTGCGCACATCCTGTTGTCTCAAATCAACCATCTCCTGAGATCCTGCCCTAAGTATCTGACAAATTCTATCCCTCGGTATATAATCTGGCTAAAGTGCTCTGACTGGTCCATCCTCTCTGGTCTCGAACAACCCAGGTATCTCTCGACACTGGTCCTGCCATCTCAACCTCCCTCCCTCTCACTCTGGAACTGCTGGTAAGACACCATATGAGGCTCACGAAGATCAGTTTGAGAACCTCTAGTAGGTAATGGCTGGTCAACAACTACCTCATCCATGAACTCCTGCTGAGGGAACTGGTATATCCCAGGTACAGGTGCATAAATAGCCAATGGTGCGGAAAATAAGACAGGCTGCTCTGGGGGTGCAAACATGGGTGGCTCTGGCTGTGGTTTCTAAGCACGATGCCCAGATAGACTGTCGTAATAAGAAGGTAATTGTAAAGACACCAGGCGAAAGGATAGTAACGTTTAAGGGCCAGAAGCAAGCAAAGAAGTTCTTAACGATGATCCAAGCTAAAATGTTGCTACGACAAGGATGCGAGCATTTTATTGCATATGTAATTAATAGAAGTCAGGAGCCAGCAAAACTTGAAGATATTCCGGTAGTCAATGAATTTCCAGACGTGTTTTCCAATGAGTTACCAGGACTTCCTCCAGACAGAGAAATTGAGTTTGCAATCGACTTAGCACCTGGAACGGAACCAGTATCCAAGGCCCCGTACAGAATGGCGCCCGTCAAAATGAAAGAATTAGCAAAGCAATTGCAAGAGTTGTTAGAGAAAGGAGTAATCAGACCTAGTGTATCTCCGTGGGGTGCACCGGTTTTATTTGTCAAGAAGAAGGATGGGAGCATGAGACTGTGCATCGACTATCGAGAGCTCAACAAGCTTACAATCAAGAACAAGTATCTGTTACCTCAAATTGATGATTTGTTTGACCAGTTGAAAGGAGCCAAGTACTTCTCCAAGATTGATTTGAGATCGGGATATCACCAACTAAAGATTAAGCCAGAGGATATACCAAAGACAGCTTTCAGAACAAGGTACGGACATTATGAATTTTTAGTGATGTCTTTTGGATTAACCAATGCCCGACAACATTTATGGACCTGATGAACATAATTTTCAAGAAATACTTGGACAAGTTTGTTATTGTTTTTATAGATGATATTTTGATTTATTCAAAGACTGAAGAGGATCATGCAGAACATTTGAGGACAGCTTTGGAGATTTTGAGGAAGAAAAAGTTATATGCTAAATTCTCGAAGTGTGAGTTTTGGCTACAGGAAGTTCAGTTCTAAGAACACATAGTCAGTAATTAAGGGATCAAAGTGGAACCAGCAAAAATTGAAGCTATTACGAATTGGGAAAGGCCGAAAACACCAACAGAAGTAAGAAGTTTCTTGGCATTAGCGGGATATTATCGGTGATTTGTTCAAAATTTCTCAAGGATTACAACACCATTGACAAAGCTTACATGGAAGCATGAAAAGTTTATATGGAACGACAAATGTGAAGAAAGCTTTCAGGAATTGAAGCAAAGATCAATTACAGCACCTGTTTTGTCACTTCCAGATGACTAAGGGAATTTTGTAATCTATAGCGATGCTTCTCATAAAGGACTAGGATGTGTTCTGATGCAGCACGATAAGGTTATTGCATATGCGTCAAGGCAACTAAAACTACATGAACAAAAGTATCATACTCATGATTTGGAGCTAGCAGCCATATTATTCGCTTTGAAGATTTGGAGACATTATTTTATGGAGAAAAATGTGAGATTTATACAGATCACAAAAGTTTGAAGTACATATTCACACAAAAAAAAGCTTAATATGAGACAAAGAAGATGGTTAGAGTTGATTAAGGATTACGATTGCACGATTAACTACCATCCCGGCAAAGCAAATGTTGTGGCGGACACATTAAGTCGAAAAGAAAAGTTGAATGTGTTATCAGTACCCAATGAGATATTCAAGGAATTTCAGAAATTGGAATTGGAGATCAGAGTTTGCAAGCCTGATGAAGCAAAAATGTATAGTATGACTTTCCAGCCAGAGTTGTTAGAAAAGATAAGGAAGTGTCAAGAGGAGATAATGGATTACGACATTAATCGTTTGGTAGGTGAAGAGTTGTGCACACAAAAGGACGATCAAGGTATTCTTAGGTTTTCTTGTAGAATTTGGATTCCACCAGTAACGGAATTGAAGAATGAAATTTTACAGGAAGCTCATAATTCAAGGTATTCAATCCATCCAGGGAGTACAAAGATGTACAGAGATTTAAAGGAAAATTATTGGTGGCCAGATATGAAGAGGGAGATTGCAGAATGGGTTAGCAGATGTTATACATGTCAGAGAGTTAAGGCAGAGCACCAGAGACCAAGTGGATTATTTCAGCCATTAGAGATTCTAGAATGGAAGTGGGAGCACATTGCTATGGATTTCATAGTCGGATTACCAAGGACAAAAGCTAATCACGATGCCATTTGGGTTATAGTGGACAGACTTACCAAGTCAGCTCATTTTCTGCCTATAAATAAAAGTTTTTCACTAGACAAGTTGGTCCATATGTACCTGAAAGAGATCGTAGTTCGTCATGGAGTTCCTGTGTCTATTGTATCCGATCGAGATCCGAGATTTAATTCGAGATTTTGGAAGAGTTTTCAAGAATGTTTGGGAACGAGACTGAATATGAGTACGGCCTACCATCCACAGACGGATGACCAAAGTGAACAAACAATCCAGACAATTGAAGACATGTTACACGTTTGTGCTATTGATTTCAAAGGAAGTTGGGATGAGCATTTACCCTTGGTAGAATTTGCTTACAACAACAGTTATCATGCCAGTATTGGGATGCCACCATATAAGCTCTTTATGGACGCAAATGTCGATCTCCAGTATATTGGGATGAAGTAGGAGAACGCAAGATACTTGGGCCTGAATTGGTGTAACAGACGAAGGAAGTTGTTGAAGTAATCCAGAAGAGATTAATAGCAGCACAAGACCGTCAGAGGAAGTATGCAGACCAATCAAGGAAAGATAAGGAATTTGAAGAAGGAAATCTAGTATTGCTGAAAGTATTGCCGTAGAAGGGATTGACAAAATTTGGGAGGAAAGAAAAACTGAGCCCTAGATATGTCGGACCTTTTGAGATTCTAAAGCGTGTTCGTAAAGTAGTTTATGAGTTGGCGTTACCCCCCGCACATGGAACACATTTACAATGTTTTTCACGTATCGATGCTTAAGAAGTATAATCCCGACTCCAGGCATGTAATTGAGTACGAGCCAATAGAACTTCAAGCAGATTTGTCATATGTGGAGAGTCCGATAGAGATTCTAGAAGAAGGAGAGAAAGTATTAAGAAATAAAGTGGTAAAGTTAGTAAGAGTATTGTGGAGAAACCCAAAGGTTGAAGAGTTGATAAGTGGCATTTTATACCACTTAGAACGTCTTAAAATGGCTTAAATTGGTGTCTTGAAATCAAGTATTTTGTGTATTTGATGCGTTTTTCTAGTGTTTATGCATTTCAGGGTATTAGTTGCATTTCGGAGGAGGAATCATCAAGAATAAGCCTTGGCATGTGTTCGCCATTGCGAGAGGAAAAGAACGGGCAGATTACGGCGAAGTAGCGGAGCAAACCTGGAAATTTTCCATTAGGGTCCTGCGCGCCCGCGCAGCAATGCTGAGCGGCCGCGCAGCAGCCTTGCGCGCCCGCGCAGCAGCCTTGCGCGCCCGCGCAGAAATGCTGAGCGGCCGCGCAGGGTCGGGGAAAATAATATATTGTTTTAGACTTCTACTTCTGTTTGGCTTCCAACTTCTATGTAATCTGAGTTTTATGAGACTATTATATAAGTAGATTTGAGACGTTTTTCACAGATTATTAAGAGGGGATTATGTTTTAGATTGTGTTTTGCAAGAAGCGAAGGAGATAAGGAAGAAGACCGATTAGCACACAGCAACGAAGAGGAAGCATATATTCTTGTGATTCTTGTTTCGTTGTAACGTTGGATGCTAGTTTTCTTGCTTTGACTTATTTACTCTTGTGACGTACTCTGTTTTAATATAATTAGATTAGTTATTATTTTCTTGTGTTCATTTATCATGATTTCATATGAACCCATGATGGCGATAAGTTCTATTATGGGCTAATCGTGATCATGGGGTTGCAACGGATTTATTATGGAATTCTTTAGTTAATTGTTTAATACTTTAGTGTGTGATGATTGCATGATATCTAGTATTGGTTGTGCGTATTCGTCTTATGTGCGTCGCGAACATATAAGATAGGGTGTTAATCTCTTGTGAAGCGACGATGGATCTTGAGATTTAGAACTTGCCATGCTAGCATAGGTTCATGTACGTTGTGCATGATTAGTGGGTAACTCTAACAGTTTTACTTGCCCTATGTAATCAAAAGGAATAACTTGTGCTTAAATCGTTGTGTTGTCAATTTCTGTAGACATATAGGAACTCAACATAATTGATGACTATTCAATTTCTATCTTAATTGTGGATGTTTGGTAGAATGGTATTAGTACAATGAAAGTTGGCTTTTATCAGTTTTGTGTTATTCGGTTAATATCATCACTGTCACATGCTAAAGGTAATAACAATGGCTATAGAAGGAAGTAATAATGAAGTTGTGATCTCATGAGTGTTTTATTATTGATAAATTGAAGTGTTAGTTAAGTGGTTAATTAAGTAGTTAATTATAGTTAATATTTAATCAACAATTTTAAGTGATATTATCTTAACATTGAGAAGTAATCATACATTGGTGAGTGAGTTAAATTAGACAATAAATTAGTCTGAGTCTCTGAGGGAACGAACTAGAAAGTAGTCTATATTACTTGCGAATGCGTATACTTGCGTGAATATTAGTGCGTGATTTCGCCCTAACAAGTTTTTGGCGCCGCTGCCGGGGACTCGGCGTATTTGTTTAGTTTATGTACTTACCATCATTGGTCATTAGGACTCAGTGATTAGGACGTAGTAGTTAATTACTCTTTTCGGTTGTGTTTCAGGTACTTAGCAAACGTTTATGCAAACTCGTTCTCGTGCTCGGAAGAGGACCTTAGATACAGCTGAGGAGAAAGACGAAGTTCTTGATACACCGGAGAAGTTAGATTTTGAGGATTCGGATTCAGGAACTGAGCAGAAAGAACTAGTAAACAAGGGAGATCATATTGTTCAAGCTGATCCAGCTCTTATGGATTTTTCTCGGCCTAAAATTGATGACATTCAGTCAAGCATCCTTCATCCGGCTATTCAAGCTAACACCTTTGAAATCAAGCCGGGCACTATTCAGATGATGCAGAATTCTGTTTCTTTTGGAGGAGCGGCAACTGAAGACCCCAACATGCACATAAGGAATTTTGTCGAGATCTGCAGCACTTTTAAGTATAATGGCATGACTGATGAGGCTATCAAGTTGAGGCTTTTCCCATTCTCACTGAGGGATAAGGCTAAAGACTGGTTATATTCTGAACCAGCTGGGTCAATCACTACGTGGCAAGATCTTGCGCAAAAGTTTCTAGTGAAGTTTTATCCAATGGCAAAGACTGCTGCTATGAGGTGTGCTCTTACTCAGTTTGCGCAGCAACCTACAGAATCTATGTGCGAGGCTTGGGAACGCTACAAGGAAATGTTGAGAAAATGTCCACATCATGGAATGCCGGATTGGATGGTAATCACTGGTTTTTATAATGGTTTGGGGGCTCAATCTCGGCCCATGCTCGATGCAGCAGCTGGAGGCGCCTTATGGGCTAAAAGCTATACTGAGGCGTACAATCTTATTGAGACGATGGCTGCAAATGAGCATCTGTAATATCCCGTAATTTTTTAGAATTCGATTAATAAAAGAATAATAGAATAAAAAAGATTAAAATTAGATAAGGACTAGGATTTAAAATTGAATTAGACTAAAGGGCCTAAAATTTGGATCCAATTCTATTATGGATAACTTGTAGATAAAGATATAGGGTTTGGTATCGTTATAAATACACCATATTCGTCTTCCTCGTTTTTTATATAAAAATTCGTAGGGCTCTTCTCAGTAACAATCAGCTGTTTTGTAAAATTCGTAGAAAATTCATCGTAAGTCGGAATTCAGTGATTCTGGACTTTTCGGAGAGGTCTTTTCGTTCTCTACAACTTTCGTGTTTCGTGTTTTTCAAGATAACATCGTTTAGAGGGTCAAAATCGAGTAATTTTAGATCTGGTCATTTTTTGAGGTAAGTTTTCGATCGATCTTGCTAGTGTTTTTAAAATTGTGTGTTGTGCGTTTATATTTGATTATCAAAACTTGGGCTAAGTGATCATATATTTGATATTATTATGTGATATAGAATATGTATCGATGTATATATGTGATGTCTAGACGATAATTTGAGATCTTTGATTTGTGCCATGGTTTGTGAAAATATCGAATAAGAACTTAGGACCGCAGTCACCGGATTGTAGTGACCGTTTTCAGAAAATTTAGGACCGTTATCACCGGGTTGTAGTGGTCTTGGCATGAGTTATTGATTTTGGAATTATTGTTGTCTATGTGCCATGTGTATTGTGTGTATCGAATAAGAATAAGAATAAGAAAGTGTATGGAAAGTGTTTGTTTCGTATATCGTATCGTATAGATTATCGTATTTTGTTATATGTGTGTGTGTTACTTGGCCTACTAGTTGGATCGATTGGTCTCTTGCTGGGCTGTATAGCTCATTCTTACAATTTCAGGTTTCGTCTAAGATTTCGACTTGGATAGCATTGGTGTTCGAGGACATTAGTTTTGGAGTAGATTGACTTTTGGAACGCTTCCGTTAGCTGCGCTTTTGTAATAGTCTCCTTTGTAATTGAATTTTGGATTAGTAAATTGTATTTGCTTTTAGTTTTGGTTTAGAATTAATGGTCCGGATGTGCGGGTCGTTACAGTTGGTATCAGAGCAGGCTGTCTTTCGGAGTGTATTAGGTATGGGACTAGTACATTCCCTAGGATTCGATCTTGTGGACCATAGTTTGACCTTTGGTAGATCAGGGGGTAGATGTGTCTCGAACTTTAGGATTGTTGTGAATTTGGGGACCAAATTCTTTTTAAGGAGGGTAGTATGTAATATCCCGTAATTTTTTAGAATTCGATTAATAAAAGAATAATAGAATAAAAAAGATTAAAATTAGATAAGGACTAGGATTTAAAATTGAATTAGACTAAAGGGCCTAAAATTTGGATCCAATTCTATTATGGATAACTTGTAGATAAAGATATAGGGTTTGGTATCGTTATAAATACACCATATTCGTCTTCCTCGTTTTTTATATAAAAATTCGTAGGGCTCTTCTCAGTAACAATCAGCTGTTTTGTAAAATTCGTAGAAAATTCATCGTAAGTCGGAATTCAGTGATTCTGGACTTTTCGGAGAGGTCTTTTCGTTCTCTACAACTTTCGTGTTTCGTGTTTTTCAAGATAACATCGTTTAGAGGGTCAAAATCGAGTAATTTTAGATCTGGTCATTTTTTGAGGTAAGTTTTCGATCGATCTTGCTAGTGTTTTTAAAATTGTGTGTTGTGCGTTTATATTTGATTATCAAAACTTGGGCTAAGTGATCATATATTTGATATTATTATGTGATATAGAATATGTATCGATGTATATATGTGATGTCTAGACGATAATTTGAGATCTTTGATTTGTGCCATGGTTTGTGAAAATATCGAATAAGAACTTAGGACCGCAGTCACCGGATTGTAGTGACAGTTTTCAGAAAATTTAGGACCGTTATCACCGGGTTGTAGTGGTCTTGGCATGAGTTATTGATTTTGGAATTATTGTTGTCTATGTGCCATGTGTATTGTGTGTATCGAATAAGAATAAGAATAAGAAAGTGTATGGAAAGTGTTTGTTTCGTATATCGTATCGTATAGATTATCGTATTTTGTTATATGTGTGTGTGTTACTTGGCCTACTAGTTGGATCGATTGGTCTCTTGCTGGGCTGTATAGCTCATTCTTATAATTTCAGGTTTCGTCTAAGATTTCGACTTGGATAGCATTGGTGTTCGAGGACATTAGTTTTGGAGTAGATTGACTTTTGGAACGCTTCCGTTAGCTGCGCTTTTGTAATAGTCTCCTTTGTAATTGAATTTTGGATTAGTAAATTGTATTTGCTTTTAGTTTTGGTTAGAATTAATGGTCCGGATGTGCGGGTCGTTACAGTTGGTATCAGAGCAGGCTGTCTTTCGGAGTGTATTAGGTATGGGACTAGTACATTCCCTAGGATTCGATCTTGTGGACCATAGTTTGACCTTTGGTAGATCAGGGGGTAGATGTGTCTCGAACTTTAGGATTGTTGTGAATTTGGGGACCAAATTCTTTTTAAGGAGGGTAGTATGTAATATCCCGTAATTTTTTAGAATTCGATTAATAAAAGAATAATAGAATAAAAAAGATTAAAATTAGATAAGGACTAGGATTTAAAATTGAATTAGACTAAAGGGCCTAAAATTTGGATCCAATTCTATTATGGATAACTTGTAGATAAAGATATAGGGTTTGGTATCGTTATAAATACACCATATTCGTCTTCCTCGTTTTTTATATAAAAATTCGTAGGGCTCTTCTCAGTAACAATCAGCTGTTTTGTAAAATTCGTAGAAAATTCATTGTAAGTCGGAATTCAGTGATTCTGGACTTTTCGGAGAGGTCTTTTCGTTCTCTACAACTTTCGTGTTTCGTGTTTTTCAAGATAACATCGTTTAGAGGGTCAAAATCGAGTAATTTTAGATCTGGTCATTTTTTGAGGTAAGTTTTCGATCGATCTTGCTAGTGTTTTTAAAATTGTGTGTTGTGCGTTTATATTTGATTATCAAAACTTGGGCTAAGTGATCATATATTTGATATTATTATGTGATATAGAATATGTATCGATGTATATATGTGATGTCTAGACGATAATTTGAGATCTTTGATTTGTGCCATGGTTTGTGAAAATATCGAATAAGAACTTAGGACCGCAGTCACCGGATTGTAGTGACAGTTTTCAGAAAATTTAGGACCGTTATCACCGGGTTGTAGTGGTCTTGGCATGAGTTATTGATTTTGGAATTATTGTTGTCTATGTGCCATGTGTATTGTGTGTATCGAATAAGAATAAGAATAAGAAAGTGTATGGAAAGTGTTTGTTTCGTATATCGTATCGTATAGATTATCGTATTTTGTTATATGTGTGTGTGTTACTTGGCCTACTAGTTGGATCGATTGGTCTCTTGCTGGGCTGTATAGCTCATTCTTACAATTTCAGGTTTCGTCTAAGATTTCGACTTGGATAGCATTGGTGTTCGAGGACATTAGTTTTGGAGTAGATTGACTTTTGGAACGCTTCCGTTAGCTGCGCTTTTGTAATAGTCTCCTTTGTAATTGAATTTTGGATTAGTAAATTGTATTTGCTTTTAGTTTTGGTTTAGAATTAATGGTCCGGATGTGCGGGTCGTTACAGCATCAAAACCCAACTCAGAGGATGACATCAGACAAGGTAGCAGGTATTCTGGAAGTTGATGCAGCCACCGCTATTGCAGCCCAGCTCCAAGCGCTATCAATGAAGGTTGATTCTTTGGCTACGTATGGAGTTAATCAAATAGCTATGGTTTGTGAGCTTTGTGCAGGTTCTCATGCTACGGATCAGTGTTCTCTTGTCAATGAATCTGTTCAGTATGTGAATAATTATCAGCGACAACAGCAGCCTGTGCCAGCGACCTATCATCCTAATAACAGAAATCATCCAAATTTCAGCTGGGGAAATAATCAGAATGCTATTCAACCACCATATCAGCAAGGAGTGAGTAAACAGTTTAACCCCCAATTCTGATAATTTGATACTTCCCCCGTCCCACTAAATTTTTTACGTAACTTTTACTCATGTTTAACACGTATTTTAAGACTAATATAAAATATATTTTTATAAAAATTTAGATATTATATTTTTATTTTAAAAAAAATATTCAAAATTATTTAGGAAACGATAGTTTTAAAATACGTGCAAATCTACCGTAGCCTACAGAATTTAATGGGAGGAGAAAAGTACTTTATAACTATTTTGAAAACCAAATTAAGAAATTTAACGTCTAAAACAACATAAGGTAAATTTCCTTAAAAACACTTTCCAAACACAATAACTCCACTTTCACAACCCAACTCAACTAAACACATCAACACGCATACACACACCACACAAAAACACACACACACCACACACACAAACAGATTACGCAGCTGAAGAACACCAACAACATGGCCTTAGATTACTACACAATCCTCAAAGTCGACAAAACAGCAACAGAAGAAGACCTAAAGAAGGCCTACAAGAAGCGAGCAATGAAATGGCATCCAGACAAGAACACTTCAAACAAGCTCGAAGCTGAGTCAAAGTTCAAGCAGATCTCCGAAGCTTATGATGTTTTGAGCGATCCATCGAAGCGGCAGATCTATGATCTGTACGGCGAGGTGAGGTCGGAGGAGCCGAAGGAGAAAGAAGTGAAGAGACGCGACGCTGCGGAGATTTTTGAGGAGCTGTTTGGTGGATCGGAGAGGAGGAAGGCTAGTGTGGTGGAGAATAAGTTGGTGTGTGGGTTGGAGGAGCTGTTTACGGGGTCGAAGCGGAAGATGAAGATTTCGAGAAGTGTACTTGATGAGAATAGGTAATTGCGGTTTTGGTTATTGTTGGATTGTTAGTTTTCGATTGGCATGATTGTGTAGTTTGAAAGTTAGTTTTGATTGGAAATTGGATAGTGATTGGTTCCGGTATTTTTATGCATTGTTTGTTTGAATTATGAGGATAGGTTATTTGGATGGGTTACGGTTTTACTTGTGGTTTTTGATTGGTTAATTTAAGTGAATTATGTTTGTGTTATGATTGTATGGTTAGGAAGTTAGTTTTGGTTGGAAATTGGATTGTGATTGGTTCGGATTTTTATGCATTGTTTGAATTATGAGGATAGGTTATTTGGATGGTTTACGGTTTTACTTGTGGTTTTTGATTGGTTAATTTATGTGAATTATGATTGTGTTATGTATGTGGTAGTGATTGTGTGGTTAGAATATTGGTTTTGATAGTAAAATTGATCAAAACAGTAAGAGAATTATGAGAGTAGGTTATTTGGATTGTTTACGGTTTAATGTGGTCTTTAATCGGATAATTTATGTGAATTGTGATTACGTTGTGCAGATGCTAGTTATTGTGTATTAGAGAATTGGTTTTGATCGGATTGTGAGTTATTACTGCTTCGGATTTTTTATGTTTAGTTTATTTATTTAAAGAGTGTGTTTGTTGGGGATTTGCTTGTGTTTTGTTTTGGATTTGGGTAGATTATGTTTTATTTTGAGTTGTATGCTTAAATTGGGTTTGGCTTTGATTAGTATATTTGTTAAAAAAAATGAATGATTAAGATTTCTTTAGTCCGAGTCAAAAACAAATTGTGAAATTTTATCCTAGTTTTGGATTTAATTGTCTAAATTTGGTATCATTCATCTGGGGAAAAATATATCTATCCAGTTTAATATCTTAAAATAACTCACAAGTTGATAGATTATAACTATCATATTTAATTGATTATGTTCTGGAATATCTTTAGTTGGAATTCTGAATTAGGACAAATTAAAACTATATATAGTATCTATTGCATTGTTGATTAAAACAAGTGTATAATACAAATTACTATTGATACTTAACTTCAATTGGGTTTACTTTTGTAGTAAGCTTACTACTGTTGAGGAGATTTTGGCAATACATATTAAACCAGGTTGGAAGAAAGGCACAAGAATCACATTTCCTGAGAAAGGGAATCAGGCACCTGGTGTTACTCCAGGAGACCTTATTTTCATCGTAGACGAAAAGCCTCATGCTGTTTTTAAGAGAGACGGGAATGACTTGGTTATTCATAAGAAAATCTCTTTGCTTGATGCATTAACCGGGAAGACTATCAAATTGGCAACTTTGGATGGAAGGGATCTCAGGATTCCAATAAAGGATATCGTGAAACCGGGCCATGAGGAGGTGATTCCGAATGAAGGAATGCCTATTTCGAAAGAACCTGGGAAACGAGGAAACTTGAGGATTAAATTTGATATTAAATTTCCATCAAGGCTTTCATCCGATCAGAAATCTGATCTCAGAAGAGTTCTTGGAGGTAGTTACTGACTAGTATGGAGTTAAACTACAATGGTTGTGTAATCACTAACTCTGAATGCGGTAACTGCAGTGGAAGCATGTAAATTTTAACACTTTCACCATTAGAAGAGCTTGTGTATAGTAGGACGATGGTGCTATTTAATCTTTGCAAGTCCCTGTCGAAACAAAGCTGACATCCAGCTTTGCTTCCTCCGAGTAAGTAGCTTTTATGTTTGGTCTGAATCTTCAGTAGCAGAATCAAATGGCAAAGGCTTATGATTCTGATCAACTGCTGATTTATTATTATTATTTTTTCTTTTGTGACTGTATGAGAAAAACATAAACTGTGTATTGGTTATTCTATGAACAAGTTAATCAATATCTCGTTACTGTTCTATAACAAGTTTTAGTTTTTTTTTGAATTGTGCTGCATGACCTTGCATATTGGTGCATGCTTGTATGAAGTCTCTGTATCACATGAAGAGTACTTTCTTAGTAAGCATTATGATCATCAATCTTCTCTTGTACCTAAAGCAAAATTGTTGCTTACATATAATATCCGAGAAATGTTTAGTCCCGAGCTCAATAGGCCCAGATAATACTCGAGCAGAGTTTTCTCCATGTTTTGCTACATTTCTTGACTGCTAGAAGAAATACCAGAAATTCGAGGACACAATCTACCTTGCTGGCTCATCTGGTAAGCAACTTGGTTCTACAAGTACTCTATATCAGTATATCTTATTAAATTTGTAAGATAGTACTGCTATTTAGTGTTAACTATGTAATAGTATCTTAGAAAGCCATTTTTGGGCACATCCAAAAAGACCTTATACTAATAAAGTTGTCAAGCTGCTTATATTCTAGCAATCTGCTCTTCTCGCAAACAATGTGGGACAACTCCTAACAGCTTATGTTTACTATCATTCGGTTCTCCCACTTCCACTCCTCGTCGGAACTGAAGCCACTCGGCTGACGTTTTACATCTCTTCGTCAACGAAACTACTCCTGCTCCTTGCGCAGCTACTGCATCAACACATAAGATGAGCTGATGAGCTGAGAACTGGACTGAGACAAGTTTACCAGAACCATACTTGTTTCTTAATATAAATCCACAAGCTCCATATGATTAGTCAATAACACAACTATACATAGCTCCCACCGGCTTAAAATGACTACTCAATATATCATAATTGTGGAGCCTTCTTTAACTATGAAGGATGAGGTTGTTTAAAATTACTGAGTTTCACTTTACTCCTACGTGAGAGAGCCTGAGAGTAGACTGAGACAAATCCCTGTTATTTAAAAATTATTAAAAAAAATGGCAATCTAACTTTTAACTAAATAATCTTCAAAAGTCTTTTCATATATAAAATATCCCCCAACTCTTAAAATCTAAATACATAAAAAAAGTTTCATTTTCAACTTATTAAATTTTAACTTCCAATAAATTCGTATTTATTTATATTATATAGATGTAACCAAATCAAAATTGAGCTTTTTTAAACAATACCCAAGGCCAAAAATATTTTTGCAAAAAATACCGTCATTTTAAAAATTTGTAAAAATACCTTTTTATTTGCAAATATACTATTTTTTTGTAGAAAACGGTTTTCTGTCACTCGATTCAACTAGATGCAATTTTCGACAAGTTGGTACAACCTCAAATGCGACCAAAAAAATTCGATTCAACTAGTTGCACGTCTCTTTGATTTTGGTTGATTCCGTATTTTTACAAAAAAAAATCAAAAAAGAGTAAATCGTAAAAAAATTTAAAAAAGCTAGTATCTTTATAATTTCTCATCATCAAAATTTAAGAGAGTACTCGAAAAACCCCGACAATATATCTCCATCTCTCGTTTTATAAATTCGATTCTGGCTTAACCCGAAATTCAGCTGGTAGTTAGAAAAACCTAACTCACCGGACCTATGTTGAACAAACCAAACAACAGCACGGGACTCCCATCACTAACGCAAACTATTTTACAAAAATCTTTTGTAAAAAATTCTGTTACTTTTTTAAAAATATTGTGAAAATATCTTTTTATTTGGAAAAAACTATTTTTAATGTTTAAAAAAAACGATTTTCTGCAACTCAATTCAACTAGATGCAATTTTCGACGAGTTTCTGCAATTTCATGAAATCTGGAACAACCTAACTCGATTCAACTAGATGCAACTTTCGACGTGTTTTTGCAATTTCATGCAACCTGATACAAGGTCAAATGCAACAAAAAAATTTGATTCGATTAGTTGTATGTTGTTTTGTTTTTTGTTTAAAAATAGTAAAATTGAAAAAAAAGTAGAAAAATTAATATTTTTGATAATTCTCATCATCAAAATTTAAGAGAGTACTCAGAAAAAACCCATATATCTCTCAATCTCGTTTCATAAATTCGATTATCGCTTATCCCGAAACGATCCCGTACCTAAAATACCAAACTCTCCACACGTATGTTCAACAAACCAGACAACAGCACGGGACTCCCATCACTAACACAAACTATTTACCAAACTACACTTTCACATAAACACACACACTTCACTTTACTCATAAACCCTATAAAAACCCACACACTCTCCCAATAACACACACACAACTCAAAAATGGATTCATCATCATCATCATCATCATCATCATCTCCTTTACATCTCGCACTCGCAACTCTCTTCGGCGCATCCGTGATGGCAATCTCCGCCTTCTACATTCACAAACGCAGCGTCGATCAAGTCCTCCATCGCCTCACCAAGCTGCGCCGCAAGACCTCTCGTTCCGAAAACTCTACAAATAACAATAATAATGATAACTTATTTGTTTCGGATACGAATAATATTTATAATTATAATACAGGAATTGAGGTCGATGAGAGTGGTGTGGAGTGGTATAGAGTTTCGTCGTCTGTTCCGAATGTAGGTTTGCCTAATGAGTGGCTCAATCAGGAGAACTCGGTTTCGAATTTATCGAATTCGATGTTGTTGGATGATCAGCTTGATTTGATTGCTTCTGGATTGCCGCCTCTAAGGACTGATCATACTGATGGTAGAAATTATGTGCAATTTTTCGTAATTTTTGTTTTGATATTTAGGTTATTGTAGATGTCTTTGTGAAGTTGTTGCGTGATTTGAATATTTAATTTTATTATAAATGTGTGATATATTGATGTTAATTGTTGTTGTGTTAAGAAATTGATCGTATTGCTGGATGTAGCATTTCACAGTTTAAAATGAAGTAGGAAAGGGTTATTTCGAGTAGCTTTAATATTCTTGAATTACGAGAAATGAGATTATCGGAAGTTCACGTCTAGAGGGGGTGAATAGGTGTGGCTTACTACACTACATTCCTTTGGAAATTTAGGGGTTTGATAACGACTTAATTGCTAAAAAACTTTCCGAACTGATAGTTTGTAAAGCCAAGTTTGATGCAATGTTGAGTAAGAGGAAATAAGAGAAAGCAGTGTAAAACAGTAACGAATTATAACCCGGTTGAGGCCCGTTCTATCTTTGACCGAATGCTGGTGCCTTACCAACTTGGTTAGAGAATTTATTAATGTTTATAATTTACCAGTTGCAGTTACAAGATACAATAGGGAATATTCTTGATTCTCACCTACTGAGTGTGACTAGCCTAAACATACAGTTTGCTTACACAACTCCTACTTGAACACTTAGTTTTCTAAACTTCAACAACTAAACAGGATAGAGAAGTTAGTTTACTGCTTTAACTATGAATTTCGGCTAGACAATAATGAGTATATTTGATATAAATCTCATAGTTGAGAATGTGTATATGAGGATGGTAGGACGAAAACTTTAAGATAGCCGAATTAGCTTGCTTTATTTATGTATAAACAGAATACCTATGGTTTTCAATAATTATAAGTATGAGAAAGTGGCTGGTGAGAAGATCGTTTACTTGTCTTAATATATATGTTATGACATGGAGTAAAAGGTTTATTGCAACTAATCTCACCGTCACAGAAAAATTAAGAACATAACATTTGCTTTCCAAAAGAGCCAGTACAAATTTCCAGAGATCAGAGGGGTTCTGATTGTTCCATTGGTTCCTTGCCTTTTGGAATTTTTTATAACTTGTACTTCCTCTACTTGTTTCATCTTCTTATGCAAGTCTCTTTTAGTCTGAAATCAAGTCTGTAAATATGAGTCTCTTGGTTGAACTACTTGTATGTGGTGTTCTAAAGGTATTTTATATTTCTTCCATAATATAAAATTTACATGTTTACCATGCCACTTCAATGTTTTTCATTTTTCTTCTCCAGGTGAAAAGATGCGGGTTGGATCGGTTGGGAGGTTAGTTACACCAAGATCCTCGAGCGGCTATGCATTTGAAAGTGTGGAACATTCTGATGAGGAAGGCATGGATCATACAATTGAAGAGGACAATATATACTGCACCTATGATGAAAACTTGGTTTCTTCAGCCGACCATGTAATTTTAATACCTGAACTTGTTATATTTCTAGAAAATTATATGCTTAATATATCACATAGTTTATGCCTTTAACCTTCGTCAAGAGAAGAGTAAGAAACAATATTTAATTGAATTTTTCGTTGCCAAATTTAGAATTAGGTTGTGAGAGTCACTTATAGGTGGAAACATGACAAAAACAGCTACATATACAGAATAATAGTATTATCGCATGCCCATCCCTAGACTTGCTAACCTGTAAAGGTTGTTCAGAAATTGTCCACAGTTGACTTTGAATTTTGAAATGACCTCAATGCTTCTTGTTAAAATTGTTTTTAATGATATATTAACAGTTGAATTGACTTCTTATCAATACCGATGGACATGCAACCAAATGAGTGCCAAAGTTACCTATTGAGAAAATGGTTGGAAAAAAAGTTTTTTTGTGATCTTTCAAGATAATGTAGCAAAATATCTAAATTTTTTGGATATTAATATTAGGTACAAACCCAAGCTACTTCCTGTTCTGGCGTTATTAGTGAAACTAATAGACTATGAGTTCTAACTTCTAAAATGGTGAACTTTAATGCTAGTATTTAACATATTTTGTTTTTCTTGGCCCTCCTTTTCTGTCTGTTTTTTATTCGATAGTTGCACAAAGGGTGTAATACTTTGTCAGCATGCGCTTTAATTGGTTTCCTTTAAATAACTGGTAGCTATCATTTCGTAGGGTTCATATGCAAACATACAAGCGGTATCAGCGCTTGCACCTGAAGCTGAAAATTCGGACTATTTTCAAAGTCAAAACAATAATTTGATTGCAAATGAAACAAGTGGAAATGGACAAGGCAGTAGAAAGGGGGATACAGCTTCACTGCACATGGAACACGATAAAGTTTCTGCTAGGACCATTTTACCTTTGCCAACTTCAGCTCATGGTATTAAGTTCTTGTTCTCGATAAATGAATAATCCCTTTGAGCTTCCAAAGTTTCTTTCTATGATGAGGCAGTGTTAGCTTGCAAGTATTATTATCCATGGACTACAAATTTGCACTCAATTTGTCATTTTTAGTACTTAAATATATTCTATGGGCTATTTTCCATCACTTTCTGGTTCTTTGCAGAAAACATTTAATTTCACCCTCTCTTGAGGTATCATTATTCACCATAAACTACAAAGCGATTAAAATTTAGTCCACATTATAACTTGAGGATTAAGTATAGTAAATAAGATAATTGTCCAGGGATTATGAAGTCATGAAACAAATACAGCTTTAGTTTACGAGTCTTGATTGCACATTTAACCGCTATATAGGGGGTACCATTATATTTGCGTTCGTAATTTTGTGCGAGAAGAGTATCTTACTCTCACTTATATGTTAAAGATAATTGATTGTTACTCTCTTGTGTATTATCAGTATACTGATTAATTTATTGATGCTTCATGCTTGTTATATACTTTTAGAGTCACTAAACATTGAAGATGAAGAAGTAAGAAGGATGATCCGTGAATGCTTAGATTTGCGAGAGAAATATGTTTACAGGGAAGAAACTGCACCATGGATGAAAAGCACTGAGGGGGACTTAA
Source organism: Apium graveolens (assembly GCF_009905375.1). Lineage (NCBI taxonomy): Eukaryota > Viridiplantae > Streptophyta > Magnoliopsida > Apiales > Apiaceae > Apium > Apium graveolens. The sequence goes on along the minus strand of NC_133654.1, from coordinate 265,123,431 downwards.
ATGGACCGCCTGTAAACAGTGACCCATTCCATTTTGTCCCTGTTGAAGCTACTTCCGTGAGTTTTCCGCTGTCATGTATTAATAATTAGTATATGACTTAAACTCACCTTTTACTTTTTATATCATCAATATTAGCATGAAAAGAAGTAATATTCTACTAACCAACTTGTTAAATATTTATTTTTACTTCACAAGCAGCACCATTTTAGGATGGAAGATGGAGTTATACATGTATATGCCAGTAAAACTGGTAAGCTTTTTGAAAGATATTTGGTTTAATAGCCCAAGCTTTATAGTTTATAGTATTTCATGTATGATTACTCACTCTTGGTTGTATGAAAACCTACAAACAATTTTTTATTAATAATTTTTTAATTTGGTTATGGTAACGTTTTAGACACCGTAGATCTTTTCCCGGTTGCCAGCGCCACAACTTTTTTCACTGACATGCATCACCTTCTAAGAATAATATCTGTTGGAAATGTTCGCTCTGCATGTTATCATCGATTGCGTTTTCTTGAAGAGGTAATACATCTCAAAATATTCATACAGGCTTGTACTTTTATTACATATTGGTCCATGTCTATATTCTTACACTTGCATATTATACAGAAATTTCGTCTTCATCTTTTAGTAAATGGTGATAGGGAGTTTCTAGCTCAGAAAAGTGCACCACATCGAGATTTTTATAATATTAGAAAGGTGGATACACATGTGCATCACTCTGCATGCATGAACCAAAAGCATCTTTTACGCTTCATCAAGTCAAAATTAAGATCAGAGCCAGACGAGGTAAAAACTTTCTTTATGCTTTTATCTTATTGGTTTTTTAATTGGCATAATTAGGTGATCATAGTAAATACTTAACACAGTTTAGTTGATCCTTCTATAGTAATTTTATCTCTAGTTAAAGGTACATAGACAGATGTACATCAATAGATGTAAGATTTAAACTGATTTATATGATGCAGGTTGTCATATTCCGTGATGGCCAGTATCTTACGCTGAAGGAAGTTTTTGAAAGTCTGGATTTGAATGGGTTTGTAACCAATCTGTTTTGCTCATTGAGTTTATTTTGCCTAGTCAAAATATATCAAATATAATCATTGTCCACAACCAACTGTTGCAGGTATGATCTTAATGTTGATTTGTTGGATGTGCATGCGGATAAGAGTACATTTCATCGTTTTGACACGTTCAATCTCAAATATAATCCTTGTGGTCAGAGCAGGCTTAGAGAAATATTTCTAAAGCAGGACAACCTCATCCAAGGTAATCCGGTCTTTAAATTGCACCTATCCTACCAGACATTATAAACTGTTATCATGTTCTTGAGTCTGTGGCACACTGCTTGAGGAAGTATGCTTATTGTCCTCCATTGAAAATTTAGCTACTTAGCTGGATGTGCATTCAAAGCTGACAATACTCCACCAACTTCTGTTTAGTTTTACACTGATAACCTTCTTTTTATTTATTTATATAGCTTTCCTGGTCTTTTATCATATATTTTATCTGATATCTATGCTGACATTTTACATCTTGCAATTTTGCGATCCTGGTTCATGTTATTGGCCATTTTGACACTTGATGACATGATTTATTATTTGATTGCCTAGTCATCTTAATAAAAGTGGATTGTGATGCATAATAATATTTCAGGTCGTTTCCTTGGAGAAGTGACAAAACAAGTCTTGGTAGATCTGGAAGCAAGTAAATACCAGGTGCGGCCCCTTTTAAATTTGATTTTTTAGGTTCTATTAATAATTATCCTGCTCTTTTCTGCATTTTTATTTGTATTCAATTTTTCTTGTTTCTATTTAAAAGCATAATCTATGTTGAGCTCACATAGCAAGGATTGTCCACGGTCACGGAAATGCTTATCGAGGCCAATTTGGAATTTTAGTATCATGAGGTTGGTCCTACTATAGGTTTGCAAGGTCCACCAAAGTTAAATTAACTGTTGATGGCCTTGTAATGATTTTTCTGTTAGTTCAGGAGGAAGAAATAATAATAATATTAATGAGTGGATATAGGTTTTTGGTTCAGTTACAGCCGGTGTATTCTGTTTGTTTGATGCCTTGACACATCACACTTCTTTAGTAGTGCCACCTAAGAACCTATGTAGTATTTTCCTAACATAGTTTGTTAACCTGCAATTGGCTTTGCACTTAAAAAGCTGCATTTATCTTAATATTCTTATTAAACTTTCCAATGCTGACTTTACAATACCATTTTCCTATTAGCGCATATTCATTCACATTTATAGAAATGGAAGCATGATTGTTTTAACAAGTGCGTCATATAAATATAAAATCATTACTCGTCTTATCTTGTTTTTTTTCAGATGGCCGAGTATAGAGTCTCTATATATGGAAGGAAACAAAGTGAATGGGATCAGCTGGCGAGCTGGTTTATAAATAATTCAATATATAGTGACAATGCTGTTTGGTTAATCCAGGTAACACCAGTAAATGCATTAATGTGGGAGTATTTGAAGTTCTGCAATTTACCATTTCTAAAATTGAATATTAAAATTTTGTCTGGGGAAGGGTGTATAAACATTTGAATACCCAAACATGATGCACAACCATTTTCAAACTTTTTTTTGCCCTCAACTTTGCAAAAAAAATAATAAAAAGACTTGTCAATTTATATTTAGTGGCCATATATCAATATTCCAACTCTATACGTAGTGGACTAGTGGCTAATGCCCAAACATCATATTTGTTCTAATTATTAATATCTGATGTAACCTAATTTTAAATGAATCATGAACTATCGATTCACATGTAAATTGTAACAGTACTTCTGGCAGACTTCATTAGCTAAAGAGCTTGCGGTCCGAAATAGACTACATTCCATGTATCACCAATGAGTTATTACTTAAAGGACAGTATATGCTACTTGTAGCTTATGGCGCAAATTGAGGCAACTTAAGTCAATCTTGAACTTGTTGCATTTGGGCTATATATTTTGCTTTTAGCTATTAAACATGCAAGCATGGGAATTTCTGCTTAAAAAAGCACTTTAAATCTAGAATTTGTAATGATCTCTTTCACTAAGATAGGTTTTTTATAGTTATAGATACATTAATATGAAACTTTGGTCGGTTATGTCTGTTAAACGGTCTTAAATAGCATTGTATGTGGCTTAATAATAATATTTCATTATGTATGCCTTTATTGCACACATATATAACAGTGCATCGCTCAGATAAAATTAAAGCTATATTAGAATTAAACTGTTTTTTTCTTCAACTTTTCCCATTTATCCCAAGATTGGATCAGTGACAGATGGGGTCTTGAGTGGTTAATGGATGGATCGTCCAGCTTCATATGTAAGAAGTTGTCATTAGCAAGATTAGAGTACTTAATTTAAACATAATTCTTGTAATATGTTGACCCAAAAGAAGCTAGTACTTCTAATTCCCTGCTTCTTAAATCAAATCTGTTGAGATATGTAAAATATATTCCTGCATCACAGGATTCGACTTCGAGGAGCATACTTGTAATTGCGTCAGTACTTTTTTGAGATTCAAATCAGTACACACATTTTAGTAATTTGTTAATTTTTTTTGCAGCTCCCAAGGCTTTACAATGTGTACAGAAGTATGGGAACTGTTACATCCTTCCAGACCATTCTGGATAACGTGTTCATCCCTCTTTTTGAAGTCACAGTAAATCCAAAATCTCATCCTCAACTACATGTGTTCCTGATGCAGGTTCGTTAGTCCTTCATCTTTCCTATATAGTTTCCTCCATCTGTGTTTGATCGTCTCATCCGTGTTTATGTTATTACAGTATCTCAGATATACATTAAATCATGTAAACAGTCCCATGACCTCCATGGATGTATGGAATATGGTACACTTGAGTTATAGTCTTTCTTTGTCACATAATAACAGGTTTTCTTGCGTGCATAGGTTGTCGGTTTTGACATTGTAGATGATGAAAGTAAACCAGAAAGGCGTCCGACCAAGCACATGCCTAAGCCATCCGAGTGGACAAACGAGTTCAATCCAGCATACGCCTACTATGCTTACTACATCTACGCTAACTTGTTCACTCTCAATAAGGTTTTTTATTTGTCTTCACTCGAAGTATTAATTAATCTATTTATACATGTGGAGCTGCTCCACTGTAAAGTTATCTCCACCTCCCATGACTTATGAATCTCCTTTACAGTAGGTGATAGCACTTTTGTTGATTCTTCTTACTCAACTGTTTCACTTTGAAAAGGAACATAAGAAAGTAGATAGAAATAGAGACGAATACTAGAAATTGAACTTCAGCCATCGATCACTAGGAAATGCTGTTATACCATAAACATACCAACCAAACAATATGCTGAATTAGTAGCATCATTTTATGCCATCGCCTGTTGTTTCTTGTTGTCAATTTGTCATTCACTCAGTACTCCCCCCTCCCCTCCCCAATATTTCCGTAACTGAGATAAGGTAAACATTTGGAATCACATAAAGCTAAATTCTGTGTGTTTTGTCCGTTCTTCATGTGCAGCTTCGTGAAGCTAAAGGACTGCGCACAATCAGATTCCGACCTCACTGTGGAGAGGTAATTATTTTAATTACTTTATTCTTACAATTGGCTATTTTCATTATTCAGCTTGAGCTTAAAATGACGAATTTAGCAGGCAGGTGATGTTGACCATTTGGCTGCTGGGTTGCTTCTATGTCATAACATATCTCATGGAATTAATTTGAGGAAATCCCCAGTGTTGCAATATCTCTATTACCTTGCCCAGGTTCGTTCTTGATATACTTGTCAATAATACTCTGAGATATTGAGACTTATCCTCTTGTATAATTGCTTGTATATCAACTATATATTACCATGTATATTTTGTAATGTTTATTTGTTAATCCATCCTTACACAGGAACCACTAATCTTAAGTTTTCATTGTTGTCATGGCGGTCGACTAGTCATTTCGACGACTAGTCGGTTTGAGAGAGTCGACTGGAGAGGTCGACTAGTCGGGCGACTTGGTCAGCTAATCGACTAGTCGTTCGACTTGGTCGACTAGTTCAAAATTCAGTCAAAATTTAAAATAAAAAAATATATTCTAAAACTTACTCTACATCAGCAACATTCAACATGCTAATGTCAGCTTATATATTAGTGTGTGTTGTATAATCTGTGTATATATATGTATAGTCAGCGTATATATCTGTACATGGAAGGGTAAAGATATATGTTTGTAATTAACATATCCATTTTGTAATTGATATATATATATAATGAGCATGAGAATGCTAGACTTTTGTTGTGGGAAACTACTTATATAAGATATATGTTATTATCTGTTATTTAGTTATATATTATTAATTTATCTACTAGAAAATGACTAGTCTGCGACTGGTCGACAAGCTGGATCTCCGTCGACTCGTCCCGACTTATTGACGTGACAACCATGATAGTTTTAGACCTAGTCCTCTAGTGGTGGTCATTTATTGTGCAATCGGTATATATTTCCTTCTATCACTTCTTATGAGTTTGACCAGATAACTGCGCAGTAAACTGCAGCGTATAGTTTTCTCCATTTGAATCAATTGGAGATATAAACTGTTGTTTGTACGACAATTTACAGCTTATAATGAAACTTCTAATATATGTGTAGTTAATTGAATTTCTTTTACCATGTTTTCAGCTTGCATATATTCCTTGATTGACTAATTGATAAATTTACTCTACCTCTTCTTCATTCTTTAATCTATAAAATTATGTCCACATCTCCAGGTTGGACTAGCCATGTCTCCTCTGAGTAATAATTCTCTGTTCCTGGACTATCATCGCAATCCATTCCCCTTGTTCTTCCAGCGTGGCTTGAACGTTTCACTCTCAAGTGATGATCCCCTGCAAATTCATCTAACGAAGGAAGCTCTAGTGGAAGAATATAGTGTTGCAGCAAAGGTTTTGTTAATCTTAATTGAAAAGTTTTACACTGATTTAATATACATAGATTATAGTAACCTAGTGTGTTCCAGGTTTGGAAGCTGAGTTCGTGTGACATGTGCGAGATTGCAAGGAATTCTGTTTATCAATCAGGATTCTCACATGCAGCCAAGGTGAGAAATATACATGAAATATATGTTATGCTTTGATGGATATTCTGTTGGAAAAAAGTTTCCAAATTATTAGACAAGGGTCAAATGTCTTTCACAAGAAGAAGATAACTTGTTTTAGGATTTCGATATCATTTCCTCGCCAGACGTGAGATTAACTTGTCATACACTTTTGTTTTGTAGTCGCATTGGCTTGGAAAAAAATATTTTAAGCGAGGACCTGAAGGAAATGATATACACAAGACAAATGTTCCTCACATGAGAATTTCATTTCGACACGAGGTAACTATAATACTCGAAAGCTGATTTAGGTCAAATTTGATTTGAAGTGAATACACGTAAATTACAATAAACATGTCTCTCATAGCTGACAAGTTGACATCATTGCAGACATGGAAGGAGGAGATGCTGTATGTTTATTCTGGAAGGGTCAGATTTCCTGAAGATGTAGAACATTGAGGAAAAGTATCCAAAAATCGGCAAAACTTGTGACATCCTATTCCAGTCAAGAGTTAACTGAAAAATTGGAAGACAGCCAGAGGGATGACTCATTACAAACATGTAATTGATCTTGACCTTCGTTTCCTTCTAAAGACTGAAGGGCAGAGGCGGGGATGATTTCTTCTGTGAAACCAATACTTTTCTTCTGCCTTTAAAAGGCAATCTGCGAAGCAAGTTACATATATACCAATGAGAACTAAAATTGAGTTTCAAGTTATTGTGTTAGACTTTCGTAGAATAATCTGTTTAACTTTTAATTATGTTTTTCCAACGGATGTTCTGTACCCGTACTAAAAATTTTGGAATTTTGACATTTGATGTAGCCAATGCATCAGAAGGCGCAATTGTTATAATATTTAGCAGAATTTTGTGTTATTCTTGTGGTCTGAGATATTAGAAAACTATGTGAAAGAGGGATAAGATTAAAAGTAGTGATTTTGGCAGTGGACTTCGCATTCGAAATCACTTTAGTACAAATGAATATATGTTCTTCGATATTATGAACTTTATTCTTTCATTTTTGACTGAAAGAATCTTGCTTTGTGGCGTTTGCATCACCACCGCTATGTCAAATATTATCATTGGAATATGATCTTCTGTCTACTCTCAAACTCATTCAAAACCTAATTTATACATCTGATACATCAAACTTACATGTATAGAAACTTTTAAAATAAACATACTTCTAAAATAAACATACATATAGTTTTTTTCGTAGGAAACCTGCAGCCGCTACCCTTCGGGTGCGCACTGCTGAGGATAATTATCCACTCTTTAAACAACTGAGCCAACCCTTACGGGCTACAATCTTCATAATGTGCTGCTAAAGTTTATTAATATCTCAATAAATATTATGTAGGTGCAGAGACCGCTAAAACAAACATACAGTCTTCAATAAATATTATGTATATGTACGTGACACACCGTCTTCTTGATATTTCGCTAAAATTCGATAAATATTATGTAAACATATGTTTCCGGAGCCACTCCAGCATGAACAAATTGCGCCTCCAGGCCCCTAAAGGACCGTAAACAGCCTAAGATATAGGGGGCACATATGCTTCACATAGCTGCAAAGTTGAACTCCATTTAGAGATAAAACAGAATCATATGCCACACTATCTATAAGTTATTAACCACTACAATATATTCAGCTTTATAAATGGAAGCATTCAGAGTTCTGTTTCTGAAGCAAGAAAATTTCTCTGATCTTTCAGTAAACAGTTAAGCCAATGGGAGTTCGATATTCTTCGGTTTTCGCTTCCACAAATGAAGGCAACAGATATATTTCACCAAGGAAGTCAGGCCAGGTCATCTCATTCCATTCCTCGGCTTCATGGAAAAGCCACTTTGAAGCTTCCAAACGAACGGCTAAACTGGTACTCCCTCCGTCCCTAAAACGTTTCATGTTTGTATTGGACGTGTTTGCCAATGCACACTTTTGATTGTTAATATCTTTAATTCCGTATTAGTATTTAAATATAAAAACTTCATTGTATTAAAGTACTCATAAATACGAATCCAACAAAATCACTCATTACTATGTTTGATCTTATAGTTAGACGTAAATCAGTAGTCAATCGCTTATCATGAACAGTACAAAAAGTCAAAATAGGAAGAACATTTTGGGACGGAGGGAGTAACTTGTTAAAATTTGTCTGATTTGTAGTTCATCAATATCTAGCTGTACGTTAATCCTAATAGCTGTACTATGCTCTTTCTAATAATCAGTTGATTTTGTTTTGAAGATGGTCATTGATTTCACAGCCTCGTGGTGTAGACCGTGTCATATGATGGAACCTATTATCCGCGACTTTGCTGCTACTTATTTAGATGTACAGTTCATCAAGATCGACGTAGATGAGTTAGACGTATGGTCATTTGCTTGCCTAGTTCCGTCAAACAAGATATGATTTCTTGTCGATTTTGATTGATAAACTGAATTTCTTTAAACAGGATGTGGCTAGAGAGTATGGAGTGCAGGCAATGCCAACATTCATACTGATCAAGAAAGGAAAAGAAATCGACAAGTTTGTTGGAGCCAAGAAGGATGAACTTCAGAAGAAGATTGAGAAACATCTGGCTTAAACTGATAATCTGTGACTTTGTAACACTGGAATGGTGAGTGATGCAGCACAGAAGTGGATAAACAATAATGCAAAACATCACTCTTATAATTCCTATTAATGCAATCTTTAATTCGAAGTTGTTATGTTCACTAGAATATTGTTTATCTGAAGATCCAAAAAAAGTGTGAAGTATGCATACTTTAGGCTGCTGCAGCCAATTTTAAAACCTACACATAATGCTGCAATTTGGACTCAGTGAGTTTTTGGTTATCAAGTTCAAGTCAAACATGCTTGAACTCGATCCAATGAAGTCACCTCGACAAATCATGCAAAAGAGGCTATATCCATAATTGCAGCTTCAAATACAGAACTCAGAAATCCGGGTGAGGTGAAAAGTGGAGTAGATTTTTAAGAAAGGGTTGAGTTTAACAATTGGTGTGATTGTGTGTTTGTGCCTATTACAGCAATTAGAAGTGCATTTGTGCCTATTTTCTGATACTTCACTTGGTTTGCTCAGTGGTGAGCAATGACTCTAATATTTCTAAATTTAACAGCACATATTCTCCTATAATTGTGTCTGAGAATAGTAAGTATTCCAATTTACAATTCTACCAGACATTGGACTGTCCCTGTGGTCAATTATTTGTGCATTAGCACAGCGAATATTCAAGCACATTTCCTCGTAGATTTAACTTATTGATGTCTCTCACTAACAAGAAAAAGGTCTGCAGTATCTGAGTTTGTTGGGGAGATTCTAGTAATGACACTGAAAAGTATAACTTAATAACACTTAGCTAATGCCACATATCATAAGTTTGAGAAAGGAAGGAGTTAAGTAAACTTTAATATAACTATAACATTAGCTAAGTAAAGATTTTGATAGGAGTTCCACAATTAGCTGGTTTAGCTCGTAAACTCTGAGAAATGGAATACGAATTCCACTCTGAGCTTGTTAAGATTTTGATATATATAGGATCATTGCTGTTAGAATCACCATGGAACATATAGCAGCATCTGCTCAAACTTCTAGCAGCAACTGCTCAAACTTCCCAAGTTTGGAGGCTGTAGGGTTCTAAGATAAGACACTTAAGTCTTAGATTCTACTGAATTGATCTGACAATGGCTTCACTAGAGACGGCACACAACAAGCATGGTATATAAGAAAACAGCACATAAAGTGCATTATGTTAAAGTTCATCTCTAGTTCTTCATATTCTACTTCTATTGCTTAAGATCCTATTGATTAGGGTTTTCGTGAGCTGAAAAAAGTCCCATTTGACTTTGTCAATGAGCTCAATCCTTTTACTCCTTATCTAAGATCATATCAAATCTACCTTCATCTATCAATAATTTTTTTTATCGTTGGTAACCCGCAGCCGCTACTCTTCGGGTGCGCACTGTGTAAACCCTACGGGCTCACGCACTATCCTGCAAACCCCGTAAATCAAGTAAACCGCATTTAAGCGACAAACTTAAGATTCGAACCTATGATTAAGAGAATAGTTATCTCTGGCAATTAAAATGTCGGCTCTCCCCAGTGAACTTCACAAATTCATTACAATCACAATATGTGCAAACATTTCTAATGTCATCAAATCTCTACTAATATGCCAACCAAAGAGCACAAAATCATGATATTAAGAACAAAGTAGGAACCTGGAAGTTGAGAGAGTCTGCCACTTGCAATTCAGCACCAATCAGATGGTAAGATTTTTAACCGCTAAATCAAATCAAGGATTCTAAGAAACCACCCGCCATTAATATCCAATGCAGAAGCCATGCCTTTTGCTTGATAAATGAAACAAACACATACAAAATTAAGCAATGAGTATATTGAAACCAAATCCTCAGATCATAAACCGAATTTTTGCATCCAATATAAATGAATCGAACACTAATAGATTTGAGATAAAACGATATTAATTACTCATTTGATAAGAATATCGGAAGAATATAATTGATTCAAATACTCGTATCTTACAAACATAACAATTTCTCGGATTGATACCCTTTTCCATACTCATTTGATAAGAATATCAGAAGAATATAATTGATTCAAATACTCGTATCTTACAAACATAACAATTTCTCGGACTGATACCCTTTTCCAATTTTACATCTTATTTTGTTCCAAGCTCGAAAAACAGGAGGATGTTAAGTAACCAGTCACACTAAAACCTTAAGATAGTAGAGGAAGGTCCGAACAGGATCTTATACTCTTTAACACTTCCCCTCAATTTTTTCGTTACGATTGCCAACAACAAATACGACCAGTAGGAGGACTCGAACCCGAGTCCCTCCCTAAACTGAGCTCCGATATCATGTTAAGTAAACAGTCACACTAAAGACTCAAGGTAGTAGAGGAAGGCCCGAACAGGATCTTATCCTCTGTTAAAGTGGACTGTATCAAAAAGTTGTTAACTAACAAGTCTTGCATAAGTACTCCAGATTCAACAAATGCCAGTTTCATCAACAATTGCATCTTCAACCTTATACAGCTTTATCAACTGAAGCCAACACCCCAGCACAGATACTTCAACACATGTTACCTCGACCATTCATAAACATTAACTTGCCGCCAACTAAGAGCGATAATGAAAGCAAATGTTACAACACATAATAGATTTTTTTTACCAAGTGCTAAAATGAAAAAAATAAACCATCATTAACCAGAATTACAGTACTTCGTCTGATCTCATATTATCATCAAACAAGCATATCCCACTATGTGATACTAACAAAATACTGAAGGAATGTTTTGTTCAAACAAGATAAGTTCAAAAAAAGTGTGTTAGGAAAAAATAAATAATATTGGTCATTCCAAAACATTACTCCCTCTGTTTTCTTTTATATGTAGTTTGATTTTTTTGCACGCAATTCTAAGTACTTTGAATGCATAAATAAAATAATATTTTTTAAAATTTTCTTTTTTTAAATTAAAGTTTTAGTTATATATTTTTACTCGTAAAAAGAAAAAAATAAAAATTATTATTCTAACTATACGATCAAAACAATTAGAAGTGTGTGCATAAAAGTCAAACGTCATGTAATAAAATACAAGTAAGCAGCTCATACTAGATTACCTTTAGATTTACTACAATGGTAAACTTAAAGAAAAGATAAGCATTCTATCTTTATGCTCACCACCAAACGATAATTTTTAAGCGGAATCAGGTAATTAAGCGTTTCGATTTTATATTAATTAGATAATTAAATGTTTTAAAAATTAAGCGGTCTTATAAACATATTAAGCGGTTATTAAGCGGATTAAACGGTCATTAAACGGTCAAACCGATTTTGACTTGTCAAATTTTTAATTTTTAATATTAATATTTATTTTAATAAAACAATGATCTTGATTAAAAAATAAAAAATATAAGTTTTTAAGAAAATTTTATATTTATATTCTTGATACTTTAGTTATTTTCATTATTTCAGTAGTACATATATTATTATTATATATATAATTTTAAATACATATTATTTATCCGCTTATAGATCCGTTTAAAATTCCGCTTAAGCGTCCGCTTAACCGCTTAAGCGCTAGAAGGTCTTTCCGCCGTTTAGAACCGATTTACGTTTTTTAGAACACTGAAATGAGCATTAGTATCCGAGCATATGTTGGATTTAAACACTCCAGTTTCTGGTGCAAAATATAGCAATGACTATTGCTTTTGGCATTAACACTACGAAGGACTGAGAACACAGCTACGATTATGGTTAAACTTTAAACTACCAGTGAGTTTACTGCTAAATATCTATATTACTCGGACTCGGCTGATAATGTTTGATATGGACACGCGTCCAAATATCGGACACGGAAACATTTTAAAAAATATACATATTTTTGGTCTGAAATAAGTGTCTGAATCTGAGTGTCCATGTACAAGTGTCGAGTGTCTCACACGGGTACTCGAAAGTAAAATGAAGAGTTCGAGTAACATAGCTAAATACTGCTTAACCCTGTGACAAAATAAACTGCAAACCAGTGAGATACAATGATCATGCTTCCTGAAGATATAAAGCTAAATTTCTAGTTGCTTCGACTTGGTTGTAAATTTTGCTACTTCTTTAATACCGTATTAGTATTAAATATAAAAATTTCATTGTATTAAAGTACTGATAAATACGAATCCAACAAAATCATTCATGACTATGTTTGATCTTATAAATTAGACGTAAATTAGTAGTCAATCGCTTACCACGAACTGTAACGAAAGTCAAAAGGGGAAAAACAATATGGGACGGAGGAGTATCTTCTTGGGGGCGGGGAAGGAGGGCAAAGGAAAGTAAGAAATTAAGGCAAGACCGCTATTTTCTTACACAACCCCGAGTCTGGAACTGTACTCAATAGTTTAGTTTTAAAATTAAATCATACTTCCTCTGTTTTTCCTAAAATGAGCTTTGACAAAAATTAAACTTGCCGACACCAGTTAACTTCCTTTTAATAGATTACTACTGCTTCCCTTCGTGTTTAAATTTGGACACTTATTCAGAATAAGGACATTTATTGACTAAAGGAGGGGCCTTACATAGTCTTAAAATTTCTTATAAAATTTCTGATCTCGAACACCGCCTTACCGTGATTGTATTAGAGGAAGGAGTTTTTCAATAGAGTATCTGTAGAAAATAGGTTAGTAATAATAATACTTTCCCTTCTTGAAGCATCCAAATAATTCGTCTAATCAACGTGTTGAAGTTCCATCTAAAAATCATGTTTTCTTATAAGGGCGCGCCTTACCCCTTGTATAGGTTGTTAACCATTTTGATAATATGTCCAAATAACACATAAGGCGCCCAAACTTTTATGGAAGTTAGGGTTATTCCTGTCTTGTCATCATTTGGGTGCACCCTAATATTTAGGACATTCTTAGTGCTATTTTATGAGGGCGCGTCCTTTCTTTTTTGGAAAAGAAGACAAGCCCTAAAATCTTATTCGAAAAAAGCCGTGTTCTTTGGAAGATCTATCTGAAAAGTCAAATGTTTTGGCATTTCGTCTTGAGATTATGATCTGATCTTGGTATTTGTACCCTAATTTCATTAAATTGACTTGATTTTGACCCGAATAATTTTTTTTTAATAAATGAGGTCAAGTCTCGTATATTAAACTAAAAGAGAAAAGAATTTATAGGGGAATTTCTCCCAAATTCTAAGGAACGGCTCTCCAAAGAAAAAAAAGGAAAAGGATGAAAATAAGATAATAAAAAAAACACCTAAATCTCTCAAACCCAAATAACAGGCCCAAAAGAGAAAATCCAATCAAAACTACAAAGCCCAACTGGCCCAAACCATGCATGCATGAACTGCCAAACCTTAGTACCAAATTTTGGGAATAACAGACTAAGTGCACTATTTAATAATATACTATTTTTTATTAGTTATCTTCAAATATACGACAAATGTAAATTTTAATTAAAATAAAATTAAATAGACTAATTATTAATCAAAATAAACTATTTACATGCTGAAGAGTTACAAATAAACAGAGTCGTTCGTGAACAAAACTCGGGATCGGCTCGTTTAAGTGAACTCAGCTCGATTGTTTACTTAAACGAGTCGATCGTGAACATGATTTCATGAGTTCGGATAGTTAAACGAGCCGAGCCGATTTTTTTATATGTTAGGCTCGGACTCGACTCGTTTAGCTCGGAATCGGCTCAAACTTGGTAACTCGGCTCGGATAAAATTTTTATATATAATAAATTATAAATATTTACTAAACACTTGTATAATTTATTTTTTTATATATAAAATTTAAGATATATTTGGGGGGAAATAGTAAGTCCATATCTCGCCTATAAATATTATATTACTGGACTTAATCTTAGGTGTACAAATATTATATACTATATAACTATTCCTACACCCGTATTTTATTTTATTTTAATTTTTTTAAAAATTTAAATTCTACTAAAATAGTTTTTAAAATTTACATGGAACTGTATATTGTTTTGTTATAATTGTGTGATTTTCTCGGATCGATTGAAATCTTTTTTTGAAAAAATGAATATCGATTATTCAATTTTACAAACTTTACAAAAAAATTATAAAATTATTGATATTTTTCTCAAAATAAAAAATACAAATATGAAATTTGATTATATTAAATCGTCAAGTTAGTCAACTACTAGAGGGAATATGTTACAAAATAAGTGTATAATGTGAGTATGCGTATATAATTATAAAATAAGATTAGTATTCGATCTCCATATACCTGTAAAATTATAAAATAAACCTTAAGGTTGGTTGATTTAAAAATTTATGCGAACTGTTAGCAGATATCTCGATCATATTCGAACTCGGCTTGAGTTCGGCTCGGCTCGATTGTTTGTGGACAAACTCGTGTTCGGCTCGGACTCGGCTCGGTAACCGAGCCGTTCGTGAACATCATTTTCGGCACAGTTCTTAAAATTGGCTCGTTTAAAAAAAATAGGTTCAATGCGAACAGACTCCGCTCGACTTTGTTCGTTTGTAGCTCTCCGAATGAATAAGTTAAAAGACATCGTGAGTTCCGTCGAACATATGTTGATGTTACTAGTGTTAAAGCCGACACTGACATCCAGGTATACGTGGCTGTGCACGAACGAGTGGGCCCCATTAGCTCAAACCTAGAGAAGCAGGCCCCGCTTCCATAAAACCTAGACAAGTGTTTCAGTAGTGTGTTGTTGGGACATTCAAGCGAAAACGATGGTGGGCCCCACTACACAGACAGTTCATTAATCTTCACCGTCCACGTACGCTCCATCACTATCATCGTGGGTCCACGTGTTCCTAGCTGATTTTACACGTCATATCGTGGCAAATTCTAGAAACACACGTTGCAATCTCTGTGTACACGTGGCAATCACTTATTCATGCTTCTTTTAGTGTTTATCTTTTAGGTAGTGTTGCTTTTTGGTTCTCTTATTGGATGCCCCTTTAAAATGTGCTGATTTTTCTTTGTATATATTTATATAAATTTTTTGTACGTGGTTTTTTATGATACAATACAATTGATAAATTTGTTTGATTTATTTAGCAAAAAAAAAAAGAATTGTTTGATTTTGTACAAAGAAGTTACAGTTAAATCTCTTTAAAATAATAGGGTTGGAACCAAGAAAAAATATTATTTTAGCGAGTTTATTACTTTATCGAGAATAAAAATACACTGTGTCCATTTATATTGGTACCGAAAAAAAAATACTATTTTAACGAGGTTATTACTTAGTCAAGGTTTAAATGTACTAGTACAAGAGTATAATGGGATAACTCAAATAATAGAATTTATTTCTTATCGTGTCGGATCTCGAATTCAATTGTGCTCGATCTCAAATTTTGTTAGAACAATTAATTGTTTAGAAGTGATGTAATTTTAATTAGTTAAAAAATGTTAATGGACATATAAAGATGATCGCCATACATGTACACAAAATGTCTATATATTGAATTTATATACAAATCCTAGCACCAAAAAATAATTTTTTATACATATCCTAAAATTTTATCGCAATATAAGCGCAACAACAATTACTTGTTTCTGACTTGACCTCGTTAAAAAATTATCTAATAGTTCCCCGTCCCTCCAACTTGTTTATATTGGTGTGAGCGGCACGTATTTTAAAATTTCCGTAAATATCATTTTTTAAATATTTTTATTTAAATAAAAATATAATATTTAAATTTTTATATATGAAAATAATATTTTATATATGAATTATACTTTAGAGTAAACTTAAAATGCAGCCTTAAAATACGTATTAAACATGAAACAAAATATATACGAACAAATAAGTAAAACGGAAATAAGTTTTAAAATTCACCAAATATCGCTTAAGAAATTTCGTTCAAATAATTTTTTGTTTTGTTTTTCTTCTAAATAAGGTGGATAACTTATATGGTCAATACTCTTGACTGCATAGATCGGTGATGATGATCTCAACAAATTTTAATAGAAAATGGTAGTACCACTATGGGCGTAAACGAGTCAAACTGTTCGTGAGCTATTCGACATCAGCTCGTAAAAAATTCGAATTCGGCTCGAAAATAATCGAGCCGAGCTCGAGTTTGAGCTCGTCTAATTTTTAACTGAGCCGAGCTCGAGATTCAAATTATTCGGCTCGTAAGATTCGCGAGCCTTATCGAGTCTCTATTATTTTTTTAATTTTTTTTATTATAAATATATTTTTATATAAGTATTTCATATTTTTTATATATTATTTATTTTTAACGAGCCGAACTCGAGCCGAACCGATCATATTTCGAATTTTTGTTAATATTTAGTTAATTAATTCGAGTATTCGAGCCGAACTCGAGCCTACCAAATTTTTTACGAATCGAGTTTCGAACTTGAAATTAAAGCTTCGATCGAGCTCGAACCCGAACTACTTCACTCGACCTCGAGCCTGACTATTCGGCTCGATTACACCATCCACTTGATTGTAGATTATGCAAAAAAGTTGCCTACCTGCACTTCTCTGGTGAAAGATTCACTGCCTTTGAAAATTTGTGGCAAATATATTCATATTTTAACACGTGCACAAATGAGTTACAAAGATTTTGATTATTTAGGGCAACTTCAGTAAATTTTTTATTACATCTAATCCCCTTCTAAACTCTTGTTTAATTAAACGAGGCGTGTTGAGTCCAGCTAAATTAGTTCGAACCGGGCGGTTCACTAATTTTTGACTTCATTTAATCGAGACCAAATTTCTGCTCGAACTTGGCTTGATTAACTAAACGGCTTGAATCCGAGCAGGGTAAACTTTCGAATCGGACAAGCTCGCGAACCGTCCGACTTAATTAAAAACCGTAGTCTTCTCTGGTTTCGCCACAAACTTCTAAATTAAACTTCATAATGTATAGCCAATTTGCGCTAACAATTTTAAGCATAGTGTCAGATAAGGTAAAACAACATGCAAGGCGTCTGAGCTCGAAAACTAGTTTATTCATTGATTTTTTTACAGTAAGTTACAGCATAGACTTGCTCACAACAAGGCCATTGTTAAGAACCACAAATCCTAGATACTAAACATCAAAGACATTGGACCAGAGCAATAATTGTTGATCCTCAACTGAATTCTCGAAACTGCTATGATCTCGGTAGATGCCGTCGAAGCACTGATCAGTTTCAAGCATTGCGAAGTCTGGTAGTAACAACATTTTGCTGAAACCATCTTCGCCGTCTTGAGAGAAATCTGAATAGTCTGGTTCAAAAGCTGATGATGAATCCACAGACTCGAAGACGGATTTAAGGTTTCCATCAGCACTATACAGGCTCTCTGAATCTACAGCATGACTCTCAGAGGAATTCGCGTACTCTTGCTTACAGACTATCACTTGTTGATTACTCGCATTTTGAACAATTAGATTATCGGTTGGTTTTGCTTCTACATCTTGTCGATTTAGGGGTTCCAACGGTGCCTTCCTCTTCTCGCCCACGAGAATTTTCTGCTTGAGAGATTCGACCTAGATCAGAAAATTAAAATTATTAATTAAGGAGTGTCATTTATGTTACATATTACTAATGCTACAGCTCAGGGTCGGCCCTGAAATTCGAGGGGCCCTAGTCAAAATCAGTTTAGAGGGCTCTAATATACATGAAATTCATATATATTTACTTCAAGAAGTTAGAAATTTTTGGGGCCCTTGAGTGTCGGACCCTAGACGCAAGTCTTGCTCGCCTATAGTCAGGGTCACCTCTGCTAAAGCTAAATGCATAGTTCTTCGGCCTTATCAACAAAATTACCTCATTCCTCAAGCTCCCATTTTCTTTGAGGAGGTCATCATAATCAACCTTGAGCTTGTCATAGCTTTCTTTCAAGACATCATAGTCCTTTTCTAGCTGCTTGCTCTTGTACCGAGCTCGTCGGTTCTGATACCATATGGCAACCTGCCTTGGCTGCAAACCAATTTCCTTCGCAATCTGTACTTTCCTATCAGGCTCTAGTTTGTTATCTATCTCAAAACTCTTCTCAAGAAACTGAACTTGATCCTTGCTTAGACGCCTCTTCTTCTCTGATCGATGAAAGCAAGGATCAAAGGCCTCACCGTTATCCTCATCGTTGTCAAACGAAGAGAACAATCTTCCATTCATACCGTTAACTTGAGAAGGATTTTGAAAATCAACCACCGATGCAGAGCCCTTTAGAGGGTCACCTACAAACAAATATTACTATCAGAATTACTTACATCAATTGCTACAAGAAGTTATGACAAAAGTTAATCTCTAGTATCGAAATTTCATGTCTCGAATTTTCTGTATCATTTTAAATCATAGGCAAAATAACAGGCAACACTGATCTATGCACATCAAAATTCCATTTAGTTCAAATCCATAGTGATAATTCTAAGAAGTACAAAACTAATCATGCAAAGCTTAAACATATAAAGGTACTATTGTCTGCAGGTCAATTCAGATATAGGTGTTAATATTTATTAAATTTGAAGACAAAGTATAACAAGTAAATAAAAAACACAAGGTCAAGGTCCCGGTCCGTGACAAGCGATTGCTGCAACCGTCTATCTGCAAAAATTTTCCGCAAATATATTTTACAACTAAAATTGATGTGAATGCAGGGGATCACGTCATTTTAAACGTGCTTATAAGTTCTAGATTCCGCATATCCATGTAAATTTTCCGCGGACAGATAATTTGTCAACAATAGAGTTTGTGGACAAGTACCCAAAACACAATATCTACATGTAAACACAGTAAAAATCTTGGAAATTGAGTAGACTGACCTTGAAAAGAAGGGGAAGAGCCTGACATCCAGAAAGAATCAAGAACTTGAGATGCACACTGAAAACTTTCAGACTCAAAAGTACTACAACTCCCCATAATTACAATCTTCTAAATCTTGTACAAAACAGTCAAAGTGTTACAACTATTTCTTTACCTAAAGAAGCAAGATTAAGGAAAAAACTATATGAGAAACTAGGATCAACATGAGCTAAAAAACTTGTGCCTAAAGAAGCTTGTGCAGACAATTATAGCCATGTGAAAAGTATAAGAACAAGGTAAGCTCAAATCCATCAGTCAGAAGAAGGAAGAAAAAGGAAAGAAAAAGTTGTGATTTTGATAGAATAATCAAGTTTAGCAGAACAGGGGGGTAGGTTTGCAGAGATGGATAGACTAGTAGATTCTTTCTCTGGAAAGGAAATGCCTTGATGGGGTTTTTATAAGAGGAATGAAGTACAAAACTCTAGCTCTTTGATAGGCTATGTTTACAATCATTTGTTTTTACATTTGAAGTAAAAAGTAGATAAGAAAGTGATTTACGGAAGGGGTGGAATTTTGTTCTCAAGTATGAGCGGTATGAAATGGGAAATCATGGTAAATAATTATAAAAAATATACTCCATCTTTCTCCCCATTTGTTTACACTTTCATTTTTGAAATACTCCTCCCCAATTGTTTACATTTCGAAACTTTCCAAAAATAGTAAAGTTATTATAATTTTTAAAATAACTGCGTCCACTATTTATCTCCACTATATCCACTTTATACATATATAATATTAATCAGTCTCACTATTTCACCCACTTTTTTAACTTTCCTCCACTATTTTATCATTTTTTTTAAAGTCCGCGACCAACCCAAATATAAACATTTAGGAGGGACGGAGGGAGTACTAAATTTAGGAAAAATACTACAGATATAAAATTGAATCCCAAATTAGTTACAAAATATCAAGTGCCGATTTTTTATTTGTTACATAAAATTCGACCCCATTCCATTCACATGGATAACACCGTTCCCATGATTTCAATTTTTTTACCTCTGGTATTACTCAAAATTTAGATTGGATACAATTAAAAATTACATTCTTACTCTAAAAACATAACATTGGATTTTTTCCATTTTTCATTATTGCATTTTCACAATTAATATCAATCATAAATTTTTCATTATTATCTCATAATCATAATTAATCTTAATTATAAAATTTATATTTCAATCTTCAATAATATCCACAATATAGTGAGTATTGTATCAAAATAACCGCTTTTAAATTTTAAATGCTCAAAATATTTTAAGGCGCGCGATTTCACACAAATACCCGCACAATATAAATGCATAGCTACGTATTCATTTTTTTGAAAAATTATAAAAATCACTTATCTTAAGAATGTGTATTAACTTTTTATTCTAAAACCAATACGCATTTTCAAGATGTCTATTCTTTTAAATTAAAAGTAGAACATATTATTTCAGATACCTGTGTTTTTCATAAATTTTAAAGAAAAAAATCTGTATACATATTTTAAAGAAAAAAATTAGTATAAATTTTAATGCTATTCCCACCCTACTATATTATACTCCAATCTATATATATTTGTTGAAAACACGTGAAACTCATTTTTTTATAAATGTTAGAAAATTTTCTAAAAGTAGACCTCTATCTTACGAATCTATATATATACCAAAAAATTATAACCATTTAATATATTTTATTCAAACTACAATAAATTATAAATTTAACCCAAATAATCCCCAATCTTCCCATTATGTAACAAAATTTATTCACACAACTATTTATTTGTGACACTAACTTCAACACACACACTACCCACATTTTCATTTCACATAAAGTACTGCACAAGTGCTTCCCCAAAAACAGAACTTGTATGTATCACAAAAATATGACAAACCCTGAAAGCACAAATCAAGAAAAACACCACAAAACAAACACAAAAGCTTCAAGACCCAATCCAAGTTTACCTGAAGAACTCATCTTGGAGATTCTCCAATGGCTTCCTGTGATTACCCTTTTGCAATTCAGGTCTGTTTCAAGATTATGGCTTTTTTTGATTTCTTGTATTGATTTTATCAAGACCCATGTTTTAAAATCTGCTAAAGATCCTAACTTTTCTCATTTTAGGCTCATTTTAAGCTCTACTAATCCTCCTTTTTTTTGGCAATTTAGGCCTGTTTCAAGATTATGGCTTTTTTTGATTTCTAGTATTGATTTTATCAATACCCATGTTTTAAAAATGTTAAAGATCCTAACTTTACTCATTTTAGGCTCATTTTTAGCTCTACTAATCCTCATTTTGTTTGCAATTTAGGTCTGTTTCAAGATTATGGCTTTCTTTGATTTCTAGCATTGATTTTATCAACACCCGTGTTTTAAAATCTGCTAAAGATCCTAACTTTAGTCATTTTAATCTCATTATAAGCTCTACTAATCCTCATTTCTTTTGCAATTTAGGACTGTTTCAAGATTATGACTTTGTTTGATTTCTAGTATTGATTTCATCAACACCCATGTTTTAAAATATGTTAAAGATCCTAACTTTACTCATTCTAAGCTCATTTTAAGCTCTACTAATCCTTATTTGTTTTGCAATTCAGGCCTGTTTCAAGATTATGGCTTTCTTTGATTTCTAGCATTGATTTTATCAACACCCATGTTTTAAAATCTGTTAAAGATCCTAACTTTACTCATTCTAAGCTCATTTTAAGCTCTACTAATCCTTATTTGTTTTGCAATTCAGGTCTGTTTCAAGATTATGGCTTTCTTTGATTTCTAGCATTGATTTTATCAACACCCGTGTTTTAAAATCTGCTAAAGATCCTAACTTTAGTCATTTTAATCTCATTATAAGCTCTACTAATCCTCATTTCTTTTGCAATTTAGGACTGTTTCAAGATTATGACTTTCTTTGATTTCTAGTATTGATTTCATCAACACCCATGTTTTAAAATATGTTAAAGATCCTAACTTTACTCCTTCTAAGCTCATTTTAAGCTCTACTAATCCTTATTTGTTTTGCAATTTAGGCCTGTTTCAAGATTATGGCTTTCTTTGATTTCTAGCATTGATTTTATCAACACCCATGTTTTAAAATCTGTTAAAGATCCTAACTTTACTCATTCTAAGCTCATTTTAAGCTCTACTAATCCTTATTTGTTTTGCAATTCAGGTCTGTTTCAAGATTATGGCTTTCTTTGATTTCGAGTCTTGATTTTATCAAGACCCATGTTTCAAAATCTGTTAAAGATCCTAACTTTACTCATTCTAAACTTATTTTAAGCTCTACTAATCCTCATTTTAATATCAAGAATTGTTGTGTGAATGAGTTGTTAAATGGGGTTGTTTGTGAGGCTGTTGAGGTTGATTATCCCATGAAAAATCCCCATAATTCTGTTTGGATTGTGGGGTGTTGTAATGGGTTGGTTTGTTTGGCTATTGAGGAAGATTCTTTGTTTTTGTGGAACCCCGCCATGCGAAAATCGAGAAGGTTGAGGAGTTGTGAGATGAATTTGAGGTATGGGTGTTATATTGTGTATGGGTTTGGGTATGATGAGAGTGAGGATGATTTTAAGGTTGTTGGGATTTTTTGTGTGTTTCGGAATGTGGGTACTTATGAGACTGAAGTGAAGATTTATAGCTCGAAAAGTGACGTGTGGAGGAGGATTGAGGAGTTTCCGTTTGGTATTCCGTTGGATGATTCGGGGAAGTTTGCGAATGGGGCTTTGCATTGGGCGGCTAGTCGTGATATACGGTCTGATTCTCCAGATTCGTGGATTATTGTTTCACTTGATGTGAAAAGGGAGAGGTATGGAGAAGTTGCGCAACCAAAATATGGAGACGGTACGTATAATTTGACGTTGGGGATTTTGGACAGATGTTTGTGTGTACTTTGTAATTATGAGAGTACTCGAGCTGATGTTTGGGTGATGAAAGAATATGGTGTGAAAGAGTCTTGGACTAAATTGGTGAGTATTCCATATGTAGGTGAACCATCAGTGTTTCAGTATTCAGTTCCGCTGTGCATTTCGGCAAATGGTGATATTTTAGTGGAATTGGGATCACGTATATTACTATACAATTTCAAGGATAATGTTTTCAAGGATGTTGAGATTGCCAATTTCGAGGGCTGTCTTGAAGCGGACACGTATGTCGAGAGCCTAGTTTCTCCCCATGTTTAACAGGAGTTTAGAGGCAAAGCCAAAAGAAAGTGTGAATGAAGGTACATTGCTGGTGACCATTTCCTGATGTTGTAATGAGTAATAAATGTGTTCTTTATGTAGGCTATACTATGATGGTATTCTTATGAGGTTCATACTGTACTAGAAAATATAATTATAAGAAATCGAGTTGGCCTAGTGGTTATTTTTGGAAAAGAAATACCCTGCGGGATAAATTAGTATTTTACCTTATTAGATAATTTGGTTGCTGCTTTGAAATGTGAAATTTTATGATATGGTAATAAGTTTATGAGTTTGACAGTTGATTCCTGTTAGGGCTACCTGAAATCTCTGATATATACGTTCGTTGTCGCAGGCTCTGCTGCTGCGGTGAGACTGATCTAGTGTTATCTCGACTGATCCAGGGCAACCACAAAGCAGTATAATGCTTAACGTACTTTCAAACTTCCTCCTTTCTTAGTAGCAGTGTTCCATTTTACTGCATCTGTGTTGAAACATTGTCTGAAAAAATGTTGCGTTCTCGGAATCTATAAACTATAAATACTCTTTGTAATACAGTTTTCCTTTCATGTACTTGTTTGCATTTTCTGTTCTTTTCAGTAATTGAAGTATTTCTTTTACTTGTTGAAACTATGTTGGAGTTGGTAACGCTTGGTTTCTTAGTGCGATGGGTAATGAGGCCTTTTAGATATACTGATGTGGTGGGTATGAGACTTGCTTTCTGTTTGAAACTAGTATGTGTAATTAGTATGTGTAATGTATGTTTGAAACTATGTTGGAGTTGGTAATGTATGTTTACGGAAGAAATTAGTATGTGTAATTAGTTTTAAAAGGGAGAGGTGGGTGTTGTTAATTCAGTACTACCATTCTGAAAAAGGGCAGGCGGGTCTAGGTGGCAGGATAACCTTCTAACGATTAATCGATTAGGCGGAGGCGAGGCGGGTAGTTACATAGTTACAGTAATTACAAAGGGTATAACAACGTTCATCTCAATCTTTAGAGCAACAAAATCAAACTAAAAATATTTTATGAGTTATTTTGTATACTAGTTTTCTATTGATAATTTAGAAATTTATATTTGTACCCCTATGTTTGATCAAATTTTTCGAGATCCAAACAAAGAGTGTTATGCTATTAGACGCCAAGATCAAAAGATGTTTGAACGTTTTTCGCAGAAATTAAACCTAATTCCTAGCTCCTTGACGGCCACCTGAGCTGTTTTTTGGAACACAAGATAAAAATAGTATATAAATAAGTTGCGTATTTGATCAAGATTTATCAATTATATTATCATATATTATATAATTTAATTTTTTAACGTAAAGCTCTCTGGCCAGTATTATATATTCGTATTATATATTCTATATTAGTTGCTAACAAGATTATTCGGCCGTAAATCCATATTTTCTCTTTTCTTCTCACAAAAGAGACCTCATTCGATGGGAACTCATGAAGCCCCAAACCCTAATGCCTGATTCTGAGTCAGCCAAAAGATATCATCTATAACATATTCTCTAGGCTCCGGGTGAAGACTCTTTTACGATTAAAGTCGGTTTGTAAGTCATGGTTTTCTCTAATATCTAGTCCCGAGTTCATCAAAACTCACCTTCCTGTATCAACTAATGACCCTTACTTAACTCACCACCGTCTTATTATAGTTAATGGGAATTGTAGGCGCGGTTTTAGGACCTGGTCCTTGTATTCTCTGCTTTATGAGTCCTTCCCCGAGACTTTGCAAAATGATCTCTATTTTAAGAGTGTAGCGAGCTATTGTAATGGGTTAATTCTTGTAAAAGATTGGTATTATTTTTATAGTAATGAATTATACTTGTGGAACCCGTCGACTATAGAATTAAGAACATTCCCCAGAGTTGATTGGATTTCTTACTTCCCGGGTACAGTGTATGGGTTTTGCTACGACGAATTGAATGATGATTTTAAAATATTTGCTATCTCTCATGCTCACTATGATATTAGTGCCATTGGTAAAATTCATGAGCCTACTCACTATGAATATAAAGTCTTAGTTTATAGCTTAAGATGTGATTGTTGGAAAATTTTCGGAGATTTACCTTTAAGGATAGTAGCTGAAGACATTTGGAAACAGGAAATTTGTGACGGGGTCTTTGCAAATGGATTTATACACTGGCTTCTTACTCCCCAGCTGCAAAAGAAGATTATCCTTTCCTTTCATAACATGTTTTTCAAGTCTAAATCCCATTTGCATGTCTACGAGCGGTAATTTAATGCTTGTTTTAGATTCAAATCTAGTATTATACAACCCGAAGGAGAAAAAAATTAAGTATCTAATAGAAGCCCATCGTTTTGAATTCCCTGATGTGTATGTTTATGTTGAGAGCCTAATTTCTACCCAATTCTAAAATTGGCAATGAGGAAACAAAGTCCTTACTGGTTATAATTCTTAGATGTGTATTTTCTCCCTATCCTGCAAGATTGCGGTTGTTTTGTGTGTAATCTTTTTATAGATAAAGACGGTATTCTTGATCTTCTTATTCTTTCGTGTCACTGCAGCATTCGTGTTTAAAATATTTAATAGCGATGTAATGAGGTATGAAAGTATATATATGGATTTCTCTCTGGGCTAGTTCTGCAAACTTGTTTGCCATTCTTTTGTTTTCCTTGCAATTCCTCACTCGATTGCTGTGGTGCAAGGGCTATATGCCGAGTTTCATGATTTGAAATACCAGATCATTCTCTTTTTTTCGAGTTCTATTGTAATGTAACAAGATTATGCCTCACTCCAATGATCTTTGTGGCTTGTATCACAACAGAGTGTGCACATAATCATGTCAGACTGATCGCCCTCGGCCCGACTGAAAAGAGGAATCAGAATTCAGTATAATACTGTACTTCACACTTCCTCTTTGCTTAATTGCAGTGTTCTTTTTTATACTGCATTTGTGTTGTTGAAACATTGTCTGATTTGAAAATGTTGCTGTTTCAGAAACTACAGACCATACGTGCTCTTCGTAATGTGTTTGTACTTGTAAACCTTTTAGACACTGATGTGGAAAAAAAAAACCTCGTTCGATGGCAACTCAGGATCAAACTCCAAACCCTAGCGCCATAATCCTGAGCCCAAAGATATAATCTACAACATATTCTTTAGGCTACAGGTGAAGACGATTTTACGATTAAAGTCGGTTTGTAAATCATGGTTGTCTCTGATATCTAGTGCAGCCTGTGCAGGTTCTATTTTTGCACTTAACTTGCATGTTCTTTTACTGCATTTCTCTTTTATGTGAAAGATAGTATAATCTATCTTATTACTCCCGCCGTCACCCTCAATTCTTTACATCGGGGGACGGAGACTCGGCACGCACTTTAATGCTCTTATTAAACGTAGTTGTATAATTTTTTTTCAAATTTTTTTTTCTTCTAAATTAAAATATAATGTTCAAATTTTTACACAAAACAAGAAAATTTTAACAATGAATTACGGAACTATACTTTATAGTTGCCGGAAGTTGATACAAATCTCGATACGCCAGAGATACATTCGATGGCAACTCCAAACCCTGACAGACTGCTAACCCAGCCAAAAGAAATAATTTACATCGTATTATCACAACTTCCGGTGACGACTCTTTTGATATTAAAATCAGTTTGTAAATCATTGTTGTCTCCTGTTTCAAGTACCGATTTCGTCAAATCTCAACTCTCTGTATCAACTAATGACCCTCGTTTTACTCGCCACTGTCTCGTGCTAGGCGACTGGACTTATGAGCTCCCCTGTGATGTCCCGTGTCACATCAAATGTCTCGAGTTTTATTCTTGTTATGTATATTCTCCGGTTTATGAGCCCTCTACGGAGTAGTAGGTGTTCATGAGTTCGTCAACCCGATCAAACCGACCCAACCCTCTCTTAGGCCGATTAAATTGTTTAAAAAAACCCGATTCATGGTTGGGTTAAAAAAAAATTCAAACCGCATTAAATCGGCTAGGTACGGGTTCAAGATTTTTTCGGCCAACCCGCCCCAACCCGATTTAACTTAAGCCTCGTTCGATAATTTAAATATAATCTATATATTATATGCAATTGTACATTATACAATATAAATATTTTCATTTATAGTTAAATTTCGTGTATGTGTATATGATTTATGACATAATATACAATCCTAAAATTTCAATTTAATCAGATTTAAAGAATAGTGCTATAATCGTAAACTCTACCATTCGAAATTAGCAATTATATATAGTATTGAATTTTTTTTTATATAATCATTCACTCCGTTCAAACCAACCCAACTCGACCCAAACCGATATACAACGGGTAGGGTTAGGTTACGATTTTATATTTTACTGGTTTGGTCGTAAAATTTCAAACCGATTTAATTGGGTTGGGTCGTTAAAACGCCTCCAACCCGACCAGCCCAACTCATGAACACCCCGACTACCAAGTATTCATCACGTGAGGGGGGTCCTCATTTTAGAACTATAGTGGGAAACTGTAATGGATTGCTCGTTGGAAATAATTGGTTTGAAGGTAATCAGTTATTTTGCTCGCCGGAAAGGACATAATTGTTTCTCTTGATATAACAACAAAGACGTTTAGGGAAGTGTTGCGACCAAACTTTGGAGATGGTATGCGGTGTAAATGGACTATGGGTACTTTTGACGAAATTCTTTTAGTACTTTGTCAATTCGAACATAGTGTTGATTTGTGGATAATGAAGGGATGTGGTGCGAAAGTGTCATGGACAAGATTGAGTTCACCATCCCATATATCAATGATATAATATTGAGTTCACCATCCCATATACGAATGATATAATATTGAGTTCGTATCTAAATCGAATCTGCAAATCTGTCAAAGTTCGTATCTGAATCGAATGATATAACATTGACTCCATTTGTTGTGTACCAAAATCAAGCTAGCACACAAACTTTGTGGTTAGCTGTGTTTTAAACCATGGCCATATTCCATAGTTCTATTAATCTAGTCACTCTTCTATTATGTACCAAAATCGAGCTAGCACACGAATTTTGTGGTCAACTGTATGTCTTAAATCATGGTCGCGGAGGATACTGATCACCCTCCGCCCAACTAATTGGTTGATATTATCACTGTCGGTGAAATTCAGAAGTTGGTAGAATTCATAAATTAGTTTCAGGGAAGTGCCATGATCTTCAAGATCAAAGTTGTATTGACACGACTCGGTAGCTAAATTCAACCGAAAATATTTACTATCTCTCATGTTTATTCCACTTAAAATAATTGTGATAAAATCGTACTCACTTTGAATATTACACCGTGAGTCTTCCTTTTATGTTCCAGAACTTACATTACATAAAAATTGAAAGATTTGTTACTGGATTCAATCACAAGTGCAATTTCATACACAAGGCTTAAAGCACCTCGGGCTTTCGATATTGTTGCTTCTGTCACTGCTTCTTTTAATTTCGTAACTTTTTCATGATCCCGGTGCAAACGCAAGTGCCATCAACACACTTGGCTCCAAAAGGACACTCTATCAAACATTCACCAGAAATGTTGCATTTGTTCACCACTTCTTTTAATTTCGTAACTTTTTCATGATTCGCAGTGCAAACGCAAATGCCATCAACACACTTGCCTCCAAAGGGACACTCTATCAAACATTCACCGGAGGTCTTGCATTCGTTCACCGCTTCTTTTAATTTCGTAACTTTTTCATGATTCCCAGTGCAAACGCAAATGCCATCAACACACTTGCCTCCAAAGGGACACTCTATCAAACATTCACCGGAAGTCTTGCATTCGTTCACCGCTTCTTTTAATTTCGTAACTTTTTCATGATTCCCAGTGCAAACGCAAATGCCATCAACACACTTGCCTCCAAATGGACACTCTATCAAACATTCACCGGAAGTCTTGCATTCGTTCACCGCTTCTTTTAATTTCGTAACTTTTTCATGATTCCCAGTGCAAACGCAAATGCCATCAACACACTTGCCTCCAAAGGGACACTCTATCAAACATTCACCGGAAGTGTTGCATCCGTTCACCACTTCTTTTAATTTCGTAACTTTTTCATGATTCCCGGTGCAAACACAAATGCCATCAACACACTTGGCTCCAAAGGGACACTCTATCAAACATTCACCAGAAGTGTTGCATCCGTGTACTGATAATACAATGAACAGCAGAACTACTATTGTTAAAATTAGAGAAAAGTACTTCATATTATCAAAACTAATGAAATCGTCTATAATCAGGTAACTGTATGGATAATTTATTTGTGTAGCGCTGCTTTTTGCAAATTTGCAAGATGAAGTTGGAGGTCACACTAGTTCACTTATATATGTTATATGAAAGATTATAGAGTCTTATATATTACTATTTTTGAAAGATCTTCTATATAGTTATTGATTTACCTAAATCTTATTTTTAATTATATTCCTAATAGTCAGATTGTTTAATCATTTACTAAATTGATGTAATTGTCAATAATCATTTTCAAATATTTTCAATTTCTCGTGTTCATTCCAATTGAAGTCTCGGTTTATAGCTTATAATGTGATTGTTAGAGATTGACCGGAGATTCCCACAGGGCTGGTTTTATGATGCGAAGTTTGCAAATGGATCTATACATTGTAACCAAATAAGCACACTCAATGTCAGTGGCAGATCCAGAACTTAACTTTCATGGGACATCATGTACTCAAGTGATTATATTAAATGTCAATGGTTGAAATTCAATTTTTTTTGCCATTTTCACTAGATTTTTTTATTTTTTTAATCTTGAAGTGCTAAAAATTAGTAGTTCAACCATATAATATCCAATTTACGATCATATAACTATAAATAAAACTAAATATAAATAAAACTAAATATAAATAAAACTATGAAAGATTTACTAACATTACAGGGACACTTCACATTTTTTAGTAGGGACACTTTATAAAATATACATATTTATAAGTTAAAAATTTTAGTAAAAAATCGTTAATTTTTTGTTCAGTGGGGGCTCGTGTCCCCGCTGATCCCTAAATGAATCCGCCCTGCTACATGTCGAATGAGTACACATTGGTCACGGTATGGATCATGCCATTAATTTCTTGTCGAATATTACCTTTACCTGATAGCCTATAATAATACAGGCCCAATAACAGAGGCCATAATATCTCGTCTTTCGAATATACGGATTTTGTTGATTCACCAAAATGATTATCATATCGAAAATCTTGCGCCGGGCCGCGGACGGGTCAAACCGTAATCCGGATCGAAAAAGTCAAAATACGGAAAATGTCAGGAATTACCAGATTACGTTAGGAAGGAGTTTTCGGAAGAGTTTCGGATTGTAAAAATGTAAAAACGGTTGAAGTCGGACGATTCCCGGCTTAATTAAATAATTTTGTAATTATTCAGAAAATAATTAATAAATTCATAAATCAATATAAAATTATTTAACAGCCCAAAAATTACCAGAAAAATACCGTAATTATCTATATTTTATTTTGGTCATAATAAAATATGATCTCTAAGTCAGTCACAATCCCGGATCATGTCAAGGACCTCAAGAAATGCTTCGACAATTTGAGGAAGTATCACATGAAGCTGAACCCGAAAAAATGCGCTTTCGGGGTCCCCTCTGGAAAGTTTCTTGGTTTTCTGGTCAGTGAACGGGGAATAGAAGCCCAACCCGGAAAAGATCAAAGCTATATTGGAAATGATAGTCCCCCAGACTCAAAAGGATATTCAGAAGCTCGCAGGATGTTTGGCAGCCCTTCGCAGATTTATCCCAAAATTGGCAGAAAGGTGCTTGCCTTTCTTCGAGCTGTTAAAAGGAGCCCGGAACAAAAAGCTGATTGACTGGACCCCGGATTGCCAAACAGCGTTTGTGGAAGTCAAACGACACTTGATGAACCCGCCTATTCTTTCAAAAGCAAAGTCCGGGGAGCCTCTTTATCTCTATATTGCAGCCGGAGAAAGAGCGGTATCCTCTGCACTCATTCGGGAGGAAAATGGTTCACAAAGCCCGGTATACTATGTAAGTCAAGTTCTGAAAGACGCTGAAACCCGGTACCCAAACTTGGAGAAATTCGCCCTGGCTCTTGTGCACTCGAGCAAGAAGCTAAGGAAATATTTTCAAGGCCGGGAAATCAGGGTGATCACTAATCAACCACTTCGGAAAATCATCCATAAGCCAGATGCCTCCGAGAGATTGGTCAATTGGGCAATTGAATTGAACCAGTTCAACATCAAGTTTGTCCCAAGGACAACTATAAAAACCCAGGCGTTAGCCGAATTCGTCATGGAATGCACCTTTCCCGAAGTTCCAGAGACACCTAAAATCCAATCCGGAGAAGAAAAGGAGACCATCAACCGAAATCCTGGGACATTATATGTTGATTGGTCGGCAACAGCCGAGAGGTCTGGGGCTGGCTTGATCCTCTCCAGCCCGGGCGGATTCACAATCCAACAAGCCATAACCTTCGCTTTCAAAGCAACAAACAACCAGGATGAGTACGAAGCTCTCCACTCCGGACTCAGGCTAGCCAAATCCCTTGGGGTAAGACGTTTAACCATCTATAGTGATTCTCAAATTGTGGTAAGGCAGACCAGCGATGAATATATTGTAAAAGATCCCAAACTAGCTCGATATCAGGAAATGGTGAGAAGTATCCTTGAAACCATCCCAGACTCAACCATCTTGCAAATAAATAGAGAAGAAAACACGAAGGCAGATGAGCTGTCCAAGCTCGCCCAGAATACTTCAGATTTAAGCAGTTCGGTTTACTTCGAGGAGCTCGGCACACCTAGCACCGACCAACACGAGGTATTATGTATCAGCAGCCCGGACAACTGGATGACTCCTTACATAGCTTATCTTAAGGATGGGATCCTGCCGGAAGACCAGAACAAAGCACGCTACCTCAAGTATAAGGCTGCCCATTTCTTTCTGGAAGATAATCAGCTATACCGGCGGACCTTCTCTGCCCCGACTCTAAAATGCGTTGACCCGGACGAGGCAGATTATAGTCTCCGAGAGGTACACGAGGGAATCTGCGGGGATCACTTAGCCGCTAAAGCTCTAGCTTACAAAGTCATCAGACAAGGCTATTATTGGTCCACCATCCACGCCGATGCAGTTTCCTATGTGAAGAGATGCATCAAATGCCAAAAGTTCAGCAATGTGCCAAAGGAAAGTTCAAGGCTCCCCGGGTCAGTCCTCTCCCCGATCCCATTCGCAGTTTGGGGAATTAACATCATGGGTCCTTTCCCCGGAGCGAAGGGGGATTTGTGTTATGTGCTGGTGGCGATCGATTATATGACTAAGTGGGCAGAGGCCAAGGCCATGAGAACCATCAATCAACAAGTCTGCATCAAATTTGTGGATTCAATTGTGATGAGGTTCGGGATCCCGATGGTTTTAATCTCGGACAACGGCCCACAGTTTGTCGGTTCGGACTTCGAAGCATATTTGAAAGAGCTCAGGATAAAGCATAAGAAAGCATCCATAGCCCATCCCCAGGGAAACGGACAAGTAGAGGTCACTAACAGAACCATACTCCGAGGTTTGGAAAAAAGGTTGGAAGAATCTAAGAAAAGCTGGCCAGACGAGCTCCCGAAGGTCTTGTGGTCCTACAGAACCACCTCCCGGACTGGAACTGGTGAGACTCCATTTAAACTTGCCTACGATACCGAAGCTCGGCTACCAGTAGAAACCGGGTCCCCTTCTCATAGAGTGGTCAACTTTGATGAAGTCTCCAATATAGAAGGCCTTAAAACCAATCTTGAACTCTTGGATGAAGTAAGAGACCGGGCTGTAGACAAAATGGAAAGCTACAAGGAAAAAACAAAGCTTTACTTTGCGAAGAAGGCCAAAATAAGAGAATATGTGGTGGGAGATCTAGTACTCCGGGACACCGAAGCCTCAGACCCAACTAACCAAGGGAAACTGCAGCCGAACTAGGAAGCCCCCTACATAATCAAGGAAGTGCTCCGTCCGGGAACTTACAAGTTGAACTACCTCAGCGGGACCGAGGTCCTCAACACCTGGCACGGAACCCGGTTAAGGAAATTCTACCACTAAGAGAAAGGTGCACATTCTGGGAACATCTCTACATTTATACTACGATATTTTGATGTGAACGCTATTCTCATTCACCCCAGAATGTAATTTTTGCTTTCGAGATGAATGAAAAACTCTACTTTAAGCGTACCATAGCTTGAATCAATTTCAATATATAGCTTCTTTATTTGCCGTCAAATAAAAAAATTATGGTCTACAAAAGCACAGCCTATGTGTACTTGGAAAATCTCGGTAAGTTAGAAATTCTACCCCTATCCGGGGTCATACAAAAGCACAACCCATGTGTACTTTTACCCCTACCCTGGGACATACAAAAGCACAGCTCATGTGTACTTAAAAAATTTCTATAAATTAGAAATTTTACCCCTACCTGGGGACATACAAAAGTACAGCCCATGTGTACTTAGAAAATTTCTATAAGTTAGAAATTTTACCCTACCCGGGGTCACACAAAAGCACAGCCCATGTGTACTTAGAAAATTCTTATAAGTTGAAAATCTTACCCCATCCCGGGGTCTGCAAAAAACACAACCCATGTGTGCTTAGGAAAATTCCCAAGTATTCCTAAAATTTCTGAGTTAGAAACTCTCATATGCGAATCAAAGCGACAAGTAAAAGAAAGAAAAACACAACTACATTGAACTACCCTGGGGAAACACACCCCAGCGGGCAAATCGAAATCATTCAGATTACAAACAAGTTAAAAAAGCCAAAAGGCTTAGTTCGGAATTGCTTAAACTAAAAACAAGGAAACAAAAATTACATGCCAAAAAATGGCGAGGTCTTCAAGCTTCTGCTGCAGGCTCGGCAGAAGGAGAGGGAGGCTGCTCCGGATCACCTTCTGGAATCGGAGGCTGCTGGGCGAGCGGAGATCCGGGAAAAGAAGGGGTGTTGCTGGAAGTTCCGGCACCAAAATCCCTTGCCAGGATGGCTTCTGCTTCCTGCTCTATCCGAGTCTCCTCCTCCATATACTTCTCTAGGAAGACATCAATCGTGCCCTGAGGATTCTCACCGAGGTACTTAGAAGCAACCCTCCAGTAAATCTGGATCTTCTCCGGCGCTTTGTCGTTCAGCTCCTCTAAGTACGCCGGAGTACCCCAGAACCCAGCCAGGACCTCTTCGGGGGTGGGCCGAGCGGCAAGATCATCTTTCAACTTCTTATTTTCCGCCCTCATTTCCCGGACTGAAGCTTTGGCCCGGTCCTGCCTCTTCCGGATCTCGTCAAGAAGCTTCTTATGCGCAACGGCCTCCTTTGCATTTGCCTCCTTCAAGTCCTGTACCTCCCGGGACAGCTTCTCAGATTCAACCTTATAAACATCGGCCTTCGCCTGTAGGCTTCGGGTTATGCAAACCAATCCAGCAACCCGGGAGTTAGCCTGAAATTATTACACATCACGCTTAGATGATATGGATACAGAAAAAAGGCAAGTGCAAAACTAAAAACCAAAGTAGTACAAGTAAAGAACTTACAGCAGTGATTTCCTCCTGAAGTCCGACCAGGAAGTCGTCGAGGGGCTCCTTTCTGTACTTCTTCCTTTCGGCCGTGCTGGCATAGTTCTCAAAGAGCTCCTTTCAACGAGTCTCCGGAGTAAAGCTATCCAGCAAGGCCTTCACGGTCTCCAGGGTATCCGGGGCCATCTCAACAACAGCTTTCTTGGAAACATGGCCCTCGAACCCTTCTCCTCCTTTCTCCCCGGAACCTGTAGGGGCACTCTTCCTCTTCCGGGGTATTGGGACCCTAGTCGCATCTTCTTGTTGCACGTCCTCGGCCCAGGGTTCGTTGATCACGATCGTGGTCCTCCCCGAACGGGACGGCGCCACCTTCCGGGCTGCATCTTCGCCCTCACCAACCTTCTTCTCCCTGAGATCCACACTCGTCACTCCTTCAACCCTTCGTAGCTTAGCTGACAAATCCTTGAGTTGAGCAGCCATGTTCAGGGGATAAGGAATTAGCTTGGGAATACCTGAAAAAGAAACAGCAAGATATCAGTCCCGGATACAAGCAGACAACAAAGGATACAGCAGCGGAATAAAGCTAAAACAAAAGACTTATAGCCGGCAGCATGCATATTTTCATTGCTATTAAAGGTGTCCCGGGTCCATTGCGTCCCAAGTGCCCCACAAAAGACATAAACCATCGCGAGAGCTGCTTGCCCGAGCCGCTGGACCGGAAATTTATCTGTTTTAATTTCAAGCTTATGGAGTGGCATGAACTCCAAATCCCCACCCCGGACAAAGATAAACTCCCTGTGTCATCCCTTAAGTGATGTCAACATACTGACCGGGAGGACCATCTTATCTGAAGGATAGCCGCAGTCCTCGATCCTAAACAAGAACTCATATATGGGTCGGGAGGTTGATCTCTTAATCTTGAAAATATGATGTAAAAGTTTGAAGGTGGGAAGGTAATTTTTGGCATGACAGCAGGCTAGAAACCAACTTATCCACTTTACTGAATTCGGTGCCAGTTGGGTGAAAGGAATCACATACACGTCCCGGCAGAGAGACTTGGTGAATTGGTGTAATCCGAGGCGCATGCCCCGGAGGTGTTCTAAGGGAATCCCGACCCATCCTCCCTCTGGCCTGTGATACACCCTCTCGTGAATCTCGGGCCATCTCCACTCATATTTATCCTCAAGGTTAAAAGCCAGCCTAAGGGCACCATCCACCTCGACATCCGTATACCTATCATGAATCTCTTTGTGAACCGCCCCACACTCGTACTGGTCCCCGGGGCGGTGAAAAACTTCATGTTCATGTCATCCTCGTCATAGGGATCCCTATTGCCTAACCCATCCGGGACCCCATATGCCTCAGATAAATCTCTATAATAAAAGCCCAAGGGTTTAGGGTTTATTCGGCACTGGACGAAGTATTCATCTACATCTTCCCAAGACCCATCCGGATTGGAAAAGGTACCCCCGGGGCCTAGGACTAAAGTCTGGGCTAGAACCTGCTGAGGTTGGTCAACTCGGGGAGGCATCTCTACGGAGCTACTATTGGAAGAAGAGGAAGAAGGGTAGAATGAGTTTAGTTCGCCTAAGCCGGTAGGCCGCTCGGGGTACCGATTTCTAAGGGTAGCAGTGCGCTTAAAGTGGTTACCTGGCATATACTATGTGTATATAAACGCACCCCGGAGTCAATGCCAAACCCGAAACCAACAACAAGAACAAAACAAAAAACAGAAGAGTTTTAAATAAATCGTGTACAAATCTTAGCCCAAAAACAAGATCTACGGCATATACGTACAATACAGTCAAAGACACATATCAAGAACACACCCTGGGCTCAACCACTTTTTACACTACCAAAAACCCAAATATTCGCATGTTAAAATGGCAAAACCTATGATATTTTCACAAATCAAACACAAAACCACCGTCAAAACCATACAAAACCCCACACAATTATATAGATTCAAGGCGAAACAACAAAGCAGTTACAAAAATAATGGAGAAGGGCACAACAACTCGCACAAAATGGTGACATGCAAGGCACAAAACATCGCGAAAACAAAAGAAAACAAATGAAAAGGCACAAGAATGAAGAACTTACAAGTGAGCAGGAGAAAGATGAAGGCTTCAATCTCGCAGAAATGTTCTCAAGAAGCTTTGATTTCTCAGTCTCTCTCTCAAACTCCTTTATCGCGTAAAAGAAAAAAAGAAAGAGAAGAGGCTGATATTTAAAGAAGGGGGGCAGGTGAAAGATGCAGGGTTTTTGGGTAAAAATTAACCCCCACCCCACATGGCACCCTCCGATTGGTCCCAGAAAATAACTGCACAGCAGTTATTACACGACTTGTCACGTAATCATTACGTGTGCACGACTTTTTAGGACAAAAAGGGGGAAATTAAAAAACTGATACACTCAAAAGATTCGCATAAAATGTATGTATGGCCCCGGCTGGAATCCTAACAGTCGTCTGACACTCTGGATTTGCAGCGTCAGCTTTTCAGAGTCCGGTCAAATCAAATGTCAGGATTGTCCTTATCCACCAAACCTTGCCCAAAATTCAAATTTAAAATCAAATAACCAAGTCAACCCCGGAGTCTCATTCCCATTTGACCCCGGGGTTAGGGGCAACAAATAAAATAAACCCCCAAAAAATTTCCAACTACTTCAAGGAATCCCACATTGGACTGAAATCAAGTGACTAACCAAGTCAACCCCGTATTTTGATTCCCATTTGACCTCGGGGTAGGGGCAACAAATCAATTAAACCCCCAAAATTTTTCAAAGTACTTCAAGGAATCCCACCTTGGACTGAAATCGCGTGACTAAACAAGTCAACCCCGGCGTCTAATTCCCATTTGACCCCGGGGTTAGGGGCAACAAATCAATTAAACCCCCAAAAAAAAATTTGAAAGGCGTTCCAATACAATAATAACTATTCTACTCCCCCATCCGGGTAAACCCGCATAAGGGAGTGGGGGCCAATAATAGCCTATAATAATACATGCTCAATAACAGAGGCCCATGGCCCAAAAAGAAGAGCCCAGGAAGTACTCAGTTTTAACCTTGAAGAGCCCACGACGCGTGACAACATCACCCCCGTCCAGGTAGCCCGGATCCAGAACATTCCTACGATCCGGATTCGATAGTACTCTGACACATCCCAGGCGTCCACATGCCCTACAGTCCAAAAGACACACCTACGGTCCAGATTAAAAGGTACAAACCCCTAAACCCTAGTAGGAGGCCTATAAAAGGCAGGACAAAAGGAAGGTTACAGGCTACAATCTCTCTCACATATACTTACAGACACACACACGTACACACCATGAAAATACTTGCATAATTCCCGTTTTGCCCCTTTCCTCCTTAAAGCCCATTTCTAATTCTCACGCCGGAGGTGCCGCGGGGACGCCACCCCCCTCCGGTTCCGTTTTGTAGGTTCCCACCCTACAGGTACACCACACGCCGCCGTCATTTCTGCCAAAAAGGAGTTTGAGTCTGGGCCGAGCGAGGAGAAGACCCCGGGGCGAATTGGGATTATCATTACCCATCACTCCCATCTTTGAATTGTTGCCCAGATTCACCGAGTGTCTCTGAAAGTCTCATCAAAATTTGAGAACCACAACTTATTCCCATGCATATGATTACTGCAATCAGAGTCGAGAAACAACATATCCTCATACTTCGAATTTTTAGATTCCATAAGTGACATTAGCAATATATCTTCTTTTTCATTAATCTCGGCATAATTCACTCGTTTTTCATAACTAGAACACTCATTTAGAAATAATTATCCCAGCTTGTGCATTTAAAACATTCCACTGTTGCCCTATTGAAAACATGTTTGCCTCTATCTCGTCCCCGACCGCGATTTGAATCCCTAAGAGGGTGGGCTTTACTATAGGCATGCAAGATATGCGTATATGACCCTCCGATAATCGAGGGCCCCTAGATTTTGAAATTATTTATTATATGTTTGCTAAATATTCGAGATGTATGTCTGTTAAGGCCCTAAAATTTGATTTCGGCTTGGGCCTCGTAGGCTTCAGGGGCCGGCCCCTTACTTCGTCCTCCATAGCTTGCTTCATAAGATACTTTAAGATTTCCACTATATTCGTTCATTTTCTTTTTATGAACGAGTAAGCTGCCTTGTAGTTAAATAATCGGATGTCATTTTATCCTAGGTATACAGCATAATTAAATCTTTGAGTCATCGTTCTCGGAATTTTCTCAACAATAGTAATCACAACTATATTTTTTCATAAACTGAATTTTTTATGTAACCCTGCCATCAAAACTGGTCGGTCTCATTAACTAAATCAAATAAATTAGAACCGTTAGATCTAAAAATAATTGATTTTCAGCATTTAAATTTCTATGCCGTCAATAAAATATTAAATTAAATATTTAAATGGTTGGTTACAAAAAAACACAAACGAAATATATTATTATAATATATATTAGTTTATTAATAATATATTTAATAATCTGTGCACATGACACAAGTTACAATTTTGTCAAGTTAATTTGTAAATGGGATTTAATAGTGTTCTTTTTTATAAATATTTTTTAAAAAATTTACCAAAAATACTAACTTTTTCAAGTTTTTTTGCGATTTTACTATCTTCTGATTTTTTTGCAAAAATACGGAATCAACCAAAATCAACCAGATATGCAACTAGTTGAATAAAGTTTTTTGGGTTGATTTGAATTTGCATGTAGTTGCAGAAACTCGTCAAAGATTGCATGCAGTTGATTCGAATTGCCAAAAAACAGTATTTTTGCAAATTAAAAAGTATTTTTGCAATTTCTTTTTAAAAATGACAGTTTTTTTGCAAAAATATTTTTAGACTTGGTATTTTTCAAAAAAGCCCTTTTTTTATTAGCTTCAATAAATATTCAATTTGATATCAGAAATTATCTACCACAACTGAGGTTATAAATAAAGATTTGCAGATTGTGATAGATAAAAAAACTACTTTCAATGGCAACTCATGAAACTCCAAACCCTAACCCTAACAGCATGCTCTCAACACTTCCTCAAGAAATCATAAACACCATATTCACAGATTTTACGGTGAAGGATATTTTGCGGTTAAGATCGGTTTGTAAGTCATGGTTGTCTCTTTTTTCTGCTAATGGTTTCGTCAAAACTCATGAGATGATCATGTACAACATATTCTCAAGGCTTCAGGTGAAATCTCTTTGTGTTTTAAAATCAGTTTGCAAGTATTGGTTGTCTGCGATCTCTAGTCGTGGTTTTATCAACACTCACCTCTCAAAATCAACTAATGACCCTCACTTTACTCGTCACGGTCTCATATTTGCTGATAATACTTATGAGCTTCCCTGTGATGACCCGTGGCTCGATCTTTCTACCTGTCCGTTATATTCTTTGCTTCATGAGCCCTTTACCGAGACTTTCCCAAACGATGATCTCCAGATTAAGGGTATAAAGGGTTATTGTAATGGATTAGTCCTCGTGCAGGATTGGTTTAAATCTAATCAGTTATTCTTCTGGAACCCGTCTGATAACTCAGTTTCTTCCCAGGTCTTCTCCTTTCTCTCACGTGCTGGGACCCGGCCACCGCAGCGGTTTGGGTGCGGTTAACCTGTTGAGTAGGGGTCTCTGCAAAATAGAACCGGAGGGGGGTTGTGTCCCGCGGCAACTCCGGTGTGAGAATAAGAAATGGGCTTTCTTGAAGAAGAAGAAGAAGAGGGAAGAAGGAGCTATTCAAAAATATGTGAAGGTGTGTGTATGTGAGTATATCAGTCAAATATCTTCCAACCCCT
This sequence comes from Apium graveolens, assembly GCF_009905375.1. Taxonomy (NCBI): domain Eukaryota; kingdom Viridiplantae; phylum Streptophyta; class Magnoliopsida; order Apiales; family Apiaceae; genus Apium; species Apium graveolens. Next base: position 265,082,577 of record NC_133654.1, on the reverse strand, counting down.
AAAACCCTCTTTTTGGGGCCTTTTATAGGTCCCAAGATTTAGGGTTTTTGGGTTTTGTACCTCTTCATCCTGGCCTTTGATCATTCTCGTGTGGTGACAGGTTGGACGGTCCAGATGAGCTGTGTGGTCAGGTGTCCTTTCTCCATCAGAGCTGTCTTGGGATGATTACCCATGAATGGCTAGGATGCAATTGTTCCATTTTGGGTAACATGAGACAGTTGACTCTTTTGTCCTGTGCCACGTGGCACCGGGGACCACTTCGACTTGGGCCTGGGGTGACATCTCTTTTGGTCCCCTGCTCTTCTACCTGGACCTGATTATTTCTGGCCCATCATTTGCCTCTCACTCCCTTATGCGGGTTTTCCCGGATGGGGGAGTAGGAAAAAAAAAATAATTATTCCTTTGACTTGTCTCATGACCCCGAGGTGTTGTTGGGTACAAGTCTCCGGGGTTGTGTTTGGGTAGGACTTTTAATTCTTGGCACTTAGAAAAAAATTTGTCACTTTTCTTTTGACTTGTGGCCCCTAACCCCGGGGTGTTGTTGGGTACATGTCCCCGGGGTTGTGTTTGGGGTTGCCTTTTAATTCTCGGAACTTGGAAAATTTTTATCATTTTTCCTTTGATTTGTGGCCCCTAACCCCCCGGTGTTGTTGGGTACAAGTCCCCGGGGTTGTGTTTGGGTAGGCCTTTTAATTCTTGGAACTTGGAAAATTTTTGTCATTTTTCCTTTGACTTGTGGCCCCTAACCCCGGGGTGTTGTTGGGTACAAGTACCCGGGGTTGTGTTTGGGTAGGCCTTTTAATTCTTGGCACTTGGAAAAATTTTTGTCACTTTTCTTTTGACTTGTGGCCCCTAGCCCCGGGGTGTTGTTGGGTACAAGTCCCCGGGGTTGTGTTTGGGGTTGCCTTTTAATTCTTGGAACTTGGAAAATTTTTGTCATTTTTCCTTTGACTCGTGGCCCCTAACCCCGGGGTGTTGTTGGGTACAAGTCCCCGGGGTTGTGTTTGGGTAGGCCTTTTAATTCTTGGAACTTGGAAAAAATTGTCATTTTTCCTTTGACTTGTGGCCCTTAACCCCGGGGTGTTGTTGGGTACAAGTCCCCGGGATTGTGTTTGGGTAGGCCTTTTAATTCTTGGCACTTGGAAAAAAATTTGTCACTTTTCTTTTTGAGTTGTGGCCCCTAGCCCCGGGGTGTTGTTGGGTACAAGTCCCCGGGGTTGTGTTTGGGTGGGTCGTTTAATTCTTGGCACTTGGAAAATTTTTGTCATTTTTCTTTTGACTTGTGGCCCCTAGCCCCGGGGTGTTGTTGGGTACAAGTCCCCGGGGTTGTGTTTGGGTGGGTCTTGGTGCAGATGTGACAGGTGGTTAATGTTGTAGCGCTTTTCCCGGAGTGTCAGGTGGCGGTTGAGCTTCTTGTACGAATATATGTGTAAGTACATGTGTATGCACAAAACGTTATAGTTTTCCCCCTTTTTTGCCTCAAAAGTCGCGCCTGTTAAATAATTACAGCGATGTAATCATTAACTACAGCGGTTATTTTCTGGATGCTCAGGATTGTGCCACGTGTCTTCGATCAACGGAACGGATTGCGGGGTAGTTGAGTGGGTTAACTCTCCCTCTGTGCCTATAAATACTCCGCCTTTCTCATTTCTTTTCTCTTTACGCAACTGCAAACACAAAATATTTCTGCCATTTTTCTCCAAGTCGAATTTGGGAGCTCCTTTGCTTTTTGAAGCCGGTTTATTCTCCTGCTTTCTTGTAAGTTCTCGAACTTGTCTTCGTTCTTCTTTTTGTTTCTTCGTGATTGTTTAGCGAGTACTTGTATTTTGAGCTTTTAGAATGCATGTGTACCCAAGTATCTGAGTTTGTTTATTTCTATTGTGTCGAGTTTTGATGAATCAAAATATGTTGTTTGATGTTTAGATTTAAAGCTTTTGTTTGCGACGAAAAAGTTGATGTTTGTACTGAGTTTGGGCTTGTGTTTTGGTATACACATATGTGCGAATAAGGGTTTTAATCTATGCAAAACTGGGTTTGCTCTTTGCTTTTATGACTGTTCATAGCATTTGTTATGGGCGTATATATGTATGTATAGGTTGTATGATGTATTTTGGTGTTTTAATTTTGAGGTTAACTGTTTTTTAGTAGCTTCTGTGTTTCTTTCTTTTCTCTTTTTCTTCCCGAATTGGCATAGACTCTGGGGTTATATGGTTAGGAGGGGTAGAAGGAAACAATTAGCTAACCTGAAACGTAGACCTGACCGTCCCCACTTTGAATTTCCTGAACATTCTTCGAGTGACTCTTCCCCGGAATCAGAAAATATGCCTCCCCGTCGCCAAGCCATAGTTGAGGAATTGCCTACTTTCCTATTAAACCCCGGGCAGACTTTGGGTAGGAGAGACGGGTCCTGGGTAGACATAGACCATTACTTTGTTCAGACTCGTGAGAACAGCCCTCCCCATGATTATTACTTTAGGGATCTCACCACTGCTTATAGGCCCGGGGCCTTAGAACCTTATGATGGGGCCCGCATGGATCAACTTTTTTATAATACCCCCGGGACGAGATATGTTCCTGCCCCCCGTCACCCTGACCTCTCCGAGTACACCTTCCAGCAGATAGATGATCTGGTGAAGGCTGTATTTCACTTCGGGATGATATGGAGTGGAGGTGGCCCGAGCCTCACGAGAGAGTTTATCACCGTCCTGCTGGTGGTTGGGTAGGGATTCCCTTAGAGCATCTTCGTAGCATGAGACCCAATCTCCATCAGTTTACCAAGTCCCTGTGTCGTGACGTGATAAATTTCATTTGGCGGATGTGTAGAGATGTGCTCCCAACAGCTGCAAACCTTATCAATAAGCAAGTAAACATTGTTGACCGATGTTTATGGTGTCAAACTCATATTGAGGATAGTATGCACATACTATTTCAATGTACTTTTGCTAGAGAAGTTTGGGCTGCAGTGGGTATGATGGAGCTGATTTTGGTGGTTCCTGGGGATACAGTGTTTCAGGTCACGAAGAGAGTATTTCAAAATGGTAATAAGGACCAGGGGGCCATGTTTGGGATGATATGTTGCTTTTGGGATAAGATAGTAGTGTCAGCTTTTGGGATCAAATCCATGGCACTGAACATGAAGTCAGATTGGAACAAAGTTAGAGAACTTGAAGCTAAAGAAGGAATGAAGACACAAAGAAGAGATAGTACGTGGTATAAACCACCAGCACAGTGGGTGAAGATTAACACAGATGCGGCTTGTGATATAAATGGAGGTTGGACTGGGTTGGGATGTGTAGCAAGAGATGATAACGGACATTTCATTCGAGTAAGGAGCAAACGATTGCAAACTGGACACCAATCGAGAATTGTTGAAGCCATAAGCTTGAAAGAAGCTCTTTCCTGGACGAAACAGTGGAGATCGAGGAAATGTGTTTTTGAAACTGATGCCAAGAGCTTAGTGGACGCGATCACTGCAAGTAAAGACAATCAAGGAAGATCGACGTTTGATACTATAGCAGATGACTGTAAGGAATTACTTAAACACTTTGAGGAAGTGTCGTTTGTTTTTTTCCTAGATCAGCGAATAGTGTTGCCCATTTGTTAGCAAGGGGTGCACATTCTGTGTCTGGTTTTCAAGAGTGGAACACCACCGCTCCTGATTTTATCATTTGTAATCTTGCTTTGGAAGCTATTTGATTAATGCAAGTACGATTTTTCAAAAAAAAAATAGTTTTATTTAAGTTGTTAACTATGTACAGAAAAGCCTATTTGAAAATCAATCGTAGATGCATTTATCAGAGGGAGTAATTAATTTCTGAGAAAGTGTCTGACACGCATTTTAAGGTGCATAAAAAATATAGTTATGTAACTTATTTTTACAATTTTCTTTTTTTGAATAAAAGTTAAATGTTTTAATTTTTATTCAGAAAAAAAAATTGTAAAAAAAAATTACAGAACTATACGTAATATGCACCTTAAAATGCGCGTCAAACATTTTCTAAAAAATGTAAACAGTTGAAAGGGGCAGAGGGAGTATATTTTTCTAATCTATTGACCAGAATAAATATTATCATGTCAAATTCAGATACCAGTTCTTCCTGCAGTTCCTGCTTACAAGTTCCAACATTGTTTCAGTGTTAAATAAATTGCCATCATTTTGTAAAATTTTCTTTCGAAATGACAATGAGATGTACGAATTCTGTAAAGACAGAACCTGATCCTGACAATACGGTAGTTCAGTTTCTGTCCAAATGGAATACATTAAAATGGGAGAAACCCAAATTTAGACCTATTTTCAGTTCATTTGTAAATTAGGTAGCCGAAATCAAAATTTTTGATAAATTATATATTAAGCACAATATCCAAAACATGGGATCTTATTTTTTATATATCAACTTTTTCTATTGAAACAAGATGGAATATTATAACTCATAACAAGGCATATAGCAAAATTCATAGCGAATCTAATAAGCAAAATATAGTGTAAACAAGTGGAAAAGTTTGAAGGTTCACCCGCATTGTATTCTACACCCTATTATAAATTTCATACCTGCAAATAAAAAGGATAGATATCATCATCTAGATTTTAAATACAAGGCATAATATATATGACAAACTATGTGACCATATGTAATGATCATCATACAATGTAAAATACCCCAACATAGAGGGATAGTAGTCAGGAAGGCAGTCAGCAAGAACAACAATGAACCAGAATGGCTGCTGACATCCACCGTTTGGCATGGTATAATTGACCATTTATCACGTGTCCAAATTTTCAGGATGAAGTGGCTGAAAAACATACAAAAAAAGTCGTTACAGTGGGAAATATAGAACTTCATTTGGAGGGGACATTATATATAAATTTAATTAAATATAATATTTACAGAATAAATGAACAAAGTGGTAAATACGATACAAAATTAACGTATAAACTAAAACGCACCTAACATGCATAATCATGCCATCCAGGTATTTGCTATGAAGACAATCCTTTAGATTTAGGCTTAGCATAACCTAGTTCAATCAACTTTTGCACCAGCCTCTTCTCTGCATTTACCTAGAAGTAAACAGTATATAAAAAATAATGTTTGGTTGATATGAGATGGAGACGGAAATGGAAGGTAATTGCAGATAATATTTGAGGTAGAAGAGGACATAGAGGACATGAAAGAAACTTAAGTGAACAAGATAGTGTCATCTTCTAATGATAAAATTAAATAAACGGTATGAGGGACTGTGGGAGAAAAGCATGAGCATTCATTTGCTAAATGGAAGGATGGGTAGTCTAGTCTGTTCCAACTGGTGGAATGAAATTAGTGAAAAAATGATAATTTGCATCAACGCAAACAGAATAGTTAAAATGTCATTCCATTTCCATCTTCTTTCCTTGTAATGATCTGAACACAACCAAAATATTTTCAGGCCATATCATGATGATGCACAAACTTAAATAGTCAGATGCTTGGGTAAAAATAAAGAGAACCGGAAAGGTTTAATGTTGTTTCTCAAGCTCCAATTGTGGAAGTCCCATGACATCCCATGCACAGTCTCAACCTTTATACAATTTCTTTTCTTGTTGTTTTATTATATTATCTTTATAATTTTAGGATACAGTGTCAACTTCATTTAAGATGTCACGTAATGACCCATTGATAGTAAAGTGTCAGAGTGGTACTCAAAGGTTACAGTTTCTGGAAAATTGAATGCAAAAGAATATACTGTAATAGATAAACTGTTAAAGAGGTAGAGGACCCAACCTCAAGCATGGGGTTATCCTTCGGGATGTTACATGCCAATATAACGTTAAGACCAGTCTTTATAACTGTAAAACAAGGTTGCAAGTCAGTCATAGCCCTTGAAACAATATAGTGAAACATATGAAGAATAGCAAATACCTATTCGACGAGCAATACCAGATCCTGTATTATCAGAAGCTCCTGCAAGAAAGGAAGCAACACTGACCGTATTGTTCTGTGCGAAGCCATCAAAAAGTTAAATTTATCTTAAACTGTCATTTATGTATGCATATACATATAATAGTATGTGATAGGGAATGAAAATAGAAAGAAAAGGAAATCGCTATCTCTATTATATTGTGATAAGGATCAGGTAGTATGTGTGCAACTGATTATACTTGACTTATGATTGATATACACCAGTGTGTATCCTACTTAATAATTGACTTTTGTATTGGCTGATGCATAATGCTGGTAGCTAGTAATTAGCTGGTTGTTAGTATTTACTATTTAGAATACTAATCCTCATATAAATGCTGCGGGAGGCATGATAATATATACAACTAAGATTATGTATCTTAGTGAGCTTCTTCCTTCCGCGGTTAGAAATCTATTGGGGTAGAGCTGTTCTGTGGTTCAATCTCCCAATATCTTTACTTGGGTCTTGGGGTAGTGGACTTTTTGTTGTTAATCCCACAAGCTATCCTTTTGTTCTTCCAATTCCATAGCTAATTATTAAATAAAGGGTTTTTTTGAAAAATACCCAAGGCTAAAAACATTTTTGCAAAAATACTGTAACTTTTTTAAAAAATTTGCAAAAATACTTTTTAAGGTTGCTTTTGGTTGCTGCTGCCCCTGCGGGGCCCACTGCCACATCAGCAGCCACACAGCCTGCCCAGTCACCTGCCACGTCAGCATTGGGTGGGACCCAAGTGCCACGTCAGCATTGGGTGGGACCCAAGTGCCACGTAAGCTGCCACATCAGCACAGGTACAATCAGCGTACAGTCAGCATAGTATAATTATTAATAATTAAAATAGTATATTTGCAATTAAGATAGTATATTTGCAATGAATTTGAAAAGATAGTATTTTTGCAAAAAAACTTAGAAAAGTTAGTATTTTTGGTAAATTCTCTTAAATAAATCTGTCCTACATCAGTATGTACCGCTGATGCACTAAACACCTTTGCATTTGGTATATGTACAGGTATATCCACATAATTAAACAAGGGTTGTTCATATAATATCTACGAGTTTTTGAAAATTCTTTGCAAGACAACAATCAAATAAAAGGTAAGAAAAATATATTACACACAACAGTAAACTTACAGGACGTGTTGGAGCAGCAGCGTACAAGTGTCCAAACTTGGCTGAGTTGCAACCAATCCAAGCATATATCTGACACATGTGAGCAACTAAAAATGTTGAGCAGGAGGGACTCAGAAGAATTATTACAAAGATGATATATATAGGGCAAGAACGTGACATTATAAAAGAGTTACTAAAAAATAAAGAACTGCATCTTCAATTCTTTCGTTACCTAAATAAGTCCAACAGCAAAGAACATTCAAGATTTACGAAGTGCTCCATTCCCTACTTCAAGCGGAATAACAATGATATGCTTTACTGTAATAAGTTATGGTGATGTGAATCCATTAGACCTATTCCTTGACATTATCCTTCCTATTATAATACAAATCTCCGAGCTCCAAGCATAAGCTTAACGCATACTAACCAAAACCATCCCCACCACTAGTTCAAAAACTACACTATAAAGTAAAATGTACGAGTTAAATACAAATCATCAGCTACTGAATCGGCTTACTTAGTCATCATTCATTAAACTCGGGGTCAATATTAGTCAAATCATTTCCGAACATCATAGCATTACTAATTAACTGTTAGAATAATATAAGATCCTGGAAAGGACCATTCTCTAACACCTTGAGGTTTTAGAGTAACTGGTTCCTTAACATGGTATCAGAGCTCAGGCTGGCAGAGGACTCAGGTTCGATCCCTGTCACCCCCAATATTTCTCACAATTTATGAGGGACACGAAAGGCAAAGTTATGCCCCAAAGATGGGCGCCCGTGATCCACTCTTCGACCCATAAATGGGCTTTCGAGTGAGGGGGAGTGTTAGAATAATATAAGATCCTGGAAATGACCATTCTCTAACACCTTGAGGTTTTAGAGTAACTGGTTCCTTAACATTAACAACTTCCTTAATCCCCTCGTAAAATCGTAAACAATCTCCCTCTTTTCGACTAAATTCTAAGTTATCCCTAACCTTACCAAACTAATTACTTACAAACAATTTCAACTTCCCTCATTAAAATCATAAACCCTAACAACAATTTATAACAATCTTAAACGAAAAATCGCATAATGGAGTAATTTAATTAATTGCTTCAGCTTCAAACATATACACATACATATACATACACATAAAAGATACGAACTAAAAATACCTGATTAGGGAGACGAATGATCTGAAAGTGAAGAGTCAAATCATCGGAGACTTCAGAGAAGCACGTGACTTGCACGCCGTCTTCGTTACTTTTGATCGGAGAATCGATACTTATATTATTTATTCCGGTCGATAAACCATCGCCGGCGGTGATTTCTTTGCCGGTAGACATATCACTCTTTAACAAATTAATTAAAAAAAAAAATCGAAGTATTTTTTTTATTTGTTTACATAGATTTATTTATTTTTACTTTAGTGTGTTAGTGTTGCGAAAAATGTTGTGAAGAACTGAAGATCATCGGAGCCCGGTACAGTTATGTTAGGCCCAAAGTTGGCCCATTATTCAAGGTGTATAAATAAGATTATTTTATTTATCGCTAAAATGAATTTAACTTGTTCGTGAGAAGTACTAAATCCTTGCCACTTAGGTTGTGTTTGGTATGGATGAATCGAATAAAATGTAAGTAACTGAAAGAAATAAACGGGAGTTAGAAGTAAGATTTTAAAAAAAAAAAAAATTGGATAGACAAAACTGTTATGATAAGAATTGTGAAGAAAATAAGATTAGTAAGAAATAGAGTAATATATGTGGTTATGGATGGAATTGGTTAAAAATGAAAATTTTAGAAAATTTAATTATTTTTCACTTAAAATCTCACTCTATTCTATTTCATTTCATTCAAACCAACCAAACACAACATTAGAATATCTTCCATGGGGGTGGTAAATCAAGATTGCCAATATTATCAACTAATCTATAATATTAATATATTATTGTCACTTTATTGAATTGTACTTTTGACACCCATCTTGTCAAAATTTACTCCAACAAATAACACTCAAAATTGCCAAACTATTTATATACAAGTATAATTAAAAATAAATAAGAAGATATTTAGTAAGACATATTGCATCGTTTTTATTTGAGGAGGGTGTCAAAAATTGACAATATTGATTGACACCTAGGGTTGTAATTCGAGTCGGGCGGCTCGCGAGCTCGCCCGGCTCGAACTTGTTTAACGAGCCGAGTTCGGGCAGAGGTTCTCACTCGTTTAATTACTCGAGTCGGCTCGGCTCGGCTCGACTCGTAAAATTAAACGAGTCGAGTTCGGGTAGAGCTTTAGGCTCGATTAAGTGTAAAATTGAACAAGTCGGCTCGCCCGACTCGTTAAAACCGGCTCGTTTAGCTAAACGAGCCGGCTCGACTCGACTCGGGAAATTAAACGAGTCGAGTTCGGGCAGAGGTTTAGGCTTGTTTAACTAAACGAGCTGGCTCGACTCGACTCGATTAATATCGGCTCGAATTACGTCCGGCTCGAAACTCGGCTCGCTCGGCCCGAATTACAGCCCTATTGACACCCCTCTCGCTCCAATGGAGAACCAACAAAATTGGCATGCCACATCATGTCATATGCCACTTTGACACTACTTTTGGGAGTACCTCCAATGGGGTTGCCCCATATTCATTGGTTAAATTATAGCCAACCAAAATGCTTTAATATAGCAAACTAAAGGATTTCCCTTTGATGTGTTATTTGGATATGATGGTAGCTGGACTAGAGGCGAAAGAAGAGTGGGTCAATCAAGTGGTCATCTGCAGCATATATTTCAGAAAAGTAATCTTAGTTTTATTTCATTTTCTTAAGGTATTTCTTTTTACAGATCTTAAGGTGTTATTGTCTAAGTTTTCGGGGTCATAACCTGACTTTCGGTTAGATGATAAACTTTATTATGTGAATAAAACTCTTTTCTTCTTTATATTTTATCGCGATACTGAACGTACCTATTTGAAAAAAAATGCTTTACAACTCTAATGATATTGACTATAAATATTGTCTATATTTTTTGATATCAAGTTTTAGAGATTGGCCAGATATCGCCATCCATAATAGATTATTTAATTTTTTTTCTGAGATTTTATTTTACATATTACCATTTGCATCTATATTTTATGAATCCCCTGAAAGTAAAAATATTTTTGTTACAGCAGGTTGCTTAAAGTTTACCAACATATAACTTTCTTCATAAAATAGAATTGGTGGGGAGACAACTTGTATGTGGTGTGGTATCATGGTTGAAGACACAAATCATATCATATGGAATTGCTCACCGGTTATGGAACTAAAGCTTATTTTTTACTAATTAATTACACACGCACATATCAGAGGTCGAACTCCTGACTTCTCGTCAGAGGGTACAAGAACTCAATCATTGTACAACCACTTCGTTGATATTATGAAAGTAAAGTTGACGGTATCAAAATGGTTGGAAGCAATTTTTTTTTCTTCATAATTGGATCCAGATTGTTTGTTAAAAATGATAAGCATTCGGAACTAAAATAGGGGTTTAGTTTATTTTTTTTAATGTCTTGGTTAATATGATTTACTAGGAATGAATTTGTGTTCAACAATTATAAACTTCTTGTTGGAGCACCACATCAAAACTCGTTCCTACAATTGGGGAGTGACATGTAATCTTATTCTTAAAGATCATCTAAATGCTAGTTACATCAGTCTTCAAAACTTGTTGAGAACTTATATTAAGGTGACAAAGAGCAATTTATTGAAGCACTAGTTTCAGTCTTATGCTTTTGTAGGGTTTATAGACGGGCTCTGTAAGAAAAATAATGAAGGGATGACCATAGCAGAAATAAGAGAATTCTATTATTGACTCGCAACTTGGCATTCATTTTCCACGGGCATGCTAATCAGGATGCAGTAAGAGAAGGTCTTCTATTTTTCTTGGACCAAGTACAAAATAACCAATTTAAGGAGACCCATATTACAATCTCTTACAGTATCTAAAACACTGGTCTCAAAGATGTAAAGTCTTAAATTTAATTTTTGTTAAGATAATGTATGTGTCTTTCTTTGATAACTTAAGATTTTAGTGATTTAACATGGTATCAAAACCCGGTTTGGCGAGTGACTCGGGTTCGAGTCCTCGTAATCATGTTTATTTAATTTAAATATGTGTTGTTGACATTTGTATTGATATTAGTTATATTTTTTTGATTGTCAGTATTGTACGATTGAGTGAGAGTGATTACTTAACATGTTTCACCTGATGCAATGATGATTAATGAAACTAATGCAGTTAACTTGGTTCTTAGTGCAATTAATAAAGTTAACTTAGGAAGGGTGTTTGAGGAGTAAAACCATTAGTGGTTAAGTTTAATTGGCACTCACTCGTGCATCTCAGGCTCAGGCTCCAGGATCTTCTTCAGCTCTCTCTTAATTTACGAAGGCAGATTACATACGAAGATTTCTAACTCTGTTAGTAAGCTAGCTGATAACTCGGTTTCTTCCCAAGTCTTCTCCTTTCTCTCACGTGCTGGGACCCGGCCACCGCAGCGGTTTGGGTGCGGTTAACCTGTTGAGTAGGGTCTCTGCAAAACAGAACCGGAGGGGGGTTGTGTCCCGCGGCAACTCCGGTGTGAGAATAAGAAATGGGCTTTCTTGAAGAAGAAGAAGAAAAAGAAGAAGAGGGAAGAATGAGCTATTCAAAAATATGTGAAGGTGTGTGTATGTGAGTATATCAGTCAAATATCTTCCAACCCCTAAATCCCTCTTTTTGGGGCCTTTTATAGGTCCCAAGATTTAGGGTTTTTGGGGTTTGTACATCTTCATCTTGGCCTTTGATCATTCTCGTGTGGTGACAGGTTGGACGGTCCAGATGAGCTGTGTGGTCAGGTGTCCTTTCTCCATCAGAGCTGTCTTGGGATGATTACCCATGAAAGGCTAGGATGCAATTGTTCCATTTTGGGTAACATGAGACAGTTGACTCTTTTGTCCTGTGCCACGTGGCACCGGGGACCACTTCGGCTTGGGCCTGGGGTGGCATCTCTTTTGGTCCCCTACTCTTCTACCTGGGCCTGATTATTTCTGACCCATCACCGTCCACCGGAGAATTAAGAAAACTTCCAGAACTGGAATGGATTTGTTTTGTTCCAAAAACAACGTACGGGTTTTGCTATGATGAATCGAATGATGATTTTAAAGTATTTGTTGTCTCTCCTGCTCATCCCGATTATAATAAATGTGATGGTTCTCGTACTCACCACGAGTATAAAGTTTTTGTTTATAGCTTGAAATGTGATTTTTGGAGGGTGATTGGAGATTTTCCTTACAAATTAGTATCTCGTTATTTTTCCACACCTGGTTTTGGTGATGGAAATTTCGCAAATGGATCAATATCCTGGAGTGTTACTCCTCAGATCGAAAAGAAGATCATCGTGTCTCTTGATATAAAAACAGAAACGTGGCAAGAATTGTTGCAGCCAAACTTCGGAGATGGTGTATACAATTGGACATTAGGCACTTTCGGCAAAAGTCTTTCTGTGCTTTGTCAATGGGTTAAATATCAAAGTAGTCACTCAACTGAAGGTCATATATCAGTTTAATCATCAAACTTAACGAGGTATCATTTGGATCACTAAAATAATAATAAATATCAAACAGATACCTCAAAATATGTGCTCAAGAATTAAAATTTATTTTATGGAGTTCTAAACATTTTTTTAAAATTTTATTACAACCAAATGAAAAGTTATGAATTCATAGTATTTTAGATGATTTTTTGAGATTTTTAAAAATTTATCTACTAATTATTTTTATTTAAATAAAGCAAATGACTACAAGATTAAAAATAAATAGTAGATAAACTTTAAAAAATCTTATTATATTATAGAAAATACTAGAATTCATACATTTTCATTTGGTTGTAATAGGATTCAAGAAAAATATATAGAACTCCATAAAATAAATTTTATTTTTCAAGCACATATTTTGAGGTATATGTATGATATTTATTATGACTTTAGTGATTCAAATGATACCCCGTTAACTTTGATGATTAAACTGATATATGACGTTCAGTTGAGTGAGCACTTTGATATTTAACCCCAATATGAATATACTTGTGCTGATTTATGGATAATGACAGATCGTGGTGTGGGAGGGTCTTGGGCAAAATTGTTCACCATCCCGTATATGGATCAACTAATAACACATGATTCGTATCAGAAACCGATATGCATATCTGCAGATGGTGATATTATGCTCAATTTGGAGAGGACTGTGGTATTATACAACTTAAAGAACAACACATTCAAGAAGTTGTTAGCTGGCCAATATTTTCAACACCTCGAAGTGTATCCTTATGTTGAGAGTCTAGTTTCTCCGCGTCTCTAGAACTGCAGTGAGTGGGGATTTAGGAACTTTTTGTGTTTATGCTCTTATCGTGTTTCAGAGAGGATTCAGATCTTTGGTTGCAGAAAGTGTTCTCCCCATCTCGAGAGTGACAACGATTGAAGAACATTGTCCAATATTGAGGTTTCATCTAAAAACTTTTATGCTTTATGTTTGTGACTTTATCAAAATAAACAGCAGAATGAAAAAACAAGAGCCCTGAATTGTGGAAGAAAAGCCAGATTCATAAACCTCACAAATCGCAGATCTGAGCTCTTCGAGTCATGACAAAATGTGCCCACTTATATGGCACAGACAAGGACAGCAACAATAACAGAAATATTCTCCTACCAGGTCTAATGACTAGAGTACCCTTATTACAAAGTATCACACATAAAAGGTTCAGTGAAATATTTAAAGTCCAAAAGCTAGCTATTCATGAGACTTCATCACTCCCCCTCAAGCTGGGAGGGAAGCTCTGCTGCAGCTCCAAGCTTGTTCATCAAATAATAGTGCTGTTTGGCAGAGAGAGCCTTGGTGAACACATCAGCCACTTGAGAATAGGAGGGAACATGCTTGGTCAGGAGAGCTCCAGAGTTGATTTTATCTCGCACAAAGTGGCAGTCCACTTCGATGTGTTTGGTGCGCTCATGAAGCACCGGATTCGCAGCAATGGCAATCGCAGCTTGGTTGTCACAATGTAAAACTGTAGGAGGCAAGTTGTTGAGACCCATGTCTTTAAGGAGAGCGGAGAGCCAAGTAATTTCACACGAAGCAAGTGCCATCGATCTATATTCTGCTTCAGCAGTGGAACGAGCAACCACTGACTGTTTCTTTGTTTTCCATGAAAGAGGGGATTGTCCCAGCAATACACAAAAGCCTGTGGTGGATCGTCTAGTCATGGGACAAGTGGCCCAATCGCTGTCACAGTACGCCTTGAGTTCAGCAGCAGAGGAAGACGATAACAAGATGCCTTGACCTGGGTTTGAGTTGATGTATCGAAGCAACTTGATAGCAGCTTCCATATGAACACATGTAGGATGTTGCATGAACTGCGTCAAGATGTGAACAGAATATGTGATGTCCGGGCGAGTGATTGTCAGGTATATGAGCTTACCGAGAAGATGTTGGTAAGGATGGGGATCTTTGAGGAACTCACCAGTGTCAGCTTCAAGTCTGAGATGAATGTCCATGGGTAATTTCAACGGCGCCTTAGTATCAACACCATATTCAGCTATCAAATCAGATGCATATTTTCGCTGTGATACAAAGAATCCAGCAGAGGATCGACTAATCTCCAGACCCAAAAAATATTGAACATCTCCCAAATCCTTCATGTTAAAGTTGGTAGACAACATAGACTTCAGTCGATTAATTTGCTGAATGTCATTACCAGCAAGCAAGAGGTCATCTACATAAACGAGAACAAGAGTAATAGACGATCCCACTGTCTGCGTAAAGAGACTATAATCTGACAAGGACTGACCATATGACATATCTTTGAGAGTGCTCGACAACTTGGTGAACCAGTTACGTGGGGCTTGACGAAGTCCATACAACGACTTCTTGAGCTTGCAGACCAGATTGGCATTTAAAGGCATCAACTCCCCCTGGTTCACTACTATTCTGCTTCCGATGCCTGAATATCCCAAGGGAAGCTTCATATAAACAGTCTCGTATAAATCGCCATGTAAGAAGGCGTTTGTGACATCCATCTGCATAACGTGCCACTTTTGCACTGCTGCAACAGCCAAGAGTGCCCTTACGGTCGTCATTTTTGCCACTGGGGCAAACGTATGTTCATAGTCCACCCCATATATTTGACGACATCCCAAGATAACAAGACGAGACTTGAACCTTTCCACTGTTCCATCTGATCTGTATTTAGTTTTATAGAGCCACTTGCACCCTATTGCCTTCTTTCCAGGTGGCAATGAGGTGATGTCCCAAGTATCATTGTTCTCGAGCGCATCCAGTTCGACATTCATAGCTTTTACCCAATTAACATCCTGCACAGCTTGTTTGAAGGACATTGGGTCTGGTTTAGCAGTTAATTTTGACAAAAAACAATCAAATGATTCCTCTACGCGTTGATCTGTCACAACCACCAGATTTGCGGAAGGTGTTGGGTATGGTTGTGTTACATATGACTCCATCCAAGAGGGAGTCTTGTGAGCTCGAGTGGACCTGCGAAGTGAGCTTCGAACAGTGCTACTTTGTTCTTCAGAGGCAGCATCGCCATTTTCTGTTTCTGAGGTGCCTTTTTGATTGCTTTCAATTGTCTCAACTTCTCCATTTTCTGAGTCTATGAATCCAGTGTCATCATCAATGTATGCAGGAGTCTGATTCTGAGGCATTGATGTGGGCAATGGAAACATATACGGCTTTGGTGAGCTAGAGTTTAAAGGGAAGATTGATTCACAGAATGACACATCTCGAGAGACAAAACATTTCATCATTTTCAAGTCCAACAATCTAAACCCTTTTTTATCTGGGGGGTATCCCACAAATACACAAGGAACCCCTCTTGCTGCAAATTTATCAGAGGTATGTACAGGGTTCACAGCAAACGCAAGACACCCGAATGACTTCAAACCATCATAATCAACAGGTTCACCAGTCAACAATTCATAAGGACATTTGTTGTCAAGAACTGATGAGGGCAGCCTATTTATGATATAAGCTGCAGTTAACACTGCCTCTCCCCAAAACGACAACTGCAATCCCGACTGGAACATGAGTGCCCTTGCAACTTCGAGCACATGCCTGTGCTTCCTCTCCACACGGGCATTCTGTTGAGGCCGGTAGACGCACGAAGTTTGGTGCAAGATTCCTTGAGACTGAAAGTACGCTTTGCATGATGCATCTCCAAATTCAAGTGCATTATCTGTCCTCACTATCTTTATTGAAGATTTGTACTGCTTGTGAACAAAGTTGTTGAACATCTGCAGTGTCTGAAGGTACTCTGACTTGTGCTGCAACAGGTAAATCCAGGTCATTCTTGTATTGTCATCAACAATCGTCAGGAAGTATTTATACTTCTGTCTTGTGCTCACCTTGTAAGGCCCCCATATATCAGTGTGCACAAGATCAAAAGGTGTAGAGGCATGTGATTCACTTGCAGAAAATGGCAATTTAGTGAACTTGGCCATTGGACATGTGACACAGATTTGTCCAGACACACCACAACAATACTTTATGCACTCTATATGCTTTAACTTAGACACAGGTGCATGGCCCAACCTATTGTGCCAAAGAGTGTATTGTTCCAGCAATGATGACTTTGTGGCTGACATACAGTGAAGCAGAGTATTCTTTCCGTCAATTTTGCTGTCTGAGGTTGACAAGTGATACAAGCCATTAATAACCATACCTTTACCTCTTTCCGTGTGAGAAACAGAGTCAATTATGGAGCACGCATTGGGAGAAAACACTGTATAACAACTATTGTCTTTGGAGAGCTTGTGAATGGACAAGAGATTGTGAGAAAAGACGGGAACATATAGAACATTCAGTAACTTCAACCCATTTGGCAAATATACATCTCCAACGGAAAATATAACAGCCTTGGCTCCTGTCGGCAGATTCACTGTCATGTTAGCCTCTACAGGTTTCACATTGACCAAATTATTTTGATTTGAAGTCATGTGATTTGTTGCCCCTGTATCCATTATCCACACATTAGCATCTTTATGCACAGCATGACAAGAAATCATTCCAGAGAAAGGGGTGTCCATGGCATCTTCTTCATAGACATTAGGCCCTGATTGTGACTGACCAGGCAGCATTTGTAGCAACTGCTGCAGTTGATGAGGTGAGAGAGTGATAGGCTGCGACATCACATCACTTTGCCCTCCACTGATAGTTACATTTGCAGCAGATGGTCCTTTAGGAGAGAAGGAGGACCTTTGAGTGTTCCATTTTGCATTTGCTGGCACATGACTACGAGGAGCAGTTGGAGGCCTTGGCTTGTATTTGTAATGCCATCGAGGATACCCAATAACATTCCAGCATTTATCATCTGAATGACCTTTTCCTTTACACACTCCACAAGAAAGACCTTTCTCAGAGTTGACATTAACTTTGCTAAACATTGCAGACATGTCATTGTCATATGGAGAGGGTAATTTTAATACTTCCCTTTGAGATTCCTCCTGTTGAATAGAGGCACATGCCATTTCCACACTCGGTAGAGGGGTGAGAATCAAAAGCTGGCTACGTTGAGGGCCATAAACATCATCAAGACCATTTAAAAATTGAAATAATTTAGCTTCTTCTTTTTGCACAGTTATAGCCTTTAACAAAGCAGATACATCTTCAGCACAAGTTGTAACAGTAGGCAATACAGTCATAGACTCTAATTCATCCCACACACTACTAAGACAGGTATAGTAATCAACAATAGACATACCATTTTGTTTCATCCCAAACAGTTCTCTACTCAGTTTGTATTTACGAGACCCATTAGTCAAGTGAAAACGTTTTTCTAGTTGTTTCCAAACCTCAGATGCAGAAGTTATAAACAAGATGGAACTTTTAATGGAATCAGAAACATTGTTATGGATCCAAGAGATTACCATACTGTTACAGGTGTCCCATTGTATCCCTTCCGCGGTATCTGTTGTGCTCCGATTTTCAGTCCCATTGACAAAGCCAATCTTTCGTTTGGAAGACAACTGGATCTCCATTGATCTCCTCCAAGCTCGATAGTCATTTGCACCTTGGAGTTTAGCAACACTGACAGAGAGGGGGTTGTCTGACGGATGCAAGAATAGCGGGTTTTGCATATCAGAAAACGAAAACTTACTTCCACTTGCCATGACAGAAGATTTAACACAAGCACAGCTTTCTTCTTTATCAAGACACTTTTGGATATGACGGGAGCTTCACCGAGATTACGACACTATGAACCAAAAAATATCACTCCACCTAATTCACTCTTTAACTAGAATTTCATTTGCTGCTCTGATACCATGTGACTTTATCAAAATAAACAGCAGAATGAAAAAACAAGAGCCCTGAATTGTGGAAGAAAAGCCAGATTCATAAACCTCACAAATCGCAGATCTGAGCTCTTCGAGTCATGACAAAATGTGCCCACTTATATGGCACAGACAAGGACAGCAACAATAACAGAAATATTCTCCTACCAGGTCTAATGACTAGAGTACCCTTATTACAAAGTATCACACATAAAAGGTTCAGTGAAATATTTAAAGTCCAAAAGCTAGCTATTCATGAGACTTCATCAATGTTTCGCTATGTAATCAGCCATGGCTATACAAGGTCTTGTATTCGTGAAACTGGTTTCTTGCATTTTAAATTTTAATGTCCATTTCACTAGCTGGTATGTTTGTGCGGAACATGCTTTTGCGCTCTTTTCTGCAAATTTGCCATAAGTTGTTTTCATTTCAAAGTTTAATTCTAATGACTGTCCACAGCACATAATCAGCGCTAACCGGATCACATCCCAAATTTCAAATGAATTCGACGAAGGCATTTGTAGTGTTAGGTAACCAGTTCGTCTGAAACCTTAAGGTGCTAGAGGAAAACCCGAACAGGATCTTATGCTGTTTAACACTCCCATCATACGATACTTTTCACTGACAACGACAAATGCAACTAATACCAATATAAATATCAATATTAACAAACAATATTCTAACATGTAGTTTGTATATTATTTGGTTTCCTATATGTATACACAACTAGATTATCTGCACAGATCAAGTGCAAGTAGATTTTCCATAAAACGATAGCTATAAAAGCGCAGTAATACAGCAAGAATATCATCCCAAGTACAACTTAATAAAACGCACGCACGCACGTACCTTGAAAATGTTCAGTTATTTAATAACTATGTCCTGTAGGTAGGTTTGATCACGGTATGGATGTACAGACGAATCGCTTAATCGCATTAACCGCTCAGAATCAAACAGTATTTTTCGGATAATCGTAAAATGCGAATTAATAATTGATAAAAAATTTAATAATCGTTTATTTAGTGCTTGAATGTGGTTTTTAATTTTTAAAAATTGCAAATGCAACTGTAAACCGTAAAATATATTTATAACAAATATATATTATATATTAAACTAATAAGTAAATATAATTATTTTGTTTAAAATTTTATTATTCAATATTATTAAATTAATAGATTAACCCTCCTTTCATTATACTTCAAATATAATCCATTACTTTAAAATGATTTAAGATTCAAACTCATTAGTTTAGTACATTACTACTAACATTTTATTGTTAGTAGCATATTCGGGTAGCAAAGCACACTGAAATTTGAATTAGTCCGGTAATTTATATTAGTTAATGCCTAATAGCGTGAGACTTTGTTTTTTCCTGAATGTTAACTTATCAAGCAACTCGAACTAACTTTGTAAATGTTTTGATTTTTTTTGTGATTCTTAATATTTTATAGTAAGTGGTTGAACCGCAATCCGAACCGCAAAAAATTGCAAAATCGCAACTGCAGGTGATGCGGTTAACCGCAATCGTATTGCGGATGTAAATTTTCCAAAACTGCTTTTCGTGAATTGGTTTAACTTTTATCTCAAAATCGATCTGATCCAAATTGCGTATACTCCTAAATCACGGATAACATAAAAAGTCAACAAATAGAAAAAGAGAGGACATGGGAAAGAACCGAAGATACGGACACTTATCTTTGACCGAGTTCGAACCGTGAATCCCTTAAATATTGAACTCTTGCTACCAAAATACCCTGGACCAAGTGTGGCCGCCATTCTTGCCTGTTTGCCTTTCGGCTTTAGATTTCTATTTGCTGCTTTTTTAATGAAGATCATTTTTATTTTTCAATCCCAAAAAAATATACTCCTACTATTGAGATTTAAAGTGGTCCAATATGATGGCCCAATTCTTACGAGTCCAAATCGGTGGGCCGATACCCCACAATTTTTCTTCAGTTTTATACATTTTTTACCATTTATTAACTTTAATGTTTATTTTTCCAATTTCTAAAATATAAAAGTACTCACGTTTTCAAATTTAATATATATATACTTAGAAACCGAAATTTGTTATTTGAATTAAAGTATATTAGAATTTATATTTTTTTAAAATAATTTAACACATATTTTATTAGATGGATGATCTTGACTCGAATTAAAGTAGATATCATAACCAAAATTCAACTTAAAACCCTCTTGCAGAGAATAATGTGACAAAACTAATTCAAAATCATACAAATGATAAATATTTAATACGTTCATACTATAATTCCAAATTTCAACTATCATCAAAAATCATTAGATAAATGTAAAAACCTTATGAGAAAATTATTGAAAATCTCTTTTGTATTGTTCAAAGGCGACGAGGAATGTCAAGAATTTGAACCATTGCAACAACACAAATTCCATCTTCAAAGCTAGTCGATTCAAGATGCAAATATTACGTGAGTCCGTAGGATTTAGTCGGTGCGCACCCGAAGGATAACGGCTGCGGGTTACCTACGATCAAAAAAAAGATGCAAATATTATAATTTTACATTAAAAAATTTTGTTATTAAAATAAACTTCAACTTCAATGTTAATTATATTTTACATCGAAATAATTCTTAATTTAAATAATTTTTATTTTAGGAGCTTACTTTTTTTAACGGCAGTTTTTACATTAAAAGTATTTTTCAGAAAAGCTGTTTTTATATTTTAAAAAACAGCTTTTTAGCTTATTTTGCGAAAAAACTGCAACACGTCAAACACACCCTAAGATATAATAGAACTTTTTGAAATTTGAAATTTTTAATATTTGGTTTTAAATTATAAAAATGGTCAAGTTTATGGAATTGATTGGACATGCTCTTATACAAGTTTAAGAATTTATCATAAAATATAAATCTTTAATGAAACATATAACTGTAATTAATTAATTTTTGGAATGTATCAAGA
This sequence comes from Apium graveolens, assembly GCF_009905375.1. Taxonomy (NCBI): domain Eukaryota; kingdom Viridiplantae; phylum Streptophyta; class Magnoliopsida; order Apiales; family Apiaceae; genus Apium; species Apium graveolens. The sequence continues at coordinate 265,061,261 of NC_133654.1, read as the reverse complement.
GCATTAAAATATTTATAATCTTTTTTATTCTGAAAATTCACCTTTATTCTAGTTCTCTTTTCTATACCCATTTCAGAAAAAAAAATTAAAAAAAATAATTCATTGCTGACGTCACTAGACCGCCATGATTGTTAACCTCAACGACCAAAATCTCTATCTCTGTCTCCTCTCTCTGCAACCTCTCTCATGGGGTGGGCTGCACATGGGTCGGGTTGGCCGGGTTAGAGACGATTTTACAACCCGATCCAATTAAATCGGTTTGAAATTTTTTAACCCAACCTGTAAAATATAAGTTTGTAACCCAACCCTACCCGTCGTACATCGGTTTGGGTCGGGTTGCGTCGGTTTGGATGAGTTGAATAATCCGATAAAAAAAATTGAAAACTATTTATTATCAATCATTTTGAAAATTTAAATAAAAATGAAATGTGTATAACTTATAATTATAGTGCTAATATTAAGATTAACATCATAGTTTTAGTAATGTATATCATATCATAAATCACATGCATCCTCGAATAACTTAACCATACATCTGTAAACGAAAATTAATATGCAAACATAAATTGAACAAATAAAATTCTATCATATTACTTAAAAATCTTAATATGATATTGGAGATGGAAAAAAATACACAAATCATTTAAAATATTGTAGTAGTTACGTGAAAACATATCATACATATTAAATTAAAAAAATTAAAATATTATAGTTTTTAGGCGAAAACATATGAAAAAAGGTATATAAATACATATCAAACTTAAAAAAATATATAAAATTATGGAAATTAATGAATCGGGTTGGGTTGGGTTAGAGTAAAAATAATTATAACACGTACCCAACCCATTTATATGATCAATAAACAACCTATCTATAATTCGATTTACGTTGAGTCGGATTTTTCGGGTTGAAAAAGAGTTGGTTGGTCGGTTTGCTTAGTGCCGCAACCATGTCCGTGTGTATCTAACAAACTATACAAACAAACACACATGTATCTATAGATAACTCACCTGGCTGCTACAAATAAACCGGAGTTCCCGGCTTATTTTCTTGATTTTTCTTTTTTCAAACTCTATTTTTGTCAACATTTTTCAACAAAATTTTAATTTCCCACTCTCAACATTCAATCTTTTTGACTTTGATACACTCTAGAACCCAAAACCACCCTGGCCCACATCAAAATTTTCCACTTTTGGCTGCATATGAACCCTAGTTCTTGAACTTTCAAAAAAAAATGTCATTTTTATTTAAATTTTGTGTATTTTTGTAGATTAAGAAAAAGGGTTGGTGATTTAGCTATAAAGTTTTGATCTTTAGTGGAATTGGAGTTGAATTCTAGCTTGATCATTGAGTTGTGTGTGTTTGTGTGTGTGTGTTTTAGATAGATAGATAGATAAATACAAGTGTTTGTGTGTGTAGTTAAGCTAGTTGAAATGGTTAGTGGAAATATATTTCAGTATAAGAAGAGTTCATGGCCTCCTCAAGATTATGTAAACAAGGCAACACTAGAACTTGTAAGTATTTTTTTGAATTTTTGAATTTGGGTTTTTTGAAATATGTTATGAATTATGTGATAAGGCTGTATTGTTGATTTGTTGTTTGTTCTTGTCGATTTCTCGAGTGTATGATATTCGGGAAAATATTGTTGCAATTTTTGTCGATTTTGAATATGGGGGTATTGTTCAGTTTGGTATTATATTATGAATCATGTAATTTGACTATAATATTTTCGGGTAAACATTCATCTATTGCATGTTAGTCAAATTGGGAAAGTGATATATGCTTAGTTTGTTCAAATGGAAATAGCTAGTTCTGAATTATTGGTGTCTGACATGCAAAGAAATACAGTTTGAAGTTGTGCAAGGTAATGTGTTCTGTAACACTTAAGTAAGTTCCGATGATATTTCAGTGATGTAAGAGATCAATTTACAAAGTCTGTTCTGTTTTGTAACATTTAAGTAAGTTCTGATGATATTTCAGTGATTTAAGAGATAAATTTACAAAGGGAAATTATGCGCATGCCCCAGTGAAATAGGAGTATTACTTTAGCTCAAGGAGTCCATAATTCCATCTTGTTGAAGCTAATATACCTAAATTGTTCATGTATTATCTTAGAACATGATCATCCCTTTTCTATGCTCATTAAGGTTCAAATGATCTTATATACTATATATTAGTAGGAGGTTGATTCCTACATATAAATATCATTCTTGCATAGCTCTTCTCTGCTTTCTTTATCCTTCAAAATGACACTAGAATTTCTTTAATAGCTGATGTCATGTTGCTATAGTGAAAGCCAAAAGGAAGCCCGATTACCTGATGTCTTAGCTGGTGTCATGTGTGCCCTTTTTCATTATATATTGTTGTTAATGATCAGGAATATCTTTCTTTATTACATGTCATTTTTTTGTTACCTCTCTAATCAATGTACATCTATCTATTTGGTCAGTTAACTAGCACTGGTTTAGATTCCCTTCTATACTCATATTGGCTATATTTCTGATCCTTGCAGCTTGATTCTGATTGTGCTGCCCCGCCAAAACAAGCATGGAGAAGGAAATTAAACAGCCATGCTAGTATTCTCAAAGAATTCAGTGTTACATTTATGGAGGCAATAAAAATGGTAGGAATCCTCTACCAGGAGCTTGCATATTTCTTCAAAGAAATCTTATATACAGTCTGCACCTATAGTAAATTATCACTTACGTGATTAGCATGTAGTGTCTGATGCTATAACAATTTGCTTCAGGTTCGACTTGGTATACGGCTATGGTCATATGTGAGGGAGGAAGCCTCCCAGGGAAGGGTAATTTTCTCAATATGTAATACTATATACTTGTTCAGAAGTGGAGGAAGTTATTGTCTAAGCTGCAAACATGTAATTTATCTATGCAGAAAGCACCTATCGATCCTTTTACCCGGGAAAGTTGCAAGCCATCAGCATCCCAAGGGGTCCCCCTTGGAGGGATGGGGTAAAGAGTGAGGCTTTTATTTTTTTAACATTTTAATTTAATAATTTGTCTTCGTCTGATGATATTTAAAATTCTTAATATCACAGAAGTGGCAGCATATCTAGAGGTTTTAGAGGTGAATTCAGAAATTTTCAAATTGTTCCTGGTACCTGTGATACTTCTCCTATCATGGCCAATCAGTTCTCTGTAAGGCTCTTCATTTTTCCTTGTCACTACTGTACATGACATTTGAACAAACTAGAATATGTCTCCCTAAACATTGTATATTTGTAAGAAGTTTTCCTGCAAGTTTGAGTCACTATAATATAAGAAGAATGACCTTTTGCATCTGGCGTCATTACAATTCTTAAAGTTAGTTTCTTCACATTGACAGACATTTAGGTAACTCAGTGCATGTTGAGGTGGCTCTGAAGTAGTAAAATAGTTCCTATCGCGTTATTCATATATTTGTAGCAAAAATATCAGAACTTTTTCTTCTCTATGACACAGATATTTATATCTCGGGATGGCGGAAGGAAAAAATATGCATCTGTCTTATCCCCAGGGAAACATGAAAATTTAGGGTAAGGAAATTACTTCTACATTTATTTCAAACTTTAATGGTCAGTGCTGCAATTTCTCTAGTTGATATGATTGCTCAGCATTATGATTCCAAAAACCTATTTTATATGTGTGAGTGTTTCTCTAACAAATAAATTATATAGAATAATTAAGAGGGTATCATTTTTAAGTTTTCCAACTGCAAGCTCATTTTTTCCCATGTTACTAAAAGCTGTTCAAAGTAAGCCGTGTCAGTCTTTGAACTTACAGGGAATCGTCGTATGAGGGTATATCATCATGGGGTTGGAATTTGAGTGGTCAACATTCGACATATCATGCACTGTTTCCAAGGGCATGGACAGTATATGATGGTATTGTCAAACAAGTATTCCCTTTTCTTCTATATTTGACTACACCCCCCCCCAATGTATTTTTTACTTTATTTATAATTTTCAGGTGAGCCAGATCCAGAACTAAAAGTATCTTGTCGCCAAATATCGCCGTTTATACCACATAATTATCAGGATAGCAGTCTTCCTACGACTGTCTTTGTTTATACGGTAAGCAAGTTAAATTTTTTATTAGCAATTCCAGATGGGTGCTTTGAGAAATATGCACACGAATATATTTTCTACCTTAAAGCTTACTTTCTGATCTCAGCAAGGTGTTTGTGCTTCATTTATAAACACACTGAAACTTAAGTTGATACATAAACCGAATTGTCTTTTGTAGTGGTGTAGCCACTTAGAGCTGAGGGTTGGCATTGGTTCTTAGTTTTGTTGTTCATATCTTTTGTTCTCTGATAACCTTTAAGTTCTAATAATTTATGCTTACTTCAGTTTCTTATTATATATTAGTAATGTATGTAATCATACTAATTTTTTGTTATTTTTCTTCAAGTATTTTAGTTCTGTTCTACTTAAATTGTTGTTTCTTTGAATTAGAATATAACTTTATCTTGTAAAATGAACTATTAATATGAAAACACATTTTTAGACAAAGGTGGCTTCCCCCAACTAAAATCCTGGTTCAGCCACTGAAAGACCCAACAGAACATTTTGTTTTAATGCTTTGATTATTGAATTGTTGTCTGTTTGTGTTTTAGTTGGTGAACACCGGGAAGGAAAGGGCAAAAGTCAGCCTTCTTTTTACGTGGGCGGTAAGTTTGTTTTCCTGCTTTAGCTGTTTTGTTCTGACACTGAGCAGACTAATAAGTAGGTCTAACATGACACAAATGTCTGTATTCCACAGAATTCAATTGGAGGAATCTCTCACCTATCTGGAGATCATGTAAATGAGCCTTTCAAGTTAGTATAGATAAAACAAAATATTTTCTTGAAATTTACCCTATTTTCTTATGAAGTTTCGTACTTTTATGCATACATTTCCCCCCTCTTTTTGTAGGGCTGAAGATGGAGTGTCTGGTGTACTTCTACATCACAAGTAAGTTACTGAACCTTTCTTTTTCCTCCTCCTGCTTGCTCTTTTTTAATTGCGAATTATACAATCGAGAAAGTTGACGACATCTCATATTAAGGTTTGGGTGTTTGCAGAACTTCAAAAGGAAACCATCCAGTTACATTTGCTGTTGCAGCATGTGAAACTCAGAACGTCAGTGTTACGGTTTTACCATCTTTTGGCCTGTCTGAAGGAAGTTATCCTACAGCAAAAGCCATGTGGGGAAAAATGGCACAGGTAATAATTTTGTCATTTACTAATCACAGTTTCTGAATTTGAAGTTATAAGAATATATCTGTTTATCAACTACTGAATGCAGTGATAGGTTGCCTGAATCTAATAGAACAATTCCTCTCATACAAAATTATTTGCCTTCTTCAGTGTTAAGCGATACAACAAATCTTCCTTCTAATTGTTTATAATTGTTTATTTGAGTTCTTTTGAGCGAAGTTACTTTTCTGTATTTCGCCATTCCCCGTTATAAGTTAACTGATTAAGATTAATGTTGGAAAGTTATATTCTCATAATGTTATGATTCGTTTAATGGATATTTTGTACCAGTTTCCACCCACAAAGCAGTGGTGATTCTTTGTAGACTTGGGTAGATTAACTGCAGAAAAACCAATGCTCCGAGGCTTTTTTAACTGCAGAAGGGAGAAATAAATATTTGATTGAAACTGAAACAAAACTCACAATTTTTAATAACAATCAAAGTGTATGTTATTCTAATATGCAAGTATTACATCAATATTATTGCAATCAAACCAAAATATAGATTTTAATAGTAACAAATTCTTGGACCAAGGCCCATAAACAATTGGGCTTGTGATAAATAATCTAGATAACTAGACTCAACATATAACCTATTAGATATATACAATTTCTGTCTACTAAACTCAAAAACTATTTAACAATAAATATTAGTAATATTTTCAACTTCTACTCCTCGTCATTTACTGTATGGGATAGCACTTTACATATATTAACAATTCCCCTCTATTGTACATTTCTGTTTGTGTTTACAGAATCATCAATAATTCAATATAGATGCCTTTCCATTCGCTGATTTTTCCTTGTGTTTCTCCAGGATGGGTACTTTGATAGAGATGAATTTGATGCTGGACCAAGCATGCCTTCATCACCTGGTGAGACGCGTTGTGCTGCGATTTCTGCTACAGCATGGGTTGAGCCGCATGGGAAGTGTACCATGGCATTTGCTCTCGCGTGGTCATCCCCAAAAGTAAAATTTAACAAAGGGAAATCGTATCATAGGTACATTTGTGCTACATTCTTCATTTACTCTTTTTCTGAATATCTTCAACTGTCCTTGCAGTTTTATGCTTCTGAGTAGCCACTTCTATATCGAATGGTTTTGTAATCATGTTTGCTTGATTGGGAAGGTTTTCAAATAATTTATTCCCACCCATACCTGATTATATTTTCTTTTTCTGTTGGAACGGACAGCCACAAATTTGTTTGGTTATGAATCTGTCTCATTTACCACAACTAGTTTAAAACAATTTTCTGCTCTTCTATATAATTTATTATACTTTTGTCGAGTCATCAGTTAGTCCCTCCTTTTCAAAATAGATGTTCGCTCGGACATTTCAAATTCAAGTTTGGATCATTTTAAGTTTCACATTGGCAATGTTTTTCTTTGATCTTAGTCATCACTGCAAGCAGAATCTACCAAGTAGGTACAAGTTATAACTGTTTACTTGCAACGTTATCAACTTAATTAGAAGCCCAGTCAATATAGCATGTAAAAGAAAAAAAATCGGTGTATTTTTAGATAAGATTGAGTTTTAGTGATTGAATGTATTATGAAACTTAATAATTTATCCCTCTATATATGCGCACATCATGAACTGAGACATTGATTTAGCATTTATCTGGTTCAGGAGGTACACTAGATACTATGGAACATCTGAAAGGGCAGCATCGAATTTAGTCCATGATGCGCTAACAAGTATGTATTCGTGTGTTCTTAAAGTATATTAATCCTTTTATTTATAATAATACTATATGTTGTAAATTCCTCTTGTGAACCTGCATACCACTCAAGCAAATGGAGATATTTATGAACATGTTGATCCAATATATTCTGGCAGGCATTAAGACAGACACCCTAGCATTGTATCATATCGACATCTTGTCGATTAAAGTGAGGAAACATCATTAGTACTTGCAAACCTTAACAATAGTCAAGTCAGTTTGATACTTCAAGCCGAAATCCAGACTATTCACTTTGAAACAAAATAATTGATGATCTTGTCAGATGAAACACCCAGCAACAGTTAACATGGGTGACAACTCTTCAGTCCCACTGTTCTACCAAAGCACACTTCTACTCAAACTTCAAACTTTAGAATTTTTTTTATCTCAGTTTTATAAAAACATTCAGAATAATTACCAATTCTAGTTAAGCTTATTTAATTAAAAAATAAAGATAGATGACTTCACCCGTCGCCATGGCTGCCAGCAAAGGGTTTTGAACTCCATGTCAGTCCTAAACTGATGCCAAAACAAGATTGAACTGTCCAGAACACTATTGAGTGTAATTCTAATTGAACGTTTTGAGTGGGAACCACCATGATCTACCTTGGGAAAATAAGAACTGAAGCCCTCAACTTCATTTTATTTTTTCTTTGTAGAATTTTCACTTTAATTTTATTATGCTTACATCGTAAATGCCAGTTACTGTAACATTACAGCCACCAACCTTTTAGCTACATTCAAGATGAGCATGTTATTACATCGACAGAACTTGCCAATGGATTGACCTGTTACTCTATTTTAGTTATGTTTGGTGGAACTAAAAAGATCTTGTATCATATAATATCTAAAAGTGACAAGGCTGCCATCATTTTTGACATATCTTTCAGTTGTGCTGATCATCTTCTGTATGCAAATTTCCCATGAGACCTTTTTCATTTACATCTTCAGATTATAAGCGGTGGGAAGAAGACATTGAGAGATGGCAAAATCCTATCCTCAACGATGATAGACTACCGGAATGGTAAACCAATATGAACTATTTACATCTGTGGTTACTGATAAATTTTCTTTTATACTAATTTCTTTTTTATCTGTTTCGCTTAAATTTGTGCTCCATCGTCAGAGTACTCGCATACTGTTACTTTTTGTCTCCTTGGCTATTTTTAATCTTAATAATGTCTATCATTGACTATACGACTAACCAGCATCAAGCTCTCTATGCTTTGAATCCCTGAGTGAATTCTAAAGCACAAGTTATCCTTGTCTCATGATCTATCGAAAGAATTAGCGAAGGAAAAATCATATTGGGTATCTAATATTAAAGAATTGTGTACTTCATATTTTACCTATCATTATTGCTTTGATTATGCTTTTGTGCCTCATTCCCCTTGTGTGCCAAAGTGATCCGTTCTATACTTTCCAACCTAGAAGGCTATGGTAGATCGATTCAACTTTGCAAGACCCGCCTACTAATTTTGTTGACAGTTTCGACAAAGGAAAAGAAGAGTATACCCTTCCACTAATGTACCATCTGATCTTTTTCAGGTACAAATTTACATTATTCAATGAGCTCTACTTCTTGGTTTCTGGGGGGACAGTTTGGATTGGTATGCACCTGAACTTAAATATATTGTTAGTTTGTGTTTACAAATTTCAGTCGCAAGGCATTTGTACCAACATAATTGGGTGGGTTGGTTTTTTGAAAATTCCAGATGAAGAACTACATTTTTTGTACTTTCTAAGGGATATGTATACTGTTTTCTGTCATCTTGCGTATATAAAGTTGGCACCTGTCAAGAAAAATTTTAATATACACCATCCAATGATTCAAGTGTTAATGTCTTGCATTACTGTGAAGCTTTACATCCTGCAATATGACATGAATGACCTTGGCATAATAGATTGTTATCAATGTTGTGTACTGTAGTCTGAATCCTGTAGTGGGATACAAAGAATTACAAGACAAAATAATTACATCTATAAAATATACTTCATGTATTAAACCATAAAGATTAATTTTTTATTATCGCTGATTGAAATAAGACCTACGAACAAAATTCCAGGTATAAGCACTAGTAATGTTAGATAGCAAGCTGCAAAATGGAAAGTTATATAAGGTCCATAAATAACACAATATACATGTAGTGAAAAATCGTAATTCTAATCATTAAGGGATAACTGATGCTAGCTATCTTATCACATTGTAAGTTTGTAACAAATAGCTCGCATTTAAGATTCACTTCACGTAATAGATATGCTTCCTTGTTATATCGTATCTTATTTTTCTTGTATTATATCATATCGTAAGATATGTCTAACATATCATAGGACACAACTATTGTTGATGTATAGATATGACATATTCTAGATGTAATCTTCTTCCTTGTACTCGGTGTTGTGTGCTCCTAATCGTCATATTGATAAATCATTTATTTACGCTGTTAAAATAGCACTAACGATGGAACTCTGTCTTTTCTTCAGACTCTGCATTGCCAGCTGCACACGTTAGCTCTGATCATCCTCAGAGGAAAACATTAAAGTACAGAAATGATGTAGTTGTAGAAAATATAAAGAGTCATGGTTCTGATAGTAATATTGAGAATAGTTCAACAGGTGATGTTGAAAGCTCTCATACAGGATGTTCTGATGAAGATGGTTCAGTAATTTCTCAGGGAGAAGAGAAAGAGGACCACATTCAGTACCCTTCTCGTGAAATTAACACGGATGATGTGGGTAGATTCTTGTATTTAGAAGGTGTGGAGTATATTATGTGGTGTACATATGATGTTCATTTCTATGCATCTTTTGCCCTCCTTGAGCTGTTCCCCAAAATTGAATTAAGTATTCAGCGGGAGTTTGCAAAAGCTGTGCTATTTGAAGATAAAAGAAAAGTAAAATTTCTATCCGAGGGTAACTGGGGGATTCGTAAGGTTAAAGGAGCAGTTCCTCATGATCTTGGAACTCATGACCCCTGGCATGAAATGAATGCATACAATATACATGATACTAGTAAGTGGAAGGATCTGAACCCAAAATTTGTGCTTCAGGTGTATAGAGACTTTTCCGCAACAGGGGATTTTACATTTGGAACTGATGTATGGCCTGCTGTTTGTGCTGCAATGGAGTACATGGAACAGTTTGATCGGGACAATGATTGTCTTATTGAAAATGATGGATTTCCAGATCAGACATATGATGCTTGGACAGTTCATGGTGTAAGTGCTTACTGTGGCTGTTTATGGCTTGCTGCACTTCAAGCTACAGCAGCAATGGCCTTGCAAGTGGGTGACAACTTTTCTGCTGAAAAATACAAAAGAAAATTTTTGAAAGCAAAATCGGTATTGGAAACAAAATTGTGGAATGGTTCTTATTTTAACTATGACAGTGGGTCAAGCAGTAATAGTAAATCGATCCAAGCTGATCAATTGGCTGGGCAATGGTATACAGCATCTTCAGCATTGCCAAATCTCTTTGATGACATAAAGATCCAAAGTTCTCTTCAAAAAATATATGATTTCAATGTAATGAAAGTCGGTGGAGGAAGAATGGGTGCTGTCAACGGAATGCATCCTAATGGAAAGGTGGACGATTGTTGCATGCAATCGCGTGAAGTATGGACGGGGGTTACCTACGCTGTGGCAGCAACCATGATTTATGCTGGTATGGAAGAACAGGCTTTCACTACAGCAGAAGGTATATTCCATGCAGGCTGGTCAGAGGATGGTTTTGGGTAAGTTTTATAAATTCACTGAACAAAATGCACCTCTTCTCGATTTGTATCGTAATCTTTCTTCTTTTTTCAAGTTACTGCACTCTCTATTCAACTGCCCTGGATGGAGATGTTAACAAATGCAGATAGGGTCAATTTTGGCTCAGGCATGTACCAGATACTTTGAAAAATAAATATTAAAAATGCCAAAAAAAACTATCTACTTATCCAGACGCAGAAAGGTCGTTTTGGCTAGGTCATGTGTAAGATTTTTCAGAATATGTATAAAAATGGCGTGGATAGTAGAATGCTCCAAGCTATAAATAGCTGGTGCAGCCAGGATGCTAAGCTGATCCTAAAATAATTAATAGCTATACGGTTAGAATGTTGATTTATTTGTAATGCATATGTCTAGACCCAAGTTAAACTCATATACAAAATTCTTGGATATGCAGATACGCCTTCCAAACTCCGGAGGGGTGGACAATGGACGGGCACTTTAGATCTCTAACATACATGAGGCCACTTTCAATATGGGGAATGCAGTGGGCTTTATCTTTGCCTAAAGTGATTCTTGATGCACCTCGTGTCAACATCATGGACAGAATCCAGCTCTCTCCTCAGAGTTCTCGATCTCATCATGCAGAGACAGGTGTCAGAAAGATAGCCGAGAAAGCAAAGTGCTTTAGCAATTCAGTGTTTCGCTGTGATTGCTGATATTTAACAAAGTATTAGATGCAGTTCTCTTTTGCTTTTCTGTATCAAGGTTTTAGAAGCAAGGAACAAAATTGTGGACTCGCAGTATGTCCATTTTGGATTTCCGTTACTATATTGCATTAGTTTAGAGCGAAGCCTTAAATCTGTAAAGCACTATAGTGAGGTAGATGCAAATTAGGATCAAAATGTAGTGATATAGTGAGCTTGGGGTTTGATTGACATAATTTCTGCCTTGAGAATTTTGTGCATAGAATATATCAATGGTAAATGCTATAGATCCCAAAAAATGTTCAAAACATTTTTTTGGAATACTCACTTCTATATGATCACCTAGTCGAGGTACACAAGTAGCTTTTCGTAAAAACACGAAATATTCAGCTTCGGAAAAAAATCTCAAGGGCAACAAAAACATTAGAACCCCAGTAAGAATAAAAATATGTAACAGTTCAGCATCTATACCTTGGTAACCTTCAACTCCAGCTCTAACAGTTGTGGCACCATTTTTTTGGTGTTTCAGAGTATAATCAATAATGTGATACTCCCTCCGTCCATAAAAACATTTCCTCTTTATGTTGGACACGTTTGCCAATGCACACTTTTGATCGTTAATATCTTTAAATTCGTATTAGTATTAAATATAAAAATTTCACTACTGATAAATACGAATCCAACGAGATCACTCATGACTATTTTTGATATTATAGATTAGACGTAAATTAGTAGTTAATCGCTTACCGTGAACAGTACCGAAAGTAAAAAAAGGAAACGTATATTGGGACAGAGGGAGTACGAAATATTAGATGAACAGTAGCTAGAGGAACATAATATGATCATAAGCAACTACATTATTACAAGATCAAATGGATAAACTGGTTCTACATGAGCACAGCTGCCAGGGTTCTTAGACACCATGTAGCCAAAAAAAACGAATTGAATACTAATGTTTTATTTAGATATAATCAGGTCTTATTCCAGAAAAATAGACTAATTCGAAGTACATAGTAATTATAAGTAAAATAACATCTTCCAAGATATGCCACATTTAAAGACAAAGCAACATCATCTTCTTTCAAATAACACAAGTAAGAATGTGGCAGCATTAGAAACTAATATATGAAGAACAACTAGTACGAAGTTCAAATACAGCATTCATATTTTGAAACATATAGCAGCCGCGGAAGGGAAATATCTAAATAACAAGAACAAGACTCGAGTTACACAAACATGGTCAATTCTGGCCTGCTGTAAATGTTGCTCTCCTCGTCATCAAGTGTGGGGTAAGCAGCGACGAGTGCATCTTGAGCGCCAATATAGAGTGAGTTGTAAATTTTCCAGTATACTTCTCTAACCTTTCTTGCTGGATGGAACAGTCCTTGTAGACAGTAGTTAAGTACAACAGCAGCACCCAATGCAACCCTCATCCCTTCAATGGCTTCCATTACAGCATTTATAACATGAGGTGAAGTCTCGAATATGTTTGGCCACACATAGTTCATCAAGTGAACCAAAGCGTCTTCACATCCCAGTCCAGCCACACCCAAAGCCATGTGCTTGACAGCTGAGGCAGCAGTCTGCCTGTGAACCAGATCTCTGTCCATGAGAGCATCTTCGAGCAATGGAGTCACAGCATATATGTAATCTTTACCCATTTCACCAATATACTCAAAAAGGAAGGACAAGGATTTCAGAACACCATTCTGCACATTTAGCTCAGGAACACGATACTCATTCATCAAAGCGGGTAGAACTGTAAACGGAGAACAAGTTTCTGCAACTATGGCAATTGCCACTGTTGTACAAACACGATTCTGGCGTTCCTGAACTTTAAGATTGTTCAGCAAGGTTGCCAGTACATCTTGCGGTCCAATTGCTTTTGCAATGTACCCAAAGGTGTTCACTGTTGCCCGGCGAATTCCCTTTTTGTGGGCTTTAAGCATCTCAAGAAGCTCAAAGCAGATCCTCATCCACTCCCTTGCAGGAACAAACTCTGCTCCACGATCAGCAATTCGACCAACAAGATCAATACAGTTCTCTTGAACCTTCTCGTGCCGATTCTTCAAAATTGGGGTCAGTCGAGGAAGCAAATCCTTGATTGGAGGAGTCATTTTTGTCATACCAATAACATTCACAATTGCTTTTAGGGCCCCCAGTATTGATCCCAAGACTTCAGGGTATTCTTCTCCTAGGTACTCATACAAGACAACCCCAAGATGCCCCATGAGTTGCTCTTCTTGACACTGTTTCATGACCACAGCAATCCGAGAAATGAGATCTGCTGCCTGCTGCCTTACCTTTGCACTCTTATTATTCAAACGCCACTTAATTGTACCACATATCTGGGGAAGGTAAGGCTTCACCCTCTGCCCTAGAGAATTCACAACTGCCCCGAACCCATTAAGCATCACATTAGCATCGTCACTGGTCTGCTCCTGGAATGCATACAGAATGCCATCAATCAGAAGCTCTTCCAAGCGGGCATCGATGTCAGATGCACCCAAATCAGCTACGACCTTCTCGATTGTCTCCATAACCATTCGCCTATAAGGCTCACTCTCGTCTTTAAGGTCTTCCACTATTCTTCCGACAATATCAGCAACTCCAACTTTATTTGCCACTTCAACAGTTGTCTCAACAAGCTGCTTATAATTTCTACGATCCAAAGCCATCCTTCGAACCCAAAAGTTCCGGAAAAATTCAGGCAAGATATCACTTCGAATATAGTCAGCCTCAACACCTTCAGTGCTAACGCACTGCTTGACCACTTTCAGCACAATCTTCTTCATTTCTTCATCAGGTGACTGAAACTCACGGATCAAGATAACCATGACTTCCTTTGTATAGTAGCTTGCATAAATAGCATCCATCAGTGGTATAATGAATCCAATTGCCTTCAAAAAGGCAGCCAACACTTTTCCACGGTGTGACCTAATACCCTTCCACAGCGGCTTCAAAACCGAATCAAAGCTCTCAATACCATATGGAGCAGAAGCCTCAGCAAGAGCAGCTAAAGATAATGCTGTGATAGTTCTGACCTTCTGATTTTCATCATTTAGACCATGTTCAATGATTTCTACAAGAGACCGCAAGTGAGGAAGGACAGCGCAGCCTATCAGTATAGCAATTTGCTGAACAATCTTAATACCGGTGTGACGAGCTTGCCATGACTTCTTACTTTGACATACAGCTTTCAGAAACGGTAATAAGGCAGGAATCCCGAGAGCTGATGCAACAACACTAAAGGCTCTTGCAGTGGTGTTTCGAACATACTCATCAATGTTATCAATATCAGGACGCATAGCAGCAATCATTGTGGCGAGACCAGCTGCCTTGCTGAGATTAGAAATAATTTCTCTTCCCTCCACACGGGCATAGTAATCCTCATCAATTAACAAAGGCTCGATAACCACGAGGATTTTGTGTACATAAGGACGTACCAACTCATCGAGCTTATATAATACTCTATCGATGACCTTCACCAAAAGATGTCTCTCCTGATCTTCCAGGGTGGGTTGCATAAGAAGTGGCAGAATTCGATTAAACAACGGGCCAGCACCAAACTCTCGAGCCTTATCAGTGAGCTGTCTCAGAGCTGTTTTGCGCTGCGGAGGCGTTCCATTCTTCACCTTAAGCAATAGTTTCATAATTTTTCGCTCTTTCTGCTCATCAGGAGAGAGTTCTTCTTCATCCTCCTCATTCAGCAAAGCTCCGAAGTACTGGTAATCTTCGGGTTTCATGAATGGCAAACCACCAGGCAATTCTTTTGGCACATCAAATTGTTGGCCCCTATTCTCCTCAGGAATTGCATAAAGTGGAGTTCCCATCGGAGTCGGGGTAGCAAGTAGCTTCCTTGCAGGTGTTCTGATAGGCACATAAGAAGCTGGAGGATCTAATACTATATATCCCTCTTGAGGGAACATTGAATCAAGTTCTTCATCGGTCAACGGCCGATTTCTGTCTTCAATATCTTTCTCCCACCTCAACAAGTTATACTGCTCAGGGGTGATAGCACCTCGCATGTTTATAGCACCAGGAGTTGGTGTAGCAAGTTCAACTCCTCCAACAGGAGTCACACCTGGAGTGTAAGCTGCAGCTGGTGTGGCACCAGGTGTAGCACTTCCCATGGTTGCAGGTGTCTCATCCCACCTTGACCTTTGACGTTTTGGTGTAGGGGTCGCCATCCCACCAAGCTTTGGTGTAGCATCCCAAGTCATTCCAGCTGGTGTAGCACCAGGAGTTAAACCACCACCAATAGGTGTAGCATCTGAATCAGCAACCCTTCCCGGAGTTGGAGTCTCATCCCACCTGTTTTTCCTGGACAATGACGGGGTTGCATCACCCACCCTTCCAGGTGTAGGCGTTGCATCCCACCTTCCAATACCTGGAGTTGAGTCGGGCAAATCCCAATCAGAAGCAGCTTTAGCTTTCTTAGCATCTAAATCCCCCTGAGATTGATCCCACCTATTTTTTCTCTTCTGTGTTGCTTGTGCATCAGCAGGTTTCTTCTCCTTCTCCGCCTCCTCTTCTTTCTTCTTATCAGCAATCAATTTCAGTGTCTCCTCTTTCCTCCTCTTCAAAGCCTCCTCCCTCATAACATCGGCATAAGTCCTAACAGAAACATCTGGAGTCTTATCCCCATTTGCAAATGCATCATGTCTCTCTGGCGATATCACCCTATTCAGCCTTCTCCGCCTATAATCATCCTCCCTATCAATAATCTTCTGTGGCTTCTTAAACCCCAATGCCTCATCATCATCCCCACCTCTCGGCATATCATTCATGATTGACTTAGGAGCCGTGTAAGACACAAGCCTCCTAGGAACCTGCGAATCGACAGTGTCAAGATTCTCTTCGTCCTCATTAACAGGAATAGATTTCTCATATCCCTCGAAAGGATTGTTCCCTCCATAAAGATCAGTATCAAAAGTAACAGAATTGAGAGATGCAAGCTGTTCAGATGCTAGCTGCTGCTCCAGCTTCTTCCTCTCTTCCTGTGCCTTTGCAATCTCCGCGTCCATTTTTCCGCTCAGTACCCTACAATTACCAAATTACAACAAAAAACATAAAAAAACCAGATCAGTAACACGTAACAAATAAAACCAGGTATTTAAATGGATTATATATAGGGTATGGATTGGTTAAATGAGAAAACCAGGGTTGACCGACAGACCTGGCTCCAGGTTTTTTAAGAGCTGTTTCGTATTTTGTCCGGTTTTTACCAGAAGCCTCAACAAGAATCCTCAAATATTACCTCTAATTCAACACTCTACAATCACTGAATCACAAAAAAAAAATTCCAAAAATTAAATCAGTACACCTTAAAAAACTAAACAATCAAAAACTAAAAGCACTTCCAAATAAACTCCTAATCAAACATATATTATACACACATCTATAGTTTTACAAAAACCAATCCTAATTAACGCTTGCAATCGAATTTTCCGCACTAAATCAAATAAATTTAAAAAAAATTGAACACTCTAAAGTCTCAATTACACATATCTCTCTCTCTCTCTTCAGGAGGAAATCTCTCTCAGCGCATCTCTCTCTCTCTCTTTCAAAGCAAATCTCCCATTCTCTCCCTACTCTCTCCCAAAGCAAATCTCTCTCTCTCTGTATCTCTCTCTGTCACACATATTTTCACAATACTAACCCTAAATCAAGCACAATTCCCAATTAATCCCCCAAAAAAGCTCAAAACAATAAAACCCTAATTCACAAACCCTAATTCATCAAATCAACATCAAAAAATACAAAAACTCATGTAATCAAAAACAGATACGCATATATTACCTCTCTCTCTCTCTCTCTCTCTCTCTCTCTCTTTCAAAGCAAATCTCCTGTTCTCTCCCTACTCTCTCCCAAAGCATATCTCTCTCTCTTTCTCTCTCTCTGTATCTCTCTCTAGCACACATATATTTCACAATCCTAACCCTAATTCAAGGCACAACCCCAATAAATCCCCAAAAAAACTCAAAAAACAATCAAACCCTAATTCACAAACCCTAACTCATCAAATTAACATCAAAAAACACGAACAACTCATGTAATCAAAAACAGACACATATACATACACAAACCAGCAGAACAAGATTAAATACGAGAAATCAGTTAAGTTCATCAAAGGCGTAAAATTGATGCATGTATTTGTATGTATAATAATTAATAATTGGATTAAATTGAGATGAGAAAAGCTAGGGTTTAGAGACTGACCTTGCTTTGGTCTTTAGTTTTGCTTTGAGGCTCGACGAGAGGCCGAGATAGATCTTTGTTTTGTGTGTAACATGAGCCGTATATATAATAAATTTATTAATTATTAACTCGATGTATTCAATTAGAATTTTGAAGAATTTTTACGGATTTTGAAAGTCATGCACTATTCAATTTGGATCTTTTAAAATTTAAATATTTTATAACCCACGTACAAACTAACCTATTATACAGCTAGATCCCCCTAATTGTAGCAATACGTTCAAATTTTTTTGAATTTTAAAATTTAAACATCTTATCTAAGGAAAGATTTGCATTATTTTCTCACATCTGTTACAACACTAATTCAATGATAATTATTGGTTTCCTTTTTCTCTCTCATTCTTTATTTACACATTCAATTGTTTTTTTTAAAATTCAAATTTCTTTAATTATCTCATATCCAATCAAATTACTCAATTAATATTATATGTGTGCGTGCTCAAGATCCACAATTTTAGCCACGAATACGATAAAACTATCTATTCAAATATATCTACCTTCAAAAACTACTATTTCAAATTATATCAGACATTTATCTCTCTTATTCTTTTATTTTCAATTTTTTTTCTTTTTATTCGACTTTTTACTCTTTTTTTTGTAATTTTAGTATAATTTTTTGTATTGATTTGATATGTCGTCTCTTTTACTCTTTCTTTTTTGTAATTTTAGTATTACAAAAATTATTTTTCAATGGTTCCATTTTTACATTATTTTAATTATTTTTCAATGGTTCTATATATATTCTTAAAGGCTGCTATTACCCATATAAGATTTACCCACTAATTTACCCATGACTCATAATCCATAACCCATTTTATTTTTTTACACATAAAACTTTATATTATACAGATATCCATGAATCTTTCACATTTAAATTTATCTTAACCCATATAAAAACTAATCTAACATATCAATTTAGACACTTAAACTGCTCCCTGATTATAACAACTAAATAATATGTTTGAATTTTTTTGAATTCTATTCATCGTAAACTATGTTACAAACAAACGATTTCTCCCAGATTTATTATTTTTTTTCTCTTTCTTCTTCTTCTTCTTCTCTCTCAGTTCCTTCGTGTGTGTGTATAAATATTCGTAATGTATGTGTGATTTGTTTAATTTGTTTGATTTGTGCAGGATAAAGATATAATTGATTATACATCAATTATTTCGAAATTAATGTATTTAGATATGTGTTTGTATTTGTGATTATCATTGTATCTATTACAAAATTGTATTTCTGTAATGCTTTCTCTTATCTTTTTGATATTTGTGTTTACATGTTGGAGTGATTTTTTATACTTCTTATATTTCAATTTCAGGGGATTATCAAGACTCAAATAACTCATCAATGTTTGAGGCGATTGATAGTTTCATATCCCTCACTCCACCGGTATAGTTACTTTGTGTATTACGAATATGCAGACCTCTCATGGAAAAGGGTAACCATTATGGTTCATTAATTGATTTAAAGTATGTACAAGTTTTAACCATAGTTTTTTGTATATTTTTTGGATCATTTTTTTTGCACTCCAACTGTTTGATTTATTCCTAAACAACTTCATTTCGATTTTTTTGTTGTTTTCTCGCATAATGTTATACTTTTATTGTTGTATTTGATTTTTCTCATTTTTTGTTAATTGTAGAACTTGGTGGATTATTTTCCGATTATATTGTTCTCCATATTGGTTTTGATTTGTGCAGGCGCGGGGATGAATCTCACTATGTTTTCAACAAATTTTAAGTCAGGTGTGCACGACTATCTAATTTCACCGTATTTTTGTCGAGTTTATATCCTTTTGTCCAATTTTAATATAAATAAATAGTTCCAGGCTACTATTCCATAACCGTGCACTTAAGATTATGTAGTTTAATTACTGGTGAGATATTATGTTGATACTCATTTGATTTTATGTTGATAAAATATACAGGTTGGGAGAAATATCAAGAGATTTAAAGTCAATATTTCTTTTCGCCTTTATTGCTTTAGGATTATTCTTGATTATGTTGATATTATGTTGATACTCAATTAATTTTATGTTGATAAAATATACATGTTGTTATAGCATTGTTTTTGATTATGACAAAAGTAATACATTTTATACCACTTTTTCTCCGATTTTTCTACCTTCCCTTTCTCCGATTGGAATAAGAAGTGATGAATGAACTTACCGAGGCAAATACCAATTTCTTATTACGATGAGATAGTCTGTCATATTAAATTTGAAGTAACTCGATCACAAGGAATTGCTAGAAGTAATGACCTGAGGATTGCAGAGATATTGTATTATATTTAATGTTTGTACTTGCAAGATTTACTGATTTTTCAGAATTACATGAACTGTGGAGCATATTTAAAGAGAGATTTTGGAAGTCAATTGAATTATATATGCCAGTAAAGAGGTGATTGTCCATGTTCAAGTGTATATAACATGCTTCATATGATAAAATTTCAAATTTTTAAATCTTTTTATAGTAATTGAATATCCCTTGAAAAATAAGATGTTAATATATGCAGTCAGGATTCCAATTATCTTCTTTCATCTTAATGCAGTTGTGGATAATTTGAGGCAAAGTTTCAATTCTAATCGCAAATGGGACACATCTTTATCTCTACATCAGCACAATCGCCATCAGCAACAAAAACATTTTTCTTGGCATATAATTCAACAACAGAGTCTATTTGAGAAATAAGGATGAAACTTATATACAGGTAAGAGTGCTAGAAATTTTACTAATATACCAAAAATTTAAGTCATACTTAAAATTTAAATTTAGGAGTCTATGATGTGGAATACATACCATGGTGTATACTTTCGTTTTAGATTTCCCTCCATGACACATCACTACTACAAATTTAAGCTTAGGATACACCAACTTACATAGACTTTTTCTTATGTGCTAGCCTAGAAAGACACTTGTACATCATATTTTTAATAAACGCTATACAAGGAATTAAAAATGAAACTGGAAATATATAAAAAGTAAAAGAAAATTACTAGCATAGCTTTTATCTGTGAAGGGCTATCCAGGCTTCAACTTCGATAGCGTTTAGACAAACGCCATTGAAGATCGCATATTTTAAGTAATTTGTAATATTTGTTTTATTAATTTTTGGATACTATTATAGCGCTTTTAGAAAAGCTGTCTATACAAATGTTTTCTTAGAATATTTCTTTTTATTTTGAGTTTAATTAAACCTCTATTTTATCTTTAAAACCGTTTCTTTTTCTATCATTTCTTCGACACATTCGCACAGCAAGGAGCTTCCGTTGAGCCAATTCGTCAAATTCGTGGAACATCCCACGGAAAGCATCTCTGGTTAGGTTTCTTCATCTAGATCTTTGTCTCAGTCGATTTGTGAGTATTTGATTTTTGAGTTTTTAATTTTAGGGTTTTTATTTGGGCTTTTCTTAATTTTTTCGATTTCAATTTTAGGATGTTTGTTTGGGTTCTTCAGTCAAATTGGATTCTATTTAATTTCTAGTTGTGCTTATGTTGAGCAGTTCACAATAATTTCTTTTTTTTTCTCGAGGACTACTGGAATCAAGTAATTCTATGAATGAAATTGAAATATGCCGAAGTGTCGATACCTTCCGGAAATGATGTGAATTTCCTAATTAGCAGGGGTTTATGATGAGATTTTGTTTTGTAATATAAACTCACGTATTTTCTTTTCCAACTGTTATATACAACTTTTTATAATCATATTATTATGTCCCCCATGATTATAACCCCCGCCAAGACCATAGGTGTAGCAATGCAAATATGTTTCAATGTTTTTGTTTGCTCAATTTAGATTTTTCTTAATCCAACAACGGACATGTAATTTGTTCTATATCGTTACGGTTCTGTTCTACCTCCAGGCTCTCTTTATATAAGAAACAGTGCTCTGTGTCCTTTAATTTAAAATCTAATGTCCTGTTTTTTGTATGAGTGCGCTCACAATAATACAAGCATCTAGAGTCCTAACCATTTTGGGATACATGACCTAACGTATGACCATATAAGAAACCCTGATGCTAGGGCAAATGTAGGTCTAGACTGCATTGTTCAACAAAGGTTATTGTATTACTGATATTATCTTCTACAGGTTTTATGAAACTAGCCTGGTTTTTGCCAAAAGCATGGCCAACTAAAAGCTAAGGCGTAATGATTTTATAAAGAATTTTCTAGTAAAGGAACCTCGTGCACGACATACAGGCTCATGGGCTTTATGTAAGCTTCCGCTCATTTTTTGCTGCAATCTAAATTGGATATTTTTGGCAAAGATTATTTTTTGTTAAAATCTTTTTTAGAAACTTGAAATACTAGTAAAACTACTTTTGTTGTGCAAAAGCTAGTACAAATAGTATTTAATAATTAAGCAAATTTAGTACAAGTAATTACTTTACTTCTAGATAAGGGAAATATAGTACTAGTATGTATGAGTAGTAGATGAGTTATTAAAAAAAATTAAAGTGTGAGAACGATCAGCCTTAGTTTATCTCACATTGATGGTAATTGTACTAGGATTACTTGTGTTAGACTTTGGGTTAACATGTTCTCTCTAAAATGATATTTCTCCTAATTTATATATAAAAAAGGTCAAGAAGATTATCACAGATTTAGTCCTCTGAGCTATCATGAAGTAGATGTGTGTTTCTCTTTGTATTTTCTCTATTTAGAAATGCATGCTAGCTATGAAAATATTGCTGAAAAAGGTCAGAGACTATTTTCTTTAGTTCTCTCCTTAGCAGATTTTACAAGACCTGCATGATTTTAATAATTTTATATGAATTTGTTATGTAACTTACACAACTGAAAGATTTTATATGTATTCCATAATATCAGCCTCATTGCCGATATTATACCTCACCGTATCTGGAACCAAAGGGTCCTCACATTGCCGTTCTAGAAGGATATTTCAGCATCTCGCTGTTATCACTCTATCGGGTCCATGTGATGGATAGTTTATGTTGCATGCATGTTTATCTAGTAGTAGTTTGCCTGATAAATTCTTTCTTGACTGTAGGTTGTGGTTTGTCTCAAGTTGCAGAATACAATCC
Source organism: Apium graveolens (assembly GCF_009905375.1). Lineage (NCBI taxonomy): Eukaryota > Viridiplantae > Streptophyta > Magnoliopsida > Apiales > Apiaceae > Apium > Apium graveolens. The sequence goes on along the minus strand of NC_133654.1, from coordinate 265,038,571 downwards.
TGCTAATGGTTAGTATAATCTTTAGTTATATAATCAGAAGTTATAGTTTTATTCATTTCTTCTCTCTAGATCCGTTTGAAATCATACTCTTTATTTTGGAAGAGTGCTTCATGTGCTGATTTTACTCTGTAATTGAGCATGTTAAGTTTATATAATTTTTTGTTATTAATTGACTAGAATCCCTTGATATTCAATGTTCTTGTATTTGTGATCATTATTATGTCCTTACCATGGCCGATTTCAAGTTGCTGGTGGAGAGCAGATCGTGAAGGATCAACTGCAAAGTCCTTAGTAAAGAAGATAAATAAAAAGAAGTCTAATGAAGTGGATGAGGATTAAGTTGTCGAGGCAGTGAACAATCTGAGCTACTTAAAAAACAAGTAGGTTCCTTCATGAGTAATATTGGGCCAGTCGGTTCCTCAAGAATTTTATGATTTTTGATGCAGTAGTTTATATATAATTTGTAGTTGATATTTTGTAGAATTTTTATGTATTGTAAGAATTGATGATAAAGATTTCATTTGTAAGTCTTGCTATATAAGGTTCATGGAAGTAGTATATATTTTTACTTTATTTCATTAAATGGTAGTATTTGAAGTTGACATCTAGTTTCTATTGTTAATTTGAATTTTGGTATTTAAGAAAAATTACAGGTTACAAAATGGCAAAAAAAATAATTAAAATTATTTTTTTTTTGAAAAAATGGGAAGCTTGTATAGCATTTGTCTAAAAAAGTGTCAAATACTTGAATAGCGTTGGTGTAAGTGCTATCTAAGTAGCAAACATACTTGGACAACGTTTACTTATATAGCATTTCTAACAATGCTATATAAGTTATGTTCTTGGAGAGCGCTAAAAAAAGTGCTATGCAAGTGAAATATACTTGCATAGCACTGGCTTACATAGCGTTTAATAGTGCTATATAAGTTCAAAAACAAGCGCTATGCAAGTTAAAATCTGTAGTAGTGCATCTAATACATGTCTTGATGATGTATTGGTCCATTCTATAATAGAGATTAACGTGTTGCAGAAGTCGAGCCGTAATGTAGACTGCATTTGATCCCAGCGTAAATCTATGACCTATTATATATTTGGCAATATAAATGTCTTGATATTCATCTCTCTATTCTTATATGTGTATATGATTTGGATTTTTACATATATATAAAAAAACAAAATAATTGGAGTTGTTTTATATAAGTGCAAGGATTTGTGGTTGTGTTTTCACAATTTAGGTGTACATGATTAAGTTAAAAGTGTCGTCGGTCCCATTTTATATCTCTAATTTGCTCAAGTTGTGGTTATCAGTATAATCTAGGTATGTTTTTTACTAGAATTTATAGTTAAAGGTATTCTTTTTTTGTAGTGCCCGTTAACCAAGAAATTGAAATCCTGCATAATTTATTATTTCATATGTTGAACGAGGACTCGGTAGGGGGTTGTTTCTTTGCAAGACTGTTCTCATTAGGAATCGGCCACTCCCTTCAAACTTTTGGTTTTCTCTTTGTGCCAAATGAATTAGTGTGCAACATCTCCTCGCGAGCTCTACTGTTGCACATGACTTGATAAACCAATAAAAGTGAATCATGGTGAAGTACTAAAGCCTGTAATATATGTTGCTTTCAGCTCATCCAAGTTCCAATACCTAATTTGGATGATATATCTCATTTGTAAACAAGATTAAAGTTTAGAGACTAAACATCGTACATAACTCACCATGAATCGATCACATTCTTCATTGTATAAGTTCCTTTGTTTTAACCATATTGAATCTTTAGTTCCGGTCAAGGATTCTTTTAACATTACATTTTTTTCCAATTGCTTTCGTGATCTCATCCTCTTCCAATATATTTTATGATTCCCTTTGTATTCATAACATTGATAATAGAGTTCCAGACAACTTAACCATGATTTTTATATAAGTTATTTTAATATACCAAAGCACTTATAAAAAATGTTAGATATAATTATGTACCTCATACCTGTTCTTTCTCCATATCCAACCAGAATATTTGATTATTTTTCTGATCCGTGCTTCTAATTTTGTACTTAACTGTGATATTCATGTCAAGCTTACCAATGGGCCTGCTTGATGGCAACTATTTATACCTTACGACCTATAAATCCAAGAAGGATATGTTAGCCTCACAAAGAAGTGTTTTTTGGAATGAGCTTGAATTACTTATGAAAGGAGTGTATTGCCAGTGTGGAAGGAGCTCAGCCAAACATAGGTTAAGCCGTTAAGGATATGAAAATGAAAGGAAAAAAGAGAATAGATATAGTCAGGACAAAAGTAATCTTGCATAACAAAGTTTCAACCTCTGGGCACTAGGCACTGCAGTGCAGAACATGGAGAACAAAACTGGAACATGGTGGATTATTTTTTAGCTATGTTAGAAAAATTATTGTTGTATTTGTTATGTAATTTGTTGTTGTCCCTGTGCTTTTATCCATACATTTTTCTAAGTTTAGTTTTATTTTATCATTACAATAGTTTCAGGAATTTTTAATTTAATATTTGGGCTCCATTTTAAGTTTGAAAAATTACAAAATCTGTAATTTTATATATAGATTTGTTAAAGTTTCAATTAATACTAATGAAATTTTAAAGTAGTTTTGATGAAAAAATTTGAAAAGCACATGTATGTATTCAGTAAAATTAAAAATATAACATTGAACAAGAGAGATACATTTTCGGTTATTATAAAATGATTAAAGTATTAATTGTAATTACATATTTTTTTCAAAGTTTACATTTAAAATGAAATTTTTGACCACTTTCTGTAATTAATGTGTTATTAACAAAATAATCACAAACTACATCTTTTTTGAAATAAACCAAGTAATGAAATCTTTTAATCATTTTATTGAAGTATTTATCAGTATAAATATAGTATAAATATGAAGTGTTCACTGTGATTTTTTTTTAAAAATTCGTGCACAAAAATAAATTTAAATGGGAAATGTGACCGAGGCAGTGTGCACAATCTTGCAAGGGTGTCAGGAAGGCCTCATACATTCTATAGTCGTTGCGGGAGATGTTTTGTTCAACATGTAGGTTACTTTGAGAAATCGGGTTATCAGTTTTTGTCATATGCATCTTTAACTATTGAAAACCTTTACAAAGTAATTGTGCCACGAAGCTTTTCTATTGTTCCTCCTTGAGGGATAACAACCAGCAATATGTGGTAAACATAAGGTTGAAAGCCATTGTTATTGATCCCAGAATCTTAACTTTTTTTGTCCTAGGTGGGTCGAATACATATGACATCAGGAGCAGCCGGATGCATTCTGTAGATAGACCCTTTCATACATGTAGTCCCGGTCACATGATTAAAATTCATCATATTCACTTCACCGGATTGTTTTCCTTTAATATGATATTCATGTCAAGCTTATCAATGAGCTTAAATTATTTATGAAAGCGGTGCATTTCCGAGGTAAATATTCTTTCTGAAACAGAGACTGTTGTGCAGCGCAATGCAGAGGAGAACAAAGCTGGAACATTGTGATTTTTTAGCAATGTTAAAAAAATTATTGATGCAATAATAGCAAATGTTCTATTTTTTTGTCCTAATATTGTTTTTCACAAGTATTTTTTAGTTTAGTTAGTATTTTGGATGATTTAAAATTTGAACTGCCATGTAAACTTGAAAAAATAAATTTAGTTTATATGAATACTTTTTATATTGAAAAAATCAGATTAAATAGTATCATAGTATATATTAATAAATTTAGTTTATATGAATACTTTTTATTGTATTTAACTAATCAAATTATTAAGTTCATTCAAATTATGTATAAAACAATATTGGATAGATAAAAGTGCAATATTAAACTATGAAAAGTTTGGATAAATTATGTAACATTTTGTAATATTGATTTTGAGGTCAATTATCTTTTGATATTAAAATATCAAATATTTAGTGAATTAATGAAAATCTTCAAAAATTTAAAAAAGAGATAGTGTGATATTTATATGATATTTTTATGCATTTCAAAATATATGCATACACAGTTTATATTTTCGAAAAATTATATTTATCTGCATTTCAAAATCATTGTTATATATTATATAATTTTAAATTTTTTACAGCAAACTATGTCGAGAAAAAAAATATTTTAATTTTATAATATATTTTTCAATAATTAATTTTATAATGCTTAAAATAAGAGGTGTTAAGGTGGATATCAGTAATATTAAAATGAATTTTTTATAGAAAAACTCCGTTAGAAAATAATTTTAATGTACTAATGTTTGCTTTTGTAAATTATATACATCAAGTATAAGTTGTCAATTAACATATTTTAAAATAACTTATATAGAGTATTTATATTTTTTTCAAAGTTTAAAGTGTGAGGTGTCGCCTAACGTGATGGCGGGTAATATTGAACTAAATTTTATATCAAAATTTAGCTGTTATTTTGAATATTTTAATTTATTTTTTTTTTGAAGAATTCATTTTATAATGTTTAAAATTGGAAATTTCACTTTAAGGTGACTATCAGTAATATTAAAATATTGAAGAATCAAAATTTGTGTCGACGGGTATTTCAACCATCCTTATATTACTTCTATGTCATCTGTGTCGTTTTCAAACCTTATTAGCATTTGATAACGTCATATTTTTTGTTAGAGCTCTCATCTCCCTTTATAATCTAACTAAAGTAGGTTATAAGGTTAATATCTAAAACAAGTGCATTACTGAATTTGTTTATGTAGATATTTGATTATTGTTGCAATTTCGTCAATATTATTTTGTGTATGATGTTTCATGCACGGGTAATCTTAGATTTATGTGAAAAGTTTAAACATGATATCGGTTTTAAGCATGTTGAAAGGGATTTTGACTCACAACAAGAAAATGGTAATCAAAACAACTTGATAATCATCACACGCTGCTCAAACATAGGGGAGTAAAAAAATGTGGTATCACTGATACACATACTACATTATTTTTTTATTACTTATTCTTCTATTTCTTTTTTATTTTGACATTATTAGTGGCAAGTTTAAATACAACATATCTTATAAATATTCCAGAATTTAATTTTTTAAGGGGAACTAATGAATATGCTTTCTATCCGAGTGATTATGCTATCGATGTGCGCATTTTTATACCTATATCACTTTCATCACCCTCAAATGCAAGTTACGCGTGACCGGTTATATTGTTACATTTCTTACCGTGTTAGTCATAATATTCATGAAACAAGTTTTCTAAACTCTCAATCATATTCTTTGGATTACAATTGACAGAGAATATTATGGATACACAAACTCTCAGTCATTTAATCAATGAAAATAGTGCATATCTGTTTAAAAGTTGAAAATATTCTAGGAGAAGGTTGAAATTTTGTGTGAGGGTACAGAGGAAGTAAGGTCTAATAAAAGGAGAATACTGGTGTCTCAGTATGAGGGTTTCATGACAAAGCCTAAAGAAGGAATCACTGAAATTTTTGAAAGGTTTAACAAATTGATAAATGACTTGCAACTTCATGATAAATATTACGAAGCTGAGGAGGTTAACCTAAAATTCTTGCTAGCTCTTCCTGACCACCTTGAACAGAAAATATCAGCTATTAGAGAAGTAAGAGACTTGAGCAGAATGATATTGGAAGTGTTGTATGGGATCTTGAAAACTTATGAGCTTGAAATGTTACAAAGGAAGTCGTTAAAGGTAAACCAAGGACATGTGATTGATGGTTCTAGTGCCTTAGTTGTTAATGACAATGAAGCAAGTGAAGATGAACAAGATGCTCAAGCTCCAGTCATTTATGTTGTGGAGCAAAAGAACAACAAACCCCAGAAACAAGTTGTTTTGGAGCTAGAGGAAGATGAATTCTACACCCTTGATGAGCTAGATGAAATGGACCAATCCATGGCTTACTTGGCTAGAAAGTTTTCTAACATAAGGGTAAAAAATCAAAGGTTTTTCAAGAACAAGGGACAGACTTCCAACAGCAACAATTGGAAACCAAAAGTTCAGTATAACTCAGCTAGCAACGGTGGTTACAAAACTGGATCTGTTGACAAATCAGAGATAAGGTGCTTCAACTGTGATGTAGTTGTTGTGAAGAGAGACTCTTGGCACCATTAATAGCTCATTGAACTCCTTGTCTTGAGAGGGTCCTTCTGCAACTTTCTGGAGTCTGTCTTTTCCAACATCTTGAGAAAATTTTACTTGTGTAGAGCTTTAACCAGATTGGGATGTAGATTTTTCAGCTTCCTTTGATTGTAGACCAACTTCTTTGGATTGTTGAATTCTAGCTTCTATCTCCCCCCTTAGTCTTGGGAGCATACATGAGTAGCGGAGTTGGAATTTTTGGCCTAACAGCTTCAAGTAGGGCATGTAGTGGAACATTCAAGGCACCCATAATAGCTCCCAAAGAGATATAATTATGTATTTGGAGATGTATGTGGGAGTCTAATAGGGTCCTTATGTCATTTTGTTGACTTTGCACTAGAGTAGTGAGAGTTGTGACCTTAGCTGTGAGTGAGTCATTTGAGGCTTGAAGATTGGTGACCTGTTGTTGTAAAGATTGGATTTGGAGATTTGTTAATGTGGAGATTGTTGTTGTGAGCTTGAAGATTGGTATTTGATCCTCACCACTCTCATTGATAACATTCAAGGGTGCCTGCTTTCTATTCTTTTTACTCACCTCACCCTTTTGAGAGGATGAAGTGTTTGGTTTTCTAGCTTCTAATGGTAAAGAAAGAAGGGTCTCAGTTTGGGAAGACCCTTGTTGGTGTTCCTATGTTTGTTCTTCCATAAGCACATGAGCCATAAATGTACTAGATGTTACTGTAGACCTCATGTCAGGCATAGGATAAGGGTGAGTCCTAAATTTCTCCAACATAAATGGAGTGATGCTAAGACTTACAGGTACCTTATTCTTTGTAATAAGTGAGCCAAATAGTATTTTGGACACCTGTATACATTTGGCTATCTTTGTTCTATCTATACCATTAAGTAAATGAATGTCTTGAACTTTATGATTTAAAGTAGACAATATAAACCTAGGAAAGAAAATTTCCATACCTCTTGTGGCCAAAGGCATTGTGAGCCTTGTGCTGAGTTCCTCCATAATCAAGAGCCCCACATTAATGTGTTTGTTCAGAGCCATAGAGAACACCGGCTTCTGGTCCACACTTGAGATGTTGTCCTACCCTATCTTTCTGCAGGTGAAAGCCCTCAGAATTGAGTCAAACAGGAATGACCATTCCCTCCTCAGATGCTTCTTGTTCAAGCTAGCCAGGTTGATCTTCTCACTGTAGTTGATAAAGTCCATGAACTCAGCTAGCTCTTCTTGAGTTGGGACCTCCACCATGTTGTCAGTAGGAATGCCCAAAGCCAGGTTGACATCATTCTCAGTAAATTCCACATGCTGACCTTGGATTGAGCAGTTAACCATCATGGATACAACTTGGTTCTCATGTACAACTATCCTGATCACAGCCGAGTTCCAGAAATCATTGAGAACATCCATATATATAATTGGATTTGCAGTTAGAGCACCTTCAAAGTATGTCTCAGATAGAAACTTGACAAAGTTCTTGAAACTATCAGGAGCTTGGTTAGCATCTGTGAAAGCTAGGTAGTTGGTTCCATCCTTAGGGATAACAACTCAAACATTATTTGATGCCATTTGAAGTGTTTGAATATGAGTGGGTAAGATATCTGAGAGAGAAATAGTTTAAAATGAGAGAGAACGGTTAAGATTTGCAAAAGTTATGTCACTTGAGATCTCGAAAGTGTAAAGAGGGGTTATGTCGAGATGTCTGGGTATTTATAGAAAAAGGTAAGTGACTTGTCGAGAAGTAGAAATAAACGTTTGGGATTTGCTTATCGAGAAGTCATGTGTGAGAATAAATACATATCGATATGTCACTTTCCTGACTCTTATCGAAAACTAGATAATGACTTATCGAGATGTCAAATAAATACCCAGTTTGTCGTGAATGGATTGAATATTTCCAATTTTTATTTGAATAAATTAAAATAAAACTATAATGATTTTTATATCAAAAGTATTTTACTAAAATAATTTATTAAATTTAATTATTTCAGTTTTAAGATGTCGAGAAGTCTAAAATATATACTTGTGGAGAACTCTATGAATTAACATATATCGAGATCTCTACAATGACATATCGAGAAGTCATAATAAGGCTTGTCGAAAAGTTCTTAGAGAAGTCAGGAAAATGACTTATCGAGAACTCTATTGAGAAATCTTAAAATGACTTGTCGAGAAGTAAGTTAGACTTATCGAGAACTCAGTTCTCTATATACTTTTGCTCTTTTTGATTCTATCTTATGCTAATTTCACATATTGAGAATGTAAATTAACAGTTAGACAGTTTTCTTAGAATTTAAAAAATTCCAAGCTAAATTTTGAATTTTTGAAAAATAAATATACAAAGACATCTGAAATATTTATAACTCACATTTCAGTTAATTTCCAATTAAATCAAATTAATTTTGATTTACTGGGAACTAATCTGCTGCAACATATTAGTTGAGTTCTTGCCTTTAGGATGAAGAATTTAACATTCCAATTTCACCAACAAGTCTAGTGAAAGTTGCTTCATCAAAAGGTTTAGTGAAAATTTCAGCTAATTATTTTTCTAGTTGGTACAAAAATAAGCTCAATAGTACCATTTGCAGCAATTCCAACTCCTCTACTCCTTCCTGCTACCAAGACTAAGGGGGAGATAGAAGCTGTAATTCAACAATCCAAAGAAGCTAGTCTACAGTCAAAGGAAGCTGGAAAATCTATATCCCACTCTGATCAAAGCTCTACACAAGTAAAAATTTCTCAAGATGTTGGAAAAGATAGACTCCAGAAAGTTGCAGAAGGACGTTGTCAAGACAATAAGTTCAATGAGCTATTAATGGTGCTAAAAGTCTCTCTTCACAACAACTACATCACTTACAAGAGAGTTTTGGCCAACAACATCAATTTTCTAAGATTGGTGATAGTAAAGGTTGAAATTTTTTTGGAGAAAAGGATAATTTCAAATGTCAATGATTGTGGTTTGGACAGGTGTCTTCACGTGTCTCTCTCAAATCTTCAATTCATGAGAGCATCTGAGCTGTATGTGATAATTGATAGAGTTAATCCAGTCATTCCAGAGGACACCAAATTGCTTAATGAACTCAAGAAAGCTCAGATAGCTGATTTTCCTGAAGCTTATTCCCATCCAAGCAAAGAGGTGGCCTACATATGTCCACAAACCAAGAAGTGCAAATATTTCACAATCCCCGAGAATTGTGTTAGGGGTAATCTTAGGCTAATCATTTTTAGTGTGTGTGCCCTAGAGACAACACTATTATGTTTAAGTTATGAGACATTTGGATTATTAATTATGATTCTATGGATTATTCTTTAGTAATTTATTATATCTTTATTTTCTGCGATAAAATGTTAGATTAATAAATGTCCCCGGAATATGATATGTAAATCTATATCTCTAAGTACATGACTTAGAAATGAGATTATGAGAATGATATTGATATTCCTTAAGGTCCCTACTCAAGTATTATTGTTAAGGGACGATAATAAATACATTGAGACTAGTGTATTTGTTGACTGATGATCACATCTCATTGATCATAGGTATGGTGATACTAAAGTCAAAACACAGACACATGTATTAAATACATGGTGTTGGATTGACCCGTTGTGAGATACTATATGTTTATAGTGTCATAAGTTAATCTCACAGTGATAATGATGTATTGGTCCTTAGGTCTGAAGTCATTATATTTCTATACGAGAATTAATATACTTTGATACTATTGAAAGTTATCCTTGACCGGGAAATAATAAAAGTAGACATTGGATATATTATGAATCGTATGAGAAATATAAATGATCTAGATGGGTTTAGCCCTCCTATATTAAGGAGTGATATTAATGCCTCTTGATTGAGTAAGACTATAAAATGCATGGTCGTGCTCAAATACTGATTTGTTTAAATAGTTTACTCATTGATCAAAGAAACAAAAATTAAACGTTAACAGAGGATGACGCATGTGTAACAACCCACACTTCCGGACCATTAATTCTAAACCGAAACTAAAACAAAATACAATTACTAATCCAAAATTCTATTACAATGGTGACAATACGAACGCGCAACTAAAAGCGGAAGCCCAAAAATCAATCTACTCCGATGCTAAGTCCTCGAACTGCAATACCATCCAACTCGAACTCTTAGAAGAAATCTGAAATTGTAAGTAATAACTTACGAAGCCCAGCAAGAAACCGATCGATCCAACTAGTTGGGCCAAATAACATATACACATATAACAAAATACGATAATCTATATGATACGATATACGAAACAAACACTTTCGATACATATTCTTATTCTTATTCTTATTCGATACACATAATACACATACCACATAAAAGATAATAATTCATAACCCATAATCCATGCCACGACCACTACAACCCGGTGAAAACGGTCCTAAATTTTCAGAAAACTGTCACTACAATCCAGTGACTACGGTCTCAAGTTCTTATTCGATATTTTTCCAAACCATGACACAAATGAGATATTCAGAATTATCGTCTAAACTCCACAAAGATACAACAATATATATACTTGTAACACATAATACTTTCAAAAATATCATCACTTAGCCCATTTTTTAATAATCAAATATACACGTATCACACAATTTTGATAACACTAGCAAAATCGATCGAAATCTTACCTCAAAACCTGACCAGAACTGAACTTAGCCTTTTTGACCATCTAAACGGCGTTATCTTGAAAAATACGAAACACAAAAGTTTTAGAAAACGAAAAGAGATTTCCGAAAAGTCCAGGATCACTGAATTCCGACTTACGGTAAATTTTCTATGAATTTTACAAGATTGCTGATTTTTGGGTATGAAAGAGCCCTGCGATTTTTGATATAAAAAATGAGGAAAACGAATAAAGTGTATTTATAACGATACAAAACTCTATATCTTAACCAACAAGTTATCCATATTAGAATCTGATTCAAATTTTAGGCATATTATTCTAATTCAATTTTAAATCATAATCTTAATCGAATTTTAAATCCTTTTATTTTATTATTCTATTATTAATATAATTTTAAAAATCAGGGATATTACAACATGCCTCGAGTTTGATCTATAATATAAGGCTAAAGGGATTATATTATATTGTACATTATTCACGAAAGGTTTAATTGAATCACCAATTATTATTATTACTTGGGTAACTATGATGTATTACTAGATGTCACTCATTGTTTATAATTTTTTTATTAGAAAATAAAATTATTGTCAACGTAATAATAACCTAAAGGGTCACACATAAAGAACGTTTAAAACGGAGTGTTATTTAAATTATGAATTTAAATATTTTATTATTATTAATTCGAATTTAGGTATTAAATTAATTAAGTGAGACTTGATTAATTATATATATATTAGAATTCGAATTTAATAGTAATCTAAACCCGAAATCAGAATGTGTCATTTTTCAGAAGCCCATTAGGTTTAGGGTTAGGCCTTAATCTCTCTCCCCTATATATACATTAAGATATATATTTTTAGGGTTACTTGTCAAATTACGTTTTTGAGAAAAACCCTAGCAGCTTTACATTTTATAGAGGCTAGAGAGAGAGAGAGAGAGGAAGAGGCAACCAAATCGGCTAGTACCGTCTCCGGTGATCGTTGCACGATCGGACGTTCGTGTGGATACCTTGGAGAGCATATCTTCACAAGGAGGGCTGCTGTGATTCATCAAAATCGGAGATTCCATTAAAATCATACAAAAAGCTTTATCAAGGTACATGGTCCTATTCTCCATAATTATCCAGTCATTACACATAGATCATGTGGTAGGGATTCAAAATTTTTGTTTTTCGTTGCGTTTTGTGCCTTGAATCCCTAACAATCATGACATTGGAGACTGAGCTCAAGACAAAGAAGAACAAGACAGAAGAAGATGAGGAGATGATCCGGATGTTGGGGAGATATATCCAAAATGCTGAAACCATGTTGCCAACCACTCAATTCAACACAAAAGATGACAAGGATGGTGATGAGCTGAAGAATGATGAGCAAAAACCTCCTGGCTCAAATCCAAGTCAAACTTTTAAAGCAACCGACAGTAAGGTAGATGAGAAGAAGAAAGATGAAAGGAAGAGAGGAGATGCTAGCAGAAGGAGGAGAATGGGAGAAGAAGAAGGAACTAAAAAACATGTCCAACTAATCCAAATCTCACAAACTCAAACCACCAAGCTTAGCCAAACACTATCTCAACCAAACGTACCTCAAAATCCAAAATACCTGTACAAACAAACTGCAAACACCCTACTCAAAATACCAATCAGATTCAGTCATGTCATATTAAAGAAAATCATAAACCTACCTTCATTCAAGCCTCCAACAATAACTCACTTCAAGACTGTTGGAAGAAAACTAAGAAAATGCAAGCTGATGCTGGGGTTATCTGGAACTGTTTCAATCAAACTGACTTTCTGCCTCTAAATATGTGAATCACAGATGATGATTTTTTCCAACAACTATCTGAAGAAATTGTCAAAGTTTGTGTTGTATCTTTGGCAGAAGTCAGAATCTACTACATGGATGGATCCTTTATTTTGTTTAACAGGACAATAATGGAAACCTTTTCAACCACAAAATTGAAGAGAGTAATCAGTTTGATGAATGATAAGGACACAAGTACAAGAATGTGGAAGGCTGTGATGTCTGAAAGGTTGAGGGAAATAAATGAAAGACATGCAAAATTGAAGGCTGGGAAAGAGGAAAAGGGACAGAAAATATGCAAGGGAGATAGAAATGTATGAGCAACGATCAAATGAACTCAAGGCAAGAGGGTTTAGTATAATATCAAAATATGGACATTTTCTGAACATTCAAGCTGACAGATTCTCAAGATTCAGATTTGGTTACTTAAATGGTTACTCATTGGATGATTGGCTCGAGTTTGTAGAAGCTAGATGGACTGAAATAATAAAGGAACTCCAGGTGCTTGTATATCTAAAGGACCTCAATAAAAAACAACCAGGCTATGAGAAATTCATTTGATGGTTGTAACTATTGAATTTATGTAATCATCTAATGTATAAAAGTTGTATTTATCAATCTATCAGTTTTTATGTAATCATTTTTAACTTAGGGCTAGTCTTGTTATCAAGCATGAATTTGTGATAAGCAATTTTCTCACAAATTGGGGGAGATTGTTGTGCAAGACATGCCTGTATAAGAACAAGACTAAGTCACATTGACAACCCTAAGATTTAGTTGTACGATATTCTAAGTTAATATTATGTATTGTATTTCTTGAGTCTGTAAAAAGGTTAGAAGATTAGACCGGAGTATTTTTCTATAAACAGTTTCAAGCCTAAGAAATAAACTCTGGAAAAAGATCAAGTAAAGATCATGCCTTAGAGAAAAGATATAGAAACTTGGAGTTGAATAAATCTGTTTTATGAAAAATATTCTAAGTCAAGATATCGACAAGCCACAAATCAAGTTATATCGATAAGTCATTCGAGAACTCCAGAATGGCTTATCGAGAAGTCCAAAATGGCTTATAGAGAAGTCTCAGAGATATCGACAAGTCAAATGAAGATGTGAAGATTGGAGATATCGACAAGTCATTTCTGCATGTAGAGAACTCAGAGATATCGACAAGTCAAATGAAAATTTTAATATTGGAGATATCGACAAGTCAATTTCTCATTGGAGATCTCATCTACATGTAGAGATCTAGAGACCTCGACAAGTCAAGTACACTTATAGAGAACTCAGAGACCTCGACAAGTCAAATACACTTATAGAGAACTCAGAGATCTCGATAAGTCATTATACTTATCGAGATGTCACTTCTCTATAGAACAAACTGGAGATCTCAACATGAACCTCAAATACAGTAATACCGACAACTTGAAGATTCAAGATTATCAATTAACAAACGATCTATTCACTTAGATTGAGAAGTCTGCAAAAGCAGGTTGAAGAGTACAAGGTCAAGGGCCAAGATTAACTGACAAAGGGTGGTCACAGACCTACAAGATTTGCAAAGATTTACTAAGCCAAAAATAGAAAGAATCAGAGATAGCTTAGAAAAAGGTTTAGTACATCTTATTGAATGTTGTGTAAACCTGTGTTTACTAATCTATAAAGTAAACACCGGTCCTTTATTTTTAAGTAAAAACACAACAGATCTAAATTTTCTTGTACTCTCTCAAGAATGAAGCTGAGTTCTTATATTTTTTAAGAACACGGAATTTGTAGCAAGATAAACTTAATTAATACAAATTAAGTGAGTTTTGAAATATTATGCTTGTTGTTTTAATTATGCTAACACAATATCTCTGCAATTAAATCGCTTTATTCATACACCATATCCAAACTGTTTAAAAGACTAAAAATACAAAGAAACACATTCACCCCCCCTCTGTGTTGTACTCAATATCTAACAAATATATTGCCATATGTTTTTATATTTATCATATATAGAACGGGTTGTAACATGTATTGTAACTCTGGAGAACCTTTGAAATCCTTTGATGTTATAACCCCCACATCTTAAAGTGTAGTGGACCAGCTGTTGGCGTTGCACGAAGCAATATCTGGACTCGAAGTTTAAATTCAAGTTGGAAATATTTTTACGGATCAATGTATTGACAATTTGATTTTGATAGAAGAGGGACATGCAAGTTATATTGGTTTTTGTTATTCCTAATGAACTAACAATGAGATTTACAGAAGGGGGGTTGAATGTAAATCTCAAAACTTTTTCAAGTTTTGAGCATATTCAAAGGCTATGTGTTTAAGATAAACAAGTGTATGAATTGCTTTAAGCTAATACTGACAGATATATATTCAAACACTAATGTAAAGAACACAACATACCTTAAAAACTTTTCTGGTGGATTGTTGTTCCACCAGAGATGGTATTTCAGAAAATCTGTGATTCAAGAAGTTTATCACAGCTGCGTCCTAGTACAAACTAGATAATTTTTCTCTCAAGATTTTTCTAAACAGCTCTGGAAAAATTCCTTTCTAATTACTAGCTGCTACTTGGTTTATATAATACCAAGTGTACAAGTGAAGACAAAGATAAAAAGTACAATTATAAAATAAGTTCTCCACTTGTTTCTTCTCCATTTTACTCCAGTGCATTGTTGACTATTGCCTCTTTATACTAGAGTAGAACGGCTGCTTTTTCTGATGTTCCTGAAATAGGCTACCACATCTCAGTTGTCTCTGTCAACCCATGTGCCTCTGTTTGTAGGTACAACTACCACTTGTCAACTGCTATTTAACAGAACATCCGTTGAAGCCTTCATCCGTTGATGGCTTTATCCGTTGATGTGTTAGCAGTTGAAGCTCTATCCGTTGATGCACTCATCCGTTGAAGGATGTTATCCGTTGAAGCTTTAGATACATCCGTTGAAGCTTTGTTTCTCATCCGTTGAAGGTCTTTAAGTTATCCGTTGACACCATTTCATTTATACAAAATTACAAGGCATGAAATACTTACAATTGGCCTTCCTATCTGCATATCCTCTAGTAGTCAACATGACTTATAATTTCCCTCAACATTTAGGAATTTATATCTCAAATTCAGAGACTGAAATGTGCTACAACACTAGACTTATTTCTAAGTAAAGCTACACCATCAACGGATAGCCAAAATGGTCTTATCCGTTGAGGCTACAAACACTAGATTTCTACTTAAGTGTTTTGTTAAACATATCATCAAACTAATGCACATATATTCCTAAAAATCTCCCCCTATTTATGTCTATAAGAATTGTAGACATAAATTCAAGGTTAACTTGATGATAACAAAACACTTAACAAATATATGAACTGAAACTAAGTAGAAATTTAAAAGTGCTGCAAAAGTGTATGTACTAGAAGGTAATTGAAGATTTACAGTATTTCCAAGGATGCTCCTCTAGCCTGAGCAAATCATCTTTTTCTTCTTTGATCCCTGGTTTTCTTTCCTAGCCCTTTGTCATTTTCCTTAATTTGGAGTTGGAGTTGTCTGAAGAATTCAGCTTCATCTTCATCACTGATATCCAACTTAGATTGCATTTCTTTGAGAGTTTCATTGCTGGCAATCTTGAGTTGGTCTTCAAGTCTGAAAAATCTTCTGACTCCTTTATCATCTCTGAATTCCATCAACCAATGAGGTGATTTATGAATTGTAGTCCCCCTTTCTTGAATGAGTAAGGTTCTGGGCAAGGCATTGGGCTCCCTCCAAGTTTTCCTTATGTTGGCAATCTTGTTGAGAATTTCAGTCTTGGCAGTCCTGGTAAAGCCAGAATCCTTTTGTATGGCTGAAAAGACTCTGATCAAGGTAGAGTAGCCTTCATTCAGAATCCTGTAGAGAGGCCATGTTCTTTCCCCAGCTCCTTTGTATCTGAACACCAATCTCTCTGGTAGCTGTCTGTAAGCAGCAATTCCCCTTACATCCTCCAGCTCATCCAGATAGAGTTCAATATCTGAAATTTCTTTTATGTCACAGATGTGAACATAATCATCTTTAGAAATGGGTGGCTTAGGGTTAGGTTTATGTTTTTGACTGAATTTCTTAGAGTTTAGGGGAGGTGTAGATTTGGATTTTCTTTTCTGTTTCTTTGGTAGTGGAAGAGTGGTTAAAAAGGTAGGCAAATTGATGGTGTCCCAATCAATAGGTTCCTCTTTTGGGATGATTGGTTCACCATGGATGTTTATAGTGGGATCAGCAACAAAGGGTTCAGGTATGGAAGGTAGAGATTTAGTTTCTTCAGTGTTGCCTTCACTCCTTCTATGTGCCTTGGCCTTTCTTCTGTTTCCCTTCTGCCATTCCTCTTTTTCCTCCATACTTTCACCAAATATACTCCCAAAAACCTCATCTAAGTTTGCAATCTTGTCTTCACCCCTGACTTCAATTCCTTTCTCATTTTCAACTAGACTTGACTTTAGCTTTTGTTCAAGCTTTGCTTGTGCTCTTTTGTCAGCCTTGAGTTTTTCAGCTTCTTTCTTTAACCTTTTGGTTTCTTCCCTCTTGGCTATTGAGAATTTGGGATGTCCTTGCATCACACATATGCTCTTTCCCTCTCTAAAGATAATAGCCATGTTTCTCCTTACTGCCTCATCCATGGTCTCCTTGTGTTTTATGATGCTAGTACCCAAAACTTTGTCTTCATCAGGCTTTGGAAGAGGAAAGTCCACTTCTTTCATCTGAGCAAAGTCTAGAGGGTTCTTTGTGGAGTCCTTGCTGGATCTAGTGTTGGGCTTGAGAACCATAGGTTTTAGATTCTTGAAAGAAGTCTCTCCAACCTTATTTCTCCTTTCTGGCTTGTGCTCCATATTGATTGGTTCAACCTTTGTGCTATGTTTCACAGATATTGATTTATCTTGTGTAGAGCCAAACAGCTGTTGCATCCTTTCATCAATTCTCCTCCTTTGCTCTTCACTTGAATTTCAGCTGCTGCTAGCTGGATTAAATCAATTCCATCAGGCTTTCCTTTGATTTGAATGATTGGAGAAGTAGTGATGGCAGGAACTAGCACTTTAGATATTTGGATCTTTGTAGATGGCTCTCCTTCCCCTTCCCTTTTACTCTCCCCCTTTTTGTTATCATCAAGGAGAGGGGTCAAGCCCTGTGCTTTTGCCAGCTGCATAAGTAGATTTGTTTGAGATTGTTGGTTGTGAAGAATGGTGGCCACAGAATCTTCAATAACTTGAACTCTGTCTTCCAATTTGGCCAGCCTCTTTTCAGTATGTGATTCCTTTTTCAATCTCAACAAAATGTCCTGCATTGTACCATAGGGCATGACTGAATCCAATTTTTCAGAATTGTAGGATTTCAAGTCAGCAATATCCTTTCTGAGTTCATCCACACTCAGATTCTGTCTTACTTGCTGCAACTTCATGAGATGCAGTGAGTCCAAGTGAGCTGTAAGGATAGCCTTTGTACCAACATGAGAAGTTTTCTGAATGGCCTGTTTGATAGTACTGATTTGTTTGACTAAGGAGACATTGAATTGCCCTATTGTAGACTCCTTTGTGAAGGCCCATTCAGGTAGATTTGGAATAGAACTAGGGCCTTCATCTCCCCCTAAGTTCATGCTTCCATCAGAAGAAACAAAGTCATCATCCTCAGAATTTACTCCAAATTCTTCAAATGACTCACCAGCTGTTGAAGGCATCTTGTTAATAGCAGCTTTGTCCCTTTGAAGAGATGTTGTTGTATGTACTAGATGTAGTGTCTTTTCTGCCTCCACATTGCCCTGTGCAGCCAATAATTGATAGGCTGAAACAGGATGAGTAAAAGTGTCAGCATCCAAGGAAATGTTATCAATTACAGCTTTGTAATGTTGCTGAAATTGTCTTTCCTTTTCAGCATCATCCACAATCATTGACTCACTAGCAATGGCTGGATCCACCCTTATATCTGCTGTACCTGCCTTTCTCTCATTTTCTCTATATTCTTGCATCAGGGGCTCTCCCTGGCTCACACAACTCACTCCCTCACCTTCACCTACTAAGGTGGTACTCCTCTCACTTACTTTTGCCATGCTGGAAAAAATAGCATGCATGTTTGAGCTCTCAATCTCTCCTTTTGCCTGGGAGCAACCCAGCCTCTCACTCAAATTGTCACTCTCTTCCCTCAGTCCTAGAAGTGATTGTACAGTAATCAAGTCTTCTACACTTGGAATTGTTTCAGTTGTGTGTGTAGAGACTATCAACGGATGAGGAATAGCCGTTGAAGTTGAAACTGATGGTATCAACGGATAATTGCTGTTAAGCTTATCCGTTGAAGAACAACCACTTGTCAATGGATGAGTGATATCCGTTGAAGAAGGAAAAGAAGTAGAAATTGAAAGTGATATAACTGTTGAATCTGTGTAGATTGATATGAGTTTTGGTGACACAGATCCTTCAATTACATCTGAAAGAATTTGCGGGTGATCCAACAAATCATCTAAAAGATGATGATCACCTGTATTTGAGTGGGGCTCCTCCCTGAGTTGTAAAGAGGGAGAATCAGGAATTGATGGGAATAACATATCCACATCCAGAGATGGTGATGAAGTGTGTGGTGATTGATGTGTGTTAATTGTGAGAGAATGGGGCTGTGACTCCACATTTGTTGGAGCCACATCAAACTGAGTTTGAGAAGGCATAGATACAGATGGATGTATCTGTGCAGTGTGTGCACCCTGTGTAGAAGATTGGGTTCTTGCTCTCTTTCTTCTAATAAAGGCTTTTGTTGGTGAGTGTTTGGCTTTTGTGTCCCTCCCTCGTTTGTTCTGTGTTCCTGGTTGGGAACTATTTTCAATAGTTACATCCTTTTGGGAGGATGCAGCTAGGGATATGCTAGTAACCCTTTCAACCACCACAGCTTTTTGAGAAACTGTGGCTTGGCTAGCTTGGGAAGCACTTAACTCTCCTTCCTTATTCTGGGGGTTTCTTTGATGTTCACCCCTCCCCTCACCACTCACACCCTGTTCACTCCCTTCAAGGTTAATGGTAGATGTTACAACTGTTGTCTTTTGAGAAACAACAGAGGTAGTTTTCTTTGTCTTTGATTTTGAAAGTTTAGTTTTGGTGACCTTGGTAGGAATCTGTTGGGGCATTGTCACAGATTCCATGGCCACACTAGAAGATAAAGAAATAGAGGGGTTGGAAGAAGTAGGAGTTGTAGAAGCAATTACCTCACTTACCTGAGGTGCATTCATGATTGGTAAATATACCAATGGCACACTGCTGTTGAGATCCATTCTCAATAAATCTGCAAGAACTCTTTTCTCTTGTGCCCAGCACTTGAGTTTATTATTCTCATTGGTTATGACCAAACCTTCAGCAACATGGTTAGCCAATAACATAAAGAATCTAGCATAATAGATGTTATTAGATCTATTAGCTTTGTTACCTAATCTAGTACCCAATTCTAGCATAACATAGTTGCTAAAATTAAAATACCTATCAGAAACAAGCATATAGAGCATATTAACAAGAGATGAAGTTATGGCATCAAAATTGCTAATTTTCCCAGAGAAAACCTTGATAAAGGCATCCCCAAGAAAACTCCATTCTTTCCTAAGGCCTTTTCTTTTAATACTCCCTAAACTAGCAGAGTTAAGAGAATAACCTATGGAATCTAACATGCTGGATACATCATTATCAGTGTGTGGTGTCATGGCATTGTTCTCAGGTAATTTAAAACATGCTAGTAAATCATCACAGTTAACACAGTGATTTTTACCTTTGAGAGTGAAGAAGATAGTCATATCTATTGAGTTGAACTCAGCAGTTGTCCAAATCTCCTCAACTACTTCACAGTAAATCGTTGGGGCTTCCAGCATTGCATAGCTAAGTTTACAGTTTTTGATGAAGTCCATCATTTTGTGATAATCGGAGTGGGCTTCATTCTTTTCTACCAAAGCTATGAAATTATTCTTCTCATAGATGAATCCGGATTGAGACATAATCTTTACTACTGGTGCCATTGTTGTGAGTAGAATTTGCAGAGAATAACTTGAAGGTTTTGCAGAGAGAAAATGGTAAAAGCTTTGAAATTTCAAGAAAGCATAAAGTAAAAAATGAAAAATCAGAAGGGCTTATATACTTTCTCAAATTAAAAAGCATAAATAAGAGATTAAACAATAAATATATGTAAGTGAATTTCAGCCGTTTAAGAATAAACTGTAAGTATTCTAAAAACTACCTTTAAAACAAATACATACAGCTGTATGTATGAGTATCAATGGTTAAGACAATAGAATCAACGGCTGTGAAACACCTGAATCGACTGATGTGATATTTCAACGGATAAGGTAAACTGTCATCCGTTGAAGAGCACTTCAGTTTTATCCGTTGACGGATAAAAATTCCAGAAATGTATATGACTTTCAACGGATAATGAACATCCGTTGACAGAACAATTTTGACTTTCAACGGATAGGGAATATCCGTTGATGGAATAATTTGTGTTAAAAATCAAATTTGTTCTTGCAGCTAATACATTTCAGGCTTCAATTCAAATTGCAATAAGGACATGAATTTTAAGAGTAATTAAGCATACCTAGCCCACTTACCAATCTTGTGAATGTTGATTCATCAAGTGGCTTGGTAAATATGTCTGCAATTTGTTGTTCACTTGGAACAAAATGAAGTTCCACTGTACCTTTCATCACATGTTCCCTAATGAAGTGGTACTTGATATCAATGTGCTTGGTTCTTGAGTGCTGCACTGGATTTTCAGTAATGGCAATGGCACTTGTGTTGTCACAAAATATTGGAATTTTGTCAACAGTCATACCATAGTCAAATAACTGGTTCCTCATCCATAGTATTTGTGCACAGCAACTACCAGCTGCAATGTACTCAGCTTCAGCTGTTGATGTGGAAACAGAATTCTGCTTCTTGCTGAACCATGATACAAGCTTGTTCCCAAGAAATTGACAGGTGCCTGTTGTGCTTTTCCTGTCTATTTTGCAACCTGCATAATCTGCATCTGAGTAGCCAATTAGATCAAAACCAGACTCTCTAGGGTACCAAATTCCTAGATTTGGAGTCCCCTTGAGATATCTGAAAATTCTTTTAATGGCCACTAAGTGAGATTCTTTAGGGTCAGCTTGAAATCTAGCACAGAGACATGTAGAAAACATTATATCAGGTCTAATAGCAGTTAAATATAAAAGTGAGCCAACCATGCCTCTATAACTTGTAATATCCACAGACTTTTCAGCCTTGTTTAATTCAAGCTTAGTGGCAGTGGCCATGAGAGTTTTTGCAGGTGAACAATCCATTAAGTCAAACTTCTTTAAAAGATCATAAATATATTTAGTTTGACTAATGAAAATTCCACTACTAACTTGTTTTACTTGTAACCCAAGAAAGTAAGTTAGCTCTCCCATCATGCTCATTTCATATTTACTTTGCATTAATTTAGCAAACTTTTTACAAAGCTTATCATCTGTAGATCCAAATATAATATCATCTACATAAATTTGTACAAGTATTTTAGAGCCATTAACATTTCTAAAGAAGAGAGTTTTGTCAACAGTACCTCTTGTGAAATGATTATCTAGAAGGAACTTTGACAAAGTCTCATACCAGGCTCCAGGTGCTTGCTTTAGTCCATAGAGTGCTTTCAACAGATAATACACATGGTCTGGAAAATTTTGATCTTCAAAACCTGGAGGTTGGCTTACATAACCTTCTTTCTCCAATTCCCCATTTAGAAATGCACTCTTGACATCCATCTGATAGACTTTGAAATTGGCATTAGCTGCATAGGCTAGAAAGATTCTGATGGCTTCAAGTCTTGCAACTGGAGCAAATGTTTCATCAAAATCTATTCCCTCTTGTTGAGAATAGCCTTTAGCAACCAATCTGGCTTTATTCCTTATGACAATGCCATTTTCATCCATCTTGTTTCTGAATACCCATTTTGTGTCAATGGAACTCTTGTTCTTTGGCTTGGGTACCAGCTTCCAAAATTTGTTTCTCTCAAATTGGTTCAGCTCTTCCTGCATAGCTAATATCCAATCTGGATCCATTAAGGCTTCTTCCACTTTCTTAGGTTCCTCCTGAGATAGAAAACTACTATACAGACATTCATTTTGAGTAGCTTTTCTTGTTTGCACTTTAGATGATGCATCACCAATGATCAGTTCAGTTCAAAGGGATGATTCTTGGTCCATTTCCTTTGAGGTGGAAGATGTGCTCTAGATGAGGTGGCCTCAGTATTGTCGTGATGTGAGACAGAGTGTTGATCAGTTGAAACTCCCCCTGAGTTGTTGGTCCTTTGCAGGAAACTTGGAGTTCTATCAACTGATGATGTAAATCGATTATCTGTTGATGAACTATGATCAACGGATGCTTCATTATGTACTTCAACAGATGATGCACTATGTCTTTCAACGAATACTGCATTGCCTCTTTCAACGGATGCAGAATTCTGTGCATTATCCAAGGGCATATCTTGAATCCCTTTTGAAGTGTCATCTCCATCAATCTCCTCTTCACTATCATCACAATATATCTCAATGTTGTCAAATTTGAGTCTTTCATGGTGTCCCTCATCTGTTAGTCCATTAATCTTTTTATCATCAAACACAACATGCACAGATTTCATAACAATGTTGGTTCTTAGATTGTAGACCCTATAAGATTTTCCAACTGAGTAACCAACAAATATCCCTTCATCAGCCTTTGCATCAAACTTCCCTTTATGGTCAGATTGATTTCTCAGTATAAAGCATTTACATCCAAAGACATGAAGAAAGTTTAGAGTTGGTTTTCTTCTCTTGAACAACTGATAAGGAGTCATGCCTTTAGCTTGATTGATCAAAGAAATATTCTGAGTGTAGCAGGCACAATTAACAGCTTCAGCCCAGAAATATGTTGGTAACTTTGATTCTTCAAGCATTGTTCTAGCAGCCTCAATTAAAAATCTGTTCTTTCTTTCAACTACCCCATTTTGCTGAGGTGTTCTTGGAGCTGAGAACTCATGCATGATTCCATTTTCTTCACAGAACAGCCTCATTGTCAAATTCTTGAACTCAGTTCCATTGGCACTCCTGATATTCCTAACCTTCAAGTCAGGATGATTATTGACTTGCCTGATGTGATTGATAATGATTTCACTTGCTTCATCCTTTGATCCAAGAAAATAGACCCATGAAAACTTTGAGAAATCATCTACAATCACCAAGCAATATCTTTTTCTTGCAATTGACAATACATTGACTGGTCCAAACAAATCCATATGTAGCAGCTGTAATGGTTCATCAATTGTTGTTTCAAGCTTCTTTTTGAATGATGCTTTCCTTTGTTTGCCTTTCTGACAAGCATCACACAAACCATCCCTTGAGAATTCAACAAGAGGAATTCCTCTAACTAAGTCCTTTTTGACTAGATCATTCATTGTCTTGAAATTCAAATGGGATAGCTTCTTGTGCCATAGCCAACTTTCAGCTGAACTTGCTTTGCTGAAGAGACAAGTAATAGATTCTGCATCTGTAGAGTTGAAGTCAGCTAAGTACACATTTCATTTTCTAACTCCAGTTAGAACCACTTTGTTGTCTTTCTTATTGGTGACAACACAGGCTTCTGAATTGAAGGAAATTGTATTCCCTCTATCACATAGTTGACTGATGCTCAGTAAGTTGTGCTTGAGACCATCAACTAATGCAACTTCATCAATTATGACATTCCTTGTTGAAATCAAGCCATATCCCATAGTAAACCCTTTGCTGTCATCTCCAAAGGTTATGCTAGGGCCAGCTCTCTCCTTAAACTCTGTGAGCAGGGAGAAATCTCCTGTCATGTGTCTTGAACAGCCACTGTCCAAGTACCATAGATTTCTTCTTTTTCCCTGCACACCATAAAATCAATCAAGTTGATTTTGGTACCCAAGTTTCCTTGGGTCCATTCTTGTTAGCCTTTCTCCTAGACTTGATTCCTCCTGCATCTTTAGACTTAGGTAACTTTGAGTCAACCTTGATCTTAGATGTAGTTGGTTGAGGTGTAGGGTTAGTCACAGAATCATTTAGCACATTTGGAATTTGATAAGGCATGGATTGTGCAAGCATGTTATTCCATATTGGCATATTGTATGGCAATTGAGGCATACTAAATGCAGCAAGATAAGGATTGTTAAAATATGGCATGTTTGCAAAATGTGCATAAGGATTCTGTTGAGACATAACAGGCATAGCATGCAGAGGTGATGCAGACATATTAGGCATGGAAGAGGGCACAGGTATGGGAGTTTTCTTAATAGATTTGCAATTAGCAGATAGATGATTAACACTACTACAATGCACACAGCTTTTTCTAGGAGCATACTTATCAGGTGTGTAATTGTTATGTTTGTTAACCCCTACCTTCCCATTTCTATTAGATTTCCTTTTAGTTTCCTTTTTATTCTCAACCACTTTGAGCCTATTCTTTAACTGTTCTAAGGTCATGTGTCCTATATTCACCTTACTGAAATCTTTGGATGTGCTTGCTTCTTCTTTGACAAAGTTCTTGGAAGTTGAACCAAACTTTTTGTTGAGTTTCTTTAGATTTTCACTTTTAGAAACATCTGCCTGTTTTAATTGAGGAACCTTCAACGGATGCTCCTTTTCTTCCTTCAACGGATAATTTTCATCATCCGTTGATTCCACATCCGTTGACAGCCCATCAATTAATTCCATTTTCTTTTTGTTTTTATCCCAGGCAGTCTCACAAAATGATTCAATTCCTTGGACTTTGACAATTTGAGCACTAACATCCCTAGATGTCTTCCAGGCTTTAATCACCTCTTGCTCTCTCTCTAATTGATTAGAAAGTATTTCTACTTTCTTAACAGATTCAGCTAGTTCATTTTCAACAGATATACAATGTAGCTTAGTTTTCTCTAGGTCAATCAACTTATCTTCTAACACAGCATTTCTATTACTTAAAAACAAATTATTCTCTTTAATCCTACTATTTTCTTTAGCAAGAGATTTATGAGACACACGCAAATGATACAGTTCAGTAGACATGTCATTAAAAGCATCATTGCACTCTTCTTTAGTAAGCTGTGTTAAATCAGTAGTGATTACCTGGTTGCTTGATGAACTAACTTCATTTTCCTCAGAATCAGCCATGAGAGCCAAGTTGACATATTCCACATCTTCATCCTCTTCTTCTCCATCAGCTGCCCAGTCTTTTTCTTGAGTAATGAAAGCCCTCTCCTTTTGCTTGAGCAGATCAAAATATTTCTTTTTGTAATCTACTTGGTCAAATTTCTTCTTTTCAGAAGTTGGCTTTCTGCACTCACTTGCAAAGTGTCCACTTATACCACAATTGAAACACTTGAACTTAGATTTGTCCACCATGTTCTTATGAGGTTTAGTGGCTCTAGTGTTTTTCCTAAATTTCATCTTTGTAAATCTTCTGGACAGAAATGCAAGATGCTCATCAATACCATCAGAGTCATCTTGGCTGGAGTTGTCTTCATTCTCAGCAACTTGCTCCTTACCCTTGCTTGATTCTGATTTGCTTGTGCCATCTTTGGAGTTTAATGTTGATCTCACAGTTTCTTGTCTGCATTCTTTCTCATTTTCAGCTACCAAGGCAACTGAACCTCCTTTCTTTCTTCCCTTCTCCAATACCTCATCCTGTTCCAGCTCTAGTTCATAAGTCTTCAAGATTCCATATAATCTTTCAAGAGTGAAGTCCTTATAATCTTGAAAGTTTCTCAAGGAGACAGTCATGGGTTTCCATTCCTTTGGCAAGGATCTTAAAAATTTAAGATTTGAATCCTTCACCTGGTACACTCTACCATACAACTTCAGTCCATTCAACAGCTTTTGGAATCTATTGAATGGGTCATTTAAAGATTCATTTTCTTCAAAATGAAAATACTCATACTGTTGAATGAGAAGCTGCATTTTGTTTTCTTTTACTTGTTCTGTACCTTCACACAGTAGCTGAACTGTGTCCCAAACCTCTTTGGCAGTTGTGCAATTTATCACATTATCAAACATATCCTTGTCAAGACCATTAAACAAAATGTTCATAGCCTTCTTATCCTTGTGAACTTCTTCTGTGTCTTCCATTGTCCATTCTGCTCTAGGTTTTGGAATGGATCGACCAACAGCAATTGTGGCTGTAGCAACTGTGGCTACTTTGTGGGGAATGTGAGGACCATTCTCAATGCAGTTTACATAACCTTCATCTTGGGAGAGTAGATGAAGGTGCATTTTCACCTTCCAATGGTGATAACTGTCTTTGTCAAGAACTGGGATTTTTACTCCAATATCCTTCTTACTCATCTTTGTTAGTTTTCAAGATCTTTAAACTCTTTGTGTGTCAAGAGCCTACTCTGATACCAATTGTTATTCCTAATGAACTAACAATGAGATTTACAGAAGGGGGGTTGAATGTAAATCTCAAAACTTTTTCAAGTTTTGAGCAGTTTCAAAGGCTATGTGTTTAAGATAAACAAGTGTATGAATTGCTTTAAGCTAATACTGACAGATATATATTCAAACACTAATGTAAAAAACACAACATACCTTAAAAACTTTTCTGGTGGATTGTTATTCCACCAGAGATGGTATTTCAGAAAATCTGTGATTCAAGAAGTTTATCACAGCTGCGTCCTAGTACAAACTAGATAATTTTTCTCTCAAGATTTTTCTAAACAGCTCTGGAAAAATTCCTTTCTAATTACTAGCTGCTACTTGGTTTATATAACACCAAGTGTACAAGTGAAGACAAAGATAAAAAGTACAATTATAAAATAAGTTCTCCACTTGTTTCTTCTCCATTTTACTCCAGTACATTGTTGACTATTGCCTCTTTATACTAGAGTAGAACGACTGCTTTTTCTGATGTTCCTGAAATAGGCTACCACATCTCAGTTGTCTCTGTCAACCCATGTGCCTCTGTTTGTAGGTACAACTACCACTTGTCAACTGCTATTTAACAGAACATCCGTTGAAGCCTTCATCCGTTGATGGCTTTATCCGTTGATGTGTTAGCAGTTGAAGCTCTATCCGTTGATGCACTCATCCGTTGAAGGATGTTATCCGTTGAAGCTTTAGAGACATCCGTTGAAGCTTTGTTTCTCATCCGTTGAAGGTCTTTAAGTTATCCGTTGACACCATTTCATTTATACAAAATTACAAGGCATGAAATACTTACAATTGGCCTTCCTATCTGCATATCCTCTAGTAGTCAACATGACTTATAATTTCCCTCAACATTTAAGAATTTATATCTCAAATTCAGAGACTGAAATGTGCTATAACACTAGACTTATTTCTAAGTAAAGCTACACCATCAACGGATAGCCAAAATGGTCTTATCCGTTGAGGCTACAAACACTAGATTTCTACTTAAGTGTTTTGTTAAACATATCATCAAACTAATGCACATATATTCCTAACAGTTTTACTCACTAATGCGAGAATGAGAATTTTGGATTTTTTTTGTTAATACCAAATTCAGTTTTGGTTATTTTTTGCTGAAAAGTAATTTAGTTATTGTATTGTATAAGTAGTGTAACAACTAAATATATGACACTTTTATTCTATAAAAATTGATGTCTAGGAATAAAATAAAAAAAACAATTTTTTTAAAAGCAAACTGACGTGTACAACCTATATAGACATCATGCCAAAATGATGTCTAATGAACAAATAAATATCATTTTTTTTTGTAAAAACTGATGTGTGATTTGGTAAAGACATCAGTTTCTGGGCGATGGCTACAATTGACATCACCGACATCACCGACATCAATATCAGTCGAAGAAAATATAGACATTGCCAAAAATCGATATCTATTAGCTTTTTTTATCGTGGTTATACTTTTTTACCTTTAAAGTTGTTTTGGTTGATTATTGAGTGACATGCATGATTCTTTTTCTCTTACTGGTTGGATACCCTGTTTTACTGCATCTTTGCTTTTGTGCTCAACTTTGAATTTGCTCGGAAGTTTTTGGTTGTTTGGATTTGTGACTCTGGGAATTTATTTAGATGCTCTTGTTTCTAGTGTTGCAACCTTCGATTTGTTTGACCATGTGACTCCGTTTTTTATTTGCGGTAAACGCTCAATTTATAAGGGGATGTTAACATATATAATAATGTTATTATTAAATAATTTTATTAGTATAATAGTTTATTTGTTAGGATTTTTTTTATTACTGTTTGATTGTTGACTATATAAGATCATCTTTTATTGTAATCGTGAACAAATAATATTATAAAAAAATATATTTTTCTCTTTTTTTGTCGATACTTTATCACATGTAACTCAATCAACAAAAAATTAAATAAAATGAAAAGGGCTAATTTTCTTAAGAATCTCCTTCTATATATTAAAGGACAACCAAGGACAAATTGAGCCATTTTAAAGGCTGTAAAATTACGAGTTTACCATTTTATTTTCAAAAAGTACACAAATGACACTCTTATATAATTTAAGCTAAAATTAAGAAAACTTGCGTATACAAGAGATTTGACCCATAACCTTCTGTTGTCAAAGTGCATGTCAGTGCCATTAGTGCCATTATGCTGCATTGTCTCATCGAGTCCTTTTTAAAAATTTTATTAGATAAACCACATCATCTCTTTCAATAATAATCTTTTTTCATTATTTTAACTTTAGAGTAAATAAACTGTTACTTTATATTATATCTCTTTCTATATATTAAAAGAGGATTAGGGATAAATTGAGATATTTTAATGGCGGTAAAATTATAATTTTGCCCTCTTACGTTGGAAAATTATAAAAATGTCATTTCTCACACAATTTTTGTTAAAAATAGGTATATTGTTGTATCTACTAAACCCCAACCCTCCTACTCAAAAAATTCAAGTCACTACCATTGTGCTACATATTAGTTTATATTATTTACGTGTCTTTTTTTATTTAGTTTTTGTAGTTTTATTATAAAATTTTAAAAATGCCACCACCTCATATTTTTTTCACTAACTTCACATTTAAAAATTCTCTAAGTCAACCCCGATATTTTTTTTTATATTTTTATATATGTTTTATTAAATATTTTTTATAAAAACAGTATTTAAAAAATTATAATAATTTAAAAATAATCTATAATTTTATTGATCAACTTTTTTACATTATGATATAATATATATTTTAATTTGTCATTCATTTACATTACAAATAAATTTTAATATGATTTGATATTAAAAATATGAGATATAATCAATGTTTTTATATATAACGAATTAGTAGACTATTTTTTATTTAAAAAATATACTAAAATATAAAATTATTTTTTTAATTATTCTTTGCATCCTCTTCTTCCCCGCGAGAATCCCCGTTCCGGCGGGGATCCGTGATAAAAAAAGTTCCCATTTAGAATTCAAAGTGTGTTCGGGGGATCAGAGGAGGGGATAGTACTATCCTACTCTGAAGTGACCCGATGCGTATCCCTATAAACAAACTTTAAATAATTTTGTTACATGATATAGTTTTAATTTTTTAATTAATTAGGATCATGTCTATAAATAAACTTCAAATATTTTTGTTACATAATATAGTTTTAATTTTTTAATTAATTAGGATCATGTAGCTTATAATAAATATCTAATCTCAAAATTTTCGGGATAAGTTAAAATCGAACTTTATAATAAAAAATATACTCTAACCACTTAAGTTATCTAATACCGCTCTAATAGTATGTATGAAAAGAAAAGAAAGTAAGCCAATTCAATAAAAAGTTAAAATAATTATTTATTATATTCAAAAATTATTTTTATATAGATACAAATTCGTTCGGGATAATATTTCATGCCCGTGCCTCGCACTATTCTTATTTGTAAAAGAAAAATGGACGTAAGTGATGATGTTTACAAAAGTTTTGCCTCCATCTATATGGTTTTTGACTATTTTGTGATTGTATGATTTGCATCTTTTTATAGTATCCAACTTTGTTTTGACCACAATCTGATCCAGGCCCATTATGCCCTTGATGGGGCCCACTTCACCTGTATGCTTTAAGGAAAATGCCGTGTCATAGTAAAGCATGAAAGAAACATTTCCTAAATTTATTTTTGACTTTTAATTAATTATTACAAGTTACAAAATATTCCATAAAGAAAGATTCATATTATAATGACCGGTAATAATATAGGAATGAAACAATACTTTTTTTTTTTCAAATTCTTTCATATTGTATAAAATAATATAGTAATTTAGCTTTTATACAATTTAGCTAATAGCATAAGACTATAAGGTGAAAGTTTAACATTAATAATTCTTATTTCAAATTAATTCTACATATCAGTAAAAATTCTGCGTGAAAAATACGGGAAAGATTGTTAGTCTGATATAAATAAGTATAAAAAGATCAAAATTAACTAATTGTATTATTTCATCACAAAACATATCATAATATTCTAATAACTTGTAAAGTACTAGTAAAATTTTAATTCAAGAGGGATTATAATTTAACACTTTTGATATAAATTATTCCGAAATTAATACTTTGAAATTATCGGAATTATAAAATTTCAAACCGGGAAAAAAATGAATGGAATGAGATTAGAAACAATACGAGATTACGATGAATCAGATTAGAGGCGATCTTCGTTGGGAATTGCTGTTAAAAATTGTTGTCTTGTTAGAAAAAGTGCGGTTGAAAAAAGTGTTGTAAAAATCAGAGGACTGTTTGGTAATTTTTTTAATATGTATATATTTTGATGCAAAAATTTAAAAATAATAATAATTTTGGTAAGTTTTGATGGTGAAATCAACATTGGCTTCCTCAAAAGGTGAAAAACTATTTTTTCTAAAAACATTGGAGACTTACTTTCTCTAACAGCCGTTTTTAGGTAAAAACACTTTTCCGAAAAACAGTTTTTAAATTTTAATAACGCTTTTCAGCGAAAAGCTGCGATTTCTAAACGGTATTTTTAATTTTAAAATAATTATAATGATTTTTTTTTTCTAAATTAAATAACTAAGTTTGGTGTACTAATGAATCAATCTTTTTAAAATGCATTTAATTGCACAGAACTAAATATATAAATTTCAGTGTGTGCTGAACAAGACAAGCAACTAATCATTTCGTGGCTGCTCTCCTCACCCTAGGCGCGATTACTCTTACTTTTTAAAACCCTAGAAAACATATACATATATACATACACGGTGCTTGATCTAGCCTTGCTGTGTAAGTTATTTATCTTTTTGTGTTTGATTTTTAGATTCGTTTTGTTTACAATCAATCGACGTGTGTACTAGTTTTGGATTGTGTTTTTATGTGTGAATTGTATGGATTGTGTGTGTGTGAGAGAGAGAGATGAGAGTACTAAATTGATTTGTGTATGTGAAAGTGAATACGTGTGTGTAAGAGAGAGAGAGAGAGAGAGAGAGAGAGAGAGAGAGAGAGGAGTAGATGATGTAGAAGTGCGTGATTGTGATAGAGATAGATAGATAGATAGAGAGAGAGAGAGGAGAGAGTGGACTAAATTGATTTTTATGAGGAAGTGAATACGTGTGTGAGAGAGAGGGAGGGAGGGAGAGGACAGAGAGTATTAAATTGACGTAATAAATTACATGTTTATTGATTTACATGTGAAAGTGAATAAGTGTGTGTGAGGGAGAGAGAGGTTAAATCGATGTATTGTGAAATTGAATATGTGTGAGAGAGAGAAAATTAAATTGATTAGCAAAATTATTGGATATTCCTTGAAATTGATGTATACTTTGTGATTGCTGTAGAATAATGGCGAGGAAAATGTTGATTGATGGAGAGGTGGATAAAGTTAATGAAGATAACGAGCACTATGATTTCGATTTGTTTGTTATTGGTGCCGGAAGTGGAGGTGTCAGAGCTTCAAGGTTTTCTACTCAGTTTGGAGCTAAGGTAATCAATCGAAAAATCAATCATATTGTGTACAGTGTATTGGAATGTTACTTGTGTAATCTCTGTGATTGCGCGTGTTGTGAGAAGAGTATGCAAAATTAGATCGATTATGTAAGTAATTGCTATTGTTCTGTTATCGAAAATTATATCGAGACATGTATGTAATCATAGGATAATGTATAAGCAGATCATTCTTATAGAGCATCCTTTAATAGGACCACACCTAGGGGTCGCCAGTTCATTGTTAATGGGTCTCAATGGAATCAGGACTTCATTCTCAGGTGTAAGTGTTTGGATTAACAATCTTGTTGATTGGAGTGGGAACTTTATACACGACACACCCCTCAGGATTTAATATCATTCCTAATCCCCGTTTCCAATTACACCATTTCCGTACTCTTCATCTTGATTCCATCAACAATTCAAAAGACCCCTTAAATCGGCAATGAATAACGTATTGATTTACATTATTTAGTAACTTTCATCTGCTTGTATAGTTTAGTGAAGTATCTGGTTACAGATTGAACATTATTGAAGAGAAGATTATTGCTTTTATGCTGAAGCACTATTATCGAGAGAGAACTTATTAAAGCCATGAAGTCTGTGGATTAAGTTGCAATATTCTAAAACACTATAAAATGGATTATCATTTCCAAGATGTAACGATAGTGGTTAATAGCTTCACAGATATAAGAAACTTTTAAGATATAGTTCCCAAAGCGTTTGTTTGCTTATGCATTGATGAATTATTTGAAGTTTCAGCGATATATCTAATTTGGCAGTTGGTCCGCTGCATGCTGAGCCACGGTGTATCATTTTTTTGTCTAATATTTATACAAGAAATTTCTTTTTTCTTACAGCAGTTTGTTTTTTCTTTTAGAAGGTTGGTATGTGTGAGCTTCCCTTCCATCCAGTTAGCTCTGAAAACCTAGGAGGCGTAGGCGGAACGTAAGTTAATGTACTTAACTCGTTAAGGGTATTTTGACTTATTCTTACAGTTTGCTTATTGTCTTACGCTTCTATTGAATTGAAGTTTAGTAAGCTATATGGCATGCTTAATTGAATAAGCCTCTAATATAAATAGTCAATGTTTTAGTCTCTGTGATAAAGCACTATTATGTAAATTTCAAATTTCAGCTTTACAGTGTCCAAGTCTAGGCTTGTTTTTGTAAGTTCTATAGTTTAGGGTAATACATTTTCACCCCTCTCTTAGGTACGAGGCCCAAGAGAACCCCGCAAGTTATTTTTTAAGGCATTTTCTAGCCTTCAACATCTTTACCCTCAAGATTTATATTCACTTTATTCCATTAAGTTTTTCAAAAATTCTGATTGTAGTAGTTGAGATCATGTTGCAACTTTGTAGTTATGTCATCTGACCTTGATTCATATGTTGTACAGGTGTGTCCTTCGAGGTTGTGTTCCAAAAAAGATTTGTGTTTATGGAGCATCCTTTGGGCCAGAACTTGAGGTGAGGTTCATGATTTATATTTAATGTATAGTAAGATACTTGATTACTGATTTTCTTTAATGACCAGATATAACTTAATAAAATTATAAATGCAGCGAATAATTAATTATAGATCACTATTTCCTTGACATGTCTCATGTGCAATCTTATATGCAACTTGTAGTTTGTCAACTTATGCCTGGGTCTAATGCTAGATGAACAAAGACATTTACATAGATTATATAGAGAATTTTGATTAGATCAGAGAAAATGCGAGTTACTTAAAGAGAGAGAGAGAGAGAGAGCAGTTGGAGAGAGTTTGTTTTTAATTGAAATTACTTTTTGGGAGAATTTATATCCAAATTAGTAATATGTATAGGGATGGAGTTTAAGTGTTCTAGGCATTTAGTAGCCTAGCCTTTACTTCTAGACTGTAGTTATCGACTTCTATAAGAAGCAAGCTTGCAATATAAACCACTATTATCCTAGCTATAATGTGATACTACACATCAAGCTTATAAGCTTCTGGTCAGATCAGTGTTATGTGGTGAGCCTCCTGGCAACACAAGATTACAGCTTCACTGCTTCATTGTTTACTTTTTTATCAATCTTACATAAGCTTATCTAAAAACGTACGTAACTGAAATATAGGAGGCAAAAAAAGTTTCACAATAAATGGTAAAAATGTGCTATAGTTCACTGTGGGCAAGAGCGTTTCTGTATATCTTAGCTTACTAATTTCACATTAATTGAGTGGATTTCTGTCTGTCACATATGTTTGTTTGGTTCATTCACAGAACTATCAAAGTCAAGCAATTAGATTATGTAAAAAAAATATAATCCAAGTTGGGAGAAGAATGATGGAATAATAATCTTAGTTGCATATTCTTGTCTATTCATTATCACGCCTATCTTCTGTATGTAACTAACGCTGAGGCTACATGTCCAAAATCGTGTCTTCATTGTACTTTTTATTTGATTTCTTTGGTGTATGCTCTATCAATTAAAGAGCTTTGCATACAAAAGATTATGTATTGATAATTTCACTGCTTTCCATTGGCATGTAACTTCAGACATCCGTTGCTCTTGACAGTTGACTCTCTAAATTTTATATTTCCTAAATTACATTTTAAATATGTTTTGTTCTATGTAGTTTATCTATCATTGATGGTTTTGCAGGATGCAAGGAGCTTTGGGTGGGACCTAAATGAGAAGATTGATTTTAACTGGAAAAAACTTTTGCAGAAAAAGGTTAGTTTGATAGTCGTACATATTTTATGTAGTAAGCAGCTGCATCCCCTCAGCAAGTTTTCCTGATAGGCCATGTTAGGACTTAGGAGCAATAATGGCTTGATAGTTGATAGTCAGGGTAATATAGGAAAACTATTAAAAAGTTTGATTTAACACCGTCACAGTTCCTAGTTGTCCAACTAGAGCTCTAATAATATATTTTTCTCCATATAAGATTTGGGGTACTGCAAAAGTGGTGAAAAGTGCTTTCGTTGAATCTGAGAAACCTAATATTGGTTAACATGCTCGAAACAACTTGAATCCTGGCAATTGTTGAATTGGCGCTGCTTGTTAATAACAACTGATCTAAAGACCGTGGCCATCTCTTTTTCTGGTTAAGTCGTTTAGAATGAATATCATGTTAGTCGTGATTGGGTGTAAAGATTGCAGTAATTTTAATTATAAAGTTTATTAGCAAACTTATCAGTATCGTCACCTGAATATATCGTTAAAGGGTCAATTTGTTTTAGTGAGTTGTGTTTCCTAGTTGCATATTTCGACCTTAATTTGTTTATTCTATTAAGATGCTTGCACTTGGAAATCCTGAGAGAAGATAAATTAATTCTTTGTTACTATAATATGAATGGAAGGAATTGTTCTCAGTTATGTCGCTGCAAAGAAAAAACTATTTTCATTAACTTAGATATCAATACGTTTTGCTAATGGATTTTTCTTGCTTTGAAAGACATATTTAGTTTTCATTCATCTTTGGATGAGTCAAATACATTCACTGATCTTTAGTTCTTTGTATTTGTAATTGATATTAAGAAGCGTATGGGGCAGCTTTTTTGATTATCTTGCCACCTGATCTTCTCCTAAATTGCAGACAGACGAAATTGTTAGGTTAAATGGAATCTACAAGCGCATGCTTTCCAATGCAGGAGTTAAACTATTTGAAGGTGAAGGCAAGGTGGTTGGTCCGAATGAGGTAGAAGTAACACAACTAGACGGCACTAAACTTAAATATTCGACGAAGCATATCCTGATTGCAACTGGTAGTAGAGCTCAGCGTCCACCAATTCCTGGGCAGGTATATATGTTTCTAAAGTTAAATATATGAGAACATTTTTTCCATTGATGAACATTATTACTGTTGAACCTACACCTACCTCTTTAGTTCAAATATATAGATGATCCTTGAATATATATGACTTGACCTTTGTAAGACTAGTTGTCAGCTAGATATTGTTTAGCAATGAAGTCATGTTAGGGTATCTAAGTTGTATCTGTCCTAACATGATGTATTATTGATCTGTTTTTTATAATCTTTTGTATGTTAAAGTTAGAATCTTGTTAAGTTTGAAAACTCTTGTTCCGAACGTGGTATAGTTTTTCAGTATTTGTTGTTCTTTTAATTGTTGGATTTCAACTTTAGGAGCTGGGTATAACTTCTGACGAGGCTTTGAGCTTGGAAGAGTTACCTAAGAGTGTTGTTATACTTGGTGGAGGGTAAGCTTTTCTCATCACCTCATCATCCCTGTTAGATATTAGTTATTCGAATCATGCTACAGACCTCATGATTGATGCCTTTTGTTGTTCTTTAGGTATATCGCTGTTGAGTTTGCTTCAATATGGCGTGGAATGGGAGCAACTGTGAATTTGTGCTTTAGGAAAGAACTTCCTCTAAGGTTGACAACTGATGATGTTTTATGTTCTCTTTTCTTATATTTGCATTGTACTTTGTTGCAAATTTCAAATTATACATAAGTTTAGCTCATTTTTTGGCTGCTAAGGACCTTGTAAATTGTCATTTACTATCACATAATGTAAATCGGGTCTTCGTGATACAATTACAATGTAAATTGCTAAGATTTAGGTTAGTGACAGAATAACCATTTGCTTGTAGCGTCTATGGCTGAGCTTTACTCTCTGTTTGTACTTTGTATGATTCTGCACCCACAGTTTATATATAAACAATAACTATTATGAGCTCCAGACAGGTTAATAATTTGGTGAGTAATGATCGAGTTTTTATTGGAAAGTTATGCACCTAGGATCCTGTTCTGATATCTCAACCCTTGCTTAAACTAGTGTTTTACAACTTACAAGCTTTGTATTAGTACTAGGTATTTTAGATACGATTAATTTCCCGTGTCTGATACTTGCTGCTCAATTTACCTTGACAAAAAGATGCCTCAATTCAATTTTTTATGTGCACTGCTATTTTAAATATGTGTTTGATACATTGTATTATTGCAGAGGGTTTGATGATGAAATGAGAGCTGTAGTTGCAAGAAATCTGGAAGGAAGGGGAATTCATGTACATGCACAGACCTCGTTGTCGGAGGTACTACATATTTGTAAAGTATATGGTTTTCAAGTTTGCTGCATATCATCTTTGGAGTTTTTTATATTGCTTTTCCTTTTCTTTTGCCTTTGTGCTCTGCAGGCTATTTTTTTTCCCACAATTAGAACCCCATGCCATTTCACTCTACCATTAGTATAGGAGTATAAGTTCCATTACAGAACCAAATACTACGTTTTGGTGACAATTAGTAATAGCTCTAGTCCATTTAACCATTAGCATCGGACTTCCCTTTACAACCAGGCCAACTTAGTCTGTAATAAAATGTTTTTTTATAGTTTACTGATGTTTATCAACTTCATTTCAGCTGGTTAAAACGGACCAGGGCATAAAAGTTCGTACAGACCACGGTGAAGAAATATTGGCAGATGTTGTTCTCTTTGCTACCGGTAATGCCATTATCCAATCAAAGTAGCGAGTGTACATGTGCTTGGTATAAAAATAAATATTTATTAAAGCCGGTATTATAGTTATATACATTAGAGTATATTGCATATGTATAATTTTCTACATTATATTCTGTACCTTGCTAAACTGACTTTTTGAGGCATCTAAAAAATAAATCCTCTGCGAGGTAAAGTTTCATTAATTTCCATTTAGCTGAATGTCATGTACAACACGAGCAAGTCAGATCTGGTATATGCAGACAGCAAAAAAGTTGACCCGTCTGACTCTCACAGTTCATTATCTGGTAATCACCTAGTTTGGTACTTAAAAGAGTCCTTCTCTATCAATTGCAGGTCGGGCCCCGAACTCGAAGAGGCTGAATTTAGATGCTGTTGGTGTTGAGATTGATGAAGTGGGAGCGATAAAGGTTTCCGAATTAGCCTTTATTTATATACTGCTGCTAGCTAGATGCTATTTAGTTTTTGAGATATGTTGAGACTTGAGCATTCATTGTTAGACTAGTGGCAAGGCGTCTTGAGACTTTCCCCATGACCAAGGTCATGCATTCGAATCATCACTCCTCCCCACTAAGAAACTAGTGTACTGAAAAAATAAAATATTCCTCAAGTAAGTCTGAGATATGTCTACACTATTGAAAGAGATGGTAGAAAATCTCATGCATGTGGGATATGACTCGAATTTGCTTTGTTAGATACCACCCAGGCACCCAATTCACATAGATTCCAGAAGACTTGTTCGTTGTTCCCTTTCCGACCCATTCTTACACGACATTGCCAACTTTTAAATTCAGAAATCTCTACTTTCACTTTTATTTTCAAGTTTTTCACTCTTTTGGTCCTTGTATTGAATGCTATTTTTTTAGTGCAGTTGAAATTGTTTTATGTGTACCGTAGAAATTAATTATAATTTGGGACTTTCGTTTTACCTTCAAACTTGTTTTCTGAATATTATTCTATACATATTACTGCATGCATTACATATTCACATTGATTATTCGATGTTTGTTAACTCAGGGTAGAGTGAATTTTCGTATTATATAATCACAGCCAGTGGTTTGCAGATAGGTTGCATTTTAGACAGTTACATCAAATAAACTTTGTTTGACTTTGCATATGTTAATCTTAGAAATTCTCTTGAGAAAGTCTTGGAATTGTATTATATATCGATATACTGATATATTATATATAGATATACTGATATATTGTTTTTTGTTTGTTTTGTACCTTCAATTTTCACCTTTTGCTTTTGTGCAAGTCTGTGCATATATAGTCAATAGTGAAAATTTGTTTCAAGTAAGAGTGTTAGAGCAGCCCTACTTGCAATATTTTGTCACAATCACAATATAATAATTCCAACCTAAGTTTCCAGTTTCTATTAATTTTCTCAGGTAGATGAGTACTCTCGGACAACAGTCCCTAGCATATGGGCCATTGGCGATGTTACAAATCGGATGAATCTCACTCCAGTAGCTTTAATGGAGGGAAGCCTATTTGCAGTAAGTGGTTAAGACCTTCATTAAAAACTTGTATTAGGTTAACCTTACCTTAAATTTGAATTTAGCAGAGATAATCATTTGGGTTCCGTGGAAGGTATAATAACGTTTGATGGTCAAGTGATGATGAATGATGCAATTTTTGTAGTTTAAAATAGTGATTAACTGTACATCTAACAAGTTATGCAATTATGATACAAGTATCAAGTAGTCACATTAAATTTATGAATCATTATCTAAAGCTTGTTGTAGTAGCTTTACTTTTTGACATTAAAATAAGACTTTCTGTGGAATGAAAGTATGATATCTATGTATCTCACAATCCTCTGCAATTTACGCAGAAAACTGTTTTTGGCGGTGAACCCAGCAAACCTGACTACAACAACATACCTTATGCTGTCTTTTGGTATTATTCTCTCTTTGAGAATCCTTTGCATTATTTTTGCATTTATGGTAGAGCTACACTTTGCCGTGGTAAAAGTCAGTGCTTTTTCCAAGCTACCCTCTCTAAATGGCCTAAATGTTTGTCAAGATATTTCTAAATTCAGTTACTTCTAAGTTAAGTAACACCCGCCAATAATCTTGTTAATTTGACTTATGTAACTGAATTAGTCAGATTCCGCTTTAAGTGTCTGTACCCGGAGGCTGATATGTCGTGTTTTGTGCATCTGAGTCACTGGTGACTGTGAAGGTGAAAATGTAATTAGATTCGTACAGCTTTTAGCATGTTATACTGCCTATTTGCAGCAAGTGGTTAAGGCCTTCATCAAATACTTGTATTATGTTAAGTGTTAACCATAACATATTATGTGAATTTGGAGAGATTATCTTCTGGGTTTCGTGGAATGTATATTAATTTTTAGAAGTCAACTAAGGTGGTTAGATTATTACACATCCCTCCCAAACAAAAAAACCTTCTAGTGGTCTATACTTATTGACATAGATAATGTTGGTTATTGTATTATATAATTGAAGAACTTCTAATGCGTGATGCAATCTGAAATAGCTAGTCGTCATATCTAGTTGGTGTTGAATTTTCAGTTTCTATATTTAACTTGATTGCATCTTCTTCCTCATTTAATCAGCATACCTCCTCTTTCGGTTGTTGGACTGAGCGAAGAGCAGGCTATAGAGCAAGCAAAGGGTGATATACATGTTTACACTTCATCATTTAATCCAATGAAGAACACAATCTCTGGGTACGTGAGCATTTTAATCATAATTATTTAAGAAAAGTCTAGTAATGTTGATGTATCTCGACAGTATCAGCATGATAAAGTATACTTTGTTTCTCTTGGTGTAAATTGATTGATCCTGCATTGTAAGAAGGTGATAAGTTACACAGATAGATTACAACTATCAAATTTCGCGGAATTCTGTGTTCAGTAAACTGGTTGCATCTGTATGCCCACAGGCGGCAGGAGAAGACAGTCATGAAGCTTGTTGTTGATGCTGCCACAGATAAAGTTCTTGGAGCATCTATGTGTGGCCCAGACGCCCCTGAAATTATTCAGGTAGATTTGTTGTACTATATTAATTGGCTAGAGAAGTTCAAAAGTAGCTCAATCTAATACTAACACTCTTGATGTGATTATTGAGGAATATAAGGTTATATTCCAAAATATCACACTATCTTTTACAGTTGTCTGGTATACAAGTCATAAAGGAATCCAGCCTAACTGGTTCTGCTTTTATGTACAGGGCATTGCAGTGGCACTCAAGTGTGGAGCAACCAAGGCACAATTTGACAGCACGGTAAATTAAAATTAGATTAAGATTCAAATTCTGACATCACAAAACCTGCTTGAGGACTCTACTATTATTGAGAGTTTAAAATGTACTTTCATGATAAGAGTGTAGTACGCATCCTAGCTATGTGTAAAATCCATGTGGTGGTTTGATTTGTCTTCATCATTTAGATGCTTATTGTAACTCCAACATTACCTTTTTTCCAGGTGGGCATACACCCTTCGTCTGCCGAAGAATTTGTCACCATGCGGTCAGTTACGAGAAAAATTCCTTCTGGTAAACCAAGAACAAGCCTTTGAAATGGAATACTCATCAATGTTATAATGTCCAAGGCTCCAAGACACAAACATGTGAACACGCAAGATTTTGCTACACAGTGATACTGATGACTCCTAGTTAATTTTCCATTCTCATTATGATAAATATTGTAATTAAGATCGTAACTGTTTATAAAATTCATTGTCGGAATCCTCTAGTAAGACGAGGACTGAAATATTTCCTTGGGTTTTGGACTACACTGCACTAAAAAATAAATGGAACATTGCATGCTTGGCTTTGTGGTGGAATCTTTCAATTTTCAGTTTTGACTGCCTGCATGAACTTCAGGAAAATAAAGTGTTTGTAATTTTTACTTTCACAAAATTTGTGTACGCAACTTTGCTTGTAATCATATATGATATATCTATTTTTGTTCTTTGTTATTATATACTACAAATAACGCTGTTGCGAGAAATAGTTTATCTAAAAATGGTAGTGAAATTTTTTAGGGAGCCCATGATTAACGTACAGAGCACTATTTCAAGAACCCCACCCTTAATTTGCATATTCCTATACAGCTTTCACAAAATGCATGTTAAATGAAGTATTCTGTAACTTCTTCGTTCATTGAGCTTCTTCCTTGTGTTTGATCACCTCTAAAAATGAGCGTGCGGTACTGGTAGTACATCTCCGATGATGTGGTGCCTCGCACAGTTTTTCACTGTTCCAGTCTTGCAGAAAATCTCGATGATATGAATACCTAACTTGCTACTTTCCCGTTGCATACATCGCATATTTCAAAACCAACGCCATTACAGTATGGACACTTTGCTCCTTCATCTACCCATTCCATAAACTGCTTCAAAATGGAAATGATACATAATGTAAAAACATGTCGAGATGAAGGGAATCAATAGTATTAAACGAAATGTCTTATGTTCTCGAACCTGTTCCTCAATATTAGGCTCCCCAGTGCCATCACATTCTGCGAGCAAAAAAACTGACTGTTAGTTGCATATACTATAATTGAATGATCGATAATAATCAGATAAACTAAGTGTTTCTACTTATTTACTTTTATTCAAAGTTTTCAATTTGTTTTTCCTATTAAGAGAAGCATTATTGGACCTTCTATACATCTAGAGCAATCGCCAATACATCATGTCTAAATTGTCTAGAATCATCCATCATTGTATCAAGGGGTTTATCGATACGTACTGCCTTGCAAGAACAACTATGATATCAATGCTATGCAGTAGCTATTATGTAGTTTATGTTGCTAAACAATAAACATTATTACTATCTGGTATGCACTTTAGCTATTATTTTGCTTCCTAAAGGAATAGGAATGCTGGAATTTTATTCATCATATAATTGAAGGCTATCTTTTAACATTTCAGCATCAGGTAAAAGTATATAGCATCAGAATAAAAAAAAGAGTGGTTTAAGAACTTAGAATAAATGCATTTAAGAAATCTTTGCATCTTTAAGATATTG
Source organism: Apium graveolens (assembly GCF_009905375.1). Taxonomy (NCBI): domain Eukaryota; kingdom Viridiplantae; phylum Streptophyta; class Magnoliopsida; order Apiales; family Apiaceae; genus Apium; species Apium graveolens. Next base: position 264,995,729 of record NC_133654.1, on the reverse strand, counting down.
GTAATTTGGGAGGCGAGTTTAAAGAAATAAAACGTACCTGAGCACAATAGCCGGCCCTCCCCGCGACAAGATATGCATCTCGTAGTATTTGTGTTAAAACTTCCTCCATCCTGCTTGTTTCTGCCAATAAGACGTGAAGAATCTTCCCACCGGTTTTCTCCAAGAAGAAAGACTCGACTAGGGGGAGGTAATTTGGATTCTGCAACACCTTTTTCTTTTGCCTCTGTCTTCTGAATTCCCGGGACTTCAGTAGTGTGACTTGCAGCTGCTCCATTTGAAGCCTGATTGGAACAAATAATAATAACTTTGTAACACTAGACCACTTAATCGAAGGGACAGTATATTTTCCTCAAAATATTTTACACTACAATTTAGGAGCTGGCTTTCCATTTAAGGCCAGGAGCAGGTAGACAATGACTGTAAGAACTTTTCAAGAAAATGAAAACAAAAACGCTACTACTTCTTTGCACTGGGCGACATTCAGCCCACATCAACAAATATTACATATCTCTAATGGCACAATATTCTAGTTTTATTTGCTTATCAATTACTGCTGGAAGAGGTTGGGGGAGGGGGAAACTTATGTAGTACACATACTATGTAAAATCTGACATACCCTATAAATTACACTTATGCTAAAACATCAAGATCAAAATTCACATATTTACGGTATAATGCACTATATGATTATAAGGATGCAAAATATTGATGAGCTTCAGCAGAAATGTAAACATTTAACAAAAATATCCAGTCAAGACTGGTACATAACATAGGAAACACCGAAATGCTTTCTCGAGAACAAAGGAACCAGCACAAACCTTCTGCACATTGGCCACATCAGGTCTTTTTATATCTACTTTCTCTGTCCTTCCAGAAACATCATTTTTCTGCTCTCCGTATAACTTTTCCAGAAGCTCTGGACTCATGATCCCATCTTCAGGAATTCGTAACGAGGCCTGTCAGGCAAGATCATAGAAACAAGATAAAAGTCACCCATGAAATAAGACAAGTTCAAGCCATCCCATAAGATCACTGTTGTTATTAGGTAACCTAGTCAAAGTATAACATACTTGCCAAGTTTTTATGGCACGTTCAGTCCCACTTGAGAACATGGAATATTCTTCGTCTTCCTCTCCACAATAAAATCCCAGCTTTTGCAATGCTTCCTAAAAATTGCATAAATAAGTACCGAGCAATCAAATGACAGGGCGAAGGAAAAGAGATACCACCACTCAGCAAGAAATGACAAGACTTCATCTATTTCACCGATTTCATGTCATCTAAACCTTTATAACAATTTTTTTGTATAATCACTTGCAGGTGATCATATTAAAATTAACGTGAATTTCTAAGAATACTATGCCTCAAACAAACTTTGCAAATTTAAATGATTCAAATATAGATGAATAAACAAAATTTCTACAGGTTACTAAACTTATCACTGGTGGACAATTACATGAGTTGGACTCCTATTTTTCCGTAAATAGTTATTCATTAGAGACTTTTTAGTATTTCATTCAATATATTGAATTGTTAGATGTCATCAAGAAACAATGATTCGATATTGAGACTATGCATGACAGTGAGTAGATTCAAGGATAACTGATTTTTCCAACAACTCTACTCTCACGGTTCCATACTCGCGGCTCTTATGCATTACAGAGATAAGAGGTTACAACAGTGTTATGCTCAGTTCTGGACTAAGAACAGCCTCTTATGCATTTGAAAGATCAGAGGTTAAAAAAGTTTATTCTTCTGCATACGTAGTAAGACTCTTTCAAGTATTCTCTCATCGACTCATCGCGGTACTAGGTAATTAACATAATTTGACAAAACCCAAATCATCCAGCAGAAGACAAGATACATTGAGCTTCCAACATTTTTAATCCAAACTTAAAATGTCTCCATCTATGAAATTATTTAACAAAAAATCAAAACCAAATTATCCATTTATCATCGACTCACATTATCATACAATGAATAAAAATTAGAATTCATTTCATTTTCGTATCATACAAAAAGAGTTTACAACTTCATTCAACACAACTAGAATATACAATGTCCAGTTTCTACTCATCTTCAAACTTCCATCTACAAACACAAACCTTCCCTCTCTCCTCTGTCCTTTTGCGCCAAATTCATTAATAATTTCTTGAATTAATTTTCAATTAACCACATTGTTCGTACAATCATCTAACAAACATACAAAAGCACCGTACCAAATAAAGGGAAATGTTATTTACAGAGCACTTTTTTCATTTCCGGAGCAATTTATACTAGAAATGAACGCTTCACGTGCACCCACGAGGAAACGATAACTCAATTTGCTCCGTACATAACATTTCCCTAAATAAAAAGCACGGTAACATAAACGAAACATTAACAGCTCAATCCATAATAAATTAGGCATGAATTAGTAGTAAAAAATGCAAACTATAACTTAAACGAAACAAACCTGCATAATTCGAACATCATCTCCCTCCGAACCTTTCCTCAACATAATCCTCTTCTTCTTTACCTCATCATCCCTCCCCTTTTCCTTCTCGAAAACTCGAATTACCTCCTTAACTTCCACCTCCTCCTCCACCTCACTCTCCGCCTCGACATCCACCTCATCCAAACTCTCCACAACTAAAGGCACTGCGCTCGATCCTCGCTCCGCAATTCGGCTAACTTCATTCCTCAAAACCTGCAAAACTCCTCCAACATTCAAATTCCGATCGCTTACATTCTCCAACTCCTCAATTTTGCTCTTTAAAGTTTCAATTTCATCTAATAAGTACTTTCTCTCGTTTCTCCACCGTGATTCTTCGCGTATCCACCTCTGCTCCTCCCGTAACCACCGCTGCTCTTCGCGGAGCCACCGCGATTCTTCTCTCTCGAAACTCGAGTTGTTCGAGGAAATTGAGAAGCAAATGTAGGATTTGGAGAGAGATTGAAATGAAGTTTTGTATGTGTATGGTGAAATACTGTTAGTGTGTGGTTTGTTAGTGAAGGGAGGATTTAAACACAGAGGAAAAGATGAAGAAACCATATAGAGAGATTAGATTGAGAGAGAGAGATTCACAGAGAGAGACGAGAGAGAGATTGAGAGAGAGGGAGAGATAGATTGAGAGAGAGGGAGAGAGAGATTGAGGGAGAGAGATTTACAGAGAAGTGAAGGTTGGGAGTGAGTAAGAAATGTTTGTTTCAGTTCAATTTACAGACCACACAGAGTTAGTGAGAAGATAGTTATATATGTGGCGGGAAACTAACTTACGCCCGATAATTTTTTGCTAAAATGAGCTAAATAGTATGCTGGTTTTATATCAAGTTGGCCGCCCCATTCGTCAAAATATCTCACTTAGACCACCATTTTCCACGGCGACTCATTTAAACCATCAAAAAACTAATATATATCACGCCGTTATATTAATAAAAAAAAGTTAACGATGATGCTGATGTGTCAGCTGACATGGCTAGCTTGACTGATTTTACTTTGACCCCTGTATATATAGCAGACATACAAACACATTGTATGTATTAGGGTTCTTGATAAAAATTTTAATCTTCTCTTCAATTTGTGCATAACTTTGTAATTACTTCTCATATTATCATCATCTTCACTCATAATCGTAAACCCCATGTCTGCTTTGTCAAACTCGTCAGTTGTTAAGTCTGATAATAACTTGATTTTTTGTTTTTATGGTAGAATGCTCGAGTATTTACGTCATGGACTTCCAAAAATCCAGGAAGACGTTTCTGGAGTTTTGGTAAAAGCAAGGTAAAAGCAACGTATAAGTATTTACATTCGTATATTCACTTATTACTAACAAATAACAATAAAATAAATAAGTCGCACAATACGATCGAATGAAATAATACTATAACACAAAACACAAATAAATAGTATAGAGAGGATTGATGATTACCTTGTCGAATGATGTTAAAGAGTGATAATTGGTGTCCAGATTTTATTGAAGATATATACGACTGACGATTGAATGATGGTTGATAGCGACGATTGAAAGAACCCGCTGTTTAGGGTTTTTGTTTAGCCCCAAATTAACACGCCAATATGTCAATTTATTTGTTTATTCGGGTTATTTGTTTAATTTATTAGGATTTCTTTCACTTGTGTTGTGTCATTTGATAGTTAGTCCAACGTGGAACATACGTGGACTACCAGCTTACCACTTCTGACTGTTTCTGCTTGAACTAACGAAAATTTTAAAAAATTTAACATTTTCTGTTAATTTATTTAGAAAATGATAATGGCGTGATATATATTAGTTTTTAATGGTTTAAACGAGTCGCCGTGGGAAATGGTGGTCTAAGTGAGATATTTTGACGAATAGGGTGGCCGACTTGATATAAAACCCAATTTTATGCAAGGTGGAAAAGGCATACTCCCTCCGTCCCATTGGATTGTTTAAGTTACTTTTTGGCACGCTTTTCAATGCTCGATTAAAGTATACTTCCATAATATATATATTTTTTAAAAAAATTCTGAAAAAAAGTTTCATGTTTAAACTTTTATTTAATTTTTTTTTTAAGAAAAAATATTATAAAACTATACTTTATTGAAATCTCGAAATACGTGCAAACAATGTACGTAAACTATCCAACGGGACGGAGGGAGTATAAAATGGAGTAAAATTATATGACAAATGAGATTTGATGTTTTAATTGGTGTGTCTTTGTGTGGATGCAAAGAGATCCATTCTATTTAGGGCTATAATTTGGTTAAAGCGAGCAAGTTTCAACGACCGTCTCTAAACTTTTAACTGAATTCAATTTGTTTAATTTCTCGATCTGAGTCGAGCCGACTCATTTGACTTAACAGGATGTTTTTAATGAGTCTGACAAGCCATCTCGTTTAACTTTACACTAAATCGAGGTTAAAGTGCTACACGAACTCGGTCGTTTATTTCACAAGTTGAGTCGAGCTGACGCGTTTAATTAAACGAATCGAAATGTCTGATCGAACTTGATCTCATTTAACTAAATCAGTCGAGCCAAGATCAATTAAACGAGTTTGAGTCAGCTCGCGAGCCCTACGATCGCATTACAATCCTAATTCCAATGAAAATTTAACACATGATATTGTTAAAGTTGTTGTACCTAATTTTTTACATGAAATATTTTATTACCTTTACATGTAATAAATATTTTATATAAATATTTTTTTACCTTTGCATGTAATTTTTGAATATATAATTTCTCACGCTAAAATTAATGATTTATACTTTTTTTGTCAGGAAAACTAAGTTAATACCTAATTACTTATAAAACACTATGAATAGTATAGTTTTATTTTCAAAATATATTGTTATTATTTAGATTAGTCTGCCACTTAAAAGATATTGATTCAAAAATAATACAAAAATAGTATAATTGTTCAACTATCAATCCATAGCTATTTTATACTTATAAAAAATAAATTTAAAACATTTTTCATGATTTTCCTTTACATCTATTGCGAAGTTATTTTATTAACTAATAAAGTTTGCTCCAATATTTCATGATAATATAGATATGAGAAACACAAATAATCATTGTTACTTCTATTTCATAATCTTTGTTGATATCAAATACTCCATCCGTCCCTAAAAACATTTCCTATTTGTGTTGTACACGTTTGCCAATGCACACTTTTGATTGTTAATATCTTTAAATTCGTATTAGTATTAAATATAAAAATTTCACTATATTAAAGTACTGATAAATACGAATCCAACGAGATCACTCATAATTATGTTTGATATTATAGATTAGACGTAAATTAGTAGTCAATCGATTACCGTAAACAGTACCGAAGCTGCATAGCGTGGCCAATTCAATTTGCATGTATGTTGTATATTTCCTCCTTTTTTCATAAAACTACAATTGCATGAGTTCAAATTCTGTTTTTTCATATACAGTTATTAATTAGAGACTTTTTAGTATTTCATTCAATATAATAAAATGTTAGATGTCATTAAGAAACATTGATTCTTTATTCAGACTATGCATGACAATGAGTAGATTCAAGGATAGTCTCAACTCTCATGGTTCCCTACTTTGCTGCTCTTCTGCATTTCAAAGATAAGAGGTTACAACAGTTTATTCTTCTGCATATGCAGCAAGACTCTTTCACTTATTCTCTCATCGGCTCATCACTGTACTATGTAATTAATTATAACATCCCACATTGATAAAAACAAGAGTGTTTGGAATCTTTATAGATATAATTTTCGGACTGATATTGGTGGATTGTTGGGTCCCAGTAAGCATCGGTTGTGGGTTTGGATGTTATAAATGGTATCAGAGTTTTGCCCGGCCGCTATACAAGTTTTGTATGTGTGTGTTTGTGAGATTAACGTCCTATAAAAGGGGGTGTTTATAACCTCCCACATCGATAAAAATAAGAATGTTCGACCTTTATAGATACAAGTCAACAACTAATGTGTAGCAAATCACTAACGAACTGACTTATAGGGGGTTGTTGGATTCCGATACGCATTCGGTTGTGGGATTCGATGTTATATATTAACATAATTTAACAAATCCCATATCATCCAGTCCAAGACAAGATATATTAAGCTTCTAACACTTCTAATCCAAAGTTAAAATCTCTCCATCTACACGTTCTCTGTCCTTTTACGCCAAATTCATTATGATTTCTTGACTTAAAATTTTAATTAACCTCATTGTTCGTTTAATCACATTAAAAACAGACAAAACTCACCAACTAATACATCAAGTAAAACCAGCAGTATATAAAAAACACTTTAACTTAAACGGAACTGTAACAACTCAAGACCTAATAAATTAAGAACGGCACTAAAAAACATATACCCTAACTTGGAATAAAACTTTAAATTAAGAACGGCACTAAAAAACATATACCCTAACTTGGAATAAAACTTTAACAAATCATTTTAGCCTGTTCCATCAAACTTTATCCAAATTAACTTCATGCCTGAATTATCAGATGTAGATAAAAGTGCGAAGAATGATCTTGTGAAGGATCAGTTTGATTATTTTATAAGAGTCGATGTAGAAGCCATAATATCCAAACAAAATTGTACAGATCTACTCAATTTCAATCAGCAACACTTTGTAAAATAATCAATTTCAACAAAAAATATCAAATCTATTGGAAACGATCAGCAACACTTCGTCAATCAATCAATTACAACAAAAGCTTTGCAAAACATCTGAATAAAATGAAAACATCAAGAAAATGATCAGAAAGATAAGGTCAATTAAGAATATGATACAGATAATGAAGAACAACGTTCAATTTTTGATCGCAAGTTGAAAAATAGTCAGAATCGTCTCCAAAAGCTTTGATACCATTTTACAAGTCCGAAATACATGAAAACAAACTAAAATTCATAGCAACAAGAACAGAGTAAACAAGAACAGATCAAACATTTCATCTGCAAATTCATTACTGATTACAGGCGAAATGTTACTGATAACAAGCTATCCACAAATCTACATAATGTGTTCTTATTTTGAAAGCTACAAGATAGGTTTAAGAAAGATATAAGATTATTTTTTGTTAATTTATCGAATAATACTCTCTCTAACTTCATACTAACATCCTATAACTAATTTTCCTTTATTGAATGATATGAGATTATTTTTTATTTGATTAAATAATGATATTCTTTAATATATTGACTTTGGCGCAGGGTGCTTGACTTCATTTGAGCTCCAAGGGAGTACTGAAATATTTAACAGTTTGCTCCAATACATCACAATGATATAAAATAGCAACACTTATAAACACTGTTTATTTATATAGTAAATTTACATTCATAATCTCTGTTGATACCAAATATAAATAGTCAATAATCAAGTATATTCTGTGCGTGAAAACTAAACTTTCATTAATAACTACTATAAGTTTTACATGCAATTTCCATGACTCTTGTACCTTTCTACCCTTTTTTTGCAAGCTTCAGAAGTTGCTATTTAACTCTTTACTTTTTAGCCGCAAAGTTTTCACAGCATGATCGCTCCAATATAAGAAAATTCAAATTCTAGTGATACTTATCAGCAAATAATAATAATGTTGATATGTGTATATTTTTTTATTTTATTTATCAAAAAACATTTAATTATAATTAGCAAGCCAAAAATCACGCTTTCAAATATAGTGTGGTAAAGTATTCAAATATATTTATGCTATTTACCAAATTTAATATATTAAAAACTAGATAATTGGTTGATTGAAAATTGAGCCCGGTTGATCGATCAGAATTATTGGACCCAATTCAAATAAATAAATTTGAATTGTTTGGTCCAATATTTTGGACAAGATTACAACAACAATATCAACAACAACAATAACAAAGGATATTAGCTAATACGTGCCATTACCTGCATTAATACATGAGAAATGCTAAATTAAAAAATATTCCCAAATACAGGGTTGTAGTGATATTACGGTAGTTGTTTCCTCATTAATGAAATGGATTAATATAAATTTTACGAATAAGATAATGACACGTGTCATTTGGAAAATATTTTTGGGATTTTTTCCGGATAACTAATATTGCTTTTAATAAAATATACACGATTTTTTTAACATTTTTATCAGGATCTTTCCTTAAATATTTTTCAAAATTACACGTTGCTGATTTGATAACTGTTTATTCTTTAAAACTAAAGTTTTCGATGGACTATTATGCTCAGAAATACAAAAGGCAAACTGTAGTCACACACTTTGTAATCCCGTAAGAATTAGTACCAAAATATAACAACATCACTTAGTTGTATTACACATGTAACACGTACGTATTTCGTTCATCTCGAAAAGAATGTATTCTATGTTTAAAGACAAATCTATTTACGCACGTGTTAGCATAGAAAAAAATGCTCAAAATACACTATTTTGCAGTTTCAAGTGCCTAAAATATCCACATGCGGGAAAGTTGCCATTTTTACCGACTGAATGCGCATTCGTATCATGCGTATCCTATGTTTTTGAAAATTTACAAAGGGCTGACATGCGTATCCACTGTTTACTGTAGCTAGTGGCAGATCCAGAAGGTTTACCTCCCGGGGCACCGTACAAATATCTGGTTATAATTTTTAAATTAATTATAAAATTAAATGTAATTTTTTTAAATTTTGTAATATTTAGCCATAATATTTACAAACAACACATATTTGATTTAAGAAGTTAGATTTCCATCAATGTTAATCAATGTTAGCATGTATTCATTTGCTATCCATGTAAATGGTTAATTGCTGGTACTTCATGGGTTCAACTTACAAACTTATAACTTATAACTAGAAACTAAGGGCACAAGGGTAAGTTTTTGTATGCTGGTGTTGTGTGAGTTGTGCGTCCTACATGAAAACTATTTTTTTTTTAATAAAAGTGGGGGCACGTGACCCTAGGGGCCTTAACGTACATGCGTATCCTTTGTAATTTTTTTTAAAAAAGGGGTACGCATGATATGAATGGGCATTCAGTGGGTATTATGCGCAGTTGACATGCGTATCTTTTGTAATTTTTTTTAAAAAAAGGGTACGCATGATATGAATGCGCATTCGGTGGGTATTATGGGCAGTTTTCCCGTATGTGGGTATTTTGGGTATCAGACCCCCAAATGATGGGTATTTTGGTTTTTTACCGGTTAGCATATTATGGTAAATGTTTAATTAGTGTAGCTGATGAGTAGCGCATTCGTATATAATCAGTTACTTATATGACACACACATATAATGTTCAACTCGAAAATAATATATTTTATATTTAAGAGAAATCTTGTTACATATATGTAAGTATATAATAAGTGCACCTTAGGAGCATTCAAATATAATTACTCGACTATCACATAAATAAATGATCGTGCTTAAACAAATATTTGAATAACTATATGAAATGTTATTGTAATAATAAATTAAGTTGATATTCTCGTCCTCGCAAATTTTGAATATAATATATAAAATATTTATTTGTACTTTGACATCTAAACTGATATTTTTTGCAAGTTTTTTCTTTTTTTAGCAAGAATCCTTTTTAGGGATGTCAAGGATTGTTATTGTAAGTTTAAAAGTGAACAATATTTAAAGGTTAATGATGAATATTTAAGTACTCCACATCCATCACAATAGTTGTTAGAGTCACACTCTACATGTAATACTTGGAATCTTTATATTTTAAATATTTATATTACATCTATATAAGAATTATTTGCTTAACAAATTTTAATAGATAAACATTTTATTTTTATGATACGACCAACTCCAATGACAATGAAATATTTGCAATTAAGAGATTCACTGCATGCAAATCGGAAATAAATGCAACCGCAATTTTTTTTTTGCTAAATACAACCACAATATTTAATACTAAATATACGCGAGGGTTAAAAATTACAAAATAATAGATAAACAATAGGATATACACCACATTGTTCTTCGTATTTTCCCACCACTCACTCCAAATCACTATCTAATGTATTTTGGCCCTTCTTGTGGTTAACTGACTCTTTATACTTGGGCAAGCAACAGGTTCTTATATTAGGGTCTAATTTTTTTTAACTGTCTTTTTTAAAATATTTAAAATTTTTTAATTATGTAATTTCTAATTCTTCACAATTACGTAACTGTGTAGAGTTGTTAACTAAATTTGAAAGTTTACTCCAATAACTCATAATAATACAAGTGCAAGAAACATTTTATGATAATATTTTGAATTGTAAAAGAAAAATAAACTCATAATTCCCACTAACACCAAATATAATTATCACTAACAATAATGTATGTTTTGTTTTTGCAAGGACATCAAGCTACATTAATACATTAAAGACAAGACCCGGTAAATTTTGCATGAAACTAGCAATACAAGTATACAATTTACATGATTCTTTAAATACATGTGATTGTATTTTCCTCATTTTTCTTAATTGATAACTGTTTATTCTTAAGTACTAGAGTTTAAATTACTTCTGATGTTCGTTGCAGACTCCTTTATCTAATAGGATTATAGATTTGTCAGTACATGGCTCTTTAGGTTCGTCCATTTATTCAACACCCCAAACCTAACTTATATGCAACAAACATATTTCATAAACAATAGCATCAGTAGTCAAGCATGACATATATTAAGGTGTGAATAATTTAATATAATCAAGCATGATGTATAGAATTAAATCGTGTGCTTATACAATCATTCAAATAATCAAGTAAACATGAAATATTGCAATTATCAAATAGGTGAACATTCTCGTCAAACCCAAAAACTATGGAAATTTTACAAAATATATTTGTACTTATGGACTAACAATAATTTTTACTTTTAAAAAAATTTAAAAAAATAATGGCAACACCCTAACCAAAGAAGATGAAGTCTTGTTATAGTGTGCATAACGATGGATACTGAATAAACAAATAATAACAAGGTTTGGTCTGACCATTAAATATAAAAACAGTTAAAGAATTCTTTTTTTAAATAGATCATATCAAGTGACCACAAAATTAAATAGTTATATAGTTTAACACTATTAAAATTGCTTTCAAGTCAAGTTCTCATCGCCTTGTCCAACTCAATTTTGCTTCAAAAGCATGTCACATTTCTGTATAGCAATTCTTCACAATATCCATCTCTTCTGAACTAGAGCTTCCAGAACTCCACTTTTTGGAGGAGGAATACGAGAAGCTAATGTACAAACACCAATTTAAATTTTATATTATCACTTCATATCCCTTGCAAACAAACTAATTTAAAAACTTAAATATTCAAGTTTTTCCTCCATACTAAGTAATTAGTTTATTAATAAGAAGAATAATGTTAAGAGATTATTTATATTTTTTCCTTTGAATCCAATAGTCTTGATGAGGCAGTTTCATAATATATTAGATGATCATATTTATTGGAGATATAATTTAAAATATCCTATTTTCATAATGAAAATAATAATCATGTGTATTTTATACTATGGTGAAGATTACACTTTTCTTATTTAATTTTTTCTTAAAGGTTTACTAGTCTACAACAAAATTAAACACCCTACAAAGTTTTACATGAACTTTATAATATAGATTGCATGTCCAATGTCGTATCTTTCTTCCTACATTTGTTCTTAAAATATATTACGCTTAAAGTAACTCCTAACTTTTTATCCCTTAAGTTCAAACATTAGCGGTTGAACCCTAGACTTCATTTTTGTGGAAAGCTTTATACATCTCAACCTAACTATCTATAATGTGAACTTAAAACCATAACAGTTATTTAAATATGTTGTCAATCTTGTACGATAAAGACATTATTATATATATATTGAATATATAACTAATTCATAAGAACATTGCTAATTCTTAAATCACATAAGCATATAAGAATTAATAATTAAATTAGGAGAAGGGTTTGAGAAAACAAACAGAGATTGGATTTAATCTCGAGTCCAGAAAACTGTCTCCTTAAAGCAGTTTCGCCCCGCACCATCCGTGTTTAGCGACCTGCTTCCCAGGATAAAACGAGATACTAGTATAATCGATAGATCGAATATACTCTCAGCGAACTTGAACTGAGCCCGAGAACTATCACCGGAATATTGAAAAAATTTAAGACTAAAGAGACCAAGAATGAAAGAGATGACTCTTATTTTCTTGACTTAATAAAACTGGTGCCCTAAGACTCTATTTATAAAGAGAGGCTTGAAAGGACTTGTTTTTCTTTTCGATGTGGTACATGGTATTTATAAGAAAAACTAAGGAATAGGTTTGTGCTACTCTCGATGTGGTACAAAACCACTTTTCATATTAAAAGGTAAAACTTTGGAACATCAGTTCTCATTCACCTTTTACTCATTTTGAGCGTGTTAATATGGGTTGGAATCCCCTCGAAGAGAAGAATACGTTCCAATAAATACACACCACTAACATATAATGTGTCTCACTCATATAGAGTCTCAAAATGATTCACAACTTAGTCTAAAATACAAAGTTTGTCCAACAATCCCCCACAAATGAGATTGATGGTCCAGTAGCACGCACCACATAGACACCACATAGACAGACAGACGCGGAGCTTGACTTGGTGATAGTTCCGGCGGTCAGATATAGCATACGATAGGTAGAGAATGCTCCTTGAACCTTCGCTCGAATAAGTATATCGACTTTACTGGTAGACAGTATGACGCGATGTCCTTGAACTGTTCGACCGTTTGTGTAAACGATGACATACTCATCACTATATCTTTCCTGACTCATTCAGTTCTCATGATTATGTCCATTTTGGCCCTGGAACATCGTCCTGGTTCTGCAAGAGTTTCTAAAGAATTGTGCCTCGCAATTCTCCTTTGAAGCGGCCATACTTCTCTCTTACATAGGTGATCTTTATCTTATAGAGTAACCCGCATTTACCCAACCGAATATTATGTATTCAAACTTGAAATCCTTGTATTCGTCAAAGATCATTAAAAGCATAAAGCTTAACCTCGTACCCTACGAGTCTCACTGTTTCATCATCATAGAAATAGGCCAGGGGTTACCCCCACAGTGATTTGGTCATCATGATTTAGTTGTCCCATTGAACCAAGTTCTTGGGATCTCCAGTCAGCAAGGTTGGGTGTCCACCATGACGCCGTTAAGCAATAGGCAAGGCTCATTCCTCTCGATGATTTGACAACTATCTCTCGGTCTAACTAGATTCTCTTGTCTTAAACAGATTCGCTCAGTTTAACCATCTGGTTAGTGGATCCAAACATTATCATTTGACTTTACATAGTCAATCATGATAATTTTCGTTGAGAATAGTTGTTTAATGGTATTATGTCCTCATCATAGATGTGAGACATACCATTTCATACACAATAATGTGATCTCCCAATTTGCATATTGATTACACGATATATGCATATTGAAGACACGTTTTCCTTGTCATTTAGGAATATCCTTACAAAGTGGCTACTCAGCCTTTTAACTGCATTTATTTTATGCACCAGACTCGTATTCCATCATGAATCGAGCTAAGTTTAGGATTTCCATGACACGATGCTAAGTGTGAAATGTATTCTCGAATGACTTTTAAGTTCTTAAAGTCAAATATCTAATTTACATACTATATTCACATAGCACAATTAGATATCTTTCGTATTGCAGTCCAAGCTCACGAGCACATATCATACACCTTAAATCTCATTGCAATCACTTCCAAGTGACCAATTTCCATTGTACTCGTGCATCTACCCAGTTTACCAACTGTGTAGCCTATGTCTAATTTTGTACAATTTTAAAAAGTACAACAGACTTGCAATCCTTCTTGAGAGATCCTTGTTCATCTACGCTTGGATAAATATAAATCCATTCCAGTTATGACAACTTTAGCTTCGTTGATCTCTTCAAAATTCACATCACCAACATGTGACATGTATCATCTAAAACTTTTAAAGTCACGAAGATTGTAATCTTCAAATTAAAACTTTTCAATCTCATCAAGATTTTCAGAGATGATCCTCTTGTCATTACTTCTCGTAATGATCAGATCACTCACATGCAATTAATTATGACTTGCATATCATGTGTAAATAACACATGCACACTTGTCAATTCTCTGATTTTGAATCAGTTTGACATCTCATATTGACATATTTCACATTTATGAAATAACTTTACTAGTTATTACTTAAGGCTTCACTTGTTATTGATATTACCAGCTTTTAGCGTCCCAAAAACCAGCAATTTCAGTTTGCATCATTACCGAGTTTAATCGTCCTTAAACTGGTAATCCTTATTCACATAGCAACCAATTTTGAGCGTCCTCAAAATGGCAACCATGTCATTTATTTGAAGCCATTGCTTATCATAGCAATATCAAATTTAATATGCCATTATTTCGTGTCAATGTTGTTTCACTCAACATGATCACCGAAAATACAGATTTTCTACTCTTGATTTATCTAGAGCAACCCTCGGGTTCACGTAAATAGATATTTCTCCAAATATCTATTTAGAAAGACCATCTCAATGTTCATTGATGCACTTTTAAATTTCACAATACGATAATTTTAGTATCATCTTAATGAACCTTATTCTCAAAACTCGAGAATATTTCATAAATTATATAAGGTCATCACTTTCGATTGTAATATTTTTTGTATCAGTCTGACCTTATACTTCCTTCAGACCCAGATATATTTTCCCAATTTAAAAATTCATTTGGGTCCTAATGCTTCTATCTCGTAAGAAGATCTATATATTTTTTAAACAAGATTCTGTCAAACAGAACCACTCTCTCTATTTCTTAACATCCTTTCCCCCACAAAGGACATAGAGAGAACATGCACAATCCATTTTCTAGTACACGTGCTAGAAAATCTTGATTTATTGACTCTCAGTAATAGTCAAATTTTCTCTTGATATATTCACTTATCAAGAAATTATACGAGAAGCGCATTGCTTCTATTAAATTTACGAGTTCACCTTCAAGCAAATTATCAAGACATTCGGGACTAGCAATTATCCAAGTCTTTTGCTCTCTGCAGGTTCATCCTCACATTCATCCAATAACTCGTAAGTTCATTTAGATGACTTTTAATTACAGATCTACTAGGATCTACTAGCTTATCGCATAAGCATTCCTAAACTCTGTAATAGTATTCTTACGAATCTCAAAAATTAGATTCATATATCGGATATTATTAGACTCAACCATTGTCTATGTATCCATCCAAAATATCTCAATTGATTTTGGATCTCATGCTACCAACAGAGGTATTGGTATCAAGTTTCGAGATACCCCCACATTTCAATTATTTTCAAGAATGTTTCATTACATTCCACTATTCATAGAAAATTCAATAATTTTCTATTTTAGATACCCCTACAATTTTAATATTTTACAAAATGTCAGAAAATATTCCAAAACTAATAGGAAATTTAATTATTTCCTTCTGTGGTATCATGTTTAAGGAACGATTAGCCCTTCGTAACTAATATCCTCAAATTCAGTGATAGTCTGAGCTGATCACAATCGTTTTGCATCTCTCTCAGAGCGCAACTCAAGCCTGCATCTACTCCATTTATTTAATGCGAGTAAGGTGCAACGACCTCATGAATATTCACGTTGCAAACAGAATTTGCCCGGTGATTATTCATCATCAAATTTATTCACTACCATCTTAATTATCTATATTAAGTTGGATTTACCCTTGAGTTTATAGAGCACACATCTCTCTATTTAGCTTCAATATTGACTCGACTACGAGTACGAGTGGTAAATGTTTTACTATCAAACCAGACAGTAAACACGTATCGTGTCACTACCTCTCATCTGAGCAGGTTTTACGTCATTCATTAAAACCTATAAGATTTTAATATCATGTTTACAGAACTTCCCGTGGTTCTTATCATTAAAAATTCAATTACCGAATTTCTCTAAAATATTTACATGGTTCACACGAACCTACTTTTCTGGCTCACCTACTGGTACAACCATAAATGGCCCAAGGAAGAACATAAATCTTCAATAACCCCATATTCAGTGATCCTTGATCAACTGATGCGTTAGGGTTAACAACTTTTCGGATTCTCTCCGAAGTTCAGCATAACTACTGAGATCAATATTCGCCGTATTAAGTATTATATGGATCACTATAATAGGCTCGTGTGTCACTGCCGCAGCAGACCGACACCAACACGTAAAATTACTATTTAACTGGAGGAAAAATCCAACCAGAAAAATATAATTTATGTGCCGACCCATAACCTGTACTCCAGGCCCATTAGGTTTTTTAATGTGGAGAATCCTGAGCAATTGTAAATCTGGTTCACTTCAGCTGCTCACCTCGTCACATTATTTAACAACAAATATGTTACTGCATTCTATCCAGTATTACAAGTTTGTGATATAACTCCATTATTAAAGATTAAACAATAATAATTGATGCCTTATCATCACTCAACAATGATTTAAAAATTAATCACCAAATAATCAAGTTCCATCATGAAGGGTCACATTTATGTAGCCATATCATTTAATTGCATAGCAATATCATGTTATGAACTTGCAAACACGCATGTAAACTATAGCATATACGATTCTTGTATCAGTGTACTAATAACTCCAAAATCAATTCAGAATTAAAAAATCAATCACCATGTTAACAAAACATAATAAGCTATCCATTAATAGCGAAAACATGGACGAATTATAAATTTGGGTTTAATCTACCAATTTATAATGATCAACCCGAGAGAGATGTCATAGCCTTATAAGAAACCAATTATCCAACAACTTTGTGCTTACTATTACCTCTACCTGTTATGCTTAAACAAAGCACCACTTAAAATCAAATTTATATTAATTTCAAGCACATGACAACAAGTGATCAAAGAAATTAACGCACTAAATTTAATTTAATTAATGAGGCAAATAATGGCCAATCATATACCCATAAATAAATCCAATTTAAACAATCAAATTGACTTTTGCGTCTACTCACAAGAAAATATGAAAATTGAAGGAAACTGCTTTAAGATTGTTGTCAATCTTGTACGATAAAGACATTATTATATATATATTGAATATATAACTAATTCATAAGAACATTGCTAATTCTTAAATCACATAAGCATATAAGAATTAATAATTAAATTAGGAGAAGGGTTTGAGAAAACAAACAGAGATTGGATTTAATCTCGAGTCCAGAAAACTGTCTCCTTAAAGCAGTTTCGCCCCGCACCATCCGTGTTTAGCGACCTGCTTCCCAGGATAAAACGAGATACTAGTATAATCGATAGATCGAATATACTCTCAGCGAACTTGAACTGAGCCCGAGAACTATCACCGGAATATTGAAAAAATTTAAGACTAAAGAGACCAAGAATGAAAGAGATGACTCTTATTTTCTTGACTTAATAAAACTGGTGCCCTAAGACTCTATTTATAAAGAGAGGCTTGAAAGGACTTGTTTTTCTTTTCGATGTGGTACATGGTATTTATAAGAAAAACTAAGGAATAGGTTTGTGCTACTCTCGATGTGGTACAAAACCACTTTTCATATTAAAAGGTAAAACTTTGGAACATCAGTTCTCATTCACCTTTTACTCATTTTGAGCGTGTTAATATGGGTTGGAATCCCCTCGAAGAGAAGAATACGTTCCAATAAATACACACCACTAACACATAATGTGTCTCACTCATATAGAGTCTCAAAATGATTCACAACTTAGTCTAAAATACAAAGTTTGTCCAACAAAATATATATAAAAGTTTACTCCAAAACCTCAAAACCATATTTAATAATAATGTTTTAGTCCTATAATAAATAATCTATATATTTTTATACTGCCAAATCAACAACTATAATCAATAGTCATGTATATGTTTGATAGTAAAGTGCATGAAAAATAAGCCTACATTAATACATAACAATCAAGATTAGTATCTTTTACATGAAGCTACAACTAAGAGTGTGGCTTACATGATTCTTTTTATGTGTTTTGCAAGGATCTTTCCTCATTTTTTAGCACTACAGCTTTCAATTGACCATACAAGTGGTCATATTAAAGAGAATCATATTAAGTGAGATTTTCTATGAGAGAGATTTATCAGCATGTATAATATTAGTAAAAAAAAAGAAGCTATTTCTAACTTTGTACCCTAACCATCAATTTATTACTTTGAAGCTTATTGATTTATTACTTATTAATGAAAACTATTTTTTTAATTTATCCACTTCCTTTTCTTTTCTTTTCCTTAAGCTTACGAAATGTATACTACATTGGAGTAACTGGTTGGTTTTTAGCACAACCTAAGCTTTTGATCGGGATTGGAGGCAGCTTATCACAACAATATTCAAATATAATCATTCTATATATTCATTCAAATACGAACTTTGTTTGAGATCACATTATTTTTATTGGATACCTTGTAACCACTTATGTTCTGCAACTAGAACTTTGCATAAAAACTTGCAAAGTGTATTATTTTGCGAATTACATGTTCTACAAATATTATTCTTGTATTCATAATTTTGAATGTAGAACATTACAAAATCTAGGACCCTTTGGGCAACATGGGTTAACAAAACTGTTCTAAAGAATAAGCACTTCTGGATTTTAGAAATCCCCACAGATTGCTCTTAGATATGAAAAAAGGTTTTGAGACTGCGATACAAAGCTTTACAGTTCATATCTTATCACATTGTGGAAGGGGACTCAATTTCTCTGTGGTTTGAACCTTGGTGGCACAACTGTTGTTTAACAAAATCAAATTCCTCTCCAATCATTAGCCAGTGCATGCTCACAGCCAATGCTACGGTGGCTTCAATCATTTCTTTTGGCACTTGGTGTTTACCTAACATTAACCCTAGAACACATCACAGGGACCCTGTTCTTGACACCTGGATGGAGGGACGTCATTTTTCTCAAATTTCCTCGCAAGGAAGGGACCACATGTTATGGGATGGTTTTGACTGTGCAAAAATCAAAACCTGGCATATCTGGAACTCCATTCGTAACCATGGAGTTACCCCTGTTTGGCATAAAGTAGTGTGGAATAAAATTTGCATCCAGAGATACGCACACCATCAATGGCTAACTTGTTGGGGCCGTTTGAGTACTCTAAGAAGACTGAACAGATTTGACATAATTACTACCCAGCAATGCTACTTATGCATTCTCGGAAGGGAAACCACTACACATCTGTTCATGCATTGTTCCTACAGCAGATGGGTGCTAGACCGATTATTCTCAACCCTTGATATCTCAGTCAGTTGTGACACTTGGGTGAACTTTTTGGTGAGCCTCACTGCTATGGATGACCAGGCGCGAAGAACCTTGGCTCTGTGTTTTGCCCAGGTCTATTGCTACCACATTTGGAGAGAACGAAATGCCCGCGCACATGGGAAATGTGTCTTTGGCCCATGCAAGCTTCTTAAAGGCATTATTATTGATATTAAAGCAAGACTTATTTCCTCTAAATGGTACCAGTCCATTGTTTGTGTTAGGCCATACTTGGATACTTCTGTTTTTCTCAGTTTGTAGTAGCTTATATTTTTCCTCTTTTTGCTTTTAATCTCCAATCTTCTTTAGATTGGTTATAACAGTCCTGTCTATGGCGTTTCATATATCTTAGGGTGTTCCACTCCTCTTGTTTATTCTATTTCTCTATCTATAAAATCAATTTAGCAAAAAAAAACATGTTTAGTTTGCTGTACATTTGTTCAAATTACAAAACATTCACATTATACTTAAATAATCTTCAATGATTTTAATGAATTAGTGATATTCGTGGAACATAATTCACAAAATAATATATTTATAGTATTTTGATTGCAAAATATAGGTAGTCTACTAGGTCTCCGATAAAAATATGGTCTTCATAGAAAATGCTACTCTACTAAAAACAAATATTAGAATAGAAATTAGAAATCAGATAATTATTTTTTTAAAATTACTTCA
Source organism: Apium graveolens (assembly GCF_009905375.1). NCBI lineage: Eukaryota > Viridiplantae > Streptophyta > Magnoliopsida > Apiales > Apiaceae > Apium > Apium graveolens. The sequence goes on along the minus strand of NC_133654.1, from coordinate 264,975,335 downwards.
AAATATAATAAATATGGTATGTAAATCGATGGAAAAAAATATAGGGAAGTCGGATTTAGAAAAAAATTATCGTTTGACGGGAAAAATCAAATTAAAAACAAAGGGGATAAGCTGAAATTGTGTGTGGAAAAGTGCAGATTAGTTGGATGTGTGCTTTTAGGGGACCATTAGATTAATTGATCTAATGGCTTAGATTAGATTCTAGTTTCTTTTTTTTTATTTTAGTTTTTATTTGATCATTCCCTTATATATATATACACTAAATTAAATGTTGAAAAATGAAAAAAATATCAATAAACAATACTCATAACACACAATTATATATATATTTTTTTTATATATATACCAAATTAGATGTTGAAAAATGAAAAAATAATCGATAAACATTAATACTCATCAATTCCGTATCCCCTCCTCCTGTACATTTTCTGTTTCCTTTCGATCTGTGGTAATCTCACATATTATATTGTTTTCATTATATATCTCATAACCCTGCAATTTGGTTAATTAAATATATTAAATATAAAAGTTTACTCCCATACCCGGTAATGATACAAGTTCAAGAAACTTCTGATCATAATACTTTAGGTTCTTGAAAAATAAAACTCATTATCCCATCAACACCAAGTATAATTATAGTTAATAATAATGTATATTTGATATTCTATGTTACAAACCAAGATTGATATATAATTTTTACGTGAAACTAGCAATTCAAACCATTTACATGATTCTTTATATGCAGGTCTTTGTATATTTTCTAGTTTTTCCTAATTGATAAAGGTAGCACTTTTTAGTACTTGAATTTTCATTGATTTTGATGCGCTTTAGAAATGACAAGGCATGCACATTGTCTTATAACTGTGATTTTCATTATAATTCTTAGGAATTTGGTGATTAATATCCTGCAAAAATACACAAATAAGTATCAAAATTATAGTTGCTTACTCATGTATATTACAAATTACAATGCCCAGAGGTACAATTTACTTATATATTTGGCCTTATCGGTTCATTTTGCACATCCTCTACCTGTGAAGAGGTCCTTTGCTCAGTTAACTATATTAAGATCATCCAGGCTAAAATGTTATATTGAACTTGATATACGATGATGACCAGGTGGAACCAGAAATTATTGGTATAATACAACCTGCAATGTGTTTGAACTAGGAGAAGAACAAAGATAACTCTGAACCACCACATTATTATTATGAGAATCGATTACAATATAAAGGAAAAGAGATATGAGATATCCCCTGAAAGCAGGAAAGCAATAAACTAAATAACTAAAGCCAAATGATAAGCCTAAATAAACGAGAGTTTTATTCTCCTAATACTCCTACAAATCCTCCAAGCATATCCATCAGTTGCCATGAACCAGGGATTGTAACACCATACCATATCCAATAACATCCATGATTCAAGGGAATTATACCAAGTTTAGATTAATAAACCCAACAAACTCCCCCTTAATCTAAACTTGTCTAAATGCACTTCACCACTCCAAGCAAATTTCTCATGATTTTGAATTTGACAGCTGCAAGAGCTTTGGTGAGGAAGTCTGCACGTTGTTCTTCAGAGCGTACATGTTTTACAATGATTTCTCCGTTCTCTACACATTCGCGTATGAAGTGATACCGGATGTCTATATGCTTGCTTCTCCCATGAAACACCGGATTCTTAGCCAAGTCGATTGCGGACTTGTTATCAATGAACAGAGTGACTGGGCCAATGTCATACTCGGTAATCTGAGCTAATAATTTCCTTAACCAAACAGCTTGGCAAGCGGCAGCTGTGGCTGCCATGAACTCAGCTTCGCATGAAGAAAGTGCGACACATTTTTGTTTCTGAGATGTCCAGGTTATCAAACTCTTGTTGAGGTAGAACACCATGCCTCCGGTACTCTTCCTGTCCTCTATGTTGCCAGCCAAATCACTGTCGGAATATCCAATCAGTACTTCATTGTCACTGTCCTGTGAGTACACCAGACCAAAATCAATCGTTCCCTTCACGTACCGGAGTATGCGTTTTACAGCACCTTGATGCAACTGTGTGGGTCTGTCCATGAATCTACTTAAAATGCCCACAGAATACGCCAAATCAGGTCTGGTGTGCACCAAGTATCTCAATCCTCCTATCATACTCTTGAATTCCGTAGGATCTACTGCTATCCCTTCTTCATCTTTGTTAATGATTTCTTTGGGGTGCATCGGAATTTTTGCTGTTTTACACTGCAACATACCAGCTTTATTGAAAATTTTCTTTGCGTACCCTGACTGCTTTAGCTGGATATAGCTGTTTCTTTGCATGACTTCGATGCCTAGATAGTATGTTAACTCCCTCAAATCACTCATATCGAACTTGTGTCCCATCTTCCTCTTGAACTCTTCAATTTCTTTTGTGCTCGATCCTGTCACCAAGATATCGTCAACATAGACACCAACTATAAGCACACCTTTTCCTGTTTTTTTTGTGTACACGGCTTGTTCGTATGCACACCTGACAAAACCCAACTCTTCCAAGCATTTATTCAGTTTGGAGTACCAGGCCCTTGGAGCTTGATGTAGACCGTATAGTGCTTTTATGAGTTTATAAACTAGATGTTCCTTCCCATGTTTGACAAAACCTTCAGGCTGTCTAACATACACTTCTTCCTTAATTTCTCCGTTCAAGAAGGCCGTTTTCACGTCCAGATGGTGCACCTTCCATTGTCCTTTTGCTGCAATTGCGAGTAACAATCGTATGGTCTCAATACGTGTGACTGGGGCGAACACTTCATCATAATCTACACCTTGCTTCTGTACATATCCCTTGGCTACAATCCTGGCCTTGTACTTCACAATATTCCCATTTGCATCTCGTTTGATTTTGTAGATCCACTTCAAGTCAATGGGTTTCCTGTCTCGAGGCAGTTCTGTTAAAACCCAAGTTCCGTTTCTCTCTACTGCATCCATTTCTATCTCCATTGCCTTTGTCCATTCACTTTCTTTCACTGCTTGTGTGTAGTTTGCTGGTTCATCTACGTCCATGAGGAAAAGTTCTTCATCTTCCAACTCGAACGGCACAGTCTCATTGTAGATATCGCTCAAGTTCCTGTTTCTTCGAGGTTATTCTTCAGAACTTGTTGAGTTTGTAGTTGGCGTTGATGTTGAAATTTGACTAGCTGAAATTTGAGATCTCTGTGTGTGTGCTTCACCTCCAGAGAAACTATTCGTCGAAACTGTGGCTTGCAAAGTTGCCTGAGCCAGTGTCAATGTTTGAGTGCCTCGGCATAGGGTCTGGTGTTGATTCTCCATTCGAACTCGATGCCCCAGTTTCATTGATTTCGGTTGTTTCGTCCAAAGTACCTGTAAAAATAGTGAAGGTACCGGCTGGTGACTGTGTTTCTTCCGTTTCATCAACCCAATTCCAAGCTCTTCTTTCTTCAAACTCTACATCTCGGCTCACAGAGATTGTCTTGGTCACAGGGTCATACAGTCTGAAAGCCTTTGTACCCGATTCTTTCCCAAGGTAAATAACGGGTTTGCTCCTGCTGTCCAGTTTTTTTAAATTGATACTGGGCAGTTTCATGTAGGCAACACAACCAAAAACACGGAGGTGTTCTACATGTGGTTTCTTACCCGACCAGGCTTCGTATGGTGTAGTTCCAGTTAATGCACGTGTGGGAAGTCTGTTGATCAAGTAAGTGGAGTGACGAACGGCTTCTCCCCAAAAATGGTTTGGCAGGTTCATCTCCTTCAGTAGGCTTCGTGACATTTCAATTAGTGTTCTATTACGTCGCTCGACCACGCCATTCTGTTGAGGCGAATAGGGTGCAGAGAAATGTCTGACAATTCCAGCTTCCTCGCAATACTTAGAAAACTCTTTTGAGGTAAATTCTCCGCCGTTATCTGTTCTAAATATCATGATTTTCTTCCTCTCAGAGCTGTTCTCAACCAACACACGAAACCTTTTGAAAGCATCAAATGCATCGCTTTTGTTTTTCAACAAATAAGTCCACATAACACGACTATAATCATCAATCAAGACAAGTATGTATTTATTACCTCCTGGAGTACATGGTGTGATCGGTCCGCACAAATCACCGTGAACTAGTTCAAGTGGTTTCTTTGCCGAGAAGCTCGATTTTTGAGGGAATGATTTTCTGACTTGCTTTGACATCAAACATCCAGTGCAGACCTCATGTTGTTGATCAATTTTTGGCATTCCACGAACCATGTTTGTTGAGGACATGAGCTTCATCGCCTTGAAATTTACATGGCCTAGACGAGAGTGCCACAACCAACTCTCATTTTCATTTTTAGACAGTAAGCACTTTGTCTCGCCGCTGTAGATAATGATTTTATATAACCTGTTCGAAGACCGTTTGACTTTCATGAATAGGGCACCTTGTTCTTCATGAACCCAAAGATTCTCCCCCTTGATAGATATTCTATATCCATTTTCTGAGAGTTGTCCAAGACTAATTATATTACTTCTAAGTGAGGGAATATAATATACCTCAGTTAATGTCCTGTTTTCTCCATTCTTGCACCTCAGTGTAATTGATCCCAGGCCTCTTATTTGTACCATCGAACCATCCCCGAATTTTACCTGACCCGTTACCCCTGTGTCAAGCTTGTCAAATTTCGAGTATTGACCAGTCATGTGGTTGCTTGCACTATTGTCCAAGTACCATAAATTTGATTCCATTTGTCCGTTTTCTCCTTGACCCAACTTTGGTTTTACTCGTTCCTCGTTGATCACTGTACCATTCATTTCCCTTTCAACCAAAAGTAAAGCCGGTTCGTCGTCAGGTATCTGGGCGAAATGAGCCTCCTCAGTGTCTTCCTTATCTCGTCTTGATTTTTTGCACTCCACGACATAGTGACCGTAAGCGTTATAGTTGAAGTATCGCACTTTAGTTTTATCTCGTCCACCTCGGATGTATCCTTTTCCCCTGTTCCTTACATACGATGCCTTGGCGTTTTCTTTGTTTGAGTGTTTCATCCATTCCTCTTTTGTAAGTAATAGCTTGCTCTCTTCCTTCTCTCTTTCGACCCATTCCTCCCTGGTGAGAAGTAACTTTCCTTCCTTTGTCTCAGTTTGTCCCTTAATTCTTTCTTCATGAGCCTTTAGTGATCCAACCGTTTCTTCCACAGTCATTTTTTCGATATTTCCAAACTGTTCTATAGTGGAGGCGATTTGTAGAAATTTCGAGGGGGCTGCTCTCAAGATCTTTTTAACCACATAGCTCTCTGCAACAGTTTCTCCTAGTGAGCGTATGTTGGTGACCAATCCGTTCAATTTCATGGTGAAGTCGTCTATTGAGTCTGTATCCTGCATAGTCATAGATTCAAACTCTGCCTTGAGGGTTTGTATTTTTGCCGTCTTGGCTCTATCAGCACCTTGACACAGTGTTTTGATAGCCTCTCATGCTCCCTTAGCCGATTCTTTGTCTGCAATTGAGAGGAGTACGTCCTCCGGGATAGCCTGATATATTACCGCTATCGCGACCTTGTCCTTCTTCTCATCAACCACCGTTGTCTCAGGATCCTTTGGCGATACAGCCTCCCAAACACTGTGGGCCTGCATATACACCTTCATCTTCATAGCCCAAGCCGTATAATTTGCTCGAGTTAACATGGGGTAGTTTAACTGGATCCTTCCTTCGTTGTTCTTATCTGTCTCCATCTTTAATGCCCTAGGCATATACTTGGGCATCAACTCGTGACCAAGCTCTGATACCAGATTATTGGTATAATACAACCTGCAATGTGTTTGAACTAGGAGAAGAACAAAGATAACTCTGAACCACCACATTATTATTATGAGAATCGATTACAATATAAAGGAAAAGAGATATGAGATATCCCCTGAAAGCAGGAAAGCAATAAACTAAAGCCAAATGATAAGCCTAAATAAACGAGAGTTTTATTCTCCTAATACTCCTACAAATCCTCCAAGCATATCCATCAGTTGCCATGAACCAGGGATTGTAACACCATACCATATCCAATAACATCCATGATTCAAGGGAATTATACCAAGTTTAGATTAATAAACCCAACAGAAATAAGTTCAGTAAGAAGCAATGAGCTGAAGGGAATTAACTACTGATTTGTGAAATATAAGTATTTAAAAAATCATAATAGCGCCAATGATAATCACAATCAGGATTAGGCATCCTGATGCACAACTCCAGCTACCCTCAATCAAACTTCACATTGGAATAGAAAAATGTATTGGTGCTTGGCATACATAAATGAAAGGAAGTCTGCAAAATGATAAACACAGATAAACAATTAATTAATTCAATCCGTCACCGCTAACCCTAATTACCAAACATGGTCTATATATGAGATTACTGTAAGACCTCCCTATAAGATTTTAGATGTGTTGTTTATGTAACATGATATATCGTGGCAAAGATAGGAACCTGATCAGCTATTCGGCCCAAAAAAGATTTTGGAGTAAGGAAGAGTGTTTAAATTATATATATAAGATCATGATAAGACCTCCATCTGACCCCAAATGAGTTCATTACTTCACGCAGCATGGTTAAATTATCAGATAAGTGTGAGGTTTGTTATTGAAAGGAAGATTTAGACCATGGATAATAAAAAATTATACTATAAGAGTGAGAAGATAAATGAATGGAATATTTGAGCAGATCGGTTATAGAGTAAGAAGGCATGGGGGATAAGAAGTTGATTTATAGAGAGATAGTGCAGGGTTTGAGTGAGAGTTGTACACTTAGAGTAAGTCCAATAGTGTTCTAACGAGTTCCTTATAAATATTATAAAATATTAGCTCTTAGTGATTTAAGACATAATTTTGAAATTGAACTCCAACAATGATCCTAATCTTCATTCCTTATTAATATTATATTAATAAATTTGAAAATATATGTGGAATAATTAAGAGAGAGAGAAAAGTAAAAAGAAGAAAGAGAGATGAATTTTTTATTGCTAAAAGTGTTATAAGGGAGCACTAGAAGTTCCTTAAAGATAAAGAAGGAAGACCATGTCTTAGTGATTTAAGGAAGCATTAAGACACTGTGCTCATATAAGGGAACTGTTGGACTTGCTCTTATGTTACGTGCTAAAATGAATTTAGAAGAAAAGTTCAAACATTCCAATTTATATAAATTTAATTTTTTTGGATAATAAATTTACAACAACGAATTATTAATAGTTAAATATGGTAAACTTGTATCATCCCTAAGACTCTTTTTTGTACCTACATACCTTTGCAACTAATACACTTGTTCCATTAGTTAAATAGTTTGCTCCAACACCCTAATGATAATAAGTAGGAAAATCTTTGATAATAAATTCGGTTTTAAGATGATCTGAATATATATTCATCATTTTCTGAGACATCAATTATATTTATAATTAATAGTCACACGTATTTGATATTAGAATGCATGAAAATTGAGCTTTTGCCGGTCCATAAGATCATCCATTCTTAGTTAGATGAGCTATGACAATCATTTTTTTCCATGTAAAGCATATATCAAGTTTTAGAATGAATAAGCCAAGTTCGAGGTACTGTTGGGATATTTTACTAGCCACGTCCTTTTTTTATCATATACTTTTCTATTTGAAATCAATATATACTTTCTATTCGTAATGAATAAGATGCCCATTGATGTATGGAAAGTACTTGATAACACCAATCAATTCGTTGTTCCAGAATTATAACAATTTAATTAATAAATCCAAGATTTTTGGGGAAAAACCAAGTAAAAGTTGTTAACATATATAGTATTATTATTATTATTATTGGATATTCTCATTATTATTATAATGTTTCCCTGTTACAATGTTTACCTTTAGTATTATTTACCTGTTTGCTATATAAAACCTCATTCTCTTATAACTGATAATAAGTTTTGTTATAATAAATCATCATTTTTCTCTTATGTTGTTAACTTTATCATGATATCAAGATTTAGGTTGGTCCGATCCGAAATTGATTGACAGAGAGACGATATCATAGTGGCTAACATATGTTGGATTTAAAATATATGTTTCGAATATTGTTTTTCTCTAATTTAGTTTTTTTGATGATGTTGAGTTTTAACTCGGGGATACAGATTTTGATTTTAGTTGGGTTGTTTCTACTGGTTTCGTATCATTTTGATTGGGACTCTCTCTATCTCTTTGATGATATTGGCTAATTGATAAAATATTTTCTTTTCTCTTTCTTGCCCTCTCATATTCTTTTCTTTTCTCTTTCTCCTGATCAATAATATGGGAGTAGCCCTCGACACATCTGTATACTTTTTCCTTCTTTTATTTTCTACTGGTAATTTAGGCATATTGGTCCTTCGAATGATTATTTTAGTTTATTTGACGCTCTAGTCATATTAGTCCTTTATGGGATTAGTTAAGTTTATTTGGTACTCTAGGCATATTGGTTAGTTTAGTTTATTGGTGCTCTAGGAACATTGGTCCTTTGCGAGACTGGTTTAGTTTATTTAGTGCTCTAAGTGTATCGGCCCTTCGCGGGAATGATTTAGTTTATTTGGTACTCTAAGCACATTGACCCTTCGAGGGATTACTTTCGTTTATTTGGTCCTTCAGGCACATTGGCCCTTCGCGAGATTGGTTTAGTTTATTTGGTGCTCTAGGCACATTGATTTTGTTTATCTGGTGCTTTAGGCACACTGGCTCTTCGCAGATTTTGATTAGATTTTGAATGCAATTTGAATTTGGATACAATTTTTATTTGGTTGAGGATTGAATACAATTTGTTGACTTAAATTCGGTTATTTAGAGTTTGTTTGAATTGGTTAATCGGTTTGATTTCAAAACTGGATATAGTTTTGATAGTTGCGGATTTGTTTTAGTTTTAAATTTGCTTTGGAAACATTGATGTTTCTTCTTCTTTGGCTCATTTGATTTCTTATTAGTTCTGATTTCATTTTGGATACACTTGGATTGCTTTGTTTTATTTATGTTGCCGCGTCTTTGAAAAATTTCTCTAATATTGCTGCGCTTAAGATTCTATTGAAAGCTTTTTGTTGTTTTGAATTCCTGGCTATGTTTGGATTCGTTGAAATACTCTTGTTTTCTCGGTTGTTCTCAGATTTGGATTTACTTCAAAAAAATTTGTTATTTGGATTTATAACTTTGTTTCTGGATTCATTAACATGCTCTTATTTCTGGCGTTACAATTTATGATTTGTTTGACTGCGTGGCTCCGTTTCTTATTTGACAAACTCTTGATTCACTATCGTGAGTTTGAGGATGGATGTTAATATTTAAAAAAATATTATTGGATATTTCATTATTATAATGGTTTTCTTGTGAGTATGTTTTCCTTTATTATTGTTTACTTAGTGGTTATATAAAATCACATTCTCTTGTAATTGATAACAAGTCATATTATAATAAACCCTATTTTTATTCTCCTCTCTATACTTATCAAAAGTAAGGTACTGGGCTCTATTTTATTATTAAGTAACCAGTCGCTCTAAAATCTTAAGATATTAGAGAAAAGTCATTTTCAGGATCTTATATTAACTAACACTCTTCCCGGTCTAAAGCCAATTTATGAATCGAATAATGGATCACATGTGCCTATTCGGGACACTAATTTACCTTTAGTGTCACTATTAATTGTGAGAATATTGGGGGTGACAAAGATTGAACCTTAGTCCTTTGTCATCATGAGCTCTGATAACATATTAATAAATCAATCATTTTAAAATCTCAAAATTTTAGAAGAAGACACTTTACATCGGTATCAATATTCTTAACAATCATGATATATATACTAGCGTATCATTAAAGAATATATGATTCAAACATAGTGGTTGAGAGTAAAAAAATATGTAAAGGGAAAGAAGTTACTTTTTAAATATGGATTGAGGGGGTTCAACGGGGAGAGTTGAAATGTTTATTTATAAACTACACAGACAGTTATATACTATACTAGGCATGTTGTGCTAAAATGAGCTTAAGATAGTTAACAAATACTCCCTCCGTCCCTTTCAATTGTTTACATTTTTTAGAGAGTCTCCGACAGGCATTTTAAGGTGCATATAAAATATAATTTTGTAACTTTTTTTTACAATTTTGTTTTTCTGAATAAAAATTAAAACATTCAACTTTTATTCAGAAAAAGAAAATTATAAAAAAAGTTATAGAACCATACTTTATATGCATCTTAAAATGCGTGTCGGACACTCTTTAAAAAATGTAAACAATCGAAAGGAACGGAGGGAGTAATTTTTAACTCAAAAAAATTGGACATTCTATCAGAAAATAAAATAGATATTTGTTTATTTAGTTTTTTTTCACATGATTACAATATTTTAATAAAATTTTCTCTTTTTTGTCAAAAAAGAATATATATTAAAATTAAGTCATTAATTGTTGAACTTGTTTCATTTAGCTCCTCAATCGGTGCTTACAGTAACTAGTTATTGAATAATTTTATCTATACTATATATACATATATATAAATTAAAGCATCTTATTTATACTGTATTAATATTTTCTTGAAAAACTAACTTTCTCTTACAAATTATTAGTCATATCTGAATATGGTAGAAATGGATGTATCATCTTTATCTCTAAACATATATATTTACCATACAAAAAAAATGCATGCACTCAATTCTATTCTTTTTAAGTGCACTTTTATTTAAATCTGTGTTTGATTCGTTATAGTATTGCAATAGGATAAGATAAAATGTTCTACAAATAATTTGTGAAATATTTACTTACAATATCGCTTATTCAAAATTTTTCTTTTTAACAATGATTCTTAATTTTAATAATATTAAATACTCCTACAAGAAAAAAAATCAACTTTTTAAGGGTTGTTAGTAAGTGGGTGAGTGACCAAAATACCCACCATTTGGGGAGATTTGCCCAAAATGCCCACCTGCGGGAAAAGTGCCCAAAATACCAACGAAATACGCATTATCATCTTGCGTATCCTGATTTTCAAATTTTTTACAAAGAATACGCGTGTCAGACATGCGTATTCACTGTCAGAATACGCAGGTCAGACATGCGTATTCTTTGTAAAAAATTTGAAAATTAGAATACGCATCTCTAAAATGCGCATTTCGTCGGTATTTTGGACACTTTTCCCGCCGGTAGGTATTTTGGACAATTGAAGCTGGAAAGTGGTGTATTTTGGGCATTCTTTCTTAGTAAGTTGAGTCACATTATACATGTAAAACTTGAAACCTTGATATTTAGAAAATATATACTATACATACGTGATTAATTTGTATAATGAATATGTTCTGAATAATATAATGAAATTAATCTTTTAAATCTCCAATATTTATATCATGTAATATATTTAGGATTGTCAATGGACATGAAGTCTTATCCGATCCGACATAAGACTTAATAGGTATATGGATTGTATAAAAATGAAATCCATGCGATAATAATTCGATCCGACAAGAATACGATCCAATAAAAAAAGTGGATATATATGAATATTCACTTGTCCCATCATATATTATTTCCATCAATTATTCTGATCCAGTGCTTATTTTTATTTTATTATTAAACTGCGTTAAATTAATATTATTGATCTCAAGAAATTTAAATAGATCCGGAAATCCGATTCAATAATACGAAATTCAAACGGATTTGGATATGAATTCTGTTATTAAAAAATGTAAAGCGATCCGATCCAACAAATTTTTATGAATACTGATATGAATCTAGTTAAATCCAATATAAATCCGACTGTTAGACAAGCCTAGATACATCTTCTTTGAAAGTATTTGGACTCGAAAATTCACTAAATGAAATGAAAAATGAACAACACTTAAGTATCCATCTAAAAGTACTATATACTAAATATATATTCTAAATATTATAGAATTATATATTCTAAATGTTGAAAAATAAAAAATATTTAATAACAAATAAGACATTTTTTTGTTCCTTAAGCGGTCACAGTAGGTCCTATTTCTTTTTTTCAAAAATTCAAAATATATTCTCCAGGAGTTTCTCAATACTCTGCATTTTACCTTGACTAATTAAATAAAGAGTTTACTCCGACATCTCATATTGATATTACAAGTTCAACATACATTTTATGATAATGTTTTCAATAATAAAGTAAAAACACACTTATAATCTCCATCTCCATAAAATATATAGTTATAGTTAATAATCAGGTAGAATATAGTTTATAATCATGTAGATTTGTAGATTTGCTAGTATTAATGGCATGAAACATAAGCTTGCATTAATGTATGATAGACCAAGGCCCAATAATTCTTACATGAAATTAGCAACTAGATGACCTGGACAACAAGTTTTGATTTTAACGTTTACAGACAGCTGTTCGATTGGTGTAATTGGTCAAATAAACTGATCTGTACAATCTATCAACATGAGGTCAATTGATTTTGACTGTGATCGAAATAATTGGTCGATAAAATATATATGCCGATCGTTTTTGTGATGCTGCTGGAATTTATCAGCCTATTTTGACCGATTTTTCTATGTCGAGTGTTGTTTGTCATTTTTTTATCAGTCCGAATTGTGCGAAAAAATAGTGTCATATTTCTTTATAATGTTAGTATAATGTATATACTCACATTAACACGTGTGCACACGTGTCACGTGTACACAGTGACCCCACATTTCACTAAAATGCCCAGACACTTAACCGACCACAGTGTTAGTGTTGGTTGGTTATGAGAGTTAAACCCGACCAAAAGTCATAACCGATCAGGATAAAATCAATCACGTCCTGTGATCGGTTATGATCTTTTTAACCGACCATTTTACCTCTTAAACCGACTGTTTGACGATCGGTTTTGTCATATTTTCTTATAGTGATATCACAAATCTGGCGATTATGCAATCATTCAGATATGATCGAGTACATGACATAGAATATTACAATCATCAACTTAATAGATGGACTTCCTCGTCATATCCAACTCTTCCATCTTTTGTTTATTTGAGTTCCAATTTTGCCCAACTCATGTCTCATTTCTACACATATCAACCTCGGTTCCTCTCTAAATTTGAGCTTCCTTTTGACTCCACTTTTTACTAGAGGAATAAGAGTAGTGAATGTAAATATTAACACGTACAATGTATATTATTTTAAATCTTATTTATCACTTCAAATCCGCTTTATATTTGCAAACATTAACTTTAAAAGCGTATTTAAATTTTTCCTTCATCTGAATTAATTAGTTTATTAATAAAAAGAATTATTTTAAAAGATTATTTAGATTTTTTCATATAAATTGAGTAATTATAAGTTTGCTCATTAATATAAAGTTTGCTAGAAACACTAGTTATAGTAGTTTATTTCATGTGCAATATTGAATGTGTATATCAGGATGATTATACTTTCACAAATAAAGAGACCCTGCAAATTTTTATATAGTGGCCTGTGTTATCATTGCCCTATCTGACGACACTTGACATATATTTCATTTTTCCAGGAAGCAGTTTTATAAAATTATTGAAGACTCATTCACCATAACTTTGAGCATCCTAAGCTCACCATACTGTGCACTCATTCTCAATTTTAATAAAATATATGCCAAAGTTCACTCCAAAACCTCAAAACAATACAAGTTTAACCAAATATTTACTGATTTAATGTTATTACTTCTGATACAAAATTATACTCTTGATCTTCTGTCATACTAACAGATACAATTATATTCGATAGTCATGTTTATTTGATATTATTGTGCATGAAAAATAAACCTGCACTTATACATAACCAACTAAGACCGATCTATTACGTGAAGCTAACAATTCAAAGCATGTCTTACATGATTCTTTACTTCTGTTTCTCTGGGATTTTTGATGTTTCCTTATTGTTTAAAAGAATTAGAGATTACAGATGTCTATAACTGTTAGTCTTTAGCACAACACTTTTCAATGGACTTAATACTCAGGAGACTTTCTTTTACTAGTTAAACATACTTAACATACTCTCCTTATTTTTAACGTGTTTCGAAACCTCGACCGCCTTAAATTTTAGATGAATTGGTTACTTAGTTTCAAAATATCACAATGCCACTGGGTCTCCGTCTAGGCATGTGAGCATGTGAAATACACGCCTTGTATTCTCTGTCTACTGTACAAGTTAGCTAATGACGCAGGATGGAAGCGAAGGATAAAACAAATGCTAATTCTTACAAGTACTCTCAAATGAGAAATTCCTAATCATCTTGAATTCACAAGGCAATCCTCGAATTCACGAAAAAGAATTCTTGAATTGACAAAAAAATAAGAGAAAACTCTTAGATTTTAATTAACTCAAAGATAAATATTTGTTACATAATATCATTGTTTATAGGGATTATAAACTCTAAAATAATCCCCATGAGGAACCAATTGAGCAAACTCAACAACCTCATGAATCACAAGAAGTGCCACTAAGGAGATCCACTAGAGAGCGAAAGAGCGCAATTCCAGATGATTATGTTGTTTTTCTACAAGAACATGAAGATGGAGTTGGCATTGGGGAAGATGTCCTATAAATCTTCAACAAGCCATGCAGAGTCCTAACTCTCAAAAGTGGATTGATGCCATGAATGAAGAGATGCAATCTATGAAAGACAATGACGTTTGGGATCTTGTCGAGTTGCCTAAAGGCTCAAAACCTGTAAGTTGCAAATGGGTATTTAAAACCAAAAGGGATTCGAGTGGTAACATCGAAAGATATAAGGCTCGTCTAGTCGCTAAAGGATTCAAGGCAAGGCATTGATGGAATTTAATAATTCTATAAACACATAATTCTCTAAAATAGAGACAAGGACCGTAGTCATCATATTTAATTATCGAGATTAAATCGAAGGCGGAAGCGTACCTGAATCCATAAGGCGATAATCGTAACGGTATCTGAATCTGTATAGTGTCCGTGATTATTGTATTTCTCAACCAAATACTCCTTAGGGTTTCTCAATGGCTCTCTCTGATGGGTTCGGTATATCCATAATCATGCAGTTTCAGAATAGGGATGGTAAAATAATCCGATCAGACGGATATCCGATCCGAAACCCGAAATTATGGATATACCGAACCCGATTTTTTGGATTTGGATTTGGATATTGATTTAATTTTTAAACCCGAAATTTTTTGGATTTGAATTTGGATATTAGGTATACCGATCCGAAACCCGATCCGAAATCCGAAACGCTATCCGAACCCGATCCGAACCCGAAATCCGAGAAAAACCCGAATTATTAAATATATAATATATATAATATTAAAATTTTATATATTACACATTATAATATTATATATAATATATATATTCTATAATTTACCTTATACATATTATTATATATTTTTTTAAACATATATTTTTATATTTATGTTAAAAATTAACTAATTATAAAGTTTAATGAAATGTAATTATTCAATCATTTAAATGGGTGATAAGGTTTATAAGGTTAACAAAATATATTTTAGTAATAAATCTAAAAAACTGGGTATTAATTGAGTTGATTTTTTTAATATTACCTATACATATAATATCACAATTAATGATGTGGTGGAGTGGTTGAAGATGACACATTAAAACTCTTTATCTACAAGTCGCGTGTTCGATCCCAAGCACTTGCAATATCAATCATTATATAAATTTTCAGATTTCGGTTTCGGGTATGAATATCCAATTCAAAAAATTTCGAGTTTCGGGTATATCCGAATCCGATGGATCGGGTTCGGGTATTCATTTTCGGGTATTTTTCGGGTTCGGGTCGGGTTCGGGTATGGATAAAATTTTCGGGTTTGGATATGAATTCTGCAATACCCGATCCGATCCGATTGTCATCCCTATTTCAGAATGTTCATGTCACTGTTCTTCTTGACTACTAGAGATCCTTGTTGTTTTGACATGATCATGTAGCCTGTATGGATGATCATGTTGTTGTCCCACCTTACTTCTTTGCAAATCTATTTTCTCAAGTTTCACTTCAAAATTTCGGGGCTCTTGTCCACATCAGTCTCCTCCACTTCTGAAAAACTCGACCTCGAGTTCTCATCTAAAATTAAAACATCGAATGTCTGTTGCTTATCTCGTCATGGTTGTATCTCTATAGGCAAATTCCCTATTGAAATCTTGTTCTTAACTTTCTCTTCAAAAATTACTTTTCGACATGTATCAACCCAAAACAAATCATGAACGAGCATCGCAAACACAATCTTAGAATTGACATCTGAAAAATTATGTGTTAGAGAAACCACATAATCACATGGCCTCTTTAAGATATTCTTATCTTCCAACAGATACAAAATATAGTTTCCATCATTATTTTTAAAACCAGCTATTTTCTCTCGACTGTTGTGATATAAGTTCAGATCTAACGGATAAGGTCAACGCAATACCAATTCACGTGCACCCACGTCAAAATTATTAAAAATACTAACATCTTTGTACTTCAAACTAACAATCTCGATCACATAATTTTCACTTGTGTTAAAGTCAATCAGCAGACTATCCCAAAGAACATTAAATGGTAATACATAAGTTTGTGAAGGAAATTTAATTTCATGAACCATGCACATCACATTCAAGTTCTCATAATTTTCACAATCTCGAAAGTTTGGGGATTCACCTTGTGCAAAGATTGAGTTAAGCTTTGTTGCTATAAATTATCCGTCAATTTATAATTATTCAAGAACACTTTTTGCACGCCTTTAGCATGAAGCTCATCATTACCATAATTATCATTTCTGCAGGCATCATTAATAATTTATTTGATGTGTTCTTCAACATCTTTATTCTTATATTCTTTTATCATTGTATAATCTTCGCCCACTTCAGAAGGTGCAAAATTTTCACTACTTGCTGTCTCAACTCCTTCGACCTTTGTATTCAGTAGATTATTCTCTTTTAGTTGAGGACAATCATCAAACACAATATCTCCATGCTCATAATACTCTACCATATTATCATCTTATCTGCAAATCAACAAGCTACCTTGTTGCGCTTGAGGATAAATATTAAACACATTGTAAGCATTATCAGGTTCATAATGTAGAACTATATCATTATCGTAGACTCATAATTCTATGGTAAAATTCTATCAATCATCAATCACTTCATCCGCCTATGAATCGGTGCTTTACCTTTACGTCTCCTATCCGTTTACAACTCCTCCCACCATATGGCAACCATACTTTTTAGTTTACTGGTCACCAGTTACACCTGTCTATATTCATCAACATTTGTAAACTCAAAAAAAGGTTCAACCTCCGAAATCCAATCTAAGAAATTCTCATCCCGAATAACATCCCGAATCTTGTAATCGTTACGATGTTGATTGTTGCTATGACCAAAATCATTATACGTGTCGAGGCAAAATCCTTCAACTCTATTTTTGTTGACTCTAGTACTTCTGACCTCCGTATATTGTTGAAACATCAATTTTAATCTTGTCATAGACTCGCTTAACTCTTCAATTGCCCGTATATTAGTAGCCTCAAGATTAACATCGTTAGAACCTCCAGTTGTGCCTCTCTCGGACATTATAGAACAAGGTGTATTCCTTGCTCTGATGCCACTTAACGCAGAATGAAAGCGAGTGAAAATCAAACGATAATTTTCATAAGGACTCTTAAATGAAAAATTCCTAATCACCTTGAATCCACAAGTAAAACCTTGAATTTACGAGGAAGAATTATTGAATCCACAAGAAAATAAGAGAAAATTCTTAGGATTTAATTCACTCAAAGATAATCATCTGTTACATAATACCATTATTTATATAGAGATTATAAATCCTAAAATAATATAAAAATCCTAATTAGAATAATTTTTTAAATAGAAATAGTATGATTATGCAGTTTTTGAGTATGCTCATGCACAAAATACTTGGATCATGCGCTTAACTTCTGGTCATTTGACATGACCTACTATCAATTCGGCATAATCATGCAGTTTCAAAATGATCATATCATTTTCCTTATGGGCTACTATAAATCCTTGCTATTTTGGCATGATCATGTAGCCCGTATATATGATCAAGTTGTTGTCCTCCTCCCTTATTTCTTTGTAAATCTATTTTGTCAAGTTTCACTTCAAAATCCCGAGGCTTTTATCCTTCATCAGCAAACTATATATAGTAAGCTTTGGATCAGTTCTTTTATCTTGAATACCTAGCAAGAATAAATGCACTCCATTGCTAGCGCAGGGGTATGAAATTAACGCATTGTATTTTGTGTTACTGTACCCATTAGGAAAACCATATATAGTAAGCTTCAGATCAATTCAACTTATCAGAACACTCAAATATAACGATTCTATTCACGGGAAAAAAATCATCTCCTTTCCACAAGGGGTATGCAAGTATTTTGGGCATGAATATTATTAAAAATCGAATTTAGTGAGAGTAAGAAAACTGGGGTAAAGTGCTGAGATAAATATTATGATTATAATATATAAAATTAGAGTAGCAAATAAAAGTGGAGGTAAGTAAATATATTTAATTTTTATAATTATAAAGTTTACTTACTTTTAATAACTTTTGAAGTGTAAAAAGGCTAGAGAAAAAGTAGGTGTATAATAATAAACGCGAGAGTAACCATCTCAAGTATGAATGAAATGTGTTAATATTTTCATAATAAAACATGTTGATGTCCTGGTCAAACTGAAATTTTTTGAATTTGTGTATATTTGTCTTGCAGTTGGGAAGAATTTGAGAGATTCGACAAACTAGAAATGAAAGTAAAAAAATACCCAGTAGGATATACACAACAAAACACAATTAATAAACAATAAAACATCATTATGTACATCACATTCGTGAATCATTACATCACATTCCTGCACAAATTCTGAATTTGTTTTATATATAAAATATTTTTGTGTATGTCGGACACTTCGGAAGAATCGGAGAGATTGGACAAACTAGAAATGAAAGCAAAAAAGTACCTAATAAATCAAATCCTAAATATATACGAAACAAAAAATAATTAATAAACAAGGATACATAATTCTCTGTACATTACATTCTTTAATCCTTACGCGCATCACATTGCTGATGCCGTTTGTTTTTTTATCACCCTTCAATCTGTCCTAATTGCATGTACTAACATTAGGTTTCCTATATATATTTTTAATTTTTAATTTTTATCACTATACAGCTTCTAATTCCTACTAAATTTGTTATTGAACCCTCCAAAATTTGCTCCAATACATCATAATGATACAAGAAACATATAATAATAATATTGTCAGTTCTAAAATAAGAATAAACTTGTAGAAGTATAGTTATCATTACTAATCATGTGTGTTTGATATTACATATCACACAAATTTAGCTCAGGTAAACTAGCAACCCAGAGCATGATTTAGATGATTCTTAATATGCATTTGTTTGTATCTTTCCTCATTTTTTCATAATTGATAACTGTATATCTTCAGCACCTACACATTAGCAAATGCTCAGAAAACACTGAGGACACCTGCTTTCCCACGTTCATTGCAGTTCCGGTGGATGGCAATTATATAAAATGAGACTTTCTATCTAATACAGATTCATTTTCCTGCACCTACAATAGCAAAAATTCATTTGCCTTGTCACGAGAAGTGTATTCCTTCAATCATTAAAGAAAGTTTGCAGAAAGACGAATACCTTCAATCATTAAAGAAAGTTTGCAGAAAGACGAATACTAAATAAAATAACAATAACAAGGCTTGGCCCAGATTATGAAAAACATGTCAAATGACCACAAAGTTAAATGGTTATATTATTTTACACTATTCTTTAAGACTTGCAAAACTCCTAAAGGCATTCAAATTTTGATAGTTGGTCTTTTCGAACTCCTCACTTTTGTTCTTTGGAGTTTCAGTTTCGCCTTGGAGTGTTAAGATCATATAAGATCCTCGTAAAGTTTCTCTTTAACTCCTGGATGAGTGAGTTCATTACACGGTGAATAGAAAAATTGTTATAAGAGTGAGAGTTGTTAATAAACAAAAAAATTAAACAGATAAATATAAAATTATTCTGTACATAGTAGTGAGATTTGTTAATGAATAGAATATTAAATAGATAGGTAAAGATAAAGAAGGCAATTAAGGTGGCAAAGAAGTTAATTTTTTAAAGAAGGAGACAGAGTTGAAAGAATGATTATTTTTGAACATTACATAAATGCAATACTTTTATAATACAATGTCAACTTTTTGTTATAATAGCCCAGTTTTTTTGAACAATTACAATATTATAAATAAGACCCTAGAACAATTGCAATACTATAAATAAGGTGTTACATAATACATGAAACTTGTGTTGCAGCTCTGGTAGTATTGCATCATGCAACTTTAATTTAAAAAGCGTTGCATTTGAGAAACAGTGACTTTAGCAGTGGGCCCAAAATGCTAATGTTATAAACAGGTTTATTGGAACATGTAAATGAGCTTAAGAATTACAATAACAGAGATGAGGTAATTTTAAAAAACATTATAAATAAGTCAGTAGTTTGAATAATTTTATTTAAAGAAAAATAAGCACATGATTCCCTCTAATGTATGTTAGATGTAAACTATCATTTGATCATATTATTTATATTATATAACATTCTATGAATATATTTTTCATACTAGCCTAACATAATATCCACGTTATTAGTTTTATTAATTAAATAATTTGCTCCAACACCTAATGATATATAAATCTAAAAACCTGGTGGATGATAATTTTTCAATTCTATTATGAACCACTATGCATCATTTGGTTTAAAAAAATTATATTTATTATCAATAGTCATGTCATGTGTATTTAATGTTACATTCCATGAATACAGAGTTTCTGTCGATTTATAATAAATCGAGCAAAATTCTCATATGGAGCGACACCAATCATTTTTTTTTTAATTTTAATTTTCCTATAAATCATATATCAACTTCAAAAATAGATTTCACCTCATATCAGGATACAAGGCAGCAGGATATTTTACTAGGCAGCAGGATATTTTACTGGTAAAAAATATTATGCCCTTTTTTAATTTAAACTTAGAATTGGCACATACTCTCGATTCAGAATCAAATCCAATACATAAAATGTGGAATGAACAGTATACTAAGATGATTTATGTGTAAACAAGACTTTCTTACTCATGTATATAATAGGAATTCATGAATGTGTAAATTATAATACCCTAAGATACAACTTATTCATATGTTGATGACAAGAATATGTAAAACTATTAGGTCATGAAGGATGTGAGGATGAAAAGAGAAGATAAAAGAAGTAATGAGACCCAAAGTTGTGTAGAATAGGCCCATCTTGTAAAGGAAGCCCGTTAAGGACTTCCTATATATAAAAGGCTATTGCCTCACTTTATAAGGGTTGAAAAAGAAAAATATCAATTAAAGAGTAGTTCCTCTTGAATATATGGCTCATTAATAGGATCAACATTTGGCGCTAGAAGGAGCTCTTAAATTTGATACTCCAACATGATTACTGAAGAAGCAGATCCAGAAAAATACGGGAATACGGTAGAGATTCAAACTGTTCACAAATCGGAGCATATTGCTCCAGCTGAGAAGGATAAGGTACCGTCGACCCTCAAGCCAAGACGACTATTTCCAGTGGAGGGGGATCCCCCACCAGAAGGGTCTCAGGCGCAAAAGCAACCAGTTAAACGTAATAGAAGAGTAATCAAGGACACTCGCACCCGTATCCTTACAGAGAAAGGGAAGCAAGTGCTTTCAAGTTATGCTAGGTTATATTTGTAAAAGTTGAAGCAGAAGAAACTTTTGCGAGAACAAGAGATGGGGGATTTTGAGGGCTCCGACGAAGAGCTGAAAATGCTAGAGGTTGAAACTCAACGCTTGGAGGTGAAGTTGGAGAAAATAAGAGAGATTCAAAGATTGCAGCAGGAGTTAGATCAAACATCGATACAAGAAGAGGGTGAGGAAGAGCTCGAGAATGTAGAACTGTCGGAAGACGAAGATTATTATTATGACGAAGATGAAGTTTCCACGGAGTCTATATATTCAAGACCCCGAAGACCTAAAACAACGTCGTCAGGGGGTACTTCACAAAGGTCGATTTCGACAGACTCGATATCACAGGAAGAGTTGTTAAAAATGCAAGAAGATATGACACATTTGCGAGACCTAGTCCACACACAATCGAGGTTTAAGGCCCCGATAGAAAGCCCTTTATCTCGAAGCATCGAGAAAACAAAAATAGACAGATCTTTAAAGACACCGGATCTCGACCAGTTCGACGGGTCTTCTGATCCGTCAAGGTTCCTCAATACCTTTGACAGTCGGATGACATTTTTTGGCCACTCAGAAGTAGCCCGCTGTCAGTTCTTTTCTACATGCTTGCAAGGTACTGCGTTATGATGGTACAACAATCTCCCGTCTAGGTCCATTAATTCTTGGACTACGTTGAAAACTAAGTTTCAGACGAGATTCTCAAGCAATTACAAAGGTGGAAAAATTACAGCATCCCTGATCACAATGCGACAACGGCCTAGTGAGTCCTTGAGAAGCTATTTAAGTCGCTTTCGTCAAGACATATCTGAAATAACAGACTTAGAAGAAACATTGGCAGTCAATTATTTAGCAGCATGAATTGATGGAAATCGACATGGCATATTGCTAGAAGAACTTATTAAAAAACAACCCCAGAATCTCCACGCAGCTTTTCAGATCGTTGAGCATCGTATGACATTGCAAGAGGCGGTAGGGAATATACGGTCCCCGCGACATTCCAACAAAAGATATGACAGAGCAAAAACTTACATCCCCCCACCCCCGAGACGAGGGTATCGATCAAGTTCCCCCCGACGGTCTCCGGAGAAAAGAAACACTCGAAGGGAAGAAAAATATTCCCCTCGAAGTCGAGAAAACCAGAGATGTCCCGCGACAGATCGAAGATGGCAAGGCCAAGATAGGAAAGAAAAAGAGTTTACTAAACTTACGTTAGACAATGCCACAATTTTAGCCATTTTAAAAACAGAACCCGAATTTTGACCCCCAAGGCCGATGAAGACTGTTCGCCCTCCAAGCTCTCGTTATTGTGACTATCACGAGGACACCGATCATACCACAGAGCAATGCTATCAATTAGGCAATTTAATCGAATCCAAAATTAAGAAAGGTCATTTCCTCCATTATATCGAAGGTCAAGCCAGTCTCATCCAAGACAAGATGACATAATAGTCGATGTGATCTTCGGGGGCTATGCCGCAGGAGGTATGTCAAATAACTCCAGAAAATCATACGTTCGAGAGGTGTGCAGTATCAATCCAAAATGCCCTAAAAGTTACAAGACATCTCCGTCCCTTATCATTTCCTTTTCTGACGATGATTATGCTCCAAATGTATTCAGGGTCATCAAGATGCCTTAGTCATCACAGCCAAAATCGGCACAAACACTGTAAAGAAAATCCTTGTCGATAATGGTAGCTCAGTTGATGTTTTGTATCATCACACTTTAGCAAGGATGGACACAGGAGAGAGGAAGCTAGATAATACTCATTCACCCCTGTATGGTTTTACAGGAAATGAAGTTAAAGTTGTGGGTACAATAGATTTTCCAGTCCTTTTCGGCACATTGCCTTGTCAAGTATGGAAAATTGTTAAATTTCACGTTGTCAGTGCGGCCTCGAGCCATAACGCTATTTTGGGAAGGACGATAATTTCAGCACTTCAAGCTATCACGTCGATACCCCACTTAAAGATTAAATTCCCAATGGAATTTGGAGTAGGAGAGATGTGTGGCGACCAGGCTGTGTTGTGCCAATGTTATTTCACCACGGTGGTGCATAAAAAACAGGATTGTGAGCTGTAGTCGGTAAATCAAATCATCGAGATAGATCCTTCTGGCACTCTCGATATTTCGAGGGATACAACTGTTTCTCCCGTCGGCGAAATAATCGAAATTGAGGTTGTAGAGGGTTCTCCAGAAAAAACTGTCAAAAATCGGGAAAGATCTGAATCCCTATGTGTGGGAAAAATTGACAAGCTTGATACGCAAGTATGCTGACATCTTTGCTTGATCACCCTCTGACATGCCGGGAATTCCAATTATTGTGGCCCGTCATTCATTGCACATCGACCCTTTAAGGAAACCTGTCAGGAAAAAGAAACGCGTTTTCTCCGATGAAAAGCGTCGGGCTATCGATGGAGAACTAGATCGGCTTTTAAAGGCCCGTTTCATTGAACCAGTGAAATTCCCCTCATGAATCGGGAATGTGGTGCTAGTAAAGAAAAGCAACGACAAATGGAGAATGTGCATCGACTATTCAGACCTCAATAGAGCATGTCCTAAGGATTATTATCCATTACCAAATATAGATCAGCTCATCGATGCAATAGCAGGTCATGAGCTACTGTCATTTATGGACGCATTCTCAGGCTATAATCAGATCAAATTGGATGATCAAGATTGGGAGCAAACAACCTTCATCACACATTGAGGTGTCTTCGCTTACAGAAATATGTCGTTTGGTCTTATTAAAGCGGGGGCAACATTTCAACAACTAATGGATTACATTTTTAAAGACCAGATCGGGAGAAATATGGAGGTGTATGTTAAAGACATGATAACAAAGTCGAAAGTCACCGATTGTCACGCCAGTGACCTACGAGAAACTTTCGAGAACATACGCTTAAACGACATGAGGCTAAATCCTGCGAAATGCTCCTTTGGTTAAACATCTGGGAAATTCCTGGGTTTTTTGGTCTCGCGGAGAGATATAGAGGCAGATCCCGTTCAAATAAAGGCCATCAGGGAAATGAAAGACTCCTCCATCGTCAAAGAGGTTCAACGTCTGACAGGATGTATTGCAGCCCTTCGCAGGTTCATACCACAAACTTCAAAAAATTTGTAGCCCTTTTTTCAAAGTCATCAAAGAAGCCTCAAAGAATAAAAAGTTGGTGTGGGACGCCGTGTGCAAAGATAGTTTCGAAGCATTAAAACATTCCTGACAAAAACCCCTATCTTGGCAAGGGCGCTACCCCAAGAAGAATTAAAAGTCTACATTTCTGCCTCTGATATGTCGATAGCTGCGGCCCTCGTTAAAGATGATGGAGGACGTGAAGCTCCTGTATACTATGTTAGTCACACCTTAAAGGACGCTGAAACTCGCAACCCCTCGGTGGAAAAGCTTGTCTATGCCCTTGTTATAACGAGTAGGAAACTACGACATTATTTCCAGGGTCGACAGATCAAAGTCATGAAAAACCAACCATTAAAGTGCATCTTGTATAGGCCCGACATGAAAGGTCACCTCGCTGCATGGACTATCGATCTCAGTCAATTTCACATTGAATACCTTCCTCGAAGCGCGATGAAGGCCCAGGCTAATCTCAGGCCTCAATAATAGAAGTTCACACAGACATTCGTGGAGATTATTTGGGAGGTAAAAAGTTGGCTTTAAAAATAGCGCGACAAGGTTTCTTTTGACCAACAATGCGACGTGATTGTGAGGATTTCGTCCAAAAATGCAGATCATGCCAAATCTATGGGACTGTATCACATCGACCTTCTGTGGAAATGATACCTGTCCTCAATCCTTGCCCGTTTTTTCAGTGGGGCATTGACATTGTCGGACAATTCCAAAAGTCCAAGAATCAAGCACAATACATTGTTGTCGTGGTCGACTATGCCAAAAAGTGGATTGAAGCTCCGCCCCTCGCAAAAATACGTGAGAAGGAGATGGTAGAATTCTTGATGAAATACATCGTATTTCACTTTGGTGTACCAAGGATTGTAGTTACTGATAATGGCACTCAATTTGTCGGGGAAAAATTCACTAACAACTTTAGCACAACTCAAGATAAGCATGTTAAGTCGTCGGTGGCCTGCCCGCAAGCCAATGGGCAAGTGGAAGTTTCTAACCGAACAATCCTGCAAGGGCTCAAGAAAAGAGTCGATGAGCTACCTAGACCATGGGTCGATGAACTCCCCAATGTATTATGATCTTACAGGACAACCGCAAGGACTGCAACGGGGGTATCCCCATTTAAAATGGCATTTGGCCTTGAAGCTGTCTCACCCGTCGAGGTCTTCTTGAACTCCCCAAGGGTCGAGTGTTTTAACTCCGACACCTTGCAGGAAGGGATCCTCCATAACATTCTCTTGGAAGAGGTTAGAGATGAGGCAGCAGCGAAACTTCTTCAACAATAAGAAAGAACAACGGCCTACTTCAATAAGAAGGTAAAAGTGAAAAAATTCCTGGTTGGAGACCTAGTGCTTCGAGAGTCGGCAGCATCACAACCCACTATAACATGGAAGTTCAAGGCCCCGTGGGAAGGTCCCTATCAAGTGATCGACATCGTGGCACCAGGGACTTATAGTCTAGCTCAACTTGATGGAACTACAGTTAAAAACACCTGGAATGGAATTCATCTCAAAAAGTTCTATTAGTAATTTTTTATAGATTTAGGAATGAACACTCCTTTTCCGCCTATAAAATTGTTTTAACGAAAAGGGGTTGATATGTGATTTCCGTTAATATTCCATTAAATTATTAATAAAGTTCATTTCCTATTACTTCAAGTTGCTAATGCTTTACAACAAATTCATAAAAAAAGAGGCAAGGAAGGTTTAATGTAACACAACCCCGAAGGTCTAATTACAATTCGTCCTATGACGCTAAAAAAAGAGAAGAGGGGATCAGAGCATTAAAAATCAAACCAATAACTTGTAGTTTCAAGCATTTTAAGTCAAGATATTATACTTTTAAGCAGAAACAATGTCAAGAATATTGAT
Organism: Apium graveolens; assembly: GCF_009905375.1. NCBI lineage: Eukaryota > Viridiplantae > Streptophyta > Magnoliopsida > Apiales > Apiaceae > Apium > Apium graveolens. The sequence continues at coordinate 264,948,643 of NC_133654.1, read as the reverse complement.
TAATCTCAACTGGACAATAAATTTTCAAGTTTTACGTAATGTAATACATGTAAACTCGATGATGAACAGCCGTTAAGGATATGTTCTATTTTAAATAGAAAATGAACACAAAAAATTCATGATATAGATTGACAGATAACAGCAAGGAAATAAAAAACATATATACCTAATACACATGCTAAATATGATTGATAATACTTCATAACCTGAGATATAGTCTTATCAAATTAGAAATCAACCAACGGGGCGTTCCTCACCTCGAAACATCGAGAATAACAAACTAACGAATCCAGATAAAGTCTTATCAAAACAAACCAACAGATAAACCAAGTAAAAGAGCATAAAAATCCATTTACTCAAGATAACATAAATCCACGAGGCATTCCTCGCCTTCAAACGTCATTGGGCTCTTCATTCACTTGCTCTGGCCCTCAGGCGGAGGAAGCGTAGTCCTGAAGGTAGTTCTCAAAGCTATGACCCGACACACCGAAACCTGCAGACTGCATCCTCGTGAAGCAAAGTCCATAGCCATCCCAAGAGCCTTAGCAATATCCTCGACACCTTTATCTACCTCCTGCTTGAGTGAGAGGTTATCTTTCTCCAAAGCTTGGTACTTTTCACGCAGGTTTGCTAGCTCATCATCAACATCTTTTTTTCCCTTTTGCTCATCAGACAGGGACTTCTCCAACTCCTTTACTCTAACTCCAGCTTCCTCGATCTTTTTCCCAAGATTTCCGTTCGCGACTTCAAGCTCGCTCACCTAAGTAAATTTTAAGTCAAAATATGTCATTACATAACACTTAATGTAAATTAAAGAGAAAGAAGAATGAAATTAACCCATACCTTGGATCGATAGCTTGAGTTGGCTTTGGACAATTCAGTAACCCGATCTTTCACAACCCCCAAATCATCCACCATCTTCTTCTTCTTCCCTTTAGTGCCTCACACTCCTCCTCTTCCTTCGAGGGCAAGCTTGAATCTTCCTCAGCTTTATAATCTTCTAGAATATGGGTAACATCGGACAAAAACTAACACCAAAGTAAAACAAAATATATATATATATATATATATATATATAGATAACATAAGACGTAATAAAAAAATATAGAAAAGAGAGAAAGAAAAATACCCGTCCTGCGCGTCCTAAGCAGCGATCCACGAGCTCACTCCTCGACCTTTTCTCATAAGCACTTGAGTCTTGCGGTAAGTTAAAAACCCGAAAAGCTCGAAGCGGAATTGTGGATCCACCAGTCCAACGCTCCGAGGGGCGGATTTCAACATGCGTGACTTCATTCTTTCTCGTTGTGTCAATGGTAGGACGCATTATCCCTCGATTTCCAACCAATATGAGCATCTTATTTAGTCCATCCCCAGAAACACCTTCAAAAATCTTTTTCCCTAAACAAGGCGACGGAGGAACATCTTCAACCCTCGACCTCTTGCGAGAAGTATTTCCGACAATCCTTTCTGAACCCCCCTCAACACGATTTCCTAACTCATCCAATAGTTCTATAGACACTGATTGTGACGATGGCTTCTCCAAGACCCTCGGCTTATCCACGGCTCCAGAGGCCGACTTCTGTACGAGCATCATAATAGCTTTATCCATGTCCTCTGAAAACCCACTCTCCAATAACTTGTTTAACGACTTTTCGGAAACTGAAAGGAAATTCAAAAAGACAAAAAGATCTTTTAAATAAAGAAAGGGGGGAGAGGGAGCAAAAGAGAAAGAAAGTTAAATATAGAAAGAATTAAAGTAAAGGGGAAGAGATATATTAGCAACAACATTACAAAATTCAAATTCTTACGACAATGCTCCTCGAGGAACCGAGGATCCTTCAAGTCATTATGAGTAAAAACGGGCCTCGACCTCTGAAACGCGTCAAGATACGCAGCTTCAAACATATCCAGGTTATTTAAATACTCGACAGTCGATTGAGTTACTTTACGGCAAGGCCTTACAAACTCGAGATCTTTTCCTTCAATATAAATCCATTTAGGATGATAACCAGAGTTGGAAGACTTAACACTAACTATCTTAGAGCGGTTTTTTCGAGTGTCAAAATAAACTTGCCCATTGTAATAACGGACACAATATATAGAAAAAAATAGTTTGATTGAAGGTATTCGATTTTTCTCATTACATAATGCTATAAACCCACTTATCTGGGGGACGGAATTAGGGGATAACTGCGCAATACCACACCCTACGGCCTCATACATCGCAAGATGAAAAGGTTGCATAGGTAGTCGAATGCCATATTCAAACATAAGTAAGGGTATGCCGTGCATACCAAATTCCGGCATAACCCATACCCGATCGTCGACCCCCGGGACCCTAAACCTGTACCCATTCTTTAGATCTACCCAAGAACCTAACTTTACTACATCCAGTTTATGGTTAGAGTAATGACTGATATAGTCAAGGCTACTATCACGGGAAAATTCATTTCGACCAAACTCTAAACTACCCCGCAGAACTTTTTCCCTATACGCCACGGTAAGAGGGCTCATAGGGGGAGAATTCTTCGGTACACCCTTAACATCCAAGAAAAACTCTTCCTCATTCATGAAATCAAATGAGGTACAAGAATTCAGGTTAGGGATTTCCAAATTATCTAAATTTAAAACTGACTCTTCATCCCCTTCTTCGAGGGGACGTTTCTCTGGGTTACGGGCATATATGGTTTGTGATGAAGAAGAACCTAAATTAGCCATAAACCCGACTTAGTACTATATTATCACAAGATTTGTAAAGACAAAGAAAATACCGGGACTAAGTAAAGAGGATAGAGAAGGAGGAAAAGAAGAAGACTTACAGGTGAGATGTGGAGGATGGAGAAGTAGCACCCTTCAAATACTGCAGACTCCCTCCTTTTGTTCTAGGCGGGGAGAAGACGAAGAGACAAGGAGGAGTTCAATAGACAACTAGTATATTTTGCAAAATTTATACTAAAAAGAAAAGAAACACGCGTAAAAACAAAGAGAGAGAGAGAGAACACCGTGTGTGTCATCATGCGACATAAAAAAAATTTAATTATTAAATTAATTAAAAGTAAAAATAATATATCTATATATATAAGAAATTTTTAACAATTACTTATTTTATGTTTTAGTTTTTATTAACATTTTGTGCAGGTAACAAATCAGGAATAAAACAGCAAATCTAAAAGATATTGCAAATCGTTCGTTCGGGATAAATGTTGGGCCATGAAGGATGGCAGGAAGAAAAGAGAAGATAAAAGAAGTATTAGGACCCAAAGTTGTCTAGAATAGGCTCATCTTGTAAATGAAGCCCATTAAGTACTCTCTATAAATAGAAGGCTATTACCTCACTTTAGAAGGGTTGAAAAAGAGAAGTATCAATAAAATGTGGATTGAACAGTACACAAAGATGATTTATATGTAAACAAGACTTTCTTACTCATGTATATAATAGGAATTTATGAACGTGTAAATTACAATGCCCTAAGATACAACTTATTCATATGTTGATGACAGGAATATGTAAAACATTTAATGATAATATTGTAATACAAATATTACAATCCTTATTAAATTTAGCAATCAAATTGTTTTTGTCCAACAATTTGCCAACTTATAAAAGATTTTGATGGAATTCAGGAACATACAAAACATTTGTAGTTGAATATGAGGAAACAAAGAAACAGTTCTAGCTTGAGAAACCAATTTACAAGAACCATCTTGTAAAGCTATTTTGATAGGTTCTTGACGATTATGTAAGTCATCAAATAAGGACAAAGAAAATACCATATGATCAATAGCTCATGTAGCAATAATCCATGATGCATAATTTGTAAAAGAATTAACAGTGGATGCAGAAACAATACATACAAAGTTGACAGAACTAGTATCATGTTATGATATAGACAATCCTGAATTTTGATGCATCATCCTATCATCCTGATAACTTCATTGTAGACACTGGAAACCAATTGAGAATCCATAAACTTGGTGTAGAAGAAAGACTTGAGCTATCTAGTTTATCCAAATGTGATGCTCCAAGAGTATTAGAAGTATCAGTGACATTAGCTGCAAACTTAAGAGCACCAAAATTCTTGCCTTTTAAGAGTCATAAACTAGTCTGGGAAACTAATCAATTTAAAATATTGATCCACAGTATGACCTTTCCTCTTGCAATGCTCACATGTCAAATCAAGTTTAGATTTTTTAAAATCCTTCTTACTCTGAAAATCCCTTGAAGCGGAGAAAGGTGGCTTATTGCCATAAAATGCACTAACATCAGAAACCTTAGAAAAAGGCGTAGTCACACTCCGTTATTTCTCAATCCGTTACGGGATATGATATTCTCTCAACACAGTAAGTAATGGTTCCATACTCAACAGATTAGTCTTAATATTGCTATATTTCTTATTCAAATCACAAATTAATTGAATAAACTTTTTAGTTTTTGCAGCCTCATTAGCTTTCTTCAGCAATTCACAAATACATTTCACAAGAGTGCCACAATTGTAATTAAATTGACTTTCAAGTACTTGTAATTTATTCCACACATTCTTAAACTTTTCATAATACTTAGCAATTATAAGATTTTTATGTTCAATCTTAGACAAACTAATTTGAAATTCATAAATCAATGAAGCATTCGACTTTCCAGAATGTTCAGATACATCAACCCGAAGATCACGAGCAATTGAAGCAAAGATAAAACTATCAGATATTACATGTTTCAGGGAGAACGTAAATCATGACTTCGTCATATAATCATTTCCTAGTTCATTTGTTAAAATCTGGTGAGAAGGAATCCGACATTGGCAATTTTCTTTCAATAAAACATAGTTTATTCTTTGCGTCAAGAGCCAATTTTATACCATGGCTCTAATTGATGAAATTATCACAGTTAAGCAGCAAATTTTTCAATTGTTGTTTCGGATTATCACCTGAAATGAGGAAATAAGGATCGTTATAATTAATTGCATCATACTCCAACTTACTGTTTATATTCAGATTCTCAGTCATATCGAGAAATATGTGAAACTAGAGAGATTAGAACTAATAGATCAGATAGATCAAAAGAGATAAGAAAGAAATTGATAGATAGAGAGAGAGATATTAAGAAACGATCTCAATAAGAAGATCGTAATCGCTAATTGAAGAAAACTCGGGTTTTGATTGAATTAAGAACAAAACATTGACAAAATCAGTTAGTCATTCAAGATACAATCTATTATCAGATCGTTGCTCTAATATCATGAGAAGCTTTGATGTTGAAGTTTAATCTGGAGTCATAAGATCAACAATAATAGTGGATTACCAAGCAAGATTATTAATACAATATATTTGTATATTTTTCATAATATGATTGCATTGATCAGAAAGAAAATGTACAATTGATCTCTTATATACAGAAATGAAGATGGATTGACTAACTAACTTTCCCGCCAAAATACTAACCAAACAATTTAAATTAAATTAAATATTCTATGGTCCAATACGTATTCATCTCTGCTCCTCGTTCTAGGAGGACGAAATTGAGAATCAAATCTAGGATTTGGTGAGAGATTTAAAATTGTAACATTTGGGAGTCATAAACGATTTTGAGATTAAAAAATGTTTCAGTTTAATTTATTTATGGGAGAGAAAAAAAATTAAATACTAGTCTTAGTATCTTATTTTATCATTTGCATTTTTAATATTATATTGCATTACACTAAGAATTTATAAATTATATTTATATATCAAGGACACAACTCGGGTGCATGATTATCACATATTATTTTTAAAAATACAAATTTATTATTTAATTAATTTATGATTTTTGTTGATTCAACATATATATACCAAAATCAGCTACATAATAAAAAAATAATATGAATAATTTAACATTCTACGACTTCATAACCTATTTTATGTTTAAAAGTTAACTTTAAAAGAATATTTACATTTTTTTACTCTATTTGAATCCCTTAAACAGTTTATTAAGAATAAAGTTTGCTCCAATATCATAATTGTTTAATTCTATATTAATAAACATACATTCACGATCTTTATTAATACTAAATATTATTATAGTGAATTGTCATGCGTATTTGATATCAAAGTTCATAAAAACTGAATTTCAGCGGTATACATGCATGTATGCCGTACCCTTCCTCCGAATCCCCACCTAACAACTAAATTTCAGCGGTATACATGCATGTATGCCGTACCCTTCCTCCCAATCCCCGCCTAACATTGTCAATATACTATATTACAGATCAGGCCATTGTCCAATAGTTGTGATCCAAAAATTCAAATTTGGATCACCAATCCAAATACTGATCCAAATTTTTGACCAACTCCAACAGTGTGATCCAAATTACTTTTTACATATAATAATATATAAATTTCATATTAAGCAATTTTATCTTAAATTTATCATTTAATCATTATTAACAATTTATATAACATTTCATAAATTAATTAAATCAAAAAAAATTAATACACATAAAAATATTAAAATTGTGCACTTGATTCACGAAAAACACATTTATTGCAATAATTAACATAAAAAATATCATTGATACACACTAATGTTCCGAATTAGTATATTTTTCTCAAAAATGCTCAATTAATGTGCAATATGTGACTCTTTATTTTTTATATTTAAATTTTAATGAAAATATGTTTTCTCATTATTTTAAGTTTTATTCTTAAAATAAATTTTGTTAGTTATTAATTATATTCAGTTATTAAATATATAATTAAATAATCAAAAATCAATTTAAAATCTCATAAACTACAAATAACAAAACCATTATTTTATATTAAATCAAGTGATCCAAATTTGGAAAAGTGAATAGTAGTGATCCAAATTTTGATCAGTACTGTTCACTGATCCAAATTTGGATCATTTGGATCACTGTTGTAATAACATTTGGGGTAATATGCCTCAAATTTGGATATTTGGATAACTTCTGTATTTGCTCTCAAGACCCGATGAATTTTTACATGAAATTAGCAATCCTGAGTATGACTTAAATGATTCTGCATATCTTTTCTCACTTTTTTTAGTTGATAAAGGTTTACTTTTTACTTTTTGGTACTAGAATTTTCATTGAATTTGATGCGTTTTAGAAAACACAAGAGTTACACTTGTGGTCTAAGCGGTGACATTAGTCGTAGTTCTTAGGAATTTCGTGATTTTTAGTGTGCAAAAATCCAAAAATTCACAGAGAAACATCAAAATTATATTAGTAATGTAGCTATATCAAATATAATTGTATTACAAATTTATCTAGTAAAAAGATTAAAGTTTTGAAAATTGGAAAGTGTCTATAAAATTAGTGGTGAAAACGCTATTATAAGGATTTTGCTTTCACATACAAGATTGGATGACAATTTTTTAGTAATAAAATACTCGAAAATATCCTGTTGCAGAGGCGGGATGCAAAAAAAATGAAAGATTTGTAATATACTAGTACAGTATATCACTAATATATTATAAAATTAGTTAAAGTAACTAAAAATAGTGATTTTAGAGATCTGAAAATAGTAAGTTTTTTCATGTCTTAATTTTAATTTGTGTGTATGTGAGGGTTATATTTGGACTGATGGGAATCCCGACTTTGGGATGCCGAAATTTTTTTCCGAGAACGAAATTGAGAAGTAAATAAATATAAATGTAGGATTTGGAGGGAGATTGAAATGAATTCTTGTATGTGTATGGTGAATATAAATGTATGATTTGAGATTTCAGTTTAATATATGGAGAGGAAAAATAGTTAAATACTAGAATCTTATTTTATCAATTATATTTTTGAATATCATATTTCATTACAATAAAAGTTTATATTTATATTTTCAGGGCCCGTACTTAATTAGCAGATATTATTTTTATAAATATAAATTTATCATTTTATTAATTTCTATTGTACTTTATTCAGCCTGTTTATACCAAAACCATAAAATAACTTTAATAATTTTACTTGCTATCACTTCACGATCTATAAAAGAATCTTTAGGTGTTTGTTCTATTTAAATCCCTTACTTAGTTTATCAAGAATAAAGTTTGCTCCAATACATCATAATTGTTTAGTTCTACATTAATGAACATACATTCACAATCTTGTTGACACTAAATATATTATAGTGAATTGTCACGTGTATTTGATATCACAGTGCATACAAATTGAACTTTCACCGGTATGGTTCATGCTAATCGGAACTGTGGCTTGCAAGACTCCTCATATGCATGTCAACAATGGATTCTAAGCTGCCTATGTTGTACTTAATTACTTTTTAGCCGGAGTTTTCAAATCACCAATGGATGGAATGGTCGATTACTTGGTTGCAGGGACAAATCTAAGAATTAATTTTCCTGAAACATCGATTTGTGAATAAATATTTACTAGTTTATAAGGGATGTAAGTATTTTCTTTAAAATTAGGTAATCATTTAATTTAATTGAACCTAGAATTAAAAAACAATTGTCTGTATTATTTCAAAAAAATAGTATTAGTTTTTCAAAATAATAAACATAATGATTTTAAATAAAATCATAGGCCCCCATATATGAAGCCTGGTGTTTGGTCCATATTAGCCGAGTATTGAGTAAGAGAAGAATTTAAGAAAAAGTCTGATGCTGGTAAGAAGGCTCGAGCAGCTGGAAAGTGCCTCACATTTTGTAGCCCGTTCTTTTGATCATCGTCGTCGGATATATCATTGCATCATAATTCTTGACTTGCATCTCTTGCCAATTTAGCCTTAGATTCCTTACTAAATATAATACACATCTGTAAATGAGCAGCCTAGATTCCATGAAGTACAGTAGATAATTTATATTAATGTTTAGTTACTCTTTTCTCGTTTTTAAAGTTCACACCTTTAGTTTATTTACATGTGTTTTTTTATGATTTATATATGTATATGCCAAGTCGAGTGTGTTTATATGTTTTGATTGTTACTATTTTTTTTTAAATTTAAGGGAGGGGATGAGAATTGAACTTCATACCTCTTCTCCCTAGCAAAGTGATATGAATGATTTCCTTTTAGTGTTTACAAAATTTATATTAATTAGTTTCGTGGTCCAGTTATTAAGGGTTAATTTTAGCTTTATGTATTTGAATGTTTGTAAGATAACCAAGTTGTGCTTGTACACTGAATTTGGTTTGTGGGTGTTTGTAAACTGAATTTTAGTTTGCTTTCTACTTTTGATTGTGAATTAGTACGGATTTACGGTATAACTAATGTAAATTTTGTATTGTGACTTGATTGCGAGGTTTAGAGTTTGTTTTGAGTTTGCGATTGCATAAGATTTTGGCAGGTTTAGAATTTAAATTGGAAGGCGAAAATGGCTGGATACTGAAAAATCAGTATTTGGTTATTCTGCAAAACAAACTAACGACGGTTGTTCTTCAAATATTCTGTCATAATTATTCTGGTAAAATAAACTTACGACGGTTGTTGTTCATATATTCCGTCGTAATGTATCCATTTTCATATTTAAAAATATATTTTTTTTGAATTTTCATTTTCCCAGCTTGTAGGCCCCACCTTCTAAAATACGACGTGATTCTGTCTGAAATTTCTAACTTACGACGCATTCTTCCGTCGTAAAATTATATTTTATCTAATTAAAAGTGGGTCCCGTAAAGTAATATCCGACATTTTTTCCGTCGTAAGTTATAACTTACGACGTTACTATTCGTCGTATTTTAATATCTTACGACGATAAATTCCGTCGTAAGTAAATATATTATTTTATTGAGTATGTGAGTCCCTACTTTCTAACTTGCGACGTAATTTAATTTTGTGACGAAAAAACGAACTTACTACTCGACCAAAATCGGCGATTTTTTTCCGTCGTAAATGGCTCAATTACGACGATTTCAGTTCAAAAAAATCATCGTAAATGGCCAGATTTGTTATAGTGCTGATATCATGTTGAAGGTTGATTCAGAGACATAAGATTCAGAGACATAAGATCAACAATAATGGATTACCAAGTAAAATTATAAATACAATATATTTGTATATTGTTCAGAATATGATTGTATTGATCAGTAAGAAAATGCAATATTTTATGAATGGTTTTACTTGCTATGACTTCACGACCTATTTTATGCTTAAAAGATACCTTTAAAAGAATCTTTAGGTTTTTGCTCTATTAGGTTTTCTCCATTTGAATCCCTTAATCAGTTTATCAAGAATAAAGTTTGCTCCAATAATTAGCAAAAGAAAAAAAGAAAAAAAGTTTGCTCCAATACATCATAATTGTTTAGTTCTATATTAATGAACATACATTCAAATCTTTGTTGACACTAGATATTATTATAGTAAATTATCACGTGTATTTGGTATCAAAGTGCATACATATTGAACTTTCACCGGTATACTTACAAACCATACCCTACGAGTTTCACATGAAGCTAATCAGAACTGTGGCTTTCAAGACTCCTCATATGCATGTCAACAATGGATTCTAAGCTGCCGGAGTTTTCAAATCACCAATTGATCTAATGATCGATTACTTGGTTGTAGGACAAATCTAAGAATTAATTTTCAGGAAACATGATCTGTGAATATATCTTTACTAGTTTATAAGGGATGTAAGTATTTTCTTTAAAATTATATAATCATTTAATTTAATTTAATCTGAAATTAAGAAACAATTGTCTGTATTATTTTGAAAAGATAGTATTTGTTTTTTAAAATAATAAAGATAATGATTTTAGATAAAAAAAATTAATTGGTAAGTTATTAGTAATTATAATATTTTATAGAATTGAATTGTTAGCGATATTTTTGAAAAATGAGGTATTTTAGTTGAAACGATAAAGAAAATGTAACGTGTTTTAATTGAAAAAAGGTAATTGATTTATATATATTAAATAGGATTGAAATAGAAGTTGTTAGTAATTATAATATTTTATTAAATAAAATTGACCGTTATATATTAAATGTTTGTTGTCAGGAAATGGTAAATCCTTTTGTGATTGAAAATGTAACATCAAGGAGTTTCTTAAGTATCATTTTAAAAATTATTTAAAGTTTCAGTGTTACTCAAATACTTAAAATATTTAATTTCTCATTATTGGATGTGTGGGCAAACTACTTTGACTAATCTATTTATTATAATTATTTATTATAATAGACGAAATATTAAAATTTTGGTAGTCGGTCGGTCAGTACTTGCTGAAATTATTTATCTACCCTTACCTATTTATTTTAATTCTAATGATGTTGGTGAGTCAATTTTAATTTTAATTGATATTAAAGTCAGCTTACTCCACCAATTTAAATTCTACTTTATATCTAACTCTATATCACTATAATTGATATTAAAGTCAACTTCTTCTACCAATTTAAATTAATTTCTTCTACCAATTTTAATTCTATTATATCGAGTTTTATATTATTCTAATTGACATTTTTGGCTAAAATAAGTTTAAACAAATTAAATGCAATTAATTGGCTTTGGTTGATAAATGGGCCTCGGGCTAAAACGTAATAATAAATACTACCGATCTGGCTATAAAATTATTATATTGAACTAGGATAAACAAAATAATATATATTATTCTTCAAGAAAAAAATATATTATACAATTGATCAAAACACACCCAAAATTAAAATTAAAATACAATACAACTAATTAAAAAAATAATATATAATAATTATGTGGACTAAAACAAAATTATCATATAGATATGGACTTAAAAAACCTATATAATATTAAAAAACATGTATGATCCGTGCATGGCACGGGTTTTAAGTTAGTATAACTAATACTTCAAGCATCAGTAAAAGTTATCATCCGCTCTAAATTACTATAATTATGTTATTGTTATTATATCCTGTCTAAATTATTAGTTAATAAAATATTTATTTCATTTGAATCCATTTCAGTTATTAATCAATCAACCAAAGTATCAAATTGTTTGTGTTTCAAAGTTAAAGAGACAGCTAAACATAGGTAATAATAAATAGTTATTAGTGCGAAGTTTTTTTTTCCTTTTTTGGCAGATTACTAAATTCGACTGAATAAAAAATCGGTTGAATTTAGCTTCGTCTGCTCCTTAATTCGATCGTAAATGATCGAATTTACCCACGTCCCTTAAATTTGACCAAATACGATAAAATTTAGTGACGTGTTACAAACTAATATAGAATATATTATATAGAGAGCATTACAAGAACAAAATTACTAAGAGAATAGAGAAGATTTTTCATTTCATATATCAATCACATATCTTACAATGGTTTATATAGGGCTAGAGTTTGTAGGTTACAAGTAGCATGAAAAGCCAAAGGGTGTAAAATGAAAAGCCAAAGGGTGTGAGAATTAATGGGGTAAGTTGTAAGGTTAAAAGTCATTCAAATATATAACACTCCCCCTTGAATGACTCGTATAAACAACATGCCTCATTAAAACCTTACTAGGAAAAACCCTGTGGGAAAAACCCTAGTGAAGGAAAAAGAGTACATGTGTTACACGTGTAATAAAGAGTGCATTATATCTCCCCCTCATTTTAACACGACTATGAAAATCAGCATAGATCTCGAAATTTACGCATCCCAATCTTGTGTACCAGCTTCTCGAAGGAAGATGTAGGAAGTGCTTTTGTGAACAAGTCTGCTGGATTTTCACATGATCGAATCTGACAAACATCAATTTCCCCCCTTTGTTGAAGTTCATAGGTAAAGAAGAACTTTGGATCGATGTGCTTTGTCCTATCACCTTTAATGTAACCTTCTTGAGTCTGAGTTATGTATGCTTCATTATCTTCAAATAAAATAGTAGGGCTTCCTTTATTGACTAACAGACCGCATGATTCTCGAATATGATGGACCAAAGACCTTAGCCAAACACATTCTCGTCTAGATTCATGTAGCGCCAATAACTCAGCATGATTCGAAGAAGTTGCTGCAAGAGTCTGCTTTGTAGACCGCCAAGATATTGCGGTATCACCATATGTGAATACATAACCTGTTTGTGATCTTCCTTTGTATGGATCAGACCGATATCCTGCATCTGCATAGCCAACTAATTCCACTTTTGAGTCTTTAGAATAAAATAAACCCATATCCATTGTTCCTCGAAGATATCTAAATATTTGTTTCACACCAGTCCAATGTCTTCGAGTTGGAGCAGAACTATGTCTTGCAAAAAGGTTGACAGAAAATGTAATATCAGGACGTGTACAATTGGCAAGATACATTAGTGCACCAATGGCACTAAGATATGGTACTTCAGGACCAAGAAGTTCTTCTCCCTTTTCTCTTGGGCGGAATGGATCCTTATTCTTTTCTAATGATCGTACAACCATGGGTGTACTCACAGGATATGCCTTATCCATAATAAACCGTTTAAGAATCTTTTCAATATACGAAGACTGGTGGACAAAGATTCCAGTAGATAAATGTTCAACTTGAAAACCAAGGCAGAGTTTTGTTTTACCCAAGTCCTTCATTTCAAACTCCTTTTTCAAATATTCAATCGTCTCATTAAGTTCATCTGGGGTTCCAATGATGTTTAAATCATCAACATATACTGCAATGATAGTAAACCCCAATTTTGTCCTTTTAATAAAAACACATGGACATATTACATTATTGGTATATCCATCTTTCAAAAGATATTCACTGAGACGATTGTACCACATACGACCCGACTGTTTCAATCCGTATAATGATCTCTGTAATTTAATTGAGTAAATCTCTCGGGGTCTTGAACTATATGCTTCAGGCATTTTTAACCCATCAGGGATTTTCATGTAAATGTCACTATCGAGTGATCCATACTAGTAGGCAGTTACAACATCCATTAAATTCATTCGGAGCCCTTCTAGAATTGATAAACTTATTAAAAATCTGAATGTTGTTGCATCCATTACCGGGGAATAAGTTTCTTCGTAATCGATTCCCGGTCTTTATGAGAAACCTTGAGCAACAAGGCGTGCCTTGTATCTCACAATTTCATTTTTCTCATTTCTTTTACGCACAAATACCCATCTATATCCGACGGGTTTTATACCTGCAGGTGTTTGGACAATAGGTCCAAAAACTTGGCATTTTTCAAGTGATTTCAGTTCAGCTTCAATAGCTTCTTTCCATTTTGGCCAATCATTTCTTCTTTTACATTCATAGATCGATCTAGGTTCATGATCCTCGATTTCCTCAGAAATGTCAAGTGCAGCTGCATATGAAAATATATCATCCATGACAATTTCTTTTCTATTCCACCTCTTTCCTGAAATGACATAATTTATCGAGATCTCTTCATTGTCAACAATTTCAGGTGTTTGATCATCTTTGGAAGACGTTTCTTCAGTGATCATCAATTCTACGATGTCATTTGATGTTCCAGCTTTATTATCAAGTCTCCTTGTTTTTCTTGGAGTTTTATCCTTGGATCCAATAGGTCTTCCACGCTTCTGGCGTGCTTTAGACTCATTTGCTAGCATGATTTTATTATCTTCTTCAGGAAGTTTAATCTTACAAGGAACATTAACAGCTGGTATATGTGACTTTGTCACATTTTTGACATCAGTAAATGCATCAGGCAATCTATTTGCGACTTCTTGTAGGTGGATAATCTTTTGAACTTCAAGTTCACATTGATTTGTACGAGGATCATAATGAGACAGGGACACTGCATTCCACAAAATTTCTTGCTTTTCTTTTTCAAATTTTGTCTTATCTCCCCCTAATGCAGGAAAAATTGTCTCATCAAATTGACAATCGGCAAATCTTGCCGTGAATAAATCACCAGTCTTGGGCTCCAAATATTTAATAATTGAGGGAGAATCAAATCCAATATATACCCCTAATCTTCTTTGGGGTCCCATTTTTGTTCGTTGGGGAGGGGATATTGGAACATAAACAGCACACCCAAAAATTTTCAAGTGAGAGATATTTGGTTCTTGACCATTTACCAGTTGCAGTGGGGAATATTTATGATAAGAAGTCGGTCTTAACCGAACTAAAGAAGCCGCATGTAATATTGCATGTCCCCAGGCAGTAGTTGGTAAATTTGTTCTCATAAGTAATGGTCTCGCAATTAGTTGTAGCCTTTTAATGAAAGACTCGGCAAGACCATTTTGAGTGTGTGTGTGGGCAACAGAATGCTCCACTTCAATCCCAATAGACATACAATAATCTTTAAAAGATTGGGATGTAAATTCTCCTGCATTGTCCAATCGTATTTTCTTTATATTATAATCAGGAAATTGTGCTCGTAATCGAATTATTTGAGCAAGGAGTCGTGCAAAAGCAACATTACGAGTGCACAATAAACTAACATGTGACCATCTTGTTGATCCATCAATGAGTACCATAAAGTACTGAAATGGCCCACTAGATGGGGTAATTGGTCCACATATATCTCCTTGAATTCGCTCCAAAAATTTTGGGCATTCGATTGCAATTTTCACAAGGGATGGTTTTGTTATCAATTTTCCTTCAAAACAAGCAACACATGAAAAATCTTTGGACAATGGAACAATTTTGTTTTTGAGTGGATGTCCATTTGAATTTTCAATAATTCTTCGCATCATTGTTGAACCCGGATGGCCTAAACGATCATGCCATATAATAAAATTTGTCGGGTCAACAGATCTTGTATTAATAGTCATGTGTGACTCAACTGGATTTATGAAAGTATAATATAATCCAGAATTATATGATGGGAGTTTTTCTATCACATGTTTCCTCCCTGAGATAGTAGTCGTGATACACAAATATTCACTTTCAAGTTCATTTGTTGTCTCAATATGATAGCCATTGTGGCGTATATCTTTAAAACTCAAAAGATTTCTTTTTGATCGGGTGGAGAATAGTGCATTTTCAATCAACAAACATGTACCATTAGGTAGCACTATACTTGCTCTTCCGGAGCCTTCAATTATATTTGATGCACCCGATATTGTATTTACATTAGCTTTGGCTAATGTTAGATGCGAAAAATATTTTTGATCTTTTAAAATTGTATGTGTGGTTGCACTATCTGCCAAACAAAAAGATTCCTCATCTTTTATAGCACATGATGAGAGGTTGCTGGCCATATTTCTTCACGAAAAATAAAATAAAATTAGAAGTAGAGGTAAAACATCTCAAGTACTTCATTAAAGAAAATTACATAAGCAACTGATAAGGATGATTATCATAGTTCAAAAATTAAGTACTAACAATCCAAAATAAATAAGGAAAACGTTCAACAAGCAAGTAAGGCCTTTCTTAATTATTCTTAGGCTCATCACCACCAAATTTAGGCATATTCACATCGACATCTTCAAAGAAATCACCAACTTCCATGTGAGTAAAGGCCGAAGGATCAACTTGGCCATCACTTCCAAGATGTGCTTCAAGATGAGCAATCCCCAAAGGATCATTCTGTTCGGTGAAATTAGTTTCAACATTTTTCAAAGATGCTTGATATAGGTCAGCAAAATGCTTGGAGGTACGACATGTACTTCTCCAATGACCTTTCATTCCACAACGGCTACAAGTACTTTCACCCTTTTTAACCATCGTACTTCCCTCGGGTTTCTCCTCATTTGTTTTCTGTTTTTGATAGTAAGGCTTCCTTTTAAAGTGGGGGCGATTTTGTTGATTTCGGCCTCGACCACGCCAAAATCCATGACCACGGGCACGCCCACGTCCACGTCCATATCCATGCCCACGTCCACGTCCAAATGATTTATTATCTCTATATTCATTATTAGTCACCGCATTCACTTCAGGGAATGGTGTTGAGCCAGTGGGACGTGCTTGATGATTTTTCAGCAAAAGTTCATTATTTTGTTCAGCAAGAAGCAACACAGAAATAAGCTCAGAATATTTCGTGAATCCACGTTCACGATATTGTTGTTGCAAGAGCATATTATTGGCATGGAAAGTGGAATATGTTTTCTCCAACATATCTTTATCGGTGATATTCTCACCACATAATTTCAATTGAGATGTAATTTTGAACATGGCAGAGTTATACTCGCTCACACTTTTATAATCTTGCAATCGCAAGTGTAGCCAATCATAGCGAGCTTTAGGAAGTATCACCGTTTTCTGGTGATCATATCTTTCTTTGAGATCTTTCCAAAGAGTTGATGGATCTTTAATAGTCAGATATTCAGTTTTCAAGCCTTCATCAAGGTGATGGCGAAGAAATATCATGGCCTTTGCCTTGTCTTGTTCAGAGGTCTTATTTCCCTCTTTTATGGTGTCACCGAGACCCATTGCACTAAGATGGATTTCAGCATCAAGAATCCATGTCAAATAATTTTTGCCGGTGACATCAAGTGCGTTAAACTCAAGTTTCGTAAGATTCGACATTTTCACTAAAAATAAACAAAACTCGAATCAACATCAATATTTATGCACATAAATATAATGCAATGCGATAATTTTTTATGACAAGATAACAAATAATTTGCGAAAGAAACAGATTATCACTTATCAAATATACTCACTTAAACAAATATAATATATTACACATAATGATGCATTTAATCAACAAGTTTAATAGAACATGATTTTAGTTAAGTCTCAGAGACTAAAATATATGCTATTCATTGATAACAACCCATCTTAGTTAACATGACAATTATTAACACGCATGCACAAGTAAAACAAATATAAATTACTGCTACATCAACTCTTAGTCACGGAAATAGATTATAAAAGCTGCAGGAGACAAGGCATAGCCTAGCTTTTAGTTTTTAACTATTCGTGCAAAGTGCAAATCTCCCTAAATTTGTACAACATTCAGATTATAGCATAAAAATATCAAGCCACTTAAGTAATTTGCAAGGGATAACATAAGAACTAATACAAATAATTCATGAAGCAGAAAACAAGTGAAGTGATTTTAATTTTACTTACGCAAATGTTCAACTAAGCAGGCATGAAAATCAGGTCAAGCAATTAGCATAAATGATTAGTACAGAATATTATACAGGCATCCACTTATATATTTAACCACCCGCAAAGTGTAATACGTGAACATGACAAATATGAACTAAAAGAATAGACTAGCATGTTATGGATCTAGTTTTACTAACATGCAATCATGCCTGCGGTAATATATTCATTTAACAATTAAAACATGGGCATACCTTTTGTAGAGACAGGAAGTAATGATCACCCAGCTAGTACTAGTACTTGTGTTGACAAGAAACTCGTGTAAACTCGTAAACCAACTTCTCCTTCTGGTGCACCCACAGATCTTATTAGCTTTCGTGCTGATAACGTGTTACAAACTAATATAGAATATATTATATAGAGAGCATTACAAGAACAAAATTACTAAGAGAATAGAGAAGATTTTTCATTTCATATATCAATCACATATCTTACAATGGTTTATATAGGGCTAGAGTTTGTAGGTTACAAGTAGCATGAAAAGCCAAAGGGTGTAAAATGAAAAGCCAAAGGGTGTGAGAATTAATGGGATAAGTTGTAAGGTTAAAAGTCATTCAAATATATAACATGTCATTTTTAATTGATCGGTCGAAAATGGCCTGACTTAAGAAACGTCGCATTGACATGGCATAATAAATGTTACAAGACGATGAAATATGGATCGAGCAGTACACAGTTGCTTGCTCAATTATAAGATACGGTTTACGGAACATTAAAATAAAGTGCCTTGAGGTACAACTTGTTTAGATATTTTTAACAAATTCGCATTATGATCAAGATAACAAGACAACTTCCATTCTTCCCGTTTAGTTCGGTGGCCTTAACGGATCACATTTTACACATATATCACCATGAATCCACCGTAATGTTTTAAGATTTTATATCTATTGATGTTAAGCTATGTTTTGAAATTTGAAGCATAATAAATTTGCTATTTTGGTTGATTGATCAATAATTGAACCGCGTTCAATTGTATAAATATTTATTATCTAATAATTAAGGCAAGATTATTATAATAACAACAACAATATAGACATTAACAATATTTTATAAGCATTATTTAACTTTATAATCAAAAAACCTAGCCTCCTCAACAAAAATCAGGGGCTTCCGTCGGTTTATACGGTGGAAAGCCCCAAATCTGTTGATTTGTTTTATTTCTTTTGTTTCTTTCAATAATCTTTCTTTGCAGGTAAGAATTTTTACCTATTTAGTTTGTTTTTAGATCTAATTGTCAGAATTTGGATTTTCTTTCATTTTGAATTTAAGCGGAACATATTGGATTTGAGGGTGAAATGATTATCTCTTTTTAAGTTTCATTTTTTCAGATCTGAATTTTTTATTTAGATTTTCAGTTTATTTTCTCTCCTTGATGAGAGTGTGTTTGTTTCTCTCCTTTATTGTGAGTGCTGGATCTGATTTAGTGATGAAGGTTTATATTGGGTTACATTTATGGTCGATAGCTCAAACGCGTTGGGATTGTGATGATACAGGTACATGTAAATATATCTTCTTCAACATATCACTTGATGCTCTCTGCACGAAGACTTGCATGAAGACCGGCGATTTGATCCATTTTATATTTGTTCGACTCGATCATTTGTGTAGATGTCGTATGACTTTTTATTATTGAATTAAATCTATTGTTTTTCAAAAAAAAACAATACTTTATGCGGTTATAACAATGAATATGTGACATTTAAGTCGAGATTAAATAATAAAAAATAAATTATCCTTCACATTATAATTTAGTAATTATATAAAAAAACTCGTCCGCCCGTGTTGATTCAGTTGGTTAAAGTGTGAATAACTATACTCTTGGTCGTACAAGTTCAAGTTCACGGGAGGAAAATTTATGATTACCTCCTGAGCCAGCTTAAATGCGGATTATCTCGGTTCACATGATTTGTAGGTTATTGTGTGTGGTAGCGGCTGCGGGTAATCTATGATAAAAGAAAAAAAAAATCGAGGACTTTAAAAAAAAAATCAATTATTTAATAATTTGGACCGAATAATATAAATAAGAACATTAATTTTTACACCGTCTTCGAGTCTTAAAAAAAGAACAGTCTCCAGAACTTGATTTTATATTAAAAAAATTTAAGTAACAAGTTTCTCTTCCACATAATATGATTAAAAATTTTAAATAACAAATTTCTCTTCCATGTGATATGATCGTTTTACTTCCTTTACATATATGCACACTAAAATGCGTGCATATATATATAAACGATCATTTTAGTACCTTTATATATATGCACTCGATACATAAATCCGTAGTTCTATTATTGTAATAGTTTACTCCGACATCCATAATGATTAAAAAAAATATGATGATAATTTTGCTGCAAATAATGATCAAAAGTACTTAAGAAACACTTCAATGATAATAAATAAACTATCTAAGAAAGGCTTCGATGATAATAAGTAAATTTTAAGTTATAACATGGCAACAATTACATTTACAAGTAATAGTCATCAGTCATGTATTTAATATTACAATGCATGAAGATTGAGCTTCTGCCAACCAGAGAATGAGACCAAGCAATTCTTATATAAAGCTACAACAATCATTTTGTAGATGTTCTTTAACATGGCTAATGCATTAACACGAGTTGCTTGCTCATCTATAAGATACAGATTACGGAACATATAAAATAAAGTGCCCTGAGGTACAACTTATTTATATATTTTTGACAATTTCGCATTAAGATCAATGTAACAAAACAACCTCCATTCTTCCATTTCGTTCCATGGCCTTATCAGATCACATTATACACCTCCTCTACCTGTGAAGAAGTCCTTTGCTCATTTAACTATTAAAATCCTCCAGCTGAAATGCTATATTAAATTTGATATACAATGATGACTGCGGTCGAGCCAGGAGTGAAGCAGTGAGCTTAAGGGAAATAACTGATTTGCAAAATATAAATTATAAAAAGAATATATATAAATAATAGCATCAATGATTATCACACCCCGGAACTCTTCTGGATGATTAGCCATCCTGATGCACAACTCTAGCTACCTCTCAATCAAGCTTCACATTTGAATAGAGAAGTGTATCCCTCGTAATCGGCATATACAAAAGAAAGTAAGTCTGCAAAATGACAAACACCACATTATGAGATTAGGTCCTTACAATTAATTGTTCAAACAGGTAGATATATGCTCGGTCTATAAGATCATGCCAAATGACCACAAGATTGATTAATATATATATATATATATGTATATATATAGATATAGATAGATAGAGGTACATTTTTTTCACATATTAGACCTGTGCATTTTCAGAATTATGAATAGAATCAGAAGCCTGGTGATATATGTAAAGTACTTCATATAACCAATCAATCCTAGTTCCAGAATTACAACATAAAAGATCCAAGTAAAATCATGCTAAATAAATCTTACAGCCGCGAGTCGCCTAAAATTTTGAAAATAATAATGTTTCTCGTTTGTAGTAAGATCCATATTACTGTTGATGTTTCCTTTTATCAAAAGAAGTACATTGCAGTAGGATTATATAGGAAAAAGTTGCATTATTCTAAGTTTTGACAAACAAATTTAGCAGAATATAATGTTCAGACTTCAGACTCTCTATTTAACAAAATATTACAGCTACAAAAATTTAGTACTCGTCTTCAATACGAAACTCACCCCTAAGAGAGTTAATATTAAAAGAATAATTCCGGTTCGAAACTTACCCCTAGGAGAGTGGATACTAAAAGAATAATTCCAGTTAGCCATGCAAGGGTTCGTCTGACAAGCAGCACTTCTGCAATTATTAGTGCGCCTGGTCCGCTATTTTTCTCCTCTAGTATACGTGGTGCTGGATGTGAAGTGAACTTCAAGTTTAATATTAAATCTTCTTCTGAAGAATGCGAATCCTTGAAAAAGACGAGTCCAACAATTTGACCTGGTAAGGAAGCATACATGAAATTCTCTCTTTAATAAAAACAACTACTTTCTTTAATAAAAACAAGCTAGTGACCAACACTTATCGTCCGATTACAAGATTGCACAGGATAAAAATTACTTGTGCTAGGACTGCTAGCCATGAGATGAATAAGTAATTATTAGTTAATATTACAGACATGTAATAAATATTTAAATATTTTTGTAATGATTTCTGGCACTGAAAATTTCATCTAATATGCCAACTAAGAAAATTCCATTTTATGCACTGACATAATAATCATTCTTCATTGAAGTGGACATAATAGACCAGACATTTTAATGAGAAGAATGAATTGTAAACAAAACACACACTCAAACCTACCTTTGTGCGCTGTCTGCAAGGAATCAAATATCTTGGACACTGTGGTAGCTACTAACTCCATTCCTTGCTGAGCAACACCATCTATTCCATACTGTTCTTGCAAAACCTGGAAATACACCACAGAACCATGATAAAGGCCAACTCATACAAAGCAACAACTCTAAAATCAGATCTTGCGTAGAATAAGGAAAAATCCAAAAGAGAGCAAACGTAAATGGAAGGAAAATGGGTAAAGACATCTGATGACAACATTTGGGTGAGAAGGGGCAAAGAACTTTGTGGAGAAAAACACCTAACTTCTAAAGTTTACATTATCTAGATGATCCCACGACACTGTCAGACACTAGATTATTCTGATCAAATGGAAAAAATCAATTTCAACACTTGGATTGAACAACTCAGTGCAATACTGCAATGTAGGAAATTTTGCAGTTGTAAAGTAACCAAAGAACAAAAGACCTTATAGAACCACGCAACAGTTTGTCAACGACTTACTATATTATTCAATTTTATTTTCTTTCACATTTCCTGTTAGTATGGCACTACAAAATTAGAGACCGCGAAAAAACTTGTCTTTTCAGGAAAGACAACCATATTCACTACTCATCCACAGTAGTGGTTACATTACTAGCACCCAAACTTGCTGGGACACTATGGACATAAAATTAAAAAAAAAATAGATAGTACTACCTTAATTCCATTAAAACGTCCTGTCAGTAACTCCGACGGGTTATGCGTATTTCCAGATAAATCTAGATGTAATTGAATTGCCCTTTGAATATTGCGGATAAGGGAGAGAAGACTTTCAATGAATTCTCTGTCTGCATTCTGCACATTAGAGAGGGGGAAGCAAAATGAAACAAAGATATAATTCTCATTGAACCCCTTCAAAAAACAAATATAGATATAATAAAAAAAATTATATTTCGCGAAAACCTTTGACATATCAAGCTTCAATTCGACACCACCCTTCAAGGGGATACTCAACTTGCCACTAAATCTTGTTAAGGAACTAGAAACATATGATCCTCCCAGCAACAAAGCCTGAGTCATGGACAAATCACATCTCATTATATAAACAGATAATGTTGAAGCGCCTATAAGCCAGAAATGCTATATATGAATATAATATTAGTCATTACTCACAAAATCATTTAGCTCCTTGTCGCTGAAACCTGTATCTAAACTAGATGTCGAGAGTTCATCTAATGAGACAACAGATAACTCATCCCGATCTGCAAGTACATATTACTTACCATCCTCTCAGATAAATGTTAATCACAATTATACGACAATGACAAGCTCCCAGGAACCAGATGCACATACTTATAAAAACCATGTACCTGGAAGATGAATATCAACTTCATTTTTATCATAAATTACCCCGCTTCTCAAAGCATTATTGAATAAATCATTATCAGAATCTGAGACATATCCTGCATGTATCAATAATACATGTTATTTCACAACCACAAAACCTATATGACTACATCTATAATTTTATCATACAATTGAGGACTGTGTTAGTAACCTTCAGCCCCTGTGACCTCAAGTAGGAATACAGCACGAGGTCTATCAAATGGATTCGGCATAAGCACCTCATTTAGCTGCATAAAGAATAGCACAAATATCTTACGCCAGAAAAAAAGAAGAATACTATTCATAGAGACCTAAAGTTAAAAGTTCCAACCTTAAAAGAGCTGTCTGCTGAGAGAAAAGGTGAAGGTGCAAAACCTAACAACACGGACATAGCAGCACCAACATCCATGAGTGACATTAGATCTGTCTGCATAATCACGAGTCCTTAAATAGTGCAAAATAATTTATTTCTTTAAAATTAAATATGGAAAATTCTGACTTGAAAAAAGATCTGTAAAGATGAAAGCAATTTCATCTATAGTTCTTCCTAAAACAATTCGGGAATAATAATTAGCCAGTGGAAACTGATGTCAAGGGAATACGCAGCAAAATGATGATGTACTAAACTGTTTTAACTAGAAAGTTAAAACACTTTAGTACAAACCAAATATGTTCACATAAGGAGTAAAAGTTTCTTTCAGATCTTTAATTTACATACTTTACATTAATCAAGTTCTTAATTTCATAGTGCAACAGCAATTACATCCTTTAATTGAAATAATTTCACGATAGTAGGCATCTGCCCCTTCCCAAAAAAGAAAAATAGATGATGTAAACAAGAACCATTTTGTTTTGAAAAGTAATCCCAGTGTAGTTCAGAGTCAGACAGATGCCCTAGTAGGGACACATGCCTGGATTTAGGTTCTACGTGTTGTTTGCTATACAAACAGATTTTTTGCTACTGGGACATAAGAAGCTAGTATGAGGTGAACCACACTATTAACCTAAAAAATCCGTATAAATCCAATAAACTTTCGTCCTGTGGCTTTTTACTTCAACGAAACTGCTAACAATAAACACACAATCTTTACACTTACAGTAGTTATCAATAAACACCAATAACTGTCTCAACTTTATACTATAAAAAATGGAATGCGAGGAATCCTGAATGCTAAGAGGCCAGAAATAGTTCTGGCTACAAAAGCCCAAACAATGACACTGTCATAAAAGCTTAGTACTGTTACATAAAATAAATATAGTGATAATGACAAAATAACAGTTGGCCAAAAAATCCATGTATGGCATCGTCACCATGTCATCAACATGTAGGATATCGTTGCCATGTCATCAACAATTACTATGAGCTTCAATACTAGGAAGTCAACAAGGAAAAGCGAATCATTAGCATTTCTATATTGTGCATTATGCCGAATAGACGGAGAGCTGCTCAAACTTGTAAATAGCAATACTCGATAACCTTAATTTTATTATTTACTATAGTGTGAACTTTCCAAAATTTTAAGCACAATCTACTGAAAGAGCTTATACTATATATGATCACTTTCTCCCACATGTTTCGAAAGTTTATACTTTAATCACCAATTAACATCTATTATCGGTCGTAACAGATTATAACATTACTAATACCAAGCTCTTCAAAATTATACTCTAAATAGCATTCAGCACGTGACGATAACAACATTTACCAATAACAAGCTCGTATAAATTGCAACAAGTATTACAAACACATTTAATTTATTAACAGTTAATTTTACAGTGGTAAATTAAGTAAAATATTTACCTTAGACGATGATGAATGAGAGCGAATATATGGATGAGATGGACTATCAAGGAAGAACACTGATCCACCGCCATCAGCCTATACACAAATTTTCATATAAATATTAAATATATAAATGTTCAAAATCATAACTAAAAGATCTAAATTACAATCACAAACTAAGAGAGAGATAGAGCAGAGGGAGAGGGAGAGAGAGAGGGAGAGAGAGAGAGAGAGAGAGAGAGAGAGAGAGAGAGAGAGAGAGAACCTTGGCGTGAAGGGAGAGAAGTGAGGAGATGAGTAAGAGAGAGAAAGCTAAACAACTCGGAGAATCCATTTTGATGAGTGAGGATGGTTGTGTATGATCTCCGTTTGTTTTTGTACTTTGTTTGGTTTGGGGAAGAATGGGGTGAGATTCAACTGATTGATGAATTTCAAAACGACGTCGGCTGACGCGAGATATTTTAGACGGGAAGATAAATACAAAACATGATTGATAAATGCACTAAATTTTTACTCCGTGCATTAATAAGTAACTAGTTTATAGCCCACGATCTCAAAAATTATTTAATAAAATAAATAAATATATTTATAATTCAAATCGAATAATATAATTATAAAAGATTAAATTATCTATTATAATAAATGTATTACATCTACATATTATGATAAATTTATTTAAAAACTACTTTATACATTACATATGTTATTTTTATGTTATATATTTTATGAGATTATTTCTATAAATAGATCTATTAAAATTTAAACATTACTTCAAATTTGTATTAAAAACTTACCATAAGTATCACAATTCATATTTAAAATTATATTGCAAAGTTTCTATAATTAAAATGGGTCATAATAAGTACATGGATCATGGATCTTTTATAAACTTAATATGGATACCAAACCTAAAAATAGATAGTCCACTGGGTCAAATTAAAGTTAAAAATCATATCCGAACCAAAATATGGATACCAAACCTTAGCAAAGGTTATCCAGCAATTTATAATATATAGATTACAAGTTTAACCTTTACTATTTTGTACAAATGAAAATTTTTAAATGCAATAAATAATCAATTTAATATTCAAACTCTCTTTTTCACTTTTTCAAATAAAATGATTGAAAAAATTATTTTCCTCATTAAACGAACATACTTAATAAATTAATCGGTATTATCTTAAATTGTTTTGTATATCCTTCTTAAGTGTCGATCTGTGTATGTATTAATTTTTAAGAATCTTTAATTTTTTATCAATTCAGAAAGATTTCAAATTTCTCCGATACTTTTTAATGTTTCTTGGTTAATCATGTGAAATAGATTAAAAAATTCATAACAAAATTTCAATTGATTCAAAAACAATTTTGCAATTACAATTTTTTAATTGATCATTAAGTTATTAATACAATTTTTGTTATAAAATAATATGACATGTGTACATAATTTATTGATAATTAGACCATCTCTCATCCAATTTAAAAATTATACTTTTACTAAAATGATCTATACAAGAATTTGTCTACATAAAAATAATCTGAATATATTCGAGTTGAGTTTAACAATAATGTAAATTTAATATTATTTAGGCGTTAAAGTGTGATGAATTAGATATTATCTTTGTTTTGAGTTCTCATTTAATAATAAAAAATAACACAATTAAATGTTTACTCTGAAATAAATATTTTATAATTGAACCAAATTAAAAATATATATCATTGAAAAGTATATTTAATATACTTCAATAAATAATTATTGATTTTTGTAAATAATATAAGAATAGTGGTTAATCATTCGTAAAAAATTGTTAATTTTACCATTAAAAAGAAATATGATAATTAAAAGGGATAAAAAAGGACGAAGAAAATACACTTCAAAAAAGTACGAGAAAAGCATATAAATCGAAACACATAAAAAAAGTACTCCCTCCGTCCTTTTTTAGTTGTAACATTTCGATTTTTATCAGTAAATTTTGATTTACAAAAAAAAAATACAAATAATATTTCTAATTATTTAATCAAACTATATTAAATACATGCAAAAAATCAAAACGTCATATAAAAAACAAAAATGTTCATTTGCAATTAAAGAATTTTATCTTCCCAAGGTAGTTCAATCATTTCTTACACAATTTCTCTGTTTATGTAAGTATATATTTTTGCTTTCTATAAATAATTTTTTCTATAATTTTATTCCGATTATAAACATAGTTTACTAAGTTTTTTGACCTTACTTTTATATGTTCACTTTTATTGTACAATAATTATTATTATTTGAATTAAGTATACATATTTTTTAATTCAAGAATAGTATTTCCATATTTTTTCAAGTAATGGTATTACATTAAATTACATTTTAACAATTATTTTATCAAAAATATTAGTTAATAAGACAATTTCGATTAACAAATCGATTTAATTTGATTAGTTTTGGTTGACAGAAGATTACAAGATTTGTTCTGATTACCGGGCTATTTAATACTTGCAAGATTATAAAACTGCTATTTAATACTTGACTGCTATTTAATGTTTGCAGGGTTAGAGATGGGGGATATAGTAGTAATTGTTGATTACTGCATGGAACAATTTTTTCCTGTATTTAGCATCACCCATACAAAATACAAAATCCATGTATTTATATTTTCTGTACTTTTATGTTCGTGTACTTTTCTTTCATGTCATTTTGTGTATTTCGTGTTAAGTTGAATATTAATATTAATAAAATTAATTAAATAAACAATAAACATATAAGATCTTTTATGTTAACATTTATGAAATATATGAAATTTATATATTTAGATCACAATTTTGTACAATACTATGCAATCGAATATCATTTTAAAAATAAATATGTATATACTTATTATAAATATACATATATTTATAAAAAATATTAATATTTAATTGTAATATTTATTTTTGTCGTATACTTCGTGTCGTGTCGTGTACTCAAATGGTAAACACAAAATAGACACTAAATCTCGACCGTGCACTTCTGTGTTCGTGTACTTTCGTGTCGTGTACTAAAAAGACAAACACAAACACTCAATTTTAGTGTCATTTCGTGTCGTGTGAGTCGTGTTGTGTACGAAATTGTCGGGTCTAGTTTTCTGTATAGTTTTTTGTATATTGATATATGTATATTCATTTAAATAAATGGAACAGAAAATTTATTTTGCCTCATCAATTTTATAGATATTATATTGCCTCAGTCTTATTGCCTCGTCTTATTTTTAGAGAAATTACCAAAAAAATTAACTTTTTTAAGTTATTTTGTGATTTTATTATCTTTTGACCTTTTTTGCAAAAATATCGAATTAACCAAAAATGAAGTATACATGCAACTAGTTGAATCGAGTTTTTTTAGTTGTATTTGAGTTTGCACGAGGTTGCATAAAATTGCAGAAACTTGTCGAACTTTGCATATAATTGAATCGATTTGCAAAAAACCGTATTTAATCAGAAAAGAAAAAAAATATTACACTTTTTTATATTAGAAAAAAAAGTATGCTCATGAACTTTAGAAAATTGTTATTTAAACAAATATTTTAGCAAAAATATAATATATTGTTTTTGCTATTAATTTCTTTAGCAACTAGAATTTATTCATACAATTAATATTTATTTAGCACGCAGCACCATGGTTACATATTTCCGAAATTGAAGATACCTATTTAGGATTTATAAGGAGAATTTTAAAAAATTGAATTTGCACATATGTGAGGAAGAAGGTCCATTTTTCACTTTCTTTTTGTTGTCTGGTATTTCTCCAAGCTCGACTCTCTTTTACACCGGTTATAAGTTGATTTTGAAATTTATTTAGAGTAAATGGCACTTTGTAACCCATTTCTCTAGGTATTTTTCTAATTTGAGTCTATATTTTGTTTTTTTACAATTTGCATCTTTAACTTTAAATTTCGCTCTATTTTGCCCTAGACCGTTTTTAACTTTTACATCATGGGTAAAATCAGAAATTTCTGGTCTCCAAGAACAAATAGCAGGATCTTTCGATTTTCCAGTCCAAACCTACAATTAAATATATGAATCGATTGCAAATAATAAGCAAAAATTACCTATAATATCAAATTTCATGAAAAATGCCTGAATATCAAACCCCCAATGCGAAGTAAGAACCTAGAGTTTAATTATTTTTTTTGTTTACCTCTTTTAGTGATTTCTAGCGTAGAATCTGTTAGGACTTGATTGGAGTTTTGATTTAGTTACTAGAATTTGCGATTTTAGTTCAATAACATCTTTAAAATCGGTTTTTGATTTTTGAAATTTTAAATTATGAGGTGTATTATGTTACAACCTAAACTTAATTTTTTTCCTATCTTACTCTTGGTAAAACGTCTACTAAAACTTTTTTGACCCGTTTTCAACTAGACTCAGTAAAATGTTCATATTAAAAAAATTGAACCAAAATATATGAAACTGATATTCAGATTTTTATCAAAAAAAATAATCTAAAACCGATTTAATCTTTTACGAAAATTAGACGAGCCTAATTTTAAATCAAAAGTAAATTGAATTACTGGATCCGATGATAAAACAATCTTCACTACAACAACAATTTAATTATTATTTAATTAAATTATAAAATAAATATTATAATATCTATTATGTAGATATATTGCTTGGTACAAGGATCTCGAGATAAAATAAAATTAATTTATAATTTTCATCCGGGTTAAAATAATATTACTGTTGATCCAGATTAAATGAAATATAAAGTAAACCAAACATAATTAATTAGATTTGGTTGGTATAACATGACTCGAGCTAATACAAAAATAATAAATCCAACTAATTCGGCTAAAAAATTACATAATTGAACCAGTCTAAACAAAATAACATATAAAATTCATCAAAACTAAAAAATATTATACAACTAATTAATCCAACCTAAAAAAGAGTTAAAATAAAAATATTATTCGTCCAACTAAAGCAAAATTATATAAATTATTTATCCGGGTTAAAACAAAACTATAGTTGGGCTTTAAAAATATTAAAATTAATTTAAAAGTAATTAGTTGGATATGATTAATGTAATGGACCTCAAATTAATAATTTAGGTTAACAGGCTTCCCTCTATTGAACTAGGGTATATGTTCCATTGAATTTCTGCCTCCAAAATTTTGTTCACTTTTTAATCTACAGCTAGAGGCATACCAAAGATGGTAAATAAGATGGCAAATCAACGAAAACCTAACCTAAACGAACTACTCCCAATAGAAATCATCAACAACATATTCTCAGAGTTTTCAGTTAAAGATCTTTTGAGCTTAAAGTCTGTTTGTAAGTCATGGTTGTTTCTTATTTCTAGTCCTGATTTCGTCAAAACTCATGTGATGATTATGTACAACATATTCTTAAGGCTTTCGGTGCATGATCTTTTGCGGTTAAAGTCGGTCTGTACTATGTCTATGTTTAGTAATTGTTAAGACAGATATAATATTTTATTAAATATTTTAGAGGATATCCCAGGCGATCCCAAGGTCAGGCTATATCCCAAAGCAAGGAAGCGAGAAGGGAAGGAGAGCCAAGACAGGTTGACAGCCATAGGTGATCTAGGATACTTATAAGGTATTATTCTGAATTTATGATTGCTAAATTATGATATTAGTAGAATGTTTATGCAACAGATCACAATATGAGTATTGTTATGAGGTTGTAGACATTTAAATGAAAAATGCTGATTTTTGGATATAATCATGTATATAATTGTTTATTATATATCTGTGTGCCTTCCCTCTTTAGGGTTATCAGATATAAAAAACGATCCCCGCGAATCTGGTATCAGAGCTAGAAAATAGGCCGGAAAAAATGAACAGTAAATTACTGTAGCAAAATTTCGGAATGAATAGTAACCGATGAATAGTAAAAAATGAATAGTAATTATGAATAGTAAAAATTAAAAATTAAATGAGACCTCCAGCAAAATTACTAAAAAATAAGAATAAAAGTTATAAATCTAAAATAATAGCAAATCTATTAATTTATTTTATAGTAGAGAATAAAGAAACAAAATAAATGTGTAAGAAAAATCTATATAGACAATTAATATATTTATATAAATAAAATAAATATTATATGGAAGACTATAAGTTAGAAAGTATTAAACTAATAGCAGATAAAAACTTTACTTTTAATAAAGATATAAATCAACATATTGAAAGTTGTAAAATAAGTATGCAAATAATAAATGAAAAATTAGATATTATAGCTAGGTTACGAACAATGTTGGAAGAGAGAGATGAAAAAATTAGAAGACTGGAAGAAGAAAAACTTTTAATAAAACGAGAAAAATTTATTAAAGAAACTAATTTAGAAATTCAAATAAAAGAATTAAAAGAAGTATTAACTGAACAATATAAATTAATAGATGATTTAAGGCAAAAAATTTAAAAAATGAATTGGATAGATCCAAATGCAATAACTAGAAATAATAGAAAAATAAAAGAATTAATAAAAAATCAAGAAAAACTAGAAATAGAACTAGATAAATTGCAAGAAAGAAAAAATGAAATTGAATGGACAAGAGAAAATACGGATGAAATAATAAGATGTTATCAACAACTTGGAAATATGATAATAACATTTAGAAATAATAAACTAAGAATTCAAGGACTTAAAAGAATAATTTTATCGAGTAATATAACTGGATAATAATACAGTTTGAAAAAATGTCATTAGAGAAATCAAGTGAAACACAAGATGTATATTATCAAATGGATGAATACGAAGAAGGAACATCACAAACTCTAAGTTTTAAACCAGATATATATAATCAAATCCAAAGTGAAACAGAAGAACTAACAATAAAAAAGATATTCAAAACATCATATTTTGAAAGAAATAAAGAGGTTAGATATATAGCTCAAAAACATGAAAATATAATAGACATAGATACAATAAATGGAAAAGCAAAAATAAATTTAATAACATATGGTTTGATAAAAAAAGAACTATCTAAATTAAAACAAAAAGAAGCAAATAAACTAAAAAATATTTATTTTGGAGCAATAGAATTTACAATAAAAGCATATTTTCAGAAAAATATTGATACTCCCATACAAATATATGTACTAGACGATAGAATAATAGGAAATATACAAGATTCATTAATAGCAGTAGTAAAAGGAAACTTAATATATCAGAAATTAAAATTTATAATACAACCTGATTTCAGCATATCATTAAGAGATGAAAATAAAGAAAGATCTTTAACATTATATTATAAATTAGATGGAATAAAAAAGCAAAAGGGAAGTAAAGTAATTAGTATAGAAACTAAAATAGTATATGCTATGACTGGAAACCATCATGTAAAGAAACAAACGGAATTAGGAATAATAGTACCAAAATTATATAATGATATATTAGAAAAAATTGAACATAAAGAAGAATCTCAAATAACAATCCCAGAAGAATTTACAATAGACTTTAGTAATAGACAAATAATTCCAACACAAAGAATTAAACCAATATTAGAAGGATCTAGATTAAGTTTTAGAAGAGAACACAACCCTATAAATTTAGTTAGATCAATGAGTATGACCAGTAGAAAATTAGATTTAATAAAATTACCGTGTTACGAATCAGATAAATTAAGAATAAAAATAATAATATTTAATGGAATATTTGCCAAAGAAGTTATAACAGAAATAAATACTGGAGCAACAAAAAGTCAAATACATATAACTGAAGTTGACTCAAACAAATGTGAGGAAATAGAACCTCAAATAATAACTGAACCAAATAGCTCGAGAGAAACAATAATAACAAAAAGTATAAAATTAAGATTAAAAATTTTAGACTTAGAATATAATATAAGCCTAGGAGTAATAGAAAATGACGTTAGTTATCAACTATTATTAAGAATGGATTTCTTAAATGAAATAAAATATAATATAACCAATGAAGGAATAGAAATAAATGATCAGAATAAATTAAGATTTATAGACAGAATATGAACCCTGAAAAGGAAATAAATGAAAAGAAAGATGAAATAGAAACTATTAATAGGATAATAAAAGAAACATTAATTATGTCTCAAGAAAAAGAACTACAATACTTAAAAGAAAAAGAAAAACTAGAGGAAGAAGTAAAAGAATTAGAGAAAATAAAAGGTAAAAAAAGAAAAATATGGATAATTAAAGGAGAATGGAGAAAACGAGTCTATAAATATGAATAATACTGAAAACCAAATAAAAGATATTTGGAACGAAATATTTATAAAGGAAAGTTTAAACGCTATATTAAAAAAGATGGAAGAAAATCAAGAAATTAGTAGAAAGATAATTAAGGAAGAAATAACAGCGTTATGGAATATATCAGAAATCCCAATCTTTAAACAAATATTAGATAAGTTAACCATTATACAAAATAGTTTAGAACAAAATAAAGAAAAGAAAATAATTAAAGATGAAATAGAAGAACCAGAACTAGTACCTATAACAGTAATAGGAAGAACTAAAGAACCTATATTAATGGATATAAGCAAATCAAAACCGAAAATAACTATAGGCGTTAAAAGAACAATAAATGGTTTAGCAGAGCTTCATAAATCAGGAAAATTTTAGGAAAATGTCTATAACAGAACATAGTGCTATAACATTTCTTAAAAAACATGGAAAAGAGTTACTGGAAAAAGAAAGACAAAAATATGAACCTATAAAACAAGAAATAAGAGAAGATGAACTAAAAGAATTAAGAAAAGAAAATGCTAAATTAAAAACTAAAACTAATATAGAATGGTTAAATAAATATAAATTTTATAAAAAAAAATATAAAACCCAAAAGAAAGAATTAAAAGAAACAAAGTTAGAAGTAATAAGTGTATTAAAAGAAATAGATAATTTAAAAAATGAGATTAATCAATTAAAAATAGAATTAAAAGGAAAGGAAATTATTAAGTCTGACGATAGTAATCCAGAAACGAACAAAGAACAAGATGAGAGCAGTAATACAAGTACATCAGATAGTAATCTAGGAGAAGAAGGATTAAATTACTTAGAGGAATCAGATAATGAGGAAAAGGAAATAGTAATAAAAGAAAATAAAGAAATATTAGAAGCCCTCGGAAAAACCGTAAATGCAATAATAACAAATGAAGAGAAAAACGATGAAAGTGATATAGAAGAAAGAGAAACTTCACATAAACAAACAAATTATGAAACCGAATCAGATAATATAATGGATAATGATGCATACCCAGAAGAAGAAATAGAAGATCATATAATAACTAAAAATAATATTAAAATACCAGGAAATATACCTATAGGACAACAAAATGAAGTACAAGATTTCATAGGATCAATACACCAAGGAATAAATATAAATGGATATTTTCTAGATTTAGATAATGTCTACGACGATCAAGAAATAAGTAGAAGAATAAAAGACTGGAATTTAGGGATGTATATAGCCTTAATGAATTCAAAAAATATAGAAGATCTGGATTATGTTTTTGAACTAATATCAAAAACAATTATAGGAAAAGCAGCATTTTGGTTAGAAAATATTATTTATGAATTAAAGGGACAAGTAAGAACGTATGCTAGAAGCTGGAAAGATACGTTAAACGCATTTGATATATTATTAAAAAGAGAATTTCTAGGAGAAAGATGGTTTGTAGCCCAAGAAAATATAACAGTAGAAAGAAAATTAGAAATAACAATGTATCTAAATAATATGAAATGTTGTAGGATTAGTAAATTACTAGAATATACTATAAGTTTTACTAAATTCTTTTATGAAGCTAAGTTTTTACCTAATGAAAGCTTAGTATATCAACAACTGTATTATGATCATCTACCTTCACCTTATAATACCGAAATAACTAAAGAATATAATAATCTAGAACCTAAAGAAAATACATTAGGAGAAAGAATTAGATTATTAAGAGCATATTTAACTCGAAAATGTGAAGAATATAGAATTCAACAGAAAATTAAAAAGGATAAAAAACAAGGATTAAGAGAAATCTGTAATTTTACGGAGAAAAAATTAATATTTGGATGTGATAATCAAGATTATAAAACTAGAAAGAAGTATTGGAAATATAGGAAACTAGATTATAATAACCAAAATGAATATTATAGAAAACAAAATAAAACCTATAGACCTTATAAACCATTTAATCGAAGATTTAAAAGAAGAAAATTTAAAAAATATAGAAATACTCCTGAAAATAGAAAGAGATTTAGATATAAGAGAAAGTTTAGAAAAAGAAATAAAACAAAAATAGCCGATTGTAAATGTTGGAATTGTAATGAAAAGGGACATTATGCAAATAAGTGTCCTAAATTACAGCAAAAAGGAGTAAAATACATAGATACCACCGAATTAATAATGAAACTAGAATACATAAGAGAAGATAATAATAACTGGTATGATGAAGAAGTATTCTATATAAGTGAAACAGAACCAGAAGAAATAAATTATATAAATGAAAATGATAGTAATAATGAAAGTTTAACTACTGAATAGAATAAAATGGTAGCTATATATATTGAAGCACAGGTAGAATATAAACCTACGAAATATATAAAACAAAAGATATTTATAGATAGTGGAGCAGATATTTGTTTAGCTAAAGAAGAAGTATTTACTCAACACAAATGGAAGCATACAAAAAATAGAATAATAGTAACAGGATTCAATAACCATAAAAAAGAGATAGATATAATAGCAGAAAATGTAAGATTTATATTAGGAAAAATAAGATTTAGGTTACCTATAATATACCAAGAAAATAATATGAAACAACAAATGTTATTAGGAAATAACTTTTTAGATTCTTTTAAAACTCAAATAATAAAACAAGATAGGATAAGTTTGTTAACACCTTGCGAAAAATGGATAGTATTAAAAAGAATAATACCTGTAAAATCAATAGAAATAAGTAATATTAAAGCAGAAAGAAAAATAAATTTAGAACTATTAAAACAAAAATATTTAAAGGCCTTAAAAATAAATTTTGGAGAACATCCAATGAAGTTATGGGAAAAAGAAAAAATATATGCTGAAATAAAACTAATAAACCCTAATGATATAATTAGAAATAGACCAAAAGGAGTTAGGAGTTCAAATAAAAGAATTATTAGACTTAGGACTAATACAAGAAAGTAAAAGTCCGCATAGTAGCCCAGCGTTTTTAGTAAGAAATCATAATGAAGTAAAAAGAGGAAAAGCTAGAATGGTAATAGACTATCGAGAACTAAATAAAAAGACTATATTTGATGGATATTTTTTACCATATAAAAGAAATTTAATCAACCAAACAAGTAATAAACAATGGTTTAGTAAATTTGATTGTAAAAGTGGATACTGGCAAATAAAATTAACTAAGGAATCTAGATGTTTAACAGCATTTAGCG
This sequence comes from Apium graveolens, assembly GCF_009905375.1. Classification (NCBI taxonomy): domain Eukaryota; kingdom Viridiplantae; phylum Streptophyta; class Magnoliopsida; order Apiales; family Apiaceae; genus Apium; species Apium graveolens. Next base: position 264,911,952 of record NC_133654.1, on the reverse strand, counting down.
TTCCATAAGGACATTATGAATGGATAGTACTACCATTTGGATTAAGAACAGCTCCACAAATATTCCAAAGAAGAATGGATAAAATATTTAGAGAAATGAATGATTTTATTCTAGTATATATAGATGATATATTAATATTTAGTGATAATTTAACAGATCATTCAAAACATCTAGATATATTTATTCAGACTATTAGAAAACATGGAATATTATTATCAGAAAAGAAATCAGAAATATTTAAACACAAAATAGAATATTTAGGATATATTATAGACTCTGAAGGAATTCAATTACAAGAACATATATCAACAAAAATAAAGAATTTTAAAGAAATTTTAGAAAATAAAAAAGAAGTACAACAATTCTTAGGAATAGTAAATTACGCTTCAGATTATATAAAAGATTTACCAAAATTAAGAAAACCACTACAAGATTTAATAAAGAAAAATAAAACTTTTGAGTGGAAGGAAGATCATACAAATGCAATAAGAGCATTAAAAACAAAGGTAGAAAATTTACCTAAACTACGATTACCCAAAGATAGTGATCAGTTAGAACTATTTACAGATGCTAGTGATATAGGATGGGGAGCAGTATTAGTAGCTTTTGAAAAAGATGATATTGATAAAGAAAACCCTTTAATATGTGGATATGCAGCTGGAACATGGAAACCCAATGAAAAGAATTATCATATTAATGAAAAGGAACTATTAGCTGTAAAATTAGGGATTAAAAGATTTCATTATCATTTACTACCTGTAAAATTTGTTGTAAGAACAGATAATACTCAAGTAAGATCATTTATATTCAATAAAATTGACCCTTTACCAGAATTAAATAAAAGAAGAAATTGGCAAGCATTTTTTAGTTATTATGATTTTATTGTAAAAAACATATCAGGTACTAAAAATATTCTTGCAGACTATCTTAGCAGGGAAAATGGAAAGTATTAGCAGTATTATGATACAGGTGGGAGAAGTAATTCAGAAGATAAAGGAAAAGAATGACCAGATAAACTTTATTAACGAGGAAATCAGCCAACTCACTATTACTTTAGAAGGAAAACTCAGAATATTAAACAACCTACAAAAAACCCCAGAAACCTTTGTATCAAGATTAGCCAATACTCCTACTATCAAAACAATAACCATACCAGAAAATACTATCAACACCATTACCCTAAAAGATCGTGTAACCTTTACCAAAGAATATACCGAGTCCTTTGAAAAAATACAAAAGTACTATGATTATAAAACCAATACTACAATCCTGAGAAATGGGAAATTTGGAAAATACCCAAGGTATATCTGTAGGGAAAACGCAGATTCAACTGTAATAAAAAACCTATTACTCTTAGGATTTATTGACAAAATAATGATAGATGAAACCTTATCAAGTATAGCACAACTACCATCAACTATAACACAAAGCCTTCAATCTTACATGAATTCATACGGACCAGGAGGAATTTATGGTATACAGGTTTTTGATGCCTGTACTGACTTAACAGGAAAACCCATATTACTCTGTCAAATATTTAAGTATGGCAGGAATACTACTATAGAAGGTGAAAATACTAGCCTAAAGACGGACATGGCATGTACAATAGAGCAATTTGGCGACTGGTTGTGTAATAAGAGAGCAATCGGCATAGCAACATTGAAGTCTAAACTTGAAGATATGATACGAGGAGGAAAGACATGTGTCATTGGCACAAGTAAAGGTGGATTAGCAGAAGAAATACTAACTATTTATTATAATAATGATATAATTAGCAGGGATACTACAGCTTTGAACGAAATGCATGCAAGATTATCAGATTTAAAGCACAATCATGCTCAGAAGACAAAGGAAATTTATCAGAATTTATTATCAGGCCAAAGACGGAGACCAGTGGCAACTCTAAAGAATATAGCAACAAAAGAAGAAGGATGTTCTGATCCCTTTGCATAAATATTTGTTAGGCCCTGAAAGGGTGACCTAACCATATAATACAATGTAATACTATTTGATGAAAGTTAGGCCCAATAGAATTTGGTGACCTAACAATGTAATAATAACGATGAATTGATAGGCCCAATGAGAATTGGTGACCTATGGATATTACAAATGATATTTCGGCCCAATGAGAATTGGTGACTGAAAGCATATTACAAATGATATTTCGGCCCAATGAGAATTGGTGACTGAAAGCATATTACAAATGATATTTCGGCCCAATAAGAATTGGTGACTGAAAACATATTACAAATGACAATACGGCCCAAATTATATTGGTGACTGTAAAAAAAAAAAAAAAATCAATAATTTTCAGGAAAAAGAAAAAGACAGCAGCAACAAAGAAGAAAGGTTCTTAGAAGAAAAAGACAGCAGCAGAAAAGACAAGGACATTTACCAGAAATTTTATCTCTAAAGTCAAAAAGAAGGTGGAATGGCAGACAAATTACAGAAAGTGGATTCAGCTTTTGAAAAAGAGGAAAGAAAAAGAACGGAGGAAATTAAAAGGGAATCTTAGAAATAGAAATTAGTAGAATCAACAGAGATTGGAAAACTCTATAAAAGCCATCTTGTAAATCATTAAGAGATATCAAAAATTTTCATCAATGAAAACAGCTGTTTATAAATTTTCTATGAGTAGCTAAACCTTTCTCTCTACAATCTCTATACAAGAAAATATTGTGAGATCGAAGTAAATATTATACTATGTCTATGTTTAGTAATTGTTAAGACAGATATAATATTTTATTAAGTATTTTAGAGGATATCCCAGGCGATCCCAAGGTCAGGCTATATCCCAAAGCAAGGAAGCGAGAAGGGAAGGAGAGCCAAGACAGGTTGACAGCCATATGTGATCTAGGATACTTATAAGGTATTATTCTGAATTTATGATTGCTAAATTATGATATTAGTAGAATGTTTATGGAACAGATCACAATATGAGTATTGTTATGAGGTTGTAGACATTTAAATGAAAAATGCTGATTTTTGGATATAATCATGTATATAATTGTTTATTATATATCTGTGTGCCTTCCCTCTTTAGGGTTATTAGATATAAAAAACGATCCCCGCGAATCTGGAAGTCATGGTTGTCTATAATATCTAGTCGTGATTTCATCAAAACTCATCTCTTTATATCAGCTAATGATCCTCATTTTACTCGCCATCGTCTTGTTATAAATGGAATACCAAATGACTTCTGTACTTGTTCTGTGTATTCTCTACTTAGTGAGCCCTATGCTCAGAGACGCCTTAATTATGACAGTGATGAGAGGCTGATTGATGAGCTCTTCGCTTCGGCTTTTTTTGGCATTAGTGTTCTTTGTGTAGTAGGTTGTTGCAATGGGTTGGTTTGTTTAGAAAGTGAGGATGAAGATGTTTACTTCTGGAACCCGTCTACTAGAAAATCAAGAAGACTTCCCAAACTCGATATGATTGATAGTTTAATATCATATAACGGGTTTTGCTACGATGAACTGAATGATGATTACAAAGTATTTTTGATTTTTTCTTGTCATCCTTGGCCTAATAGGAGTGAAAAAAAAGTTTCAGTTTTCAGCTCCAAATCTGATTGTTGGAGGCTCATAGGAGATTTTCCTGTTCACGCCTTGCCATGTGAAGGGGAGTTTGCAAATGGAGCTGTACATTGGATGGGTACAAGTAATACCGAAAAAGAGAATGTTATTGTTTCTCTTGACATAATAACAGAGGAGTATCATGATATCTTGTTGCCAAATTATGGAGAACATGTAAGCAATTGGAACATGGGGGCTTTTGGGGAAAACCTTTCAGTACTTCTTGACTTTGTAAATATTCGCAGAGATTTCTGGGTCATGAAGGAACGCGGTGTTGAAGAGCCTTGGACAAAATTGTTTAGTATCCCGTATAATGTGGATGGACTAAATAGTTCATGGTATCCAAGGCCGATATGCATATCTGTGAATGGTGATATCTTGATAAGATCAGATTCAACGGTAGTACTATACAACTCTGAGGATCAAACGGTGAAGGGTCTGCCAGATGAACTGTTTGAAAGCCTTAGCGTGTTTAGGTATGTAGAGAGCCTAGTTTCTCCTCATCCCTAATATTGCACACACATGTGAGGAAGAAGGTCAATTACAAGCAGTGAGATTTCTTAATTTTGCCTTATATTCACTCCAAGCTGAACTATATCTAGACTAGTTATGTTAGTTATGTGTTGATTTTGAAATTTGTGTGTGAACTAGGTGGTATTGATATTCTTATTTCAACTTTAATCTTATTTTTATGGGTGTGAAAAATTGTCATTCTTTGTTATAATCATTGTTTATAGCCTTATGCAATGATTCTTTAGCTTTTTTGCGGTGATAACATATTACCTGTTTAGTATAACATTAGAAGTAGTTCATCGAAGTAACAGATTATGGATCCAAGATGCTTATGATTTGCTTGAAATTATATTACTTGTTCTTTGCCTTTTCAAAAGTTCAGGGCCTTCCTGTGATTTTATCAGGAAAGTATATGAGGCGACTGTGTTAACATATATGAATATCTGATTTTAAAAGGAGTTGAAGTTTATCAGTTCATGGAGGTAAGGATCTAGATGAGAGACAGTATGCAATCTCGTTTTTAAAAATTTCTGCCTCCAAAATTTTGTTCGCTTTTTAATCTCAGAGATATGCGTAAGATGGTAAAGACGATGGCAACTCAAGAAAACCCCAACCTCCCAATAGATATAATCAACAACATGTTCTCAGAGTTTTCAGTTAAGGATCTTTTGTGCTTAAGGTCCGTTTGTAAGTCATGGTTGATTCTTTTTTCTAGTCCTGATTTCGTCAAAAGATGAAGAATTTGTAAACGGTTGGACCATGAACACTTTTGGTGAAAATCTTTCAGTACTTTCTGAATTTATAAATATTTGCAGAAATTTCTGGGTAATGAATGTGTCAAGGAACCAGTTACTCTAAAACCTCAAAGTGTTAGAGAATGGCCCTTTCGAGGATCTTATATTATTCTAACACTCCTCCTCACTCGAAAGCCCATTTATGGGTCGAAGAGTGGATCATGGACGCCCATCTTTGGGGCATAAATTTGCCTACCTGAGCTCTGATACCATGTCAAGGCACAAGGTGTTAGAGAATGGCTTTTTCCAGGATCTTATATTATTCTAACAGAATGAACGCCATGCTAAAGAGCCTTGGACAAAATTGCATCCTTCAAACAATGTGCTGTGGCCTCATAGGTTTGGAGTTTCCTAATATATAACGTGTTAGCAATTTGATATATGACAGTTAAAATTGAAAACAATGTTCATAAAAAGATGCAGAAAGACTGGAATTGCAGACATTATTTACAGCAGGAAAGTGAAGGCAAGCAGGAAAGCGAAGGCAAACAGGAAAGCTTCCCGTGCTGGCCGAGCTGAGAAAACTATAGCTTCAGGTTTGGCTAATGCAAGTATAGCTATGAGGGCTAGTTTTCAGGCTGAGGGTTACAAAGCAAAATTCTAGAGGTAATTTCTCTCTTTCAGTAATTTGATCTCAGATTTGTTTTAGAAATCCAATAGAGGACAATCACTGAATATAAGAGAAAAACTTGTACAGTTCTGGTTGCATTATTATCAAATTAACAACGTTATGCTAAACTATCTTAATTCTTTCTCTGAGAGCTCTCCATCCACTTCTTCACTGCCTCATTATTTGCAAAATCTGCAAACAGAAACGAAACAAATTTATCAGTAAAAACACTAATGTCAAATACACGCCTACTGTATAAAACTGATGACTGACAACATTTTATTTCTTATATTTTACGAGAATACTAGTAACTAGTTTTTACCTTTGACAATTTTGGGATCCTGAGGTGGTCCGCTGCAGTCTCCATGGCAACAGTCGCAGCATGGTTTGTAGCATAAGTCATAATAATGAAAACGCCATATAATACATCTCGCTGCACATTTGAGGCAACAATCGTCGTCTGCTGCAACACTGTTGCAGGTCACTAGTGCTACTACTGCAATTACAAGCAGAATCACGGCTTTCCTTTCCATGGCTATTCGATAGTATAACTACATTCATGCCCAGAAATTCTTTATATAGGGCAAATTCAAGATACTCATCTGAACCTAAATCATTTATTATACTTACTAACAACAAGCTAATTGTGTTGGTAACTCTAATATTAAATATGAAAGGCTGGAAGTCAACTACATGATTCAGATACAGGGTGCAGAAATTATTAGTATCTTTGTTTTGTTCCATTAGTCAAAACAAGATGATATCCATAACCAGAGCAGTTAAAAGTTATTGCTTCGTCTGTTTCATTTTAATAGTTGTTTGACTTTTTGACACGTACTTGAAGGAGTTTTGATATGGTTAACACAGAGAGAGTTTTAAATTGCAGGCTGAGGATTCAGATATTTTATCATTGCAGACGAGTGACTGAACACAGATATGTTGCAGGCATTGAGTTTTAAACTTATCTAAGCTTTGATCCATAGATTTCAAGATGAACTAAGCAATGCGCATCTCACTGAACATGGATGCACCGATCGTAACTGTTCTAACGAAGAGCATCAGAAAACGAAAGAATAAGCACATTGTTGTCAGGTACACGAGTACGAGGGATCATTTTGGTTAAATTTGCATCGATAATCTAGCATTGGTACCGCGGTATTGTACTGCTATTGAATGTCGCCTGTGCTGCTACTAGTACAATTACAAGCAGAATCATAACCTTCCTTTCCATGGTTCTATAATTCACAACCTCAAAATCTCCCAGAAGTAAGTTGAACAACTCTATAATGCAATTGCAGGTTCACTGATGCTTTATAAAGACCATCCGGGCTCTAGACTCCACTAGCCACTATGTAGCTCCGCCACATGTTGTAATTAAGTATGCATTTATTAGTGATTTTATAATTATGATGGAAATCACAATTATATTTGGTTAATTGATCTTTATCTATATACACACGCTGCGATCTTATATACCTACATTTTTTGGATCGATGTATGTAGATAGTTTAACCGCATTAGTCGGTGTTTTTAAGATTTTATCGAATTATTCGGTTAACCATTACAGATAGCATCATATTTTTAATAATATTTCGATTCAGTTACCGATTTCAAATACTACAATGGGTTGAGCGAATCCTTAATTATTGTGCCGTTACGGCTTAATCTTGGACGTGACAACAAGTACGAGTTTTTGGCATGAACACATTAAAAATTAAGGAGAAAAATGGTTTTTACAGCATAGGTAAGTTCAAATGTGAAAAAAAAACATGGGCCAAGATATTATCCTGCTTACTTAGTTACTTATAACCGGGATATTTTGAGAAAATAGCCTCTTTATATTTTGAAATGAAGGTAAGGTTGCGTACCGTATATCATCCCAGACACCGTCCTAAACGGTATTTACTGGTTACAGTTGGTTGATGATTAAGATTATGAGTGTTACCGCTGCTGCTTACTAACTACCAAAGTATTGAAATTGTGTTAATTAATTATGTTAACGCAATAAGTTAAATATTTAACATCTGATTAAGGTTTAATCCAAAGATTTTCAAATGGATTAAGACATGAGCATGTTAATAAGCATGCATGCATACACAAAATTGAAACTAAAAATTAAGTGATAGTACAAGAGAAGCCCATATATATAGCAAGGGAGTGTAACTGTTTATTTTTTTCAATGACCACCACCAGCCCCTCCTCCAAATCCAGCACCACCACCGAAGCCTGCACCACCACCTGCCCCTCCTCCGCCTCCACCACCGCCACCACCTCCACCTCCTCCACCACCTAAACCACCACCAACGCCTGCACCTGCTCCAAACCCAAATCCCCCACCTGCACCACCGCCAACACCACCTCCTCCTCCTCCACCGAATCCACCTCCACCACCTAAGCCTCCTCCTGCACCACCGCCTGCACCTGCTCCGCCTCCAAAGCCAGCTCCTGCACCACCGCCTAATCCTCCCCCACCTCCAGCTCCACCGCCAAGTCCCCCTCCTGCACCACCTCCAGCACCCCCTCCAAAACCTCCTCCTGCTCCAGCTCCACCTCCTAAGCCTCCTCCTCCACCTGCCCCACCACCACCTCCTGCTCCTCCACCTAGTCCCCCTCCTGCACCTCCACCAAGTCCACCTCCTGCACCTCCACCAAGCCCCCCACCACCTCCTGCACCTCCACCAAGACCACCACCTCCACCAAGACCACCACCAGCTCCCCCGCCTGCACCTCCGCCTAGTCCACCACCTCCACCAAGTCCACCACCTGCACCTCCACCTAGTCCACCACCTGCACCTCCACCTAGTCCACCACCTGCACCTCCACCTAGTCCACCACCTCCACCAAGTCCACCACCTGCACCTCCACCTAGTCCACCACCTCCACCAAGTCCACCACCTGCACCTCCACCTAGTCCACCACCAGCACCACCACCTAATCCTCCACCCGCCCCTCCACCAAGCCCTCCTCCTCCCCCTAGTCCACCACCACCACCTAAACCTCCACCCGCACCTCCACCAAGACCTCCACCACCACCTAATCCTCCACCAGCACCTCCACCAAGTCCACCACCACCTCCAAATCCCCCACCTCTACCATGCTTAAAACCTTTTCGATAAATCCCCCTTCCTAAACCTCCACCACCACCTCTTCCAAACGGCCCATGCCTACGTCCCAATAAATTCTTCTCATCTTCAACTCCCTTGCCACTCACCACAACTCCATCAACAAAAACCAAAACCACCAATAAAAACGCAACAACACTAACCTTAAAACCCATATCAAGAACTCCTCCACAACAAGTATCTAACAAACAAGTTGCAAAGAGCTCAAATGTATATATATATTATTAAGTTGATGCATGGATGAACAATGCAAAAGCAGCTTATATAGACAAGAGTTCCACATGTAGCTAGCTAGCTTGTGAAAGCCATATTACTAAGAAGTTTCTCAAAAAGTAAATATAAAATTAAATCCACATGGGTAGGTCCTGTAAAAACTCAACTGTATTCTTCTCTGGAGTAAATACATCATCAATCAATCTTCACATTTCATTGGCCTTTATTTATTCTCTCAACTGTCCTCTGACACAATGCTACCTCAAACTACCTATTCTTCTCTCTTTTTTTTTTAATTTAACAAAATGTTTATTTTTCTGGTTTTTTCAGAGACAAATTTTTTGTACAATATAATTTCTGTGCCTTTCTATATCTTGTGCATGCAGTTTTCTAAGTAATTATTTAAACATGCATATAGACAATACAAATATATTTTTTCAACTATTTTAACCTATATATATAGTTGTTTTATGTTCACTTTCTTCACGAGTTTACGCATACATCCTCATAATCCCCCAACTTAATTAAATTCAATCGTTTACGCGTACATTATCGTCACCCCCAACTTAATTAAATTTAATCATGCATCCATAAGAATCGAAACTCCCACCTTGGTTGTTAAAATGTGAAAGTCTTGGTCTAAACCAACTGAGCTCCATGATGAGAACATAAATATACGGATCTCTATATTAATTTGTCAAAATTGTTAAATATTAATCGAGATTAAAAATATATTGTCGTGATTCTTCACTTTTTTCCAATTATTTGATATTTTCTAACCTAGCTCAACAAATGTTAGGCGATCATGGTACTTAAAGTGTGCATGTATTTATATATCAAGCATGATGCCCCTGCATGTACAAGCTAACCAGCAGTAGCAAGAGTTCTATATAAAAATAAATAAGCTTGTGGAATGTCATGTATAATTGAATGACAATTTTGACTTTGGAGCAAAACAGGTACATCGAAAGGAGCTCTATCTATATATGAACAAGTCAACCTTCTTGATCAAAGTCTCCGCGTTAGCCATTTTTCTAACTACATGCACTGGCTATATATTGTTATATATTGTTGCAACCATATGTACACGCAAAATTAGACCAGAGTCCAGTTTAACACTGTAGTTCATTTCTGTGTGTAAATAATGTATATTTATGATATGCGTTGATTTGGTATGCCCATATCTTTAATGTGCCTTTCTGTCCTTCACTCACTGTTTCGATTTAACTTGACTTTAGGGCTCAGTGTAAGTTTTTCTCAGCTGTATCAAAAAATTAACACATCACAAGTGCATAAGGCTTTCGGTACGGACGTAACTCGAGTCGAGAAGTCGAGTCGATCCGGGTCGTTTAATAAATCGAGCTTAAATTTTTACCCGAACTCGATTTGTTTATTTTCACGAGTCAAGTCGAGTTGGTAATTCGTTTAGCTAAACGAGTCGGGTAAGCCGGGTCATTTAATTTTACACTAAATCGAACTCGTTTAATTTTACGAGTCGAGCCAAACCGGTCCGTTTAATTAAGCGAGCCGGAACCTCTACCCGAACTCGAGCTCGTTTAACTAACCGAGCCCATTAAAATGAGTTTGAGCCCTACAACTGCAATTTATGCAATGTAAAATTTCATTTTTTTATAAGTTTGACTAATTCAGAGGTATTTTGATTTCAGACAGTTGATCACAGAAATTGCTAAAATTACGAAAAAAAATTATCTTCAATCTAGAGATGCCAGTTCAATGTGGAAGACATCTTACTGTTATTGTTCAAACATACTGAAACATGGAAATGTGTTATAGAAACTTCATCATCTTTATTTATCAAACCTTCTTTTTCTTTGCAGTAAAAAAAATTGATGTCATTTCAATTTTCGGAAGTTTTAACGCCCAGTAAACGGCATTCAACCTGTTGCAGTACTAGATGGTAACCGACTGCAGAGTTTAGAAGGCTCTGCATGTCAAGCTGAAGATATCTGATTGATACAAGAATCTCTAATATCGGTAGCTAGCTAGTTGTGGCAAGTTCTTGGATGCCACTGATGCTGTAAGAACGGGTTAGCATTTGAGTCATCCCTGCAGATGTCATGTTCATCTGCAATATTTTTTAAGAATAAAAGCTCCCAGACATGCTAAATATACATGCAATTCACAAAACCCTCCTTACTTCACACATATAAACGATTTCCAAAAAACAAAGATAGTACAAATCTAAATTGCAGTTTGTAGGCTAAGATAACATGTCATCAACACGAGCCTATACAGTAATGAAATTGCGAGCAAATCAAAAGCATATTAGATCAATAAGAATAGAAATACCGCCAAATCCACACAAAAAATGCATTATCAAGCTACAACTAGTTTCAAACAGATCATCAGCCTGGAGTAACTCAGAACAACAAAAAAGAAATGTTATTGTAAAAAATTGAACTTCTTCCTCACTTGTTATACTATGGTGAAACTAGGCTTTCTACACAAGTAAACACCCTAAGGTCATCACCACCACCTCCGCCTGGCGAACACTTCAACATTTTCTTGTCTTTAGAGCTGTACAGTACTAATCTCGAATCTAAGTTTAGCAAAATATCACCATTCATAGATGTGCATATCAGGTTCATGTTCCGAGAATTTTTTATAAGTCCATCCATACCATAAGAATAACAAATATCTATGTAAATTTTCTAAACAAGATAACCCGTTACAATAACCAACTACATTAAGAATATAGACAATATCAAAAGTCTCGGGCTCATCAAGAAAACTCTTGTCATTAGCATAATTAAGCTGTCTTTTAGTATAAGGCTGGTTAAGCATAAAATTTACGGAACAAATAGAAAGACCTAAGACTGGCCCAAAGTACTCTACATCCCATATATGTACTTTAAGCAGACGATTGTAAGATAAGTGAGGGTCATTAGTTGAATTAAATAGATGAGTTTTGGTGAAATCGCGGCTAACACAGAGTAACTTCATAATCAAGCCGTGTCTCTGCAAAGAGCTCAAGAAATATTAACTTGACATTATTATAAATCCAGCACATGACAGGTGCATCATCAGATCCCCTGTTTGCTGAAGCAAGTCATGTGCCTGGTAAGTTGACATCAATTATTATATACTTTCTATTGAGATTGAATCTGTACCTGACATTTAGAATTTAAATAAATGTAAGTTGATGTAAAGCCAAGAAGAGAAGGCAAGAATAGCAATATACTTTTGCTTGACACATCCAAAGTTCTTATTGTATGCAAGTACTTATGTACTGCACTTCCTATTTCAGTTTTCCAGGATTCATGTGTCATGGAGGGGATTTCACTCTTAATGATGGAAGTAAAGGAGAGTCCGTTTATGGTTCTGACAAATTTCTTTCTGAGAATTTCGTAAAAAAACACACTGGTCCTGGAACTTTGTCTCTGGTGAATACTGTAAAGGGAGTTGATGGATCCCAGTTCTTCATTTGTACAACAAAGACAGATTGGTTGGACAGGAAACATGTTGCGTTTGGAGAAGTTGTACAAGGTATGGATGTTATCAAGGCCATGGAATGTGTTGGATTACCAGATCGATCGACTACTATGCTGGTGACAATTGTTGATTGTGGTCAGATGAATTTTGATCATCCTGTTGAAAACGAGGAGCCCTATTAAATTGTATCACCTGATAATATATGTTTATGTATTTCCTATTAAAGCGCCATTTAAAATTTCTTTTATCCCAGTGAAGAGCTCATTCCAGAAATTGGGATTTTTTGCCTATTCAAAAGACCGTATTATGATCCCTGAAGCACCTGCAGAATACAAGTTGTTAGGTTTCTTCAATTAGCTCCTTCGAATCGTGTTTGTGCAATATATGATAGCTTGAAACTAATCATGCATTCTTATTATTTTTTAGCTGTCCTAATCAGTTTCCGATATGGCACATACTTGGAATGGTATCCGCCTCCCTGCTATTTTCTGGAGCCATTCTTCTCTGCAACGAGATCCCTTCTTAGGTTTCTTCTCTTATCTGAATTCATTTAATAACTATGCAATTCTAGTCTCTTCTATTATCTAAGTACCTTACGACAAATAGATCCCAATGATCTGTTCTTTTTCTTGATGTTCACCTGCACTTAACATTCAAAAGTAGGATGAACAGTCTCTGGTATGTGGTACAGCTCTTGCTAGGGGTGATCACGGTGTGAGCAGTGCGATTTTTTGCTCAAACCGCAAATCAAACCGCACGTGCAGTTTGATCAAATTTCCAAACCGCATCCGCACCGCGTAGCCTCAAAAACCGCATAAACCACACCACGAAAATGAGGTACGGTGTGGTGCGGTTTGTGTGGTTTAGTTAATCAAAAAAATAGTATTTACATATAAATAAAATAATAATTTAGCTAAGAAGAAAGCTAAAAAAATACGTTTTTGATTAAAAATAAAAATATGTCGGTAATTTGTAATATGTAAGGTAGTATTTATAACACAAAACAATAGTAAACAATAAATGATACAAATATATCTATATGTGCATTATATATATTATAAATTATAAATAAATTTATATGTATATGAAATTGCCATGCGGTACGGCATTGTTAAAATGTCAAACCGCAAACCGCACCGCCCCACGCGGTTTGTCAAAAACTTAAACTGCAACCGCACCATGAAATATTAAAAACCGCATTTTGCGGTGCGGTGTGGGGCGGTGCGGGCAGTTTGTGCGGTTTGATGATCACCCCTAGCTCCTGCATCTCCTACTCTTACGAAGCAGCAAATTCCTACATGTATTCTGCAGTCATTTGAGATAAATATTCTAACCTTGAGTGATCTATACAGAGATGAGCTCAACAACGATTTTGAGGGATTAGAGGGCAAATTCCTAGGAGCCAGTAGTGAAAGAACATTTTTTGTAAGAAGCTACTTTAAAAACTTGCTCGCTACTAGAAATCAAAATAAGAACAGCAATAAACTCAGGAAAGGTTCTAAAGAATAACAACTAAACTTTAACCAGAATGGACCTTATTTCGCCCCTGCTGCCACTTCACAGATCGGGAGAAACTAGGCTTTCGACATAAGTATACACATCAAATTCTTTAATACATGTGAAGTTGATCAGATCCTTAAATTTGTTATCTCTAGAGTTGTATAACAGTACTGTTATATCTTTCTGCAACATAATATCACCATTGTGTATCAAGAGTAACAATATCATCATAGCGAACCCAGTTTATAGCTCCAACCGCAAACATCCAACCATGTCCTCCACCATAAGGACAATCTGCGATTTTTCTCCAACTATCAGATTTGAAGCTATAAACAAAGACTTTACATATCTGGCGCTGACCAAGAGGGATAGACAATACTTTGCTATTAACAGGACAAACAGCAAATACTTTAAAATCATCGTTGCATTTATCATAGCAAAGCACACAATCGTGCACCTCAAAATCACGTAAATAGTGATCATAGATGAACTCATAATCCGTACGGGAATATAGTTTATACACGTCAAGTTTAGGCAGAATTCTTGATTTTCTGGTGGCCGGGTTCCACAATAATAAATCTGTACCAGAACACCGAAAATCACAGCAGTTCCTCACAAGGACTAAACCGTTACAACAACCCTCTATACTTCTAGGACGGAGATCTTTATAAGTAGTGGCAACTGATGTTAACAGTACCAATATATAGTGGCAAGTGACTCTTATAGGATGTAAAGTGACTCTAATATGGTGAAAAGTGACTTAAATTGTTGAAGAAAATTTATTGAATAAGTCCAAATATCCAGCCATGGGGGATCAGCCTGTTGTTCTACAAGGCACTCGGTTATAATGAGACCGTGATGTGTAAGGTGAGTGTCCTTACGTGATATATAGTAATGAGTTTTGATGAAATCATTACTAGATATCACAGACAACCACGACTTACAAACTGATCTCAATATCAAAAGAGTCTTCACTGGAAGCCTTGAGAATATGTTGTGCATGATCATCTCATGAGTTTTGACGAAATCTGGACTAGAAACTAAAGACAACCATGACTTACAAACCGATCTTAACAGCAATACATCTTTTACCGAAAGGCTTGAAAATATGATGTTTATGATATCTCGTGGAAGTCTTGAGAGTATGCCATTAGAGTTTGGATTTGGAGTTTTAAGATTTGCTTATTTATCCTTATCTTCAGAAAAAGAAATCATTTTACTTATGAATAAATTGAAGGTATTTTTATAAGGAAAAGTAGAAAAATTCAATTAGGGTCTAATTTTTCATAAATGTGCCATTTGGGATCGATAACTAACATTTTTGAGGATTTCATTCGTAAATTTTTATATATTTACAGAAATAATGAACGGATCTTGGCCGATCTTCAATTTAGTTGACTAAAAAAGATAGATGGACATTAATATTCACCGAATGAATCAAAGTCTAAGAAATTATAAGAAAAAAGGGAAAATCGATTTATTTCTTTAAAATTGGTATCCATTCCATTAAGTTTGACTTCTTTCCGTTAAGTGTCTTATTCACAAAAAAACATGTTGTCATAATCTGGGCGACAGGCGCATTCTGGTCACCGACATGTAAAAGCTTTTATTTTCTTGCGAGAATAGCTTAGTTTTGGGGCTGCTTTGGTGCTGGAACTTCACCTGAACATAATCTTAAGTTCTTGTCTTAGTAGAGTGAGATAAGTAACAAGTACGCAGAGTCGCAGAGGCAATTGTAATTTTGCCCAGTTTCAATATCGCTTCAAGAGTGTCATCAAGAAGAGGTAACAGTGATAGATATTCTTAGATGCTGTCTAACCGGAGAACTGATTGAAACTGAGTAGTCTAGTTATTTTGTCAGGCCAAGTCGATCCCTTTCAGTTGTTATTCTTATTGATAATGGATGCATTCGGTGTAATAAACAGTACAGGAAAAACGCACGTTTCTGACCATTTATAAACTATCTTTTCCGACCATTTTTTGTTGGTTAAAAATGAGTTGGTCAGAAATGTCCGCTTTTCTTGTAGTGAAAGGAAATCGACGAGGATCATTGATACAAGTATTACTCCAAGTATTGAATATCGCATTCTGGAATAAGAAAATGTTTTGCACACAAACATGGTTAACAAATACAAACACAACAAAGCTAGCTCGAAGAATATAAACCAAGGGCAATGGCCATTCCCAGCACAGCAAGAACTAGGAGAAGCCTAATGAAGTACTTGTTCTCTTGTTTATCGGTTTTTGCAGGCACTTTAGGTGCTGCAGTGCTTCGTTTTACTGTTGTCGAGGTTGCAGTCTTTTTTACCGGAGATGACAGGGGATCAATTTCTCCGACGTAATATTCATCTAACATTAGTCTTGCTGCACTTCCATGACCAGCACTCTCAAATTCTTCGCTTCCATCTTCACCTACAAATTCATGATCCATAAGAAAAAAAAATTCTTTAACTATCTAGTTATCGATATATTTATAACATTTAATGACTTTTTCGGCCTCAAAACTTGCACCAGTGTACTCATAAAACCCTGAAGTTTAAAAGCGTACATTTTCAACCCTCGGATATTCAAAATGTACTTTTTTACCCTTGGACCGGGAAAAAAACGGGTGAAAACCGGCCGATCTAAGAGTAAAAGGTTACGTTTTCAAAGTACCTGAGGGGCAAAAAGGTAAGGTAATGAACTACAAGGGCTAACGGGTATATAGCTGCAAAATTTTAGGTTTAAAAGGTCATTAGCCCTATTTATAACCATAACAGGTTTAATTGTCTGTGGAAGTGGAAGCTGCCAAAGAACATTATTAACAACAAAGTAACAAAAAGGCTTACAGAAAAATTAAAGTAGAATTAGTAGAAATTAGTGACAATTATATTGTAACTGATCAAGTTCTTATCTATACCTGCAACCTGCAGTAGAACTTCATCACCTCCAGGATGATCATCTAAGAATTTTGTTACATCGTATGCCTGTTCAAAATTTACAAAAAATCTGAAATTATGTACTAAAAAGTAATCAAAAATATAAAAATCTACACATTTGAATATTTTTCTAAAATATCATATTTAAAAGGTTCGGGACTTGACCCGAGTTGTTGCTGCGTAGCAAGATAAACGGAATGAAAGTGATTTACCTTTGCATTAATAATAACCCAACAATCTTTTGGGCTGTTGTGCACAGAAACATCTGCAAAACTTAGGATTTTGTTCTCCATGGAACTTTGTGAGAAATATATGGTTCCAGTACACTGTGCAATAAGCAGACACAAATTATGAAGTTTTATAAATAAAATACTTAGTAATAAACGATTGGTGATGACAGAGACATCAATGACAAGGTTAGATAACGGCATCTGCATTCTTATACTCCCTCCGTCCCTAAAAACATTTCCTCTTTGTGTTGGACACGTTTGTCAATGCACACTTTTGATCGTTAATATCTTTAAATTTATATTAGTATTAAATATAAAAATTTCACTGTATTAAAGTACTGATAAATACGAATCCAACGAGATCACTCATTACTATGTTTGATATTATAGATTAGACGTAAATTAGTAGTCAATCGCTTACCGAAAGTTAATATAGGAACA
Organism: Apium graveolens; assembly: GCF_009905375.1. Classification (NCBI taxonomy): domain Eukaryota; kingdom Viridiplantae; phylum Streptophyta; class Magnoliopsida; order Apiales; family Apiaceae; genus Apium; species Apium graveolens. The sequence goes on along the minus strand of NC_133654.1, from coordinate 264,894,583 downwards.
TCATTTTGGGACGGAGGGAGTATTAATGTATGTACTAATAATACTTACAAAACAATATGGCTGGCTAATCATGCACTTGTTTTTATTATACATGTTTGCATCTTGTAGGAATATTATATACCTTTTTTCGTTTGAAGGTTGGATTTGATATGTAGTACTAAATTTTCCTGGAAAAGCTAAAATACTGCATTTCATATTAATACTGGTTTTTGTGAGTTATATTAATATACTGGTTCGAGTAAATTGTTTCTAATTGTATTTGTTTAGTAAATTTATGTATAACAGGGTTATGGAACTCTGAAAATGGGAGATAAACAGATCTTGATAATAATATTAGATAGTTTTGTTACGAAAAAACTAAGTATTTAATTTATAAATATAAATAATTTTTTTAAAATAATTAAATTATTAATAAATAACGAGAAAATTGTACTAATAAAAAATTTAAGTGGTTAGTACTAATTTGTTATTTGTAATATATATAAATTTTATTCAGAGCCGAGTCAACTCGAGTTAGCCGAATCCGAGCCGAACAAATAAAATGACCGGCTCAGCTCATTTACTCATCTAAACTCAATTTTTTGTTCAAGATCAATTCATATAAGGAAACAAACTGAATCGAGTTCAATTAAACGAGCTGATCTCATGTTCTGTTTATGGGCGGTCTTGTTCATTTGCAGGCTGTTGAACAAGATTAAAGCTGAAAGTATAATTCTACAATGCTGGGTAAGATAACTCAACATAGAACGAGAACTTGCAAATAATCTATGTTCCACTTGAATCATTATAAAAAGAAGATTAGGTATATACATGTATAATTTTGAGAATTGTAGTTAAAAAGTCGTCAACAGAAGTCTGGGTGAAATTAATTAATATATTCATGCAACGGAGTAATAAGGTTGAAAAAAATTGAAATAGTTCTTAGGATTAGCGTAAAGATATCAAGGGTTCAAGTTAAGTTGATTGAAGATTTTAGAAAACTTAACAATGTATTGTAAAAATTTCAATTTGAAGGGCAGAGAGCAGATCTATTCGCCTGTGAACCAAACCATTGCACTAGGCGTCAAGTATTATCTCTAGGAAGATTGTTAAGCGAGGATTCGTATCGAAATATAATGTCATCTGAATTGTACGAAGACTCGAAAATCTGAAGATTGGAAGAGCAAAAGTGTAGAAGACTACAACGATCAAGGTCAAAGGTTCAAGAACATGAAGGGTTCAGTGGATCTCAATTACAAGAACATTTCTACTTATTCTTATTGGCTCCAAGACTTGAAATTTAAATGTTGTTGTGCAAGACATGCATGTACTATAACAAGACTAAGTCAAATTGACAGCCCTAAGTAAGTTATATGATAATCTAAGTTTGCATTTTATATTGTATTACTTGAGTCTGTAAAAGTATCAATAAATTAGACTGGAGTATTTTTCTGTAAACAGTCTCAAGTCTAAGAATAAACTCTGAAAGAAGATCATGAAGATCAGGCCTCAGAAAAAGTGTGAAGAAGCTTGGAGTTGAATAACTCTGTTTTGATAAAAATATTCTAAGTCAAGAAATCTAAAAGTCACAGATCAAGTCATATAGAGAAGTCATTCGAGAACTCCAGAATGACTTATCGACAAGTCAAAAATAAGCTTATAGAGAAGTCTCAGAGATATCGACAAGTTATTTCTGCAATAGAGAATTCAAAGATATCGACAAGTCAATTCTGCAATAGAGAATTCAGAGATATCGAAAAGTCAAATTGAATATGCGAAGATTGGAGATATCTACAAGTCAAACTCTCATTAGAGATCTCAGAGATACCGATAAGTCAATATGCCAATAGAGATTTTAGAGATATCGACAAGTCTCTTCTAGATGCATAAATTCAAAGATCTCGACAAGCCAAATTCTCTTATAGAGAACTCGGAGACTTCGATAAGTCAAAACAACTATATAGAAATAAGAGATCTCGATAAGTCATTATACTTATCGAGATGTCGAGTTTTCTGTATAACAAACTGGAGATCTCGATGTAAAACTCAAGTACAGAATACAGAACAGTTAAAGAACCAAGATTGTCAATCAACAAACAAATCAATCACTGATTTGAAAAGTCTACAAAAAGAAGCTTGAAGAGTACAAGATCAAAGGCCAAGATTAACTAACAAAGTAAAGTCACAGACATGCACGATTTGCAAAGATACACTAAGCCAGAAATAGAAAGTTTTAGTTAACTTAAAGTAGGGTTTAGTACATGCTATTGCATGATGTGTAAAACCTGTGTTTACTATTCTATAAAGTAAACACTGGATGCTTTGTTTTAAGAAGTAACAAAAAATTAGATGTAGAATTTTCTTGTAACTCTCTCAAGAAAGAAGCTGAGTTCTTTATCAACAAAGAACCCAGAAATTTGTAGCAAGACATACTTGATTTGAATATAAAATTAAGTGAGTTTTGAAGATAGTGTGTTTATATGCCTGATTTACTATTTCTGTTAAAACGCTTTATCTCTACAAGTTAGACTACTTTGTTCACCATATCTATAACAGTTCAAAAAGCTTAAAAGTAATTCAAATCACACTCACCCCCCCCCCCCCCCTTTGTGTTATATTTATTACCTAACAAGTGGCATTAGAGCAAAATCTGAAAGCAAATAGATAAAAGATCTTGAAAGAATGAATACATAGAAGCTTAGCAGTATCAAAATCCCTACCTTTGACAGACCTAACTACACATTATGGAAAAAAAATGATGTTGTTTATAAGAATGGCCAACCCATTATATGTTCAGATTCTCAAGAATGGCCCTTTCACCCCGTGGTAAGAGTTGAAGAATCTACAGATGAAGACATGGTCATTCCAGCACATTATGCTCCTAAAGATCCTTCACAATATTCTGAACCTGAAAAAGAAAAAGTCTCCCTGGATAGTGGCCTACAACCAATCTTAATAGAGTCACTTGACAATGTGACGTACAATAACATTATCAAGGTAGTTGGCAAGCCAGTAGATGGAGCCTGCAAGTACAATGAAGCAAATGCAAATGATCCCTACTCATTCTGTGAGAAGTTTGATTGCATCCCTTGAAACTTGAAAGTGATGAAAAGTTGTCACAAGCTGAGAGTAGACCTCAAAGAAATAAATATTGGGTCTGCATCAAAAAGGGAAAATGCACAATAGTCCATGAACACTATTCTTTCTCAAACAACTCATTCTAATTCTGCTCATTCTGTTAACAAGAAGAAAGTACCCAACACTACTTGGGTTGCTAAACACACTTAATCCTCATTGTGTGCAGGGAAAAAGGAAGAAAGTCATATGGATCATAGACAGTGGATGTTCAAGACATATGACATGTGATATGGCCTTGCTTTCACAATTTGAGGAGAAGGCTGGCCCATTAGTGACTTTTGGAGACAACAACAAATGTTTCACAATGGGATATGGCAAATTAATTTCTGGAAATGTTGTCATTGAAGATGTAGCACTGGTAGCTAGTCTTGAAGTGAATCTTCTTAGTGTTAGTCAATTTTTAGACAAATGATTCAAGGTCTCAGTTGACAAAGGAGAATGCATTTTTATCAGCAAAAAGACTGGTGAAGTTGCTCTGAAAGGAGCAAGGAAGGGAAGCTTATTTGTTACAGACTTGGACTCAGCAAATGAGGATGGAATTTGTTACTTCTACACCAAGGCATCTGTAGAGCAAAGCAAGTTGTGGCATAAGAAGCTGTCTCACTTGAATTTAAAGTAATAAACACTCTAGTCAAGAAGGGGTTAGTGAGAGATATGCCAAACCTGGAGTTTACTCAAGATGAAGTCGGTGATGCTTGTCAAAAAGGAAATCTGAAAAGATCAAATCATAAAAGTAAAACTGTGAATTCTATAAGTGCACCTTTGCAACTTATTCACATGGACTTATTTGAGCCAGTTAATGTCCTGTCAATTTCAAGAAAGAGATATGCACCTGTGATGGTGGATGACTACTCAAGATATACATGGGTAGAATTTATGCATTCTAAAGATGAAACTCCACATATCATAATTGAACACATCAAGAAGATTGAGAAGTAGGCTGAAGATTAGAATTCTGTGAAAAGATTGAGAAGTGATAATGGAACATAATTCAAGAATGCAACCTTGACTGAATTCTGCAAAGACAAGGGTATTGTTCAAGAATTCTCAGCTGCTAGAATACCTCAGCAAAATGGGGTAGTTGAGAGAAAGAACAGAACACTAGTAGAGGCTGCTAGAATAATGCTGCAAGATGCAAAATTGCCAACAAGTTTTTGGGAAGAAGTTGTGAACACTGCATGCTATACTCAAAACACATATCTCATTAACAAGAATCTTGGAAAATCACCCTACTCAATCTTGTCTAAAAGAAAGCCTACCGTCAAGTATCTTCATGTGTTTGGAAGCAAGTGCTATGTTTTGAAGGACAACTCTGAATATGTGGGAAAATTTGACTATAAAGTTTTTGAGGCATTTTTCTGGGATATTCATTGGAGAGAACTGCATACAAAGTCTATGTGATTGAACAGAAGAAAATTATGGAAAGCACAGATGTTACTTTTGATGATGACAAATATCCAGACTTGGAATGCCTTAGTGAAAACGAAGCCGAGACCCTACAATTTGAAATTTTCAAAATTGATAGTGATTCTGAGGATGAAGCTGAAGTCAACACAAATCACAGAATAGATGAAGAGTCTACTGAACAAGTTAATCATGAGAATGGAAGCTCATCTCAAACACCTGAATTTGATAGCACAAACTCAGGGGGAAAAAGAGGAGAAAATTCTGGAAGTCATGCCAATGATGAAGAAGAAGCAGAAAACACAAGTCAACAAACTCACACAAGAAAATGGGATAGGAGTCACAATGTAGATGCAATTATTGGTGATCCCAATGCTGGAGTGAGAACTAGAAGTGCAACTGCAAATGAATGTCTTCATGCATGTTTTCTGTCTCAAGTTGAGCCTAAGAAAACTGAGGAAGCCCTACTTGATCCTGATTGGATATCTGCTATGTAAGAAGAGCTAAATCAGTTTGAAAGAAACAAAGTTTGGAAATTGGTTCATGCACCAAAGAACGGGAGTATAACTGGAACAAAGTGGGTGGTCAGGAACAAAATGGATGAAAATGGAATTGTCACCAGAAATAAAGTAAAGTTGGTTGCAAAAGGCTTCTCACAGGAGGAAGGAATTGATTATGATGAGACCTTTGCTCCAGTTGCAAGAATTGAAAAAATAAGGATCTTTCTTGCATTTGTTGCACACTCCAATTTCAAGGTGTATCAAATGGATGTGAAGAGTACATTCCTTAATGGTGAGTTGGAAGAAGAAGTTATGTGCAACAGCCACCTGGCTTTGAAGATCCAGAATTTCCAAATTTTGTATACAAGTTACTCAAGGCTCTCTATGGACTAAAACAAGCACCTGGAGCTTGGTATGATACACTGTCATAATTTTTGATTAAACATAGATTCACAAGAGGTACTATTGATAAGACTTTCTTCTATAAGAAGCATGGTGATGATATGATCCTGGTTCAGATCTATGTGGATGATATTATCTTTGGTTCTACAAATGAAAATCTTTGTCAAAGATTCTCTAAGCTTATGTAGAGTGAATATAAAATGAGTATGATGGGGGAATTAAGTTACTTTTTTGGATTTCAAGTCTGTCAAAGAAGTGATGGAATCTTCATCAACCAAACTAAGTATGTCAAGAATTTATTGAAAAAGTTTGGTATGGTTGATTGTTCACTTACATCTACACCTATGTCTACAACTACAAAGTTAGATGAAGATTAAAAAGGAAAAAGTGTAGATATCCCAAGTTATAGAGGAATGATTGGATATTTACTATACTTAACTGCAAGTAGGCCAGACATCATGTTTGCTACATGTCTGTGTGCAAGATTTCAAGCCAATCCAAAGGAATCACATTTGATGGCTGTGAAGAGAATTTTCAGATATTTGAAGGGGATTCCAAATTTGGGATTATGGTATTCTAAGGGAACAGGTTTTGAAGCTGTTGGATACACAAATGCAGATTTTGCTAAATGCAGGGTTGACAGAAAGAGTACTAGTGGAAACTGTCAGTTTCTTGGACAAAGACTTGTATCCTTGTATAGCAAGAAATAACAATCGGTGTCAACTTCCACAGCTGAAGTTGAATACATAGTTGTTGGAAGTTGATGTGCTCAAGTGCTTTGGATTATAAATCGGTTATGGATTATGGCCTAGTGTTACACAAAATTCCAGTTATGTGTGACAATACTAGTGCTATATCAATTGTGTCTAATCCAATTAATCATTCTAGAACAAGGCATATTGATGTAAGATATCATTTTATTAGAGAACATGCTGTTAATGGTACCTTTGAGCTCATTTTTGTCCCAACAGTAAAACAATTAGCTGACATTTTTACTAAAGCTTTGGATGAAGCTACTTTCACTAGACTTGTAGGTGAAATTGGAATGCTTGATTTTTCATCCTGAAGGCAAGAACTCAGCTAATATTTTGCAGCAGATTAATTTCTAATAAATCAAAATTCATTTGATTAATTAAAAATTAACTGAAATATGAACTATAAATATTTCATATTTCTCTGCATATTTATTTTTTATTTTATTTTCATTAACTTGGAATTTCTCAAATTATAAGTAAACTGTCACTTTGTTATTTCATATGGTCAATATTTGTAAATGATAAAAGACAGAATTAAAATGCAGCAAAAGTATATAGAGAACCGATTTCTCGATAAGTATAAATGACTTCTCGATAAGTCATTTTGTGACTTCTCGAATGAGTTTCCAATAAGTCAATTTTGGACTTCTCGAATGGACTTCTCGAATGGTTGTTTTGACTTCTCGAATGGGTTCTCAATAAGTCTTTGTTAGACTTCTCGTGGACTTCTCGATAAGTTATTATGACTTCTCGAATGAGTCATTAATAGACTTCTCGAATGGACATCTTGATAAGTAACTTTATGACTTCTCTATAAGTCATTGTAGAAATCTCGAATGAGTAATTTTAAGATCTCTACAAGTTTATTTAAACTTATTTTTAACTCAGACTGAAATAATTTAATTAATAATTTATTTTCAGAATAAAAATTTTGAAATAAATTCATTCTAAATTTATATTGATTTGATCAATAAAATTTTGGAATATATCAGTCCAATTTGGACAAACTGAGTATTTATTTGAAATTTCGACAAGTCAATTTTAGTCCTCTAAAAGAGTAAATTAAAATGACTTATTGATATGTAATTCACTCTTCACAATGACTTCTCGATAAGAAAATTACAAACGTCTATCTTTGAGTTCTCGATAAGTCATTTGCTTTTACTATAATACATACAGTTCTTTATGCTTTCGAGAACTATAAGTGACCAAGAACTTTCAAATCCAAACAGATTTATCTCTCTTTTCGAACTCTTTCTCTTAAATTTCTCTTACCCACTAAACCTCAAATACTAATCAATAGCATTGAACACTATTATACCATTTATCCCAAAGGAAGCCAACTTTCTTGCATTCTTATATGCAAACCAGGCTCCTGAAGCTTTCAAAAGCTTTGTGAAGTTTCTGTCAGAGACATACCTTGTGGGGGGCTCTTACTATAAATCCCATACTCTACTTGGATGTTCATAGGGATTTATGGACTATAGCTATGACTAGGACACTAGTGCATGACAATCAGGCTGCATCAATTTTTGTAAACTGTTTAATCAAGGGCCAACAGGTGGAGATTTTTGAGGGTGATGTCAACATGGCTTTGGGCATCTCTACTGACATGCTGGTGGAGATTCTAACTCAGGAGGAGCTTTATGAATTCATGGACTTCATCAATTATTCTGAAAATATTAACTTGGCAAGCCTGAACAAAAAGAACATGCGAAGGGAATGGTCCTTTTTATTTGATTCAGTAATAAGGGCATTCACATGCAGAAAGTCAGGGTTTGACAACATTTCAAGTGTTGTCCAGAAGTTGGTCTACTCAATGGCTCACAACAAACAGATCAATTTAGGTCACTACATCTTGGAGGAACTGAGCACCAGGCTAACAATTCCTTTGGCATCAAGAGGTAAGAAAAATTTTCTTCTTAGATTTATTATGTCTGCTTTAAATCATAAAGTTAATGTTAGGAATATATGTGCATTAGTTTGATGATATGTTTAACAAAACACTTAAGTAGAAAACTAGTGTTTGTAGCCTCAACGGATAAGACCATTTTGGCTATCCGTTGATGGTGTAGCTTTACTTAGAAATAAGTCTAGTGTTGTAGCACATTTCAGTCTCTGAATTTGAGATATAATTCTTAAATGTTGAGGGAAATTATAAGTCATGTTGACTACTAGAGGATATGCAGATAGGAAGGCCAATTGTAAATATTTCATGCCTTGTAATTTTGTATAAATGAAATGGTGTCAACGGATAACTTAAAGACCTTCAACGGATGAGAAACAAAGCTTCAACGGATGTCTCTAAAGCTTCAACGGATAACATCCTTCAACGGATGAGTGCATCAACGGATAGAGCTTCAACTGCTAACACATCAACGGATGAAGCCATCAACGGATGAAGGCTTCAACGGATGTTCTGTTAGATAGCAGTTGACAAGTGGTAGTTGTACCTACAAACAGAGGCACATGGGTTGACAGAGACAACTGAGATGTGGTAGCCTATTTCAGGAACATCAGAAAAAGCAGCCGTTCTACTCTAGTATAAAGAGGCAATAGTCAATAATACACTGGAGTAAAATGGAGAAGAAACAAGTGGAGAACTTATTTTATTATTGTACTTTTTATCTTTGTCTTCACTTGTAAACTTGGTAATATATAAACCAAGTAGCAGCTAGTAATTAGATATGAATTTTTTTCCAGAACTGTTTAGAAAAATCTTGAGAGAAAAATTATCTAGTTTGTACTAGGACGCAGCTGTGATCAACTTCTTGAATCACAGATTTTCTGAAATACCATCTCTGGTGGAACAACAATCCACCAGAAAAGTTTTTAAGGTCTGTTGTGTTCTTTACATTAGTGTTTGAATATATATCTGTCTGTATTAGCTTAAAGCAATTCATACACTTGTTTATCTTAAACACATAGCCTTTGAAACTGCTCAAAACTTGAAAAAGTTTTGAGATTTACATTCAACCCCCCTTCTGTAAATCTCATTGTTAGTTCATTAGGAATAACAATTGGTATCAGAGCAAGCTCTTGACACACAAAGAGTTTAAAGATCTTGGAAACTAACAAAGATGAGTAAGAAGGATATTGGAGTAAAAATCCCAGTTCTTGACAAAGACAGTTATCACCATTGGAAGGTGAAAATGCACCTTCATCTACTCTCCCAAGATGAAGGTTATGTAAACTGCATTGAGAATGGTCCTCACATTCCCCCAAAGTAGCCACAGTTGCTACGACCACAATTGTTGTTGGTCAATCCATTCCAAAACCTAGAGCAGAATGGACAATGGAAGACACATAAGAAGTCCACAAGGATAAGAAGGCTATGAACATTTTGTTTAATGGTCTTGACAAGGATATGTTTGATAATGTGATAAATTGCACAACTTCCAAAGAGGTTTGGGATACAGTTCAGCTACTGTGTGAAGGTACAGAACAAGTAAAAGAAAACAAAATACAGCTTCTCATTCAACAGTATGAGTATTTTCATTTTGAAGAAAATGAATCTTTAAATGACACATTCAATAGATTCCAAAAGCTGTTGAATGGACTGAAGCTGTATGGTAGAGTGTACCAGGTGAAGGATTCAAATCTTAAATTTTTAAGATCCTTGCCAAAGGAATGGAAACCCATGACTGTCTCCTTGAGAAACTCTCAAGATTATAAGGACTTCACTCTTGAAAGATTATATGGAATCTTGAAGACTTATGAACTAGAGCTGGAACAGGATGATGTATTGGAGAAGGGAAGAAAGAAAGGAGGTTCAGTTGCCTTGGTAGCTGAAAATGAGAAAGAATGCAGACAAGAAACTGTGAGATCTACATTAAACTCCAAAGATGGCACAAGCAAATCAGAATCAAGCAAGGGTAAGGAGCAAGTTGCTGAGAATGAAGACAACTCCAGCCAAGATGACTCTGATGGTATTGATGAGCATCTTGCATTTCTGTCCAGAAGATTTGCAAAGATGAAATTTAGGAAAAACACTAGAGCCACTAAACCTCATAACAACATGGTGGACAAATCCAAGTTCAAGTGTTTCAATTGTGGTATAAGTGGACACTTTGCAAGTGAGTGCAGAAAGCCAACTTCTGAAAAGAAGAAATTTGACCAAGTAGATTACAAAAAGAAATATTTTGATCTGCTCAAGCAAAAGGAGAGGGCTTTCATTACTCAAGAAAAAGACTGGGCAGCTGATGGAGAAGAAGAAGATGAAAATGTGGAATATGTCAACTTGGCTCTCATGGCTGATTCTGAGGAAAATGAAGTTAGTTCATCAAGCAACCAGGTAATCACTACTGATTTAACACAGCTTACTAAAGAAGAGTGCAATGATGCTTTTAACGACATGTCTACTGAACTATATCATTTGCGTGTGTCTCTTAAATCTCTTGCTAAAGAAAATAGTAGGATTAAAGAGAACAATTTGTTTTTAATTGATAGAAATGTTGTGTTAGAAGATAAGTTGATTGACCTAGAGAAAACTAAGCTACATTGTATATCTGTTGAAAATGAACTAGCTGAATCTGTTAAGAAAGTAGAAATACTTTCTAATCAATTAGAGAGAGAGCAAGAGGTGATTAAAGCCTGGAAGACATCTAGGGATGTTAGTGCTCAAATTGCCAAGGTCCAAGGAATTGAATCATTCTGTGAGACTGCCTGGGATAAAAACAAAAAGAGAATGGAATTAATTGATGGGCTGTCAACGGATGTGGAATCAACGGATGATGAAAGTTATCCGTTGAAGGAAGAAAAGGAGCATCCGTTGAAGGTTCCTCAATTAAAACAGGCAGATGTTTCTAAAAGTGAAAATCTAAAGAAACTCAAAAAAAAAAGTTTGGTTCAACTTCCAAGAACTTTGTCAAAGAAGAAGCAAGCACATCCAAAGATTTCAGTAAGGTGAATATAGGACACATGACCTTAGAACAGTTAAAGAATAGGCTCAAAGTGGTTGAGGATAAAAAGGAAACTAAAAGGAAATCTAATAGAAATGGGAAGGTAGGGGTTAACAAACATAACAATTACACACCTGATAAGTATGCTCCTAGAAAAAGCTGTGTGCATTGTAGTAGTGTTAATCATCTATCTGCTAATTGCAAATCTATTAAGAAAACTCCCATACATGTGCCCTCTTCCATGCCCAATATGTCTGCATCACCTCTGCATGCTATGCCTGTTATGTCTCATCAGAATCCTTATGAACATTTTGCAAACATGCCATATTTTAACAATCCTTATCTTGCTGCATTTAGTATGCCTCAAATGTCATACAATATGCCAATATGAAATAACATGCTTGCACAATCCATGCCTTATCAAATTCCAAATGTGCTAAATGATTCTGTGACTAACCCTACACCTCAACCAACTACATCTAAGATCAAGGTTGACTCAAAGTTACCTAAGTCTAAAGATGCAGGAGGAATGAAGTCTAGGAGAAAGGCTAACAAGAATGGACCCAAGGAAACTTGGGTACCAAAATCAACTTGATTGATTTTATGGTGTGCAGGGAAAAAGAAGAAATCTATGGTACTTGGACAGTGGCTGTTCAAGACACATGACAGGAGATTTCTCCCTGCTCACAGAGTTTAAGGAGAGAGCTGGCCCTAGCATAACCTTTGGAGATGACAGCAAAGGGTTTACTATGGGATATGGCTTGATTTCAACAAGGAATGTCATAATTGATGAAGTTGCACTAGTTGATGGTCTCAAACACAACTTACTGAGCATCAGTCAACTATGTGATAGAGGGAATACAATTTCCTTCAATTCAGAAGCCTGTGTTGTCACCAGTAAGAAAGACAACAAAGTGGTTCTAACTGGAGTTAGAAAAGGAAATGTGTACTTAGCTGACTTCAACTCTACAGATGCAAAATCTATTACTTGTCTCTTCAGCAAAGCAAGTTCAGCTGAAAGTTGGCTATGGCACAAGAAGCTATCCCATTTGAATTTCAAGACAATGAATGATCTAGTCAAAAAGGACTTAGTTAGAGGAATTCCTCTTGTTGAATTCTCAAGGGATGGTTTGTGTGATGCTTGTCAGAAAGGCAAACAAAGGAAAGCATCATTCAAAAAGAAGCTTGAAACAACAATTGATGAACCATTACAGCTGATACATATGGATTTGTTTGGACCAATCAATGTATTGTCAATTGCAAGAAAAAGATATTGCTTGGTGATTGTAGATGATTTCTCAAAGTTTTCATGGGTCTATTTTCTTGGATCAAAGGATGAAGCAAGTGAAATCATTATCAATCACATCAGGCAAGTCAATAATCATCCTAACTTGAAGGTTAGGAATATCAGGAGTGACAATGGAACTGAGTTCAAGAATTTGACAATGAGGTTGTTCTGTGAAGAAAATGGAATCATGCATGAGTTCTCAGCTCCAAGAACACCTCAGCAAAATGGGGTAGTTGAAAGAAAGAACAGATCTTTAATTGAGGCTGCCAGAACAATGCTTGAAGAATCAAAGTTACCAACATATTTCTGGGCTGAAGCTGTTAATTGTGCCTGCTACACTCAGAATATTTCCTTGATCAATCAAGCTAAAGGCATGACTCCTTATCAGTTGTTCAAGAGAAGAAAACCAACTCTAAACTTTCTTCATGTCTTTGGATGTAAATGCTTTATACTAAGAAATCAATCTGACCATAAAGGGAAGTTTGATGCAAAGGCTGATGAAGGGATATTTGTTGGTTACTCAGCTGGAAAATCTTATAGGGTCTACAATCTAAGAACCAACATTGTTATGGAATCTGTGCATGTTGTGTTTGATGATAAAAAGATTGATGGACTAACAGATGAGGGACACCATGAAAGACTCAAATTTGACAACATTGAGATATATTGTGATGATAGTGAAGAGGAGATTGATGGAAATGACACTTCAAAAGGGATTCAAGATATGCCCTTGGATAATGCACAAAATACTGCATCCGTTGAAAGTCAGAATTCTGCATCCGTTGAAAGAGGCAATGCAGTATCCATTGAAAGACATAATGCATCATCCGTTGAAGTACATAATGAAGCATCCGTTGATCATAGTTCATCAACGGATAATCGATTTACATCATCAGTTAATAGAACTCCAAGTTCCCTGCGAAGGACCAACAACTCAGGGGGAGTTTCAACTGATCAACATTATGTCTCACATCACGACAATACTGAGGCCACCTCATCTAGAGCACATCTTCCACCTCAAAGGAAATGGACCAAGAATCATCCCTTTGAACTAATCATTGGTGATGCATCATCTAAAGTGCAAACAAGAAAAGCTACTCAAAATGAATGTATGTATAGTAGTTTTCTATCTCAGGAGGAACCTAAGAAAGTGGAAGAAGCCTTGTTATTTCTAGAGAACTAACAATGAGATTTACAGAAGGGGGGTTGAATGTAAATCTCAAAACTTTTTCAAGTTTTGAGCAGTTTATAAAGACTGTGTGTTCAAGATGAACAAGTGTGTGAATTGCTTTAAGCTGATACAGACAGATATATATTCAAACACAAATGTAAAGAACACAATAAACCTTTAAAAACTTTTCTGGTGGATTTGTTGTTCCACCAGAGATGGTATTTCAGAAATTCTGTGATCTAAGAATTTGATCACAGCTGCATCCTAGTACAAACTAGATAATTTTTCTCTCAAGATTTTTCTAAACAGCTCTGGAAAAATTCTTATCTAATTACTAGCTACTACTTGGTTTTTATATATTACCAAGTTTACAAGTGAAGACAAGGATATATAAAATAATAAAGTAAGATCTCCACTTGTTTCTTCTCCAGTTCACTTCAGTACTTTGTTGACTTAATGTCTCTTTATACTAGAGTAGAACGGCTGCTTTTTCTGATGTTCCTGAAATTAGGCTGCCACATTTCAGTTATCTCTGTTCACCCACGTGCCTCTGTTTGTAGGTACAACTACCACTTATCAACGGTTAATCAACAGAACATCCGTTGAAGCTTTCATCCATTGATGCACTCATCCGTTGAAGGATGTTATCCGTTGAAGCTTTAGAGACATCCGTTGAAGCTTAGCTTCTCATCCGTTGAAGGTCTTTAAGTCATCCGTTGATACCACTTCATTTATACAAAATTACAAGGCATGAAATATTTACAATTGGCCTTCCTATCTGCATATCTTCTAGTAGTCAACATGACTCATAGTTTCTCTCAACTTCTAAGAATTACATCTTAAATACAGAGACTGAAATATGCTACAACACTAGACTTATTTCTAAGTAAAGCTACACCATCAACGGATAGCCAAAGTGGTCTTATCCGTTGAGGCTACAGACACTGGATTTCTACTTAAGTGTTTTGTTAAACATATCATCAAACTAATGCACATATATTCCTAACAATCTCCCCCTATTTATGTCTATAAGAATTGTAGGCATAAATTCAGGGTTAACTTGATGATAACAAAACACTTAACAGATATATGAATTGAAACTAAGTAGAAATTTGAAAATGCTGCAAAAATGTATGTACTAGGAGGAAATTGAAGATTTACAGTATTTCCAAGGATACTCCTTTAGCCTGAGCAAATCATCTTTTTCTTCTTTGTTCCTTGGTTTTCTTTCCTAGCCCTTTGTCATTTTCCTCAATATGGAGTTGGAGTTGTCTGAAGAATTCAGCTTCATCTTCAACACTGATATCCAACTTAGATTGCATTTCCTTGAGAGTTTCATTGCTGGCAATCTTGAGTTGGTCTTCAAGTCTGAAAAATCTTCTGACTCCTTTATCATCTCTAAATTCCATCAACCAATGAGGTGATTTGTGAATTGTAATTCCCCTTTCTTGAATGAGTAAAGTCCTGGGTAAAGCATTGGGCTCCCTCCAAGTTTTCCTTATAATGGCAATCTTGTTGAGAATTTCAGTCTTGGCAGTTCTGGTAAAGCCAGAATCCTTTTGTATAGCTGAAAAGACTCTAATCAAGGTAGAGTAGCCTTCATTCAGAATCCTGTGGAGAGGCCATGTTCTTTCCCCAGCTCCTTTGTATCTGAACACTAATCTCTCTGGTAGCTGTCTGTAAGCAGCTATTCCTCTTACATCCTCCAGCTCATCCAGATAGAGTTCAATGTCTGAAATTTCTTTTATGTCACAGATGTGAACATAATCATCTTTAGAAATGGATGGCTTAGGCTTAGGCTTTTGTTTTTGAGTGAATTTCTTAGAGGTTATGGGAGGTGTAGATTTGGGTTTTCTTTTCTGTTTCTTTGGTAGTGGAAGAGTGGTTAGAAAGGTAGGCAATTTGATGGTGTCCCAATCAATAGGTTCCTCTTTTGGAATGATTGGTTCACCATGGATGTTTATAGTGGGATTAGCAACAAGAGGTTCAGGTATGGAAGGTAGTGGTTTAGATATAGATTTGGTTACTTCAGTATTATCTTCACTCCTTCTATGTGCCTTGGCCTTTCTTCTGTTTCCCTTCTGCCATTCCTCTCTTTCTTCCATACTCTCACCAAATATACTCCCAAAAACCTCATCTAGGTTTGCAATCTTGTCTTCACCCCTGACTTCAATTCCTTTCTCTTCTTCAACTTGACTTGACTTTAGCTGTTGTTCAAGCTTTGCTTGTGCTCTTTTGTCAGCCTTTAGTTGCTTGACTTCTTCCTTCTTGGCTATTGAGAATTTGGGATGTCCTTGTATCACACATATGCTCTTTCCCTCTCTAGAGATAATAGCCCTATTTCTCCTTACAGCCTCATCCATGGTCTCTTTGAGATAAGCAATACTCCTACCTAAAAGCTTGTTCTCATCAGCTTTTGGAGGAGGAAAGTCCACTTCTTTTAAAGGATTCTTTGTAGAGTCCTTATTGGATCTTTTATTGGGCTTGAGAATTACAGCTTGTAGTTCTTTGGAAGAAGCTTCTCCATCCTTATGTCTCCCTACTGGCTTGAGCTCCATGTTGATTGGTTCAATCTTTGTGCTATATTTCACAGATGTTGATTTATCTTGTGTAGAGCCAAACAACAGTTGCAACCTTTCATCAATTCTCCTCCTTTGCTCTTTTACTTGAATTTCAGCTGCTGCTAGCTGAATCAAATCAATTCCATCAGGCTTTCCTTTGATTTGAATGATTGGAGAAGTAGTGATGGCAGGAACTAGCACTTTAAATATTTTGATTTTTGTAGATGGCTCTCCTTCCCCTTCCCTTTTACTCTCCCCCTTTTTGTTATCATCAAGGAGAGGGGTCAAGCCTTGTGCTTTTGCCAGCTGCATTAGGAGACTGGTTTGAGATTGTTGGTTGTGAAGAATGGTGGCCACAGAATCTTCAATAACTTGACCTCTGTCTTCCAACTTGGCCAGCCTTTTCTCAGTAACTGATTCCTTTTTCAATCTCAAAACCAAGTCCTGCAATGTACCATAGGGCATGACTGAATCCAATTTTTCAGAACTGTAGGATTTCAAGTCAGCAATATCCTTCCTTAGATCATCCATACTCAGATTCTGTTTTACTTGCTGCAACTTCATGAGATGCAGTGAGTCCAGGTGAGCTTGAAGGATAGCCTTGATACTTGCATGTGAAGTGTTCTGAATGGCCTGTTGAATAGTGTTGATTTGTTTGACTAAGGAGACATTGAATTCCCCTGATCTATACTCCTTTGTCAAAGCCCATTCAGGTAGATTTGGAATTGAACTAGGGCCTTCATCTCCCCCTAAGTTCATGCTTCCATCAAAAGAAACAGAGTCGTCATCATCAGAATTTACTCCAAATTCCTCAGATGGCTCACCAGCTGTAGAAGGCATCTTGTTAATAGCAGCTTTATCCCTTTGAAGAGATTCTGTTGTGTGTACTAGATGTAGTGTCTTTTCTGCCTCCTCATTGCCCTGAGCAGCCAACATTTGATAGGCTGACACAGGATGAGTAAAAGTGTCAGCATCCAAGGAAATGTTATCAATTACAGCTGTGTAATGTTGCTGAAATTGTCTTTCCTTTTCAGCATCATCCACAATCATTGACTCACTGGCAATGGCTGGTTCCACCCTTATATCTGCTGTACCTGCCTTTCTCTCTTTTTCTCTATTTTCTTGCATCAGGGGCTCCCCCTGGCTCACACAACTCACTCCCTCACCTTCACCTACTAAGGTGGTACTCCTCTCACTTACTTTTGCCATGCTGGAAGAAATAGCATGCATATTTGAGCTCTCAATCTCTCCTTTTGCCTGGGAGCAACCCAGCCTCTCACTCAAATTTTCACTCCCTTCCCTCAATCCTAAGAGTGATTGCACAGTATTCATGTCTTCTACACTTGGAATTGATTCAGTTATGTGTGGAGAGACTATCAACGGATGTGGAATATCCGTTGAAGGTGAAACTGATGTTATCAACGGATAACTGCTGTTAAGCTTATCCGTTGAAGAGCAACCACTTGTCAACGGATGAGTGATATCCGTTGAAGAAGGAAAAGAAGTTGAAATTGAAAGTGATATAACTGTTGAATCTGTGTAGATTGATTTGAGATGTGGTGACACAGATCCTTCAATTATATCTGAAAGAATTTGCGGGTGATCCAACAAATCATCTAAGAGATGATGATCACCTGTATTTGAGTGGGGCTCCTCCCTGAGTTGTAAAGAGGGAGAATCAGGAATTGATGGGAATAACATATCCACATCCAGAGATGGTGATGAAGTGTTTGGTGATTGATGTGTGATTATTGTGAGAGAATGGGGCTGTGACTCCACATTTATTGGAGCCACATCAAACTGAGTTTGAGAAGGCATAGATACAGATGGATGTATCTGTGCAGTGTGTGCACCCTGTGTAGAAGATTGGGTTCTAGCCTTCTTTCTTCTAATAAAAGCTTTTGTTGGTGAGTGTTTGGCTTCAGTGTCCCTCCCTCGTTTGTTCTGTGTTCCTGGTTGGGAACTATTTTCAATAGTAACATCCTTTTGGGAGGATGCAACTAGGGATGTGCTAGATACCTTTTCAACCACCACAGCTTTTTGAGAAACTGTGGCTTGGCTAGCTTGGGAAGCACTTAACTCTCCTTCCTTATCCTGGGGGTTTCTTTGATGTTCACCCCTCCCCTCACCACTCACACCCTGTTCACTCCCCTCAGGGTTAATGGTTGGTGTTACAACTGTTGTCTTTTGAGAAACAACAGAGGTGGTTTTCTTTGTCTTTGATTTTGAAAGTTTAGTTTTGGTGACCTTGGTAGAAATCTGTTGGGGCATTGTCACAGATTTCATGGCCACACTAGAAGATAAAGAAATAGAGGGGTTTGAAGAAGTAGGAGTTGTAGAAGCAATTACCTCACCTACCTGAGGTGCATTCATGATTGGTAAATATACCAATGGCACACTGCTGTTGAGATCCATTCTCAATAAATCTGCAAGAACTCTTTTCTCTTGTGCCCAGCACTTGAGTTTATTATTCTCGTTGATTATGACCAAACCTTCAGCAACATGGTTAGCCAATAACATAAAGAATCTAGCATAATAGATGTTATTAGGTCTATTAGCTTTGTTACCTAATCTAGTACCCAATTCTAGCATCACATAGTTGCTAAGGTTAAAATACCTATCAGAAACAAGCATATAGAGCATATTAACAAGAGATGAAGTTATGGCATCAAAATTACTAATTTTCCCAGAGAAAACCTTTATAAAGGCATCCCCAAGAAAACTCCATTCTTTCCTAAGGCCTTTTCTTCTAATACTCCCTAAACTAGCAGAGTTAAGAGAATAACCTATGGAATCTAACATGCTGGATACATCATTATCAGTGTGTGGTGTCATGGCATTGTTCTCAGGTAATTTAAAACATGCTTGTAAATCATCACAGTTAATACAGTGATTTTTACCTTTGAGAGTGAAGGAGATAGTCATATCTATGGAGTTGAACTCAGCAGTTGTCCAAATCTCCTCAACTACTTCACAGTAAATCGTTGGGGCTTCCAGCATTGCATAGCTAAGTTTACAGTTTTTGATGAAGTCCATCATTTTGTGATAGTCTGAATGGGCTTCATTCTTTTCTACCAAAGCTACGAAATTGTTCTTCTCATAGATGAACCCAGATTGAGACATAATTTTCACGACTGGTGCCATTGTTGTGAGTAGAAATTGCAGAGAATAACTTGAAGGTTTTGCAGAGAGAAAATGGTAAATGCTTGAAATTTTAAGAAAGCGTAAAGTAAAAATGAAAAATCAGAAGGGCTTATATGCTTTCAAAAAAAATTAGTAAAAGATTAATCAATAAGTATATGTTAGTGAATTTCAGCCGTTTAAGAATAAACTGTAAGAATTCTAACAACTACCTTTAAAACCAATACATACAGATGTATGTATGAGTATCAACGGTTAAGAAAATAGAATTAACGGCTGTGAAACACCTGAATCGACTGATGTGACATTTCAACGGATAAGGTAAACTATTATCCGTTGAAAAGTACTTCAGTTTTATTTAATTCAAGTTTGGTGGCAGTGGCCATGGGAGTTTTTGCAGATGAACATTCCATTAAGTCAAACTTCTTTAAAAGATCATGAATATATTTAGTTTGACTAATGAAAATTCCATTACTAACTTGTTTAATTTGTAAACCAAGAAAATAGGTTAGTTCTCCCATAAGGCTCATTTCATAATTACTTTGCATTAGCTTAGCAAACTTTTTACAAAGTTTATCATCTTTAGAACCAAATATTATGTCGTCTACATAAATTTGAACAAGTATACTAGAGCCATTAACATTCCTAAAGAAGAGAGTTTTATCAACAGTACCTCTAGTGAAGTGATTCTCCAAAAGAAATTTTGATAAGGTTTCATACCAGGCTCTAGGTGCTTGCTTCAGTCCATAGAGTGCTTTCAACAGATAATATACATAGTCTGGAAAATTTGGATCTTCAAATCCTGGAGGTTGACTTACATAGACTTCTTCCTCTAATTTCCCATTTAGAAATGCACTCTTGACATCCATTTGATAGACTTTGAAATTGGCATGAGCTGCATAGGCTAGAAAAATTCTGATGGCTTCAAGTCTTGCAACAGGAGCATATGTCTCATCAAAATCTATTCCCTCTTGCTGAGAATAGCCTTTAGCAACCAATCTGGCTTTATTCCTTATGATAATGCCATTTTCATCCATCTTGTTTCTGAATACCCATTTTGTGTCAATAGGACTCTTGTTCTTTGGTTTGGGTACCAGCTTCCAAACTTGGTTTCTCTCAAATTGGTTTAGCTCTTCCTGCATAGCTAATATCCAATCTGGATCCAATAAGGCTTCTTCCACTTTCTTAGGTTCCTCCTGAGATAGAAAACTACTATACAGACATTCATCTTGAGTAGCTCTTCTTGTTTGCACTTTAGATGATGCATCACCAATGATCAGTTCAAAGGGATGATTCTTGGTCCATTTCCTTTGAAGTGGAAGATGTGCTCTAGATGAGGTGGCCTCAGTATTGTCATGATGTGAGACAGAGTGTTGACTAGTTGAAACTCCCCCTGAGTTGTTGGTCCTTTGCAGGGAACTTGGAGTTCTATCAACTGATGATGTAAATCGATTATCCGTTGATAAACTATGATCAACGGATGCTTCATTTAGTACTTCAACGGATGATACACCATGTCTTTCAACGGATACTGCATTGCCTCTATCAACGGATGCAGAATTCTGACTTTCAACGGATGCAGTATTTTGTGCATTATCCAAGGGCATGTTTTGAATCCCTTTTGAAGTGTTATCTCCATCAGTCTCCTCTTCACTATCATCACAATATATCTCAATGTTGTCAAATTTGAGTCTCTCATATTGTCCCTCATCTGTTAGTCCATCAATCTTTTTATCATCAAACACAACATGCACAGATTCCATAACAATGTTGGTTCTTAGATTGTAGACCCTATAAGATTTTCCAGCTGAATAACCAACAAATATCCCTTCATCAGCCTTTGCATCAAACTTCCCTTTATGGTCAGATTGATTCCTTAGTATAAAGCATTTACATCCAAAGACATGAAGAAAGTTTAGAGTTGGTTTTCTTCTCTTGAACAACTGATAAGGAGTCATGCCTTTAGCTTGATTGATCAAAGAGATATTTTGAGTGAAACAGGCACAATTAACAGCTTCAGCCCAGAAATATGTTGGTAACTTTGATTCTTCAAGCATTGTTCTGGCAGCCTCAATTAAAGATCTGTTCTTTCTTTCAACTACCCCATTTTGCTGAGGTGTTCTTGGAGCTGAGAACTCATGCATGATTCCATTTTCTTTACAGAACATCCTCATTGATGAATTCTTGAACTCAGTTCCATTGTCACTCCTGATATTCCTAACCTTCAGGTCAGGATAATTATTGACTTGCCTGATGTGATTGATAATGATTTCACTTGCTTCATTCTTTGATCCAAGAAAATAGACCCATGAAAACTTTGAGAAATCATCTACAATCACTAAGCAATATCTTTTTCTTGCAATTGACAATACATTGACTGGTCCAAACAAATCCATATGTAGCAGCTGTAATGGTTCATCAATTGTTGTTTCAAGCTTCTTTTTGAATGATGTTTTCCTTTGTTTGCCTTTCTGACAAGCATCACACAAACCATCCCTTGAGAATTCAACAAGAGGAATTCCTCTTACTAGGTCCTTTTTGACTAGATCATTCATTGTCTTGAAATTCAAATGGGATAGCTTCTTGTGCCATAGCCAACTCTCAACTGAACTTGCTTTGCTGAAGAGACAAGTAATGGATTCTGCATTTGCAGAGTTGAAGTTAGCTAAGTACACATTTCCTTTTCTAACTCCAGTTAGAACCACTTTGTTGTCTTTCTTACTAGTGACAACACAGGCTTCAGAATTGAAGGAAACTGTATTCCCTTTATCACATAGTTGACTGATGCTCAGTAAGTTATGTTTGAGACCATCAACTAATGCAACTTCATCAATGATGACATTCCTTGTTGAAATCAAGCCATATCCCATAGTAAACCCTTTGCTGTCATCTCCAAAGGTTATGCTAGGGCCAGCTCTTTCCTTAAACTCTGTGAGCAGGGAGAAATCTCCTGTCATGTGTCTTGAACAGCCACTGTCCAAGTACCATAGATTTCTTCTATTTCCCTGCACACCATAAAATCAATCAATTTGATTTTGGTACCCAAGTTTCCTTGGGTCCATTCTTGTTAGCCTTTCTCCTAGACTTCATTCCTCCTGCATCTCTAGACTTAGGTAACTTTGAGTCAACCTTGGTCTTGGATGTAGTTGGTTGAGGTGTAGGGTTAGTCACAGAATCATTTAGCACATTTGGAATATGATAAGACATGGATTGTGCATACATGTTATTCCACATAGGCATATTGTATGGCATTTGAGGCATACTAAATGCAGCAAGATAAGGATTGTTAAAATATGGCATGTTTGCAAAATGTGCATAAGGATTCTGTTGAGACATAGTAGGCATAGCATGTAGAGGTGATGCAGACATGTTAGGCATGGAAGAGGGTACAGTTATGGGGGTTTTCTTAATAGATTTGCAATTAGCAGATAGATGATTAACACTACTACAATGCACACAGCTTTTTCTAGGAGCATACCTATCAGGTGTGTAATTGTTATGTTTGTTAACACCTACCTTCCCATTTCTGTTAGATTTTCTTTTAGTTTCCTTTTTATCCTCAACCATCTTGAGCCTATTATTTAACTGTTCTAAGGTCATGTGCCCTATATTCACCTTACTGACATCTTTGGATGTGCTTGCTTCTTCTTTAACAAAGTTCTTGGAAGTTGAACCAAACTTTTTGTTGAGTTTCTTTAGATTTTCACTATTAGAAACATCTGCCTGTTTTAATTGAGGAACCTTCAACGGATGCTCATTTTCTTCCTTCAACGGATAACCTTCATCATCCGTTGATTCCACATCCGTTGACAGCCCATCAATTAATTCCAGTTTCTTTTTGTTTTTATCCCAGGCAGTTTCACAGAATGATTCAATTCCTTGGACCTTGGCAATTTGAGCACTAACATTCCTAGATGTTTTCCAGGCTTTAATCACCTCTTGCTCTCTCTTTAATTGATTAGAAAGTATTTCTACTTTCTTAATAGATTCAGCTAGTTCATTCTCAACAGATATACAATGCAGCTTGGTTTTCTCTAGGTCAATCAACTTATCTTCTAACATAGCATTTCTATTACTTAAAAACAGATTGTTCTCTTTAATCCTACTATTTTCTTTAGCAAGAGATTTAAGAGACACACGCAAATGATACAATTCAGTAGACATGTCATTAAAAGCATCATTGCACTCTTCTTTAGTAAGTTGTGTTACATCAGTAGTGATTACCTGAGTTGTTACCTGATTGCTTGATGAACTAACTTCATTTTCCTCAGAATCAGCCATGAGAGCTAAGTTGACATACTCCACATCTTCATTCTCTTCCTCTCCATCAGCTGCCCAATCTTTTTCTTGAGTAATGAAAGCCCTTTCCTTTTGCTTGAGCAGATCAAAATATTTCTTCTTGTAATCTACTTGGTCAAATTTCTTCTTTTCAGAAGTTGGCTTTCTGCACTCACTTGCAAAGTGTCCACTTATACCACAATTGAAACACTTGAACTTTGATTTGTCCACCATGTTCTTATGAGGTTTAGTGGCTCTAGTGTTTTTTTTAAACTTCATCTTTGCAAATCTCCTGGACAGAAATGCAAGATGCTCATCAACACTATCAGAGTCATCTTGACTGGAGTTGTCTTCATTCTCAGCAACTTGCTCTTTTCCTTTGCTTGATTCCTGATATCTTGTACCATCTTTGGAGTTTGATGTAGATCTCACAGTTTCTTGTCTGCATTCCCTCTCATTTTCAGCTACCAATGCAACTGAACTTCCTTTCTTTCTCCCCTTCTCCAATACCTCATCCTGTTCCAACTCTAGTTCATAAGTCTTCAAGATTCCATATAATCTTTCAAGAGTGAAGTCCTTATAATCCTGAGAGTTTCTTAAGGAGACAGTCATGGGTTTCCATTCCTTTGGCAAGGATTTTAAGAATTTAAGATTTGAATCCTTCACCTGGTACACTCTACCATACAGCTTCAATCCATTCAACAGCTTTTGGAATCTGTTAAATGTGTCATTTAAAGATTCATTTTCTTCAAAATGAAAATACTCATACTGTTGAATGAGAAGCTGCATCTTGTTCTCTTTTACTTGTTCTGTACCTTCACACAGCAGCTGAACTGTGTCCCAAACCTCTTTGGCAGTTGAGCAATTTATCACATTATCAAACATATCCTTGTCAAGACCATTAAACAAAATGTTTATAGCCTTCTTATCCTTGTGGACTTCTTCTGTGTCTTCCATTGTCCATTCTGCTCTAGGTTTTGGAATGGATTGACCAACAGCAATTGTGGCCGTAGCAACTGTGGCTACTTTGTGGGGAATGTGAGGACCATTCTCAATACAGTTTACATAACCTTCATCTTGGGAGAGTAGATGAAGGTGCATTTTCACCTTCCAGTGGTGATAACTGTCTCTGTCAAGAACTGGGATTTTTACTCCAATTTCCTTCTTACTCATCTTTGTTAGATTCCAAGATCTTTAAACTCTTTGTTTGTCAAGAGCCTGCTCTGATACCAATTGTTATTTCTAGAGAACTAACAATGAGATTTACAGAAGGGGGGTTGAATGTAAATCTCAAAACTTTTTCAAGTTTTGAGCAGTTTATAAAGACTGTGTGTTCAAGATGAACAAGTGTGTGAATTGCTTTAAGCTGATACAGACAGATATATATTCAAACACAAATGTAAAGAACACAATAAACCTTTAAAAACTTTTCTGGTGGATTTGTTGTTCCACCAGAGATGGTATTTCAGAAATTCTGTGATCTAAGAATTTGATCACAGCTGCATCCTAGTACAAACTAGATAATTTTTCTCTCAAGATTTTTCTAAACAGCTCTGGAAAAATTCTTATCTAATTACTAGCTACTACTTGGTTTTTATATATTACCAAGTTTACAAGTGAAGACAAGGATATATAAAATAATAAAGTAAGATCTCCACTTGTTTCTTCTCCAGTTCACTCCAGTACTTTGTTGACTTAATGTCTCTTTATACTAGAGTAGAACGGCTGCTTTTTCTGATGTTCCTGAAATTAGGCTGCCACATTTCAGTTATCTCTGTTCACCCACGTGCCTCTGTTTGTAGGTACAACTACCACTTATCAACGGTTAATCAACAGAACATCCGTTGAAGCTTTCATCCATTGATGCACTCATCCGTTGAAGGATGTTATCCGTTGAAGCTTTAGAGACATCCGTTGAAGCTTAGCTTCTCATCCGTTGAAGGTCTTTAAGTCATCCGTTGATACCACTTCATTTATACAAAATTACAAGGCATGAAATATTTACAATTGGCCTTCCTATCTGCATATTTTCTAGTAGTCAACATGACTCATAGTTTCTCTCAACTTCTAAGAATTACATCTTAAATACAGAGACTGAAATATGCTACAACACTAGACTTATTTCTAAGTAAAGCTACACCATCAACGGATAGCCAAAGTGGTCTTATCCGTTGAGGCTATAGACACTGAATTTCTACTTAAGTGTTTTGTTAAACATATCATCAAACTAATGCACATATATTCCTAACAAGCCTTAATGGATCCAGATTGGATATTAGCTATGCAGGAAGAGCTGAACCAATTTGAGAGAAACAAATTTGGAAGCTGGTACCCAAGCCAAAGAACAAGAGTTCCATTGACACAAAATGGGTATTCAGAAACAAGATGGATGAAAATGGCATTGTCATAAGGAATAAAGTCAGATTGGTTGCTAAAGGCTATTCTCAACAAGAGGGAATAGATTTTGATGAAACATTTGCTCCAGTTGCAAGACTTGAAGCCATCAGAATCTTTCTAGCCTATGCAGCTAATGCCAATTTCAAAGTCTATCAGATGGATATCAAGAGTGCATTTCTAAATGGGGAATTGGAGGAAGAAGTTTATGTAAGCCAACCTCCAGGTTTTGAAGATCAAAATTTTCCAGACCATGTGTATTATCTGTTGAAAGCACTCTATGGACTAAAGCAAGCACCTAGAGCCTGGTATGAGACTTTGTCAAAATTCCTTCTAGATAATTATTTCACAAGAGGTACTGTTGACAAAACTCTCTTCTTTAGAAATGTTAATGGCTCTAAGATACTTGTATAAATTTATGTAGATGATATTATATTTGGATCTACAGATGATAAGCTTTGTAAAAAGTTTACTAAATTAATGCAAAGTAAATATGAAATGAGCATGATGGGAGAGCTAACTTACTTTCTTGGGTTACAAGTTAAACAAGTTAGTGGTGGAATTTTTATTAGTCAAACTAAATATATTTATGATCTTTTAAAGAAGTTTGACTTAATGGATTGTTCACCTGCAAAAACTCCCATGGCCACTGCCACTAAGCTTGAATTAAACAAGACTGAAAAGTCTGTGAATATTACAAGTTATAGAGGCATGATTGGCTCACTTTTATATTTAACTGCTAGTAGACCTGATATAATGTTTTCTACATGCCTCTATGCTAGATTTCAAGCTGACCCTAAAGAATCTCACTTAGTGGCTATTAAAAGAATTTTCAGATATCTCAAGGGGACTCCAAATCTAGGAATTTGGTACCCTAGAGAGTCTGGTTTTGATCTAATTGGCTACTCAGATGCAGATTATGCAGGTTGCAAAATAGACAGGAAAAGCACAACAGGCACCTGTCAATTTCTAGGGAACAAGCTTGTATCATGGTTCAGCAAGAAGCAGAATTCTGTTTCCACATCAACAGCTGAAGCTGAGTACATTGCAGCTGGTAGTTGCTGTGCACAAATACTATGGATGAGGAACCAGTTATTTGACTATGGTATGACTGTTGACAATATTCCAATATTTTGTGACAACACAAGTGCCATTGCCATTACTGAAAATCCAGTGCAGCACTCAAGAACTAAGCACATTGATATCAAGTACCACTTCATTAGGGAACATGTGATGAAAGGTACAGTGGAACTTCATTTTGTTCCAAGTGAACAACAAATTGCAGACATATTTACCAAGCCACTTGATGAATCAACATTCACAAGATTGGTAAGTGAGCTAGGTATGCTTAATTACTCTTAAAATTCATGTCCTTATTGCAATTTGATTTGAAGCCTGAAATGTATTAGCTGCTAGAACAAATTTGATTTTTAACACAGATTATTCCATCAACGGATATTCCCTATCCGTTGAAAGTCAAAATTATTCTGTCAACGGATGTTCATTATCCGTTGAAAGACATATACATTTCTGGAAATTTTTATCCGTCAACGGATAAAACTGAAGTGCTCTTCAACGGATGACAGTTTACTTTATCCGTTGAAATATCACATCAGTCGATTCAGGTGTTTCACAGCCGTTGATTCTATTGTATTAACCGTTGATACTCATACATACAGCTGTATGTATTTGTTTTAAAGGTAGTTTTTAGAATACTTACAGTTTATTCTTAAACGGCTGAAATTCACTTACATATATTTATTGTTTAATCTTTTATTTATGCTTTTTAATTTGAGAAAGTATATAAGCCCTTCTGATTTTTCATTTTTACTTTACGCTTTCTTGAAATTTCAAAGCTTTTACCATTTTCTCTCTGCAAAACCTTCAAGTTATTCTCTGCAATTTCTACTCACAACAATGGCACCAGTAGTAAAGATTATGTCTCAATCTGGATTCATCTATGAGAAGAACAATTTCATAGCTTTGGTAGAAAAGAATGAAGCCCACTCCGATTATCACAAAATGATGGACTTCATCAAAAACTGTAAACTTAGCTATGCAATGCTGGAAGCCCCAACGATTTACTGTGAAGTAGTTGAGGAGATTTGGACAACTGCTGAGTTCAACTCAATATATATGACTATCTCCTTCACTCTCAAAGGTAAAAATCACTGTGTTAACTGTGATGATTTACTAGCATGTTTTAAATTACCTGAGAACAATGCCATGACACCACACACTGATAATGATGTATCCAGCATGTTAGATTCCATAGGTTATTCTCTTAACTCTGCTAGTTTAGGGATATTAAAAGAAAAGGCCTTAGGAAAGAATGGAGTTTTCTTGGGGATGCCTTTATCAAGGTTTTCTCTGGGAAAATTAGCAATTTTGATGCCATAACTTCATCTCTTGTTAATATGCTCTATATGCTTGTTTCTGATAGGTATTTTAATTTTAGCAACTATGTTATGCTAGAATTGGGTACTAGATTAGGTAACAAAGCTAATAGATCTAATAACATCTATTATGCTAGATTCTTTATGTTATTGGCTAACCATATTGCTGAAGGTTTGGTCATAACCAATGAGAATAATAAACTCAAGTGCTGGGCACAAGAGAAAAGAGTTCTTGCAGATTTATTGAGAATGGATCTCAACAGCAGTGTGCCATTGGTATATTTACCAATCATGAATGCACCTCAGGTAAGTGAGGTAATTGCTTCTACAACTCCTACTTCTTCCAACCCCTTTATTTCTTTATCTTCTAGTGTGGCCATGGAATCTGTGACAATGCCCCAACAGATTCCTACCAAGGTCACCAAAACTAAACTTTCAAAACCAAAGACAAAGAAAACTACCTCTGTTGTTTCTCAAAAGACAACAGTTGTAACATCTACCATTAACCCTGAGGGGAGTGAACAGGGTGTGAGTGGTGAGGGGAGGGGTGAATATCAAATAAACCCCCAGGATAAGGAAGGAGAGATAAGTGCTTCCCAAGCTAGCCAAGCCACAGTTTCTCAAAAAGCTGTGGTGGTTGAAAGGGTTACTAGCATATCCCTAGCTGCATCCTCCCAAAAGGATGTAACTATTGAAAATAGTTCCCAACCAGGAACACAGAACAAACGAGGGAGGGACAATAAAGCCAAACACTCACCAACAAAAGCCTTTATTAGAAGAAAGAGAGCCAGAACCCAATCTTCTACACAGGGTGCACACACTGCACAGATACATCCATCTGTATCTATGCCTTCTCAAACTCAGTTTGATGTGGCTCCAACAAATGTGGAGTCACAGCCCCATTCTCTCACAATTAACACACATCAATCACCACACACTTCTTCACCATCTCTAGATGTGGATATGTTATTCCCATCAATTCCTGATTCTCCCTCTTTACAACTCAGGGAGGAGTCCCACTCAAATACAGGTGATCATCATCTTTTAGATGATTTGTTGGATCACCCGCAAATTCTTTCAGATGTAATTGAAGGATCTGTGTCACCAAAACTCATATCAATCTACACAGATTCAACTGTTATATCACTTTCAATTTCAACTTCTTTTCCTTCTTCAACGGATATCACTCATCCGTTGACAAGTGGTTGTTCTTCAACGGATAAGCTTAACAGCAGTTATCCGTTGATACCATCAGTTTCACCTTCAACGGCTATTCCGCATCCGTTGATAGTCTCTACACACACAACTAAAACAATTCCAAGTGTAGAAGACTTGATTACTGTACAATCACTTCTAGGACTGAGGGAAGGGAGTGACAATTTGAGTGAGAGGCTGGGTTGCTCCCAGGCAAAAGGAGAGATTGAGAGCTCAAATATGCATGCTATTTTTTCCAGCATGGCAAAAGTAAGTGAGAGGAGTACCACCTTAGTAGGTGAAGGTGAGGGAGTGAGTTGTGTGAGCCAGGGGGAGCCCCTGATGCAAGAACATAGAGAAAATAAGAGAAAAGCAGGGACAACAGATATAAGGATGGATCCAGCCATTGCTAGTGAGTCAATGATTGTGAATGATGCTGAAAAGGAAAGACAATTTCAGCAACATTACAAAGCTGTAATTGATAATATTTCCTTGGATGCTGACACTTTTACTCATCCTGTTTCAGCCTATCAATTATTGGCTGCACAGGGCAATGTGGAGGCAGAAAAGACACTACATCTAGTACATACAACATCATCTCTTCAAAGGGACAAAGCTGCTATTAACAAGATGCCTTCAAAAGCTGGTGAGTCATCTGAAGAATTTGGAGTAAATTCTGATGATGATGACTTTGTTTCTTCTGATGGAAGCATGAACTTAGGGGGAGATGAAGGCCCTAGTTCTATTCCAAATCTACCTGAATGGGCCTTAACAAAGGAGTATACAACAGGGCAATTCAATGTCTCCTTCGTCAAACAAATCAGTACTATCCAACAGGCCATTCAGAAAACTTCTCAATCAGGTACAAAGGCTATCCTTACAGCTCACTTGGACTCACTGCATCTCATGAAGTTGCAGCAAGTAAGACAGAATCTGAGTGTGGATGAACTCAGAAAGGATATTGCTGACTTGAAATCCTACAATTCTGAAAAATTGGATTCAGTCATGCCCTATGGTACAATGCAGGACATTTTGTTGAGATTGAAAAATGAATCACATACTGAAAAGAGGCTGGCCAAATTGGAAGACAGAGTTCAAGTTATTGAAGATTCTGTGGCCACCATTCTTCACAACCAACAATCTCAAACAAATCTCCTTATGGAGCTGGCAAAAGCACAGGGCTTGACCCCTCTCCTTGATGATAACAAAAAGGGGGAGAGTAAAAGGGAAGGGGAAGGAGAGCCATCTACAAAAATCCAAATATCTAAAGTGCTAGTTCCTGCCATCACTACTTCTCCAATCATTCAAATCAAAGGAAAGCCTGATGGAATTGATTTAATCCAGCTAGCAGCAGCTGAAATTCAAGTGAAAGAGCAAAGGAGGAGAATTGATGAAAGGATGCAACAGTTGTTTGGCTCTACACAAGATAAATCAATATTTGTGAAACATAGCACAAAGGTTGAACCAATCAATATGGAGCACAAGCCAGAAAGGAGAAATAAGGTTGGAGAGACTTCTTTCAAGAATCTAAAACCTATGGTTCTCAAGCCCAACACTAGATCCAGCAAGGACTCCACAAAGAACCCTCTAGACTTTGCTCAGATGAAAGAAGTGGACTTTCCTCTTCCAAAGCCTGATGAAGACAAAGTTTTGGGTGCTAGCATCATAAAACACAAGGAGACCATGGATGAGGCAGTAAGGAGAAACATGGCTATTATCTTTAGAGAGGGAAAGAGCATATGTGTGATGCAAGGACATCCCAAATTCTCAATAGCCAAGAGGGAAGAAACCAAAAGGTTAAAGAAAGAAGCTGAAAAACTCAAGGCTGACAAAAGAGCACAAGCAAAGCTTGAACAAAAGCTAAAGTCAAGTCTAGTTGAAAATGAGAAAGGAATTGAAGTCAGGGGTGAAGACAAGATTACAAACTTAGATGAGGTTTTTGGGAGTATATTTGGTGAAAGTATGGAGGAAAAAGAGGAATGGCAGAAGGGAAACAGAAGAAAGGCCAAGGCACATAGAAGGAGTGAAGACAACACTGAAGAAACTAAATCTCTACCTTCCATACCTGAACCCTTTGTTGCTGATCCCACTATAAACATCCATGGTGAACCAATCATCCCAAAAGAGGAACCTATTGATTGGGACACCATCAATTTGCCTACCTTTTTAACCACTCTTCCACTACCAAAGAAACAGAAAAGAAAATCCAAATCTACACATCCCCTAAACTCTAAGAAATTCACTCAAAAACATAAACCTAACCCTAAGCCACCCATTTCTAAAGATGATTATGTTCACATCTGTGACATAAAAGAAATTTCAGACATTGAACTCTATCTGGATGAGCTGGAGGATGTAAGGGGAATTACTGCCCACAGACAGCTACCAGAGAGATTGGTGTTCAGATACAAAGGAGCTGGGGAAAGAACATGGCCTCTCTACAGGATTCTGAATGAAGGCTACTCTACCTTGATCATAGTCTTTTCAGCCATACAAAAGGATTCTGGCTTTACCAGAACTGCCAAGACTGAAATTCTCAACAAGATTGCCAACATAAGGAAAACTTGGAGGGAGCCCAATGCTTTGCCCAGAACCTTACTCATTCAAGAAAGGAGAACTACAATTCACAAATCACCTCATTGGTTGATGGAATTCAGAGATGATAAAGGAGTCAGAAGATTTTTCAGACTTGAAGACCAACTCAAGATTGCCAGCAATGAAACTCTCAAAGAAATGCAATCTAAGTTGGATATCAGTGATGAAGATGAAGCTGAATTCTTCAGACAACTCCAACTCCAAATTAAGGAAAATGACAAGGGGCTAGGAAAGAAAACCAGGGAACAAAGAAGAAAAAGATGATTTGCTCAGGCTAGAGGAGCACCCTTGGAAATACTGTAAATCTTCAATTACCTTCTAGTACATACACTTTTGCAGCACTTTTAAATTTCTACTTAGTTTCAGTTCATATATTTGTTAAGTGTTTTGTTATCATCAAGTTAACCTTGAATTTATGTCTACAATTCTTATAGACATAAATAGGGGGAGATTGTTAGGAATATATGTGCATTAGTTTGATGATATATTTAACAAAACACTTAAGTAGATAGGAAGGCCAATTGTAAATATTTCATGTCTTGTAATTTTGTATAAATGAAATGGTGTCAACGGATAACTTAAAGACCTTCAACGGATGAGAAACAAAGCTTCAACGGATGTCTCTAAAGCTTCAACGGATAACATCCTTCAACGGATGAGTGCATCAACGGATAGAGCTTCAACTGCTAACACATTAACGGATGAAGCCATCAACGGATGAAGGCTTCAACGGATGTTCTGTTAGATAGTAGTTGACAAGTGGTAGTTGTACCTACAAACAGAGGCACATGGGTTGACAGAGACAACTGAGATGTGGTAGCCTATTTCGGGAACATCAGAAAAAGCAGTCGTTCTACTATAGTATAAAGAGGCAATAGTCAACAATACACTGGAGTAAAATGGAGAAGAAACAAGTGGAGAACTTATTTTATTATTGTACTTTTTATCTTTGTCTTCACTTGTAAACTTGGTAATATATAAACCAAGTAGCAGCTAGTAATTAGATATGAATTTTTTTCCAGAACTGTTTAGAAAAATCTTGAGAGAAAAATTATCTAGTTTGTACTAGGACGCAGCTGTGATCAACTTCTTGAATCACAGATTTTCTGAAATACCATCTCTGGTGGAACAACAATCCACCAGAAAAGTTTTTAAGGTCTGTTGTGTTCTTTACATTAGTGTTTGAATATATATCTGTCTGTATTAGCTTAAAGCAATTCATACACTTGTTTATCTTAAACACATAGCCTTTTAAACTGCTCAAAACTTGAAAAAGTTTTGAGATTTACATTCAACCCCCCTTCTGTAAATCTCATTGTTAGTTCATTAGGAATAACAGTTAATGACATAGATATGCTAGAATGTATAGATAGATCACTAATAGGCAACTGTAAACAAGTATCCAAAATTCTATTTGGATCACTTATTACAAAGAATAAGGTACATGTAGGGCTTAAATTAACTCCATTCATGTTGGAGAGATTTAGGACATATCCTTACCCCATGCCTGATATGAGGATAAACATTGCACAATCTTGTACAACAATGGTCCCTAAACCTATGGAAGTACAAACACAGGCACACCAATAGGGACCTTCCCATGCTGAGACCATTTCTTCTATACCATTAGCTGATACGAAGCCAACCACTTCATTCTCTCAAAAGGGTGTAGTGAGTAAAAAGAAGATAAAGGAGGCACCCCTTCCAATTATCAATGAGAGTGGTGAGGACAATACACCAATAGAGTCTACCTTGGTCAAGAAACAAAATAAGGCAAAACAAATAGAACTGACCACTCAAACCACCTCTGCATCCTCCCAAAAGGATGTAGGTGTAAAATAGGGACAAAAACAAACTCTAGGGGCATCCTCTCAACAGGCTGTCTCTATTGAAAAGAGCACTCTCCCTAGTTACCCTGTACAGATTCTGCACAAACACTTGAACAAATTCAAGTGTATAAAAGGAGACATAAAGATGGCACGCATAAGGATAACACATCACTTTAAGCTCCCTCTTCTACTTAGGGGGAGCTGCCAACACTCCAATCTGAGATTCAAAGTCTAATTTCTAAAATTTCTTCATCCTATTCTCAAACACTTGAATCTAATTCTCAAGTGTTGTCAACCTCAAGTGACATGGTTCTAGAAACTGTGCTCACCACCCAGGAACCACATTTAGTTGGTGAGAGGCTACATGTTGGGGTAGACTTTGATGACACAAACACAAACACAAGGGTTTCATCAGTTTTTACTAAAGACCTTGTGATGGACACAAATGCACCTTCATGTGCAAATCAACCTTCACATGTTATTAGGTTTGAGGGTAGTACTTTTGAGGGGGAGCTATCTAAATTCTTTCCAATTCAATTGGAGGTTCCTCTTATGGGAACAACTCCCCTCACAACCCTAGTTGAGATTGCTCTCACAATTGAAGCTAGGAGTTCAATTGCCAATGATCCTGCTATGGGGGAGGCAAGTACAGCACTTTCAAGTGACAGTGTTTTGAAATAAACACAAGGGTTTGAGGCTAGAGTACATGACAGTAACATAGCTAACTTCCCTCCAATTCAAATAGAGGTTCCCACAACAAGTGTGGAATAATAAACTGTCATAACCACAGCTCAGGCTGTGAGTCGAACTGTGACATCTGTCACAGGTGGTTCTAATGATGCACTTCCATCAACTTCAAACTCTTCACAACAAACATCTCACCCTATCCAACAGTGGCTGCAGAATGTTCAAGCTCAACCAGGAACTATGGATGATCTCCTTGATGATCAAATTTCTGGTCTTGCCAACATCTCACAGCACCTTCTTACCTCAGATATGAGCAACCAAGACTATCAAGCTATTCTTCTAACCTACAATGAAGAAGTTGAAAAGCAGAAGCAGAAAATAGTTAATGAAACTGAGCAAGATGGGAATGTAGATGCTTGGTTATCTAAGGACTTCACTTTGGAGATGGATCAAGTCTTGGCTAGGTTTAGAGATGAATATGTCACCATATTGGGGAGTAATGCTAAGGACCTGACTCCTCAAGAGGTTTATGATGCAGTTAATGAGGTTCACGAGGCTCAACTCAAAGCTTTTCACCTATTTGGTAAAGCTCTAAAATTAAAATTGACTGGTCATGAAGACAAGATCAGGAAGCTGGTGAGAGGTACGATGGATGAGATTATTCTTTCTCAAGTCAAGATCACTTCAAGATTCCAACATTTTGCTAACCAAATGGCAAGATTTAATCTGACTTCTGTAGACACAAATGTTAAAAATCTCAGACAATCTTTCATAGCTTTGCATGAATTGGTTCAACAGTACATTGTTAACTCTAATGACACAAGGCTAAAGCTAGAACAACTTCATCAAAGTAGGTATGAGACTTCTGCACTGCTTATGAAAGGAATAAAGGAAGTTGTGTAAGCAACCTTTGGTACCTCAGTACCTTCAAGCTCTCAACCATAATCTGCCACTTCATCAAATCTCCAACTGCAAGCTCTCCAACAATAAGTTTCAACTCTGCAGTCTTCAATGATTCACTCACAGCTCAAGTGCAAGCTCTCACTACTCTGGTGCAGAGTCAACAGGCAGATATACAGACCTTGGTGGACTCCGACAAGCATTTACAAATGCAAAATTTTGTAGCTTTGGGAACCATCATGGGAAAACTAAACATTCCATTGCATGTACTTCCTCAGGTTGTGAGGCCAGAAATACCAACTCCCCTACTCATGCCTGTCAACAAGCCTAAGGGGGAGATAGAAGCTAGGATTCAACAATTCAGGGATGCTGGTAAATCAAAGGAGCTTAGCAAATTGACATCAACTCCCAATGGTCAAGGCTCTTCAAAAGCTCAATTATCTAAAGATGTTGGGAAAGACAGACTTCTAAAAGCTGCAGAAGGACCCTTTCAAGATCAAGAATTCAATGAACTTCTAACAATCTTAAGGGTGTCTCTCCACAACAACTACATCACCTACAAAAGAGCATTGGCTAACAACATCAATTTTGTCAGCGTGGTGATTGTCAAAGTTGATAATTTTCTGGAGAAGAGGATTGTTGCAAATGTGAGTGACTGTGGACTGGACATATGTCTTAAGTGTCTCTCTCCAATCTTCAAAAATTGAGAGCATCTGAGCTGGATGTAGTAATTGATAAAGTACATACAGTAATTCCAGAGGACACCCAATTGCTACATGAACTCAAGAAGGCTCATATAGATGCTTTTCATGAAGCCTATCTCTATCCAAGCAATGGGTGGCCTACATATGTCCTTAGTCTAAAAGATGCAAACTTTTCACTGTTCCTAAGAATTGTGTAAGAAGAAATATGAGGTTGTTAACGGCTCTTCAATCTGATCTGAAATGCAAAAATAACAAGAAAACTGAAGATGAAGAGATGATTAAAATTCTTGACAGATGTCTTCTAAATGTTTATACCATGTTGCCAAACCTTCAATTCAATCTAAAAGATGACAAAGATGATGATGAGCAAAAACCTTCTCAAATCCAAGTCAAACTTCTAGAGCAACTGGTAGCAAAGAGAAGAAACCTGATGAGAAGAAGGGGACGATAAGAAGAAGAATGATGAGAAGAGAAGGAAGAAGAAGGAAGACAGCTCAGAACCACAAAAATAAACCCTACAAATCCAAATCAATCAAGCTCAATCCTCTAAGCCAACAAACTCAAACACTTTACCACCTCAAACCTCTAAGCCCAAGTTTCTGTACAAACAAACTGCTAACACCTTACTGAAAATACCAATCATCTCATGCCAAACATCTCTAAAGAAAATCTCAAACCTACCTTCTGTTAAGACACCAACCAAAATTCATTATAAATCTGTTGGGAGAAAACCAAAGAAAATGCAAGTTACTGAGAGGGCCATCTGGAACTGTTTAAATCAAAGTGATTTTCTACCTATGAACCGGTGCATCTCAGATGAAGACTACTTTCAACAATTAACTGAAGAAATGGTTAAAGTTTGAGTTGTAACATTAAGGGAAGTGAGAATCTACTATCAGGATGAAACCTTCACATTTCTTGGCAGAAACTAAATGGACACATTTTCACCCACAGAGATCAAAAGGGTGATAAGCTTACTAAAGGACATGGATACTGCAACTACGGCATGGAGATCTATTTTGACTGAATGGTTGGTAGAAAGGGAGTAAAGAAGAGCAAGGGATAAAGCTGAAAGAAAGGAGAGGAAAAGAAAGTATATTGAGGAGATAGAAATGTACATGCAAAGATATGAAGAACTAAAGGCAAAGGGGATGAGCAGAATTACCAAGGATGGACAATTTCTAAACATCAGGGTTGGCAGATTCTCAAGAATTATGGTTGGTTTCTTGAACAGTTACCCATTAGATGATAAGCTCAAACTTGTACAAGCTCTAAGAGGGACACCAATCATAGAGGAACTAGAAGTACTTGTAAAGTTAAAGGACCTCATTAGAGAAGAAATAGGAGATTAGAAATTTTTCTGATGAATGTACCTTTCAAACTCAGTAAATCACTTAATGTATAAAAGTTGTATTTCTGTCAATATTTATGTAATGTTTTATTATTTATTGTAGCTTGGGGTTAGTCTTGTTACCAGGCATAAATTTGTGATAAGCAATCTTCTCACAAATTGGGGGAGATTGTTGGGCAAGACATGCATGTACTATTACAAGACTAAGTCAAATTGACAGCCCTAAGTAAGTTGTATGATAATCTAAGTTTGCATTTTATATTGTATTACTTGAGTCTGTAAAAGTGTCAATATATTAGACTGGAGTATTTTTCCAGTAAACAGTCTCTAGCCTAAGAATAAACTCTGAAAGAAGATCATGAAGATTGTGCCTCAGAGAAAGTGTGAAGAAGCTTGGAGTTGAATAAATCTGTTTTGAGAAAAACATTCTAAGTCAAGAAATTTACAAGTCACAGATCAAGTCATATAGAGAAGTCATTCAAGAACTCATTCGAGAATTCCAAAATGACTTATCGACAAGTCAAAAATAAGCTTATAGAGAAGTCTCAGAGATATCGACAAGTTATTTCAGCAATAGAGAATTTAGAGATATCGACAAGTCATTTCTGTAATAGAGAATTCAGAGATATCGATAAGTCAAATTGAAGATGTGAAGATTGGAGATATCGACAAGTCAAACTCTTATTTGAGATCTCAGAGATATCGATAAGTCAATATGCCAATAGAGATTTCAGAGATATCAACAAGTCTCTTCTAGATGCAGAAATTCAGAGATCTCGACAAGCCAAATTCTCTTATAGAGAACTCAGAGACTTCGATAAGTCAAAACAACT
Source organism: Apium graveolens (assembly GCF_009905375.1). Lineage (NCBI taxonomy): Eukaryota > Viridiplantae > Streptophyta > Magnoliopsida > Apiales > Apiaceae > Apium > Apium graveolens. The sequence continues at coordinate 264,856,182 of NC_133654.1, read as the reverse complement.
ATAGAGAAATAAGAGATCTCGATAAGTCATTATACTTATCGAGATGTCGAGTTCTCTGTATAACAAACTGGAGATCTCGATGTAAAACTCAAGTACAGAATACAGACCAGTTAAAGAACCAAGATTGTCAATAAACAAACAAATCAATCACTGATTTGAAAAGTGTACAAAAAGAAGTTTGAATAGTACAAGATCAAAGGCCAAGATTAACTAACAAAGTAAAGTCATAGACATGCACGATTTGCAAAGATACACTAAGCCAGAAATAGAAAGTTTTAGTTAACTTAAAATAGGGTTTAGTACATGCTATTGCATGCTGTATAAAACATGTGTTTATTGTTCTATAAAGTAAACACTGGATGTTTTGTTTTAAGAAGTAACAAAAAAATTAGATCTAGAATTTTCTTGTAACTCTCTCAAGAAAGAAGCTGAGTTTTTTTATCAAAAAAGAACCCGGAAATTTGTAGCAAGACATACTTGATTTTAATATAAAATTAAGTGAGTTTTGAAGATTATGTGTTTATGTGCATGATTTACTATTTCTGTTAAAACGCTTTATCTCTACAAGTTAGACTACTTTATTCACCATATCTATAACAATTCAAAAAGCTTAAAAATAATTCAAATCACATTCACCCCCCCCCCTCTGTGTTGTATTCATTACCTAACAAATGTCAAAGAAACTCTAGCTTATAGATGTTTATACCTCGATCGTCATCTATAACTCAAAGAATGCAAGTCCAAATGTTATGTTGTCATGATTTTTATTTCATTTCATCTCCTGGCTCCTCCCGTAGCTCCTGTCGACTTCTAGGCTTAAAGGATAAATTATTTCTAAGGCAAAAAGGCTCATGTCGACATGTAAACCTCTCTCTAACTCTAGATGTCGACATCTAGGTGACATCATGACATTATGTTGACTTTTATCCTTAAAACAAAGAAAAGTTTTTTAAGGCAAGGTCACATGTCGACATGGATCATGGTTGAGGTCGACTTCTGAGTTAGAGAGAGGTTTACATGTCGACATGTTACCTTTCCCTAAAAACTTTTCTTTGTTTTAAGGATAAAAGTAAACATAATGTCATGATGTCACCTAGATGTCGGCATCTAGAGTTAGAGAGAGGTTTATGGATCATGGTTGAGGTCGACTTCTGAGCTTGTATAGTACTTTGTGTCGATATTGAGGAGTTGTACCATGCCAATGTCGATGTCTAGGTTCCCAAAGAAGATTCTTGTCGACATGTAGCCTTCTTCCTAGTCAATGTCGATATGTAGCTTCAAAGAACAAGGCCATATCAATGAGTATCCTTATTTCAAAGAGAGATGTCGACATGTAGCTCATAAGCGGTCGACTTCTAAGCAAAAAATAGTCTAAAATTGAAATTAAAATTTCAAAGAACAAGGCCATATCAATGAGTATCCATATTTCAAAGAGAGATGTCGACATGTAGCTTCTAAGCGGTCGACTTCTGAGCAATGAATAGTCTAATTAAATTCAAAATACTTGGCTCTCATTATGTCATATCACCGTTCCCATTATCCAAGCTACAATTCAGATCTAGATCCTATATAATCAATCAATCAACAAATATTTCTCTCAAGCATTCTCCAACAGTTAAAATGAAACTATGCTGAATTTATTTCTCAAGAGTTTTGATTTGATTTTGATAATTTTACAAGAAAAAATGATTCGCATTTTTCTATACAACATTGAAAACTTACATAGGTACACTCACATGTTATATAGATCTATGTTTTGATAGCTTATTTGATAAGGTTTATAATTTGTTAGAGTGATAAGAAAAACCTCAGACTGGATAGCCTATTACATTATATCTTCTTGTATTGTTACTTCGAATCTTTAGTATTCGAAGGTGTAAGTACACCTCGAGGTTTATTTTCTTAATATAAGAATTGAACCTCGAAATCTTGTGTTTAGTGGTTTTATTTTTAATTTTGCTGATATATCTTTAAGGAAACGATTAAATTACATTTACCTCCTCTCTGTAATTGACTTTTAGACTTAACACAACACAAACTCCACCGCCCAAACAACGTCCGGGATATTATCTTATAAAACAGTAACAACCTGGATATTATCTAATAAAACAGTAACAACCTGGAAATTATGGTTTTTGAATATTGCAAAAATATATTCATGCAATTTGCTTTTTATTGTTACCTTACCAACTGTAGTCCATCAAAATTATGTATTATATTAATAAACTTATATAACATAAATCATTAAATGCATAAAGAATAAAATAAGTTAAACATTTTAAGATTGATATGTGACAAAATGAGTATAGATACATTATATAGTCGGTACTCAGCAGAACTAAACAGGGTAAGTTTAACTTCATGTTCTTGATGTAATACATGACTCTTATTATATTCAAATTATGCATGTGGCTTATTATTATAAACATAAATACATTGATAAAATTTTATAATTATCTATTAAATCATTTTTAGATGCTTGTTGAGACTATTTATATTAATTAATATTCAAATTGTCCTTCAATTTGATAAGTTTATGGGTTTGAAAAGTATTTTCGAGATAATAATTGCAAGCTCACTAATCCAAAATTTTTATGTTGTTTTTATTGTACAAAGTGCAATAGTAAAAATTTAAATATTTTATTGTCTAACAGAAAATAAAAATTACAGGTAAGGTTCATTTTTTTGGTAAAAAATGATTATCGTACATAAATTTTTTATAAAAATTTAGAAGTTTAGGAAACTGTGATAAAAAAGATAAAAATATTTTTATTTTATTATATATATCTATTTAAATTAAAGGTACGAATACATATAATATTTAGCTAATATTTAATTACAAACACAAAAACTCCATAGGAAAAATAACCTTTTGCCTTTGAAAAGAGCCGGCCTAAAGCATTTACTGACAAGAAAATCTTCGTTGATGACAACATATGAATTCAAAATTCTTTACTCGGATTGCTTCCACATGGAATCTTTGAAATCAAAAATTATGTATTTAATTGTGTCATCAGTTATATTTAATTTATCCAATAACACACAAACAATCTTTAAATAACTGTGATATTTCCATAAAAAAATTAAACTTGTATAAAACAACTCAGATACAGAATAAACGTAGTTAAACATATAGTAAAAACATTAAATTTTATAATATGAAAAAATCAATTACATTATCATGGGTTGCATAGACAAGCAACTCATTACATGAATCAACAAAATAATCACAGTGATGAGCAAAACAAGATCGAATACTTGATGTTTGAATAAAAACATGATCATGGAGTTGAAGTAGAGTTGGAAATTTTAATAAATTTGAGTTCTTGAGAAATAACACCAAACCTTTGGAACTTTTCCTATAATTGAAAAGTCGAAAAATGGTGTCTAAAAACGTGAAATTTCTTGAGACCCTCTCGAATCTGCAACGAGGTTTCAACATAAATATAATATTTTTAATGATTTTTTGGCTCAAGAATGAAAGATTTTTCTTTTTCTTATGATTAGACATGATTTAAATTAATTGGATGATAAAATTGAGATTGGTTGTTTACAAATTGTGATGTTTCTTGTAAGTATTTTTTTTATAAAAAAATTTAATGAACAATTCTATATATACCAAATTGGGTACTAAAATTTGTTTTCAAATGACGTGACACTAATAAATCGGTAATTTGGTATGATTTAATTGGTGAAATTTAATGTTAATAAAGAGGGTCAATTATTATACATTGGATTATAATCAATAAGTTCATGACACGTGACACTTTAGATTAATTTTGGATACAAATTTGGGACCTTTAGTATTTTTTATTTAAATTTTGAGAACTTTAATAATAAAAACATGGAACATATTTTTTTTAAAAATTATTGAAAAGATATGCGTACATAAAATTAATTTAAGTAACCCGTATTTACACATATATACGTGTACGTATATACTTATACGCTTATTACTTAAAAGAAATTATAAAAGTAAGAGAAAGAAAAAAGAAAATTCGTATTTGTGATATATGAATTATCATTTTTTTAATTATATATATATATATTAAACTACTTTTTTTATTTATCAAAATAAAAATAATTTATCTTGTACATAGATATTTAATTGTTCTTTGGTGAGGTTCTGTTTCCCACAAAATCTGAAAAAGAAACTTATTTCAGTTTTTTCAAAAGTATTGGAGGGGGTGTGAAAGGCATATGTCATAGCCTACTCGTTTATTCGAGTATTTAACTCAACTCAAATAAGAATGTAATAAGTAAATAGTGGATCAAGCATCAGAGAGATCTCACAAAGTAACATCTGTCAAAGAATAAAGAAACATTGTTCATCTGCAGACTTGAAGATTCACTGGAAGAAGTTCAAGAATTTGATCATGCCTCAGTGATATAAATCAAGATCGTGGATTTAATCAAGTGACAGAGATCTCGTCAAGGTATCATTTATTACAAGGATTCAATCAGAACAACAAAGTCAAGACATGAAGAAACGTCACGAAAGTTAGTCACTCATGAACCAGACAGTACATCGAGTGTCAGCATTGAAGTGACGGAATTGATTCATAAGTCTCAGAGACTTTCAGAAGATTGTCAGAAGAATGGATGCTGCTCAGGGATAGTATTAATTCACTATTAATTAATTAAGTCATATAATTTAATTAAGAGAATAAATTAAATCTGCAAGGATTAATTTATTGATTAATTGAATTAAATTGATTAATTAATTTAGAATTAATAATGAGGATTTTCAGAATGTTAATTGATTAAAATCTGTGATAATTCTAAAAAGACAACTGATTGTACTAGTATGACAATCGGTATGACAATTGATAGTCATACCGAATGTCTTGCTAATTCAGTTGATTGTATTGATAGAATTTTCAATTAGATTAAAATCAATTATGTATTCAGAAAAACAATTTCAATTGTACTACTATGACAATCGGTATGACAATCAATAGTCATACCGAAAGTCTTGCTAGTTCATTTTAATTGTCTTCCTAGCTCTAATAGATTGTCTCACCGAAAGTCTTTCAAGCTCAAATAGATTGTCACACCAGTTCAACAACTTCGGCTGTGATTGTTTAAAAGAAAGCAGAAGACAATATCAACAAAACAACTCAGCACATACAGAACAAGAAAACACAGCAGAAAACAAAAGAAAATATTTCATCATTCATCTGCTTATTCAAGATCAAATATTCTAGTTTGTTAATGTTAAATCCAAACCACTAGAATTACTTATCTTGTTCTTGTATATCAATCTAGCGGATTAAAATCCCTAGAACTTAATCTCAAATCGCTTTTAGCATTTGATCTTTTAATTACAAAAATAGAAAAAGTTCATGTCGAATTTATTCTAAATTTGTAATAATTGATTTGAGATTAAACCCTTGTAATCGATACCGTAGTTGTAACACCTTTCAAGTTTAATAAAAGTTTTATTTAACTTGAATTTTGTTTCACAATTTTATTCCGCATTTTATTCGACGAAACGGTATTGTTTGCATTCAACCCCCCTTCTACAAACAAATTGGGACCTAACAATTGGTATCAGAGCCTTCTGATTAACGTACAAATCAAGATCCTAGACTTTTGTGTTTCTTTCACTTCTTGAATTTTTATTCACTCAAAAATTCATAATGACTACACAAAAAGTTGGAACCGTTAAAATTCCACTTTTCGATAAAGAAAATTATGTGATGTGGAAGAAGAAGATGCTACTGTTTTTACAGGTTGCTAATCCCAAATATTTGCAAGTGTTGAAGAAGGGTCCAAAAATTCCTATGGTTATTGAACCAGAGGTAATAGAGAATGATGTGGTGATCACCAAAGCGAGAACTTATGTGAAGGATCCTGAGGACTTCTCTCCTGCTGAAATAGAAGAAGCTTCCCTGGATGCTAGCCTTCAATTAATCTTAGTAGATTCCCTTAATCCCCTAATGAACAGACATGTGATGAATTGTAAAGATTCTAAACATATCTGGGAAACTATTGAGATTATTAATGAAGGCACAGAGGAAGTTAGGGAGAACAAACTAGAAATCCTAACCTCTGAGTATGAATACTTTAAATCTAATCCAGGAGAAGGAATCACTGAAGTGTTTGAGAGGTACAATGCATTGATCAACAACCTGAACATTAATGGTAAATACTATTCCATCAGGGAGGTCAATAAAAAGTTCCTTTTAACACTGCCAACTCATCTCGAACATAGAATCACTGCCATAAGAGAAGCAAGAGATCTGAGTGAGATTTCTTTGGAAAGGCTATATGGTGTGTTAAAGACTTATGAGTTGGAGCAGATTCAGCAGAAGGAAGTTTACGGAAAAGGAAGAGTGGTCAGCACGTCTACTGCTCTGGTAGCTGATGAACAACAACAACAACAACCACTATATCAACAACAATCTCAACAGTCAGATAGAATGGTACAGTCTTCCAAGGTTGAAGATAATGTGATAGTAGCAGAATTTGATTCACCTACTACAAATCAATCAGGAGATGATTATTATTCCTTGGAAGAACTGGAGCAATTGGAGGATGAGTCAATGGCCCTAATTGTCAAGAGATTCTCAAATGTCAGATTCAAAAGGAATCCCAAGTTCAAGTACAAGTCCAACTACAACAGATTCCAGAAAGGTGGATCTTCATCCTCTAACACCAGCAGTGGTGGGTATAAAACAGGGATGGTTGATCGAAGCACCATTCGATGCTTCAACTGTAATGAGTTGGGACACTTTGCCACAGAATGCAGGAAGCCAAAACAAGCAAGGAAGAACTCTTACGATTCTAATCAGAAGAGTAAATCTGAAAGGGCGTACCTGGCAAAGGGAAGAAGCTGGGATGATACTGACAGTGAAGATGAAGAAGTTGGGAATCTTGCTCTCATGGCTAGTGATGCAAGCACCTCATCGTCAAGAAAAGAGGGCATTAAACAGGTACAACCGGTAGTGTGGATTCTTGACAGTGGATCGTCAAGACATATGACCGGAGATAGAGCCCTGCTATCAAATGTGGTTGAGAAAGCTGGCCCAGTGGTTACCTTTGGAGATAACAGCAAAGGTTTAACGGAGGGATATGGCTGTTTGCAAGCTGGAAATGTTATCATTGAAAATGTATATCTTGTGCAAGGACTTGAACACAATCTGCTTAGCATTAGTCAGTTCTGTGACAACGGCTACAATGTTTTATTCGACAAGCTGAAGTGTCAGATTCTGTACAAGAAAAGTGAAAAACCCTCCTTAATGGGAATACGGAAAGGAAATCTGTTCGTAGCTGACATGAACTCTGGAAGCAATCTTGAAGTCAATTGTTTCTATGCAAAAGCATCGTCAAATGAGAGTTGGCTATGGCACAAGAGACTTTCCCATCTCAATTTCAAGACAATGAATTCTCTTGTCAAAAGAGAATTGGTAAGAGGTCTGCCTCAGCTGGAATTCTCTCCAGCAGGACTATGTGAGGCTTGCCAGAAAGGAAAGTCAAAGAAAGCAAGTCACAAAGGCACTGACACATCTTCCATAACTGGTGTTCTGCAATTATTGCACATGGATTTATTTGGTCCAGTTAATATCCTTTCTATGTCAAAGAAGTGTTACTGTCTTGTGATAGTTGATGACTATTCCAAGTATACGTGGGTTTTATTTCTTCACTCTAAGGATGAAACACCACAAGTTGTGATTGATCATATCAAGATGATTGAGTTAGATTCTAACGTCCCTGTTAGAGCAATAAGGTCAGATAATGGAACAGAATTCAAGAATGCACTTCTAAATGGATTCTGTACAGACAAAGGGATTACCAGACAATTTTCAGCTCCTAGAACCCCTCAGCAAAATGGAGTGGTAGAAAGGAAGAATCGTACATTGATTGAAGCTGCAAGAACGATGTTAAATGAATCAGGTCTTCCAATGTACTTTTGGGCTGAAGCTGTCAATACTGCATGTTATACTCAGAATCGAACTCTAATCAACAAAGACTTCATGAAAACTCCTTATGAGATTTTGAATGAAAAGAAACCTTCTATCAAATACTTTCATGTATTTGGTGCCAGATGCTTCGTGCTCAAGGATGGAGATGATCGTCGTGGTAAGTTCGAGGCAAAGGCATATGAGGGTATTTTTGTTGGATATGGAAGAAGATCATATAGAGTGTATATCATTGATCAACACAAAGTAAATGAAAGTGTCAATGTTACATTTGATGACACTAAACTCCCTAGTATCCAAACTGAAGATCCTTCTGAGAAACTGAAGTTTGATGATACGTCAGATTCAGAGTCAGAACATGGTCAAGAACCTGAGGTTGTTGCTGTTGAAGAACCTGTTAATCCTGATAATACTCAAGGTAATAGTGATGAAAACTCTGGAAACAATGGAGATACCACTGCTACTGACGGAGAATCTTCAAGTCAACATGGCAACAACTCAGGGGGAGATGCTGAAGGATCATCTAGTAGGACACAACATCACAATGAATTTCAAGGCGAATCATCAAGATCAAATCTTCCAAGACAGACTGTCTGGAATAAAGCTCACCCTTTTGAGTTGATTATTGGTGATCCAGATGTTGGAGTCAGAACTAGACGTGCTACTCAAAATGAGTGTCTGTTCTCAGGATTTCTTTCTGAGATGGAACCTAAGAAAATTGAAGAAGCACTAACTGATCCAGATTGGGTGATTGCTATGCAAGATGAACTCAATCAGTTTGAAAGTCAACAAGTCTGGAAACTGGTACCTAGACCTGTACACAAGAAAGCTGTTGGTACAAGGTGGGTATTCAGGAATAAACTAGATGAAGATGGTGTGGTTACAAGAAACAAGGCAAGACTGGTAGCTAAAGGGTATTCTCAAGCTGAAGGTATTGATTATGATGAAACCTATGCTCCAGTGGCTAGACTTGAGGCCATCAGGATATTTCTGGCATTCGCAGCATTTTCAAACTTTAAAGTTTATCAAATGGATGTCAAGAGCGCCTTTCTGAATGGAAAGCTGGATGAAGAGGTATATGTAGAGCAACCTCCTGGTTTTGAAGATCCAGATCATATGGATTTTGTCTTCTTTCTTTTCAAGGCTATCTATGGGCTAAAACAGTCACCAAGAAAATGGTATGACACTCTCTCTGAATTTCTTATTGAAAATAGCTTTATTAGAGGTGTCATAGACAAAACTCTCTTTTCTAAAAAACATAAGAATGATACTATATTAGTCCAAGTCTATGTGGATGATATAATATTTGGGTCTACTAATGATAATCTCTGTAAGAGATTTGCTAAGTTAATGCACAGCAAGTTTGAAATGAGCATGATGGGAGAGCTGAAGTTCTTTCTTGGATTACAAGTAAATCAAAGGTTAGATGGAACATTTATTTGTCAATCCAAGTATCTCAAGGAACTCCTCAAAAAATACAATCTAGAGGATTCTGCATCAGCAAGGACTCCATCAACTACAGCTGTCAAGCTTGGACCATGTGAAAACTCCATTAAGGTAGATGTCACAAGCTACAGAGGTATGATTGGCTCGTTACTCTATCTTACTGCAAGTAGACCAGATATTATGTATGCTACATGCCTATGTGCAAGGTTCCAAGCGGATCCTAGAGATATTCATCTCGTTGCTGTTAAACGAATCTTAAGATATCTTAAGGGAACACCAAATCTAGGTATTTGGTACCCTAAAGAATCTGGTTTTAACCTTGTCGGATATACAGATTCAGATTATGCAGGAAGTGTTGTTGATAGGAAAAGCACCTCAGGAAGTTGTCAATTCTTAGGAAGCAGGCTAGTCTCATGGTACAGCAAGAAACAGCAAACAGTTTCCAACTCAACGGCCGAGGCTGAATATATTGCTGCTGGAAGCTGCTGTGCTCAGATCTTGTGGATTAGGAACCAACTACGAGACTATGGCTCTGTATTGAACAAGATTCCTATTTTATGTGACAACACAAGTGCAATAGCCATCACCAACAACCCTGTGCAGCACTCGAGGACAAAGCACATTGACATCAGGTATCATTTTATTAGAGAGCACGTCATGAATGGTACTGTTGAACTATTTTTTGTTCCAACAGAAGAACAAATAGCAGATATTTTCACTAAACCACTTGACGAATCCACATTTACCAGATTAGTTGGTAAATTGGGCATGTTAAATAGTTTTTGTGATTAATTTAATTAATATCTGGAATCTGTTCTTGAATGAATTTACAAATGAATTTTTCATAAATGAAAAATTCATTTGCAAATTTATTTTATCATTTTATCATATTTCTTGCTTATTTCTATGTAATATATATTATCTTATCTATGTTATTTACTCTACTTGTTAATTTAAAATATCTCAGAATATTTTATTTCCTCTAAAAATATTTTTCTATGAATTTTATTTGCTAAAATTCAACAGAAATCTATTTTTGGAATAAAAATAATTAATTCTGAAATATTGTCTTTATTTTCTGTAAAAATTTTAAGTATTTATTTCAGTTTTACTATTTTGTAATAAAGTTTCAGTACATTAATAGTTGTCTGTACATATTCATTTTGTTTTTCTACTGCAAAGACAATCGGCAAGACAATTAAAATTGTCTTGCTGAAAATCATTTCAGTAAACATGTAAATATAAATCTGTTAATGCTTATTTTATCTTATTCTAGAAAGACAATCGGCAAGACAATTGAAATTGTCTTGCTGAAAGTCATTTTAGTAATATTGATTGCTTATTTTAATATCAGATTAATTTTATAACTGGCAAGACAATCGGTAGGACTATTGATTGTCATGCCAGTAATAAAATTAATATCAGAATTATATTGTTTTATTTTGTACTGGTATGACAATCGGTATGACTATCAGATTGTCATACCAGTTGTTTATTTTTATTTGTTTCTTTTCCTTCTTTTGCCTGGTATGACAATCGGTATGACAATCCCGGATTGTCATACCAGCTGTTATATAAGGCTTTTGCTGTGTTGTGTTAAATCATTTTCAACATAACAGTTCATTTTCAAGAATTTTGAACAGTTTTTCACTCTCTTTTTTCTCTCTTCTCTCTCCTCGAACAAGAACCAAACCAAAAACCTGCTATTTCCTTGCTCGAGTTTTTACTCAGCACACTAAATCATCACTTTGTGATATATACATACAAGTATATACATAAAGAGGTGCTGCTGAAATTTTCTTAAAAATAAAAGTTATTATAAAAAACGCAAAAAAAAAAATCAAATTAAAATCAGTTTGCCCCTTCAAATTCCATTTTAATTTTAATTTCTTATTTGTGTCTTTTGGTGTGTCAAAACTGTGTTAGTGATTTAAGAATTTTAACGAGATACATTTCTGTCTAAATTTTTCGATTATAATTAATTTAATTCGAATTATTAAATTAATTTAATTAATTCGAATTTTCTTAATATTATTCTTAAAATTCTGAAAAGCTTGTGTCTTATTATTATTTTATAAAAAATGGCTCTCCATTTCCAAATTGTCGCGCATAATCAAATTGGTTATTTCAATCCGGAAAAATGTGATGTGGAAAAATTTAAGCCTTGGATTAGATTTTTAAATGATCATTCGATTGTTAGCTCTGCTATTAAATCAAATGTGATTTTAAACGTCGATCTACTTAGACTGATTTGCACAACTTCTACTGTGGCCGATGATTCAAAATCTTTTTCATTCACCATCGCAAACACACAGTATGTAGTTGATGAAACAGTCGTCAATCGTGCGTTAAATTTTCCACTAGACAATTTCTGTAATTTACCCTCTGAAAATGATATCACAAATTTTTTCAATGCCATTCACTATCAGGGGGTGATCAATTTAACCAAACTTTCTAAATCAAATTTGGTGTCTGAATGGGATATATTCTTCGATACACTTTCCAAAGTGTTTGCCAACTGCACAAAATCTAATTTTCATAACATTACTTCCACCCTGCAGTATATTGGTCTTGCGGTTGTTTTCAATCAAAGGATCAATTTTGGCAAACTACTTTTTCCCATTCTCTTGAGACGTCTAACTTCTGCTTTACGTGATCATTCTACAAATCGTAGGGTATCATGTTACTATGCTCGTTTTCTTATGCTCATAGCAGATCATCTACTCACCCCTGAACACAAAGCACTTTTTGCTAACTCTGCTGTAACCGAACCCCCACCAGTTAGCAAAAAGATTTACACTCGCCAAGACACAACCTTCAAATTTATGCAAGTACCAGTACTTGTATCTGCTTTCATGGCCAATTATATTCCCTTGCCTATTTTTAATCTTCCCGGCCATGAACAGCAACCTCAACCTCCAGTGGTTCAAGCCACCCAGGCTCTTCCATTACAGGTAGTAACTCCTCACTCTCACTCTCACTCTCTTCCTACTTCTGTTAACAGACCCTCAGTGGTTGATAGGGCTGACCATGAAGTTGTAGAACCACAGCTTCAATCCCAGGTCATAGAGCCAAACACAGAGTCTCATTCTATCTCACCCTCTCCCCCACTGTCTAAAATGTTACCCAGAAGATTACTAGGAACTAGTACAATGTCAAATATGAGTGAACCCTCAGCTCTGCCTCCTCCTAAGAAAAGAAAAACCTATTCTGAGGCATCTGAAAGCCCATCCTTGTCCTCCCAACAGGACATGGACTTTGAAATGGCCAATGAACAGTTTCTAGAGGCATTCTCTCAACAGGATGCATCTATTGAAATTCGCCATCGGGCCATGGCATCTTGTACTGAGTCAAGCACAATTCCATTACTCACAATGGAACCATACACTTCCCCAGATAATACTCAGGACACCCAGCGAGGAGTGCACGTAGAGTCGGTTACAGTGCCTGCCATAGTTATGGCAGAAGAGCAGTCACATGCTTCAGAGGGAAAATCTGACTCTCCGCCATCTTTAATAGAGTCATTTTCTCCCCTCCCAGATCCAACAACTCTGGTTCCCTTATGGGATTCTCCACTCGCAGATTTATCTGGAGAAAGTGGAGGGCAACTCGGTCAATCTATCCCTGAAGCAATTCAGACATCTATTCCAAAAGATTTGATAGCATTGACTGAGGATCGGGACTCGCGAATTCCCATTGCACCACCACTGACCTCTCTTGAAGAGGCTAGGGTGATTTTTAATGCAGGTACCCAAGGACAGCAATTGGAAGACTCCTCACGAGCAATCATATTGAGAGAAACACATGCACGTGAGATGAGTGAACCAAATACGAGTGAACTTCAGGTGAGAGCACACACAGACACTGATACTGTCAACCTGTTAGCTCAGATTGCTGCCCTGAAAGAAGAACTTGCTAAAAGTCAAGCTGAAGCTCAAGCATTCAAAGCACAAGTGGTTGAACGGTCTTCTTCTTCCACCTCTGTCGACAATCAGCTTGCAATCATAAGGAATGACATCTCAGATTTAAAGACTACTGTAATACCAAAGCTCAATTCTATTCAGGACACTCCAAATTTATCAGCTGATGACATATCCAACTTCTGCTCCCTACATACAAGAATGACTTCTCTTGAAGACCTCGTTAAGATGAATCATTCACTGGACAACTCAAGATTTCTAAAGATAGAGACGGGCATGGAACATCTAAATGAAGGCATGAAACACTTATATTACATGATCAAGAATTCTCATTGCCCTAATGAAGAACAAAGAGCTTATTTTGAAGGACCGTCTGGTGGAGGATCAGGCTCTGGAAGTGGTGGAGGTTTCAAAGGAAAGTCAGTAGAGGATCCCTCAACTAAGGGGGAGAAGAAAGGGAGTAGTTCCAAAGGGAAAGAAAAAGATACTTCTGCTGGAGATAAAGGAAAGGCTGATGATGCCTACTACAGTGGAGAACAGGATGACTTCGATATTTTTGACATTCCCACTGAACCAGTTCAGGAAGATAAAGATGGGTTATTTGAAGCTGAAGAAGAAAGTGATTTTGAAGATTGGGAAGAAGAAGATACAGTGGATCCTAGGTTTGAGAAAGAATTTCAGAAAGAGCAGTCAGAGATGCAAAGAAAAGAAGCTGAACTCAAGAAGGTCTCACAGATCATTGATAGGAGAAAAGATATACAAAGAACAGAAACTCTTCAAAAGCAACGTCTTCATGACATTAAAGCTCAAGAAAGGAGAAGAGATGTCAGACTGAAGATTGGTGGAAAGTGGGATGAAGCTAGGAGAGTACTCGATATGCCTCAGCTATGCACTAACAATGATAGGCAGTTCTTACATCTTCTTGACAAGCTGGAAATCTCAAATCCTAACAATGACATGTACATGAATGCTATCAAGACTGAAGTCTCAAGGATCACAGCTGCTTTTGATAGATCCCTAAATGAGATGAGCATTTTTGTATATTGTCAGAGTGAAGGATCATTCAAAGTGTCACTTCATCTATTTGAGAATCGTTCGTTGTCAGAGATTTGGGTTCTTTTAAAAAAAGTGAAAAGAAGCTCAGAGTTGAATGAAGTTCTTCGGGAAAGGCTTAAAGAGTTTGCCAGCAGGGCTAGTCCTCAAGTGGTCAACAATCCTCATCAGGTGAGATTCTTTAAGTCTGATTGTCTTCAAATCTGTCAGCTAGATGTACAATCTCTTAAATACTACTCAGCTAAGCATCTGGTCTGGATGGAACATCATTTGAGAACTGCTGGATATTCATCCATGTTGAAGACTCAAGCTGCTGACTTGATTCAAGCTTATTGTGAGAAGAATGTTAAAAGGTACAATCAACTCAAGAATAAGTTGAAGACAGTTGGAGTTCAACCAGTCAGACCTGCAAGCTTCACTTCAGAAAAAGATCGTATCTTTGACAAGGAATCGCTTCAAGATTTAGAAGAAGGTGAAGTCAGAAGAGAAGACAACTAAAGTCAATTAGCTCAAAACTCAATGTAATATGATTAGAGCGTTATGAATCAAGATAGTCTAATGTAGTTATATGTTCAGGCTAGAGGAACATCTATCTTGTATTCACTTGTAAATTTCATTTGGAATCTGGAAAATGTTAAATATAATCCAGAACTTTTCTGCTATTTACTTTACATTACTGTTTATATCTTTTTCTTATTTGTTAGTTGAGTTATCCTCTAGGTATTTGTTGTTATTGTCTAACAAGCAAATAGGGGGAGATTGAAAGGCATATGTCATAGCCTACTCGTTTATTCGAGTATTTAACTCAACTCAAATAAGAATGTAATAAGTAAATAGTGGATCAAGCATCAGAGAGATCTCACAAAGTAACATCTGTCAAAGAATAAAGAAACATTGTTCATCTGCAGACTTGAAGATTCACTGGAAGAAGTTCAAGAATTTGATCATGCCTCAGTGATATAAATCAAGATCGTGGATTTAATCAAGTGACAGAGATCTCGTCAAGGTATCATTTATTACAAGGATTCAATCAGAACAACAAAGTCAAGACATGAAGAAACGTCACGAAAGTTAGTCACTCATGAACCAGACAGTACATCGAGTGTCAGCATTGAAGTGACGGAATTGATTCATAAGTCTCAGAGACTTTCAGAAGATTGTCAGAAGAATGGATGCTGCTCAGGGATAGTATTAATTCACTATTAATTAATTAAGTCATATAATTTAATTAAGAGAATAAATTAAATCTGCAAGGATTAATTTATTGATTAATTGAATTAAATTGATTAATTAATTTAGAATTAATAATGAGGATTTTCAGAATGTTAATTGATTAAAATCTGTGATAATTCTAAAAAGACAACTGATTGTACTAGTATGACAATCGGTATGACAATTGATAGTCATACCGAATGTCTTGCTAATTCAGTTGATTGTAATGATAGAATTTTCAATTAGATTAAAATCAATTATGTATTCAGAAAAACAATTTCAATTGTACTACTATGACAATCGGTATGACAATCAATAGTCATACCGAAAGTCTTGCTAGTTCATTTTAATTGTCTTCCTAGCTCTAATAGATTGTCTCACCGAAAGTCTTTCAAGCTCAAATAGATTGTCACACCAGTTCAACAACTTCGGCTGTGATTGTTTAAAAGAAAGCAGAAGACAATATCAACAAAACAACTCAGCACATACAGAACAAGAAAACACAGCAGAAAATAAAAGAAAATATTTCATCATTCATCTGCTTATTCAAGATCAAATATTCTAGTTTGTTAATGTTAAATCCAAACCACTAGAATTACTTATCTTGTTCTTGTATATCAATCTAGCGGATTAAAATCCCTAGAACTTAATCTCAAATCGCTTTTAGCATTTGATCTTTTAATTACAAAAATAGAAAAAGTTCATGTCGAATTTATTCTAAATTTGTAATAATTGATTTGAGATTAAACCCTTGTAATCGATACCGTAGTTGTAACACCTTTCAAGTTTAATAAAAGTTTTATTTAACTTGAATTTTGTTTCACAATTTTATTCCGCATTTTATTCGACGAAACGGTATTGTTTGCATTCAACCCCCCTTCTACAAACAAATTGGGACCTAACAGGGTGCTTTCTTTAAAAACGGTTTTTAGACAAAGAGCACTTTTAAGAAAAGTTACTTTTAAATTTTGTCAAACCATATTTTACTTATTTTTCAATAAAAAAATTGTGCGTAACAACAATATCAAATAAACACGTAATATAAAAAATTATTTAGGTTGACGAGATAAATGGGGCAATTACTCTTACTAGTACGAATTTAATTAGTAACCGTCTAAAAATATATGATTATACAAGATTCATCAAATACATACCGGTAGAATATCACCAACGTACCTTTGTTAGAGTATATGTTTCTTTTAGAATATTAGTTGGAAGATTGAAGAGTGGCTTCCCACTTAAGCCACTAGATTACTAGGTAAAAGTTCTTTGCTTTCAGACTCCGGTCTTAAGATAGTTATTTTTTAATTTAATTTACAAAAGCGTCAACAAAATATAGGGTCAAAAAATCATTGAATGAACATTATAGAGAGGACATAGAAACTTATTTCGCTAAATTTTGTCTATGATGACGTTAATATTGGATCACATATATAGAATTTTATTTTGAATATAATTATGAATACAAAGCTTTCTGAAATTCATCATTATTTAATAATTTCTGGTATAATATAGTAAGTAAACTATACGTTGTATAGAGAAATGAGGTGTATTAAGTATCGATAATTGTTGGTTATATTTTAGTATCGTATTTGAAAACCATTCTTAATTTCTGCAATGCTAATAAAAATCCGGATCATCGGTATTCCATTTATTAGATCAAATATCTATAGTATAATATAATAACCGGAATGAGGTATATTTTGAGTTAACAGTTATCCCACTATTTTGATTATTAAAAATAAAAATAAATAGTGTTAGATAATGTTAAACTACTAGATATAATCTCCTTATCCCACTAAACCACGACCCAAACTTATCCTACTAAACTACGAGTCTACGGCTTCTTCCTATATTTTATTATTTTTAGCATGAATTTATAATTATTATATATTTATATAAATATATTAAAATTTTTATATGATTGGATAAATAATAATACAATAGTATAAAAATAGAAAATAATGTTGGTCCTTGACTATAAAATAATATTAATTATGGTATGATTGGATAAATAAAATTTTAAAATTATATGAATATTAACGAACTCGTGCATCATACGGGATTTAAGTTAGTATGGATAAAAGAAATTCTTTCATTTATTTTTTAAATTTTATGATACAATTTTACTATGAGTATTTCCTGGATTCTAAGCGGGGTGATAATAAACATGATTTGTTTTTTATTAAAAAATTAAAGAATATTAACTACTTAAATTTTGAAAAATGAGTCAAAAATATACTGCAAGGTGTTTTGAAAAAAACAATAAATATAAGATGAACAATTCGTATGAGAAATAAGTTACTTATTCGCTTATAAGCCAATAAGTACTTATCGACCAGTGTTTGTCGACCTAGCTTATAAGTCGAATTTACAACTTATAAGCTGATAAGTTGAATGTTAGCAAAGACGTACTTTTTCTCAACTTATTTTGATTTTTCATTTTTTTTATTAACTTTTGTTTTAAAATTTATGTTTTTACATGTCTTTCTAATTTAAAATTTACTAATTAAGATAATTATATTTAAAGTTTATTAATTTTAGCTCAGTTAAGATATTCTGATATTTAACCAAACACTTATTTAATATATAAATATCCATCTACTTATCACTTATAAGTCTATTATTCATTTTAAGTCGTAAGTTGACAAACATAATTTACTTTGATGCTAAATTTGCAAATATTTTGAATTTGATGATCAACTTAAAAATTATATTTGAACCGAGTGATACAATAGCTATTTAACCGAGATAGAAAAATGATTCAAGTCCGATTCCAAATCGGAGCTTGCCCAACCTCCAAGAAACAAAACAAATTACACATAATAAATAATATAAAACCCCTCAAATTAAATAAAAATCTTCTTTTATCTCACTTCACTTTGTGAAAAAACCCTAATTTGAAAAAACCCCCAAATTGAATTGCAATCGATGGCGACGATGGTGAGTTCAGCGGGAGGATTGTTGGCGATGCTTAATGAGGATCATCCGACACTGAAGCTTCATGCTCTTACTAATCTGAATGCTTTTGTTGATTACTTCTGGCCTGAGATCTCGACTAGTGTGCCGATTATGTATGTTTATTTTGATTAGGAGTTGTAATTGGATGAATGTGTTATTGTGTTTTGGTTGTTAATTGGTTGAATTCTCTCTCTCTCTCTGATAAACACTACTCTCTCTCTCTCTCCTCTCTCTCTCCTCTCTCTCTCTCTTTCTCTCTCTGATAAACACTACTCTCCCTCTCTCTCCCTCTCTCTCTCTCTCCCTTACTCTCCCTCCCTCTCTCTCTCTCTCTCTCTCTCTCTCTCTCTCTCCCTCTCTCTCCCTCTCGCTCCCTCTCTCCCCCTCCCCCTTTCTCTCTCTATCACTCTCGCTATCTATCACTCTCGCTATCCATCTCTCGCTCCCTGCTCCCTCCTCTCTATATCTCCTGCAAAACACCTCTCTCTCTCTCTCTCTCTCTCTCTCTCTCTCTCTCTCTCTCTCCTTCTCCCTATGATACTTCTTGTGTGTGTGGGATTGTAATTGAGGCTGAGAAGTATGTGTGTTGTGATGTTTTATTTGAATTGATTGTTCGTATCAGTGTGTATGAGTATTTAATACTTAATAGAACTGAGGTCTTATTATATTCTTGTTTGCTTTCGGAGTTGAGGATGGGAACTTAATGAAGCAATTTTATGAATTGTGGATTAAAGTTGTAGTACTTGTGTATTTTTATAAGGAATTAAAGATAATGTGTTGTACAAAATTGTTATGTTGTAATTTAACTTTGGGGATAAACTAGATCACGTATTATTCAAAAGTTTGTGATTTTGTCTTCTTTAGTTCTTATATTTGCTTTAAGCTGGAGTTCACTTTTGTTAAATCAAATCTTTTTATAAAAGTATTTTGCAAAAGTTTAAAGTTGGGATTTTATGCAAAAAATAAAAAATGGAAATTAAGATTCTTGCTTTGGAAAAGTGTTAAGAGCACAATTGTGCTAATTATTGGATCAAAAATATGTCTTGGTCCTATTATAATAATCTTTAGTTCTCTGAGTAGAACTGGTATTTGAAAAAATATAGACATTGATGAGTTGTGGTTGATAATATTAGTTTTAAAAAGTTTTAATTTATGTGTGAAGTTTCTGTGTCTTCCGTATGCGTGTTTGGTATATCAGTATATCAGTATCATAGAAAGATAAACAGATTCACGCTGAAGAGATGGAGTAGCTTTTTTGTGGAGGCTGAATTTAAAGAGAATATTACATTGAAAATTTTGGGATAAACCTAAATATCGGTCCAGTTTTGACTTTTTTGGTGGCTGGCCAATCATCAAACTAAGTAGTTTTCTTCAGTACCTGGATTCTATCTGTATGCGTTATGTGCGATTTCGTTGAATTAAGTTGTCATATTTTAAATTAATAATGAGATCAAAGGTTTTAAGTTTCAAATATTCATTTGATAATAGTTATGAGATAGTGAAGATGTTCTTTGCTGTTAAATCTTTTTCATTCCTTTCTGGTGCAGAGAAAGTTTGTATGAAGATGAAGAATTCGATCAAAGACAACTAGCAGCGTTACTTGTATCAAAGGTATTTTTAGAATCTGCTTTCCTACATTACCCCCTTACATGAGTTCTAGTCTCCTTACCTATCTGAGCTTAGCAATTAATATTTTCAAATGTTAGGGTTCAGAGGATATATTGAGTTGTATCAGTACTAGAATATCTATTGGAAGGTGAAAAGCAAAATAATTGATTACTACTTGAGTGTGGTCGGATAGCCTGAGTGGTAAAGGGGGCTCATCCTTTGTTTTCTTAGGTCCTAGCTTCTACTCTCGCTCGACTCTCTCTCGCCCTGAGATATATAAAGAAACATACACTACTTAATAGCTAATAAGCTATACTAAAAAATCTATTATCAGTTCAAATTGTCCATTTTTTGTTCATATTGTCCATTTTGTTTTTAAGCAACTTAGCTTTTATTTTTTAATGCGATTTTATACCTTGTGAAAAGTGAATCAACTTCACTCTTTTTTCGCTCTTTGTAGAAGGGATACTAGGTGAAATAGAAACATTTGGATCTAATTATGTTGCAGATAAAAAAAATATTTTCAGATAAAAAGTAGAAAAGTTGGGCGAATATTGTCAGATATAGTTAAGACTTAAGATCTGGAATGAGTATTACTAAAAGCATACGTCATGTTTTTGACATCATTATGACTTTCTTGCAAGTATGATTCATGTATTATTTCTTTCGCAGGTCTTTTATTACTTGGGTGAATTGAATGACTCTTTATCATATGCCCTTGGAGCTGGTCCTCTGTTTGATGTCTCAGAGGAATCAGATTATGTTCACACACTTTTAGGTACTTTGCTTGAAGAAGAATATTTTTTCCTTGCATTAACCAAAATATATGCTAGCCTGTCAGTTTCGTTTTTGTTTTAATTTAATATAATATTTTGTTAAAAAATTTGTTTCTCAGCCAAAGCTATAGATGAGTATGCCAGTCTTAAAACCAAAGCTGCAGAGTCCAATAAGGCAGCAGAAGTTGATCCTAGGCTTGAGGCAATCGTTGAGCGGATGCTTGACAAGTATGAAGACTGTATATACCTTTGTTCTTGTTGTTAGGATTTCATATAACTTACTGGTTGCTCTCGACAGGTGTATTTTGGATGGTAGATATCAACAAGCTATTGGAATGGCCATCGAATGTCGAAGACTGGATAAGCTTGAAGAAGCAATAACAAAGAGTGACAATATTCATGCAACCTTATCATACTGCAGCAATGTATCTCACTTGTTTGTTAACCGCAGAGAATACAGACATGAGGTAAAAGAAACAATCAGGATAAAATTTCCTTTTATATCATCGCTATTATGGTTGTCTAGCATTACGTTGTTACTGACTGTATTTTGTTGCAGAAATGATATTAACTGTTTTAAGGAGTTCTTTTGATGGCTAAACGATATAATTTTAACTTCTATATCAATATCCCACAACATAGAATTGGTACTTCGATATTTAATAGATCTACCGACTGAATATGTTAAGTAGGAGCAGTTAGTAATATCTTCTATATTTGTGTGCAGTGTCATGAGTATTATATAATACTATATAATCTTGGTGATATATTATGTTAGATTATGATTGATGTGTTTGTTCCTGAGTCAAAATGAAACTGAAGCAGAGTTACTCTTCAATGGTCAGCTTGAAGCATTAGATCTTTCAAAAACTCTAGGCTGTGTTGGACAGGCTATTTATACAATATACGTACATTTTTGTTTTATGGTACATATATGGCTGATTATTGCGGAGTCTGTTTCAAAACCTACTTAATCATTTGCCTTCATCGATCTATTTGAAATTTTAGAATATATGATATATACAAGTCTTGAACTTTGAACAGTAATGAAATATTTACAGTTAAATTCATGTTAAGATTTTCTATGAGAATATGATTCTTATTTTCGAGTGCATATGAAGTAAGACTCTTTAATATGCCTTCAGGTACTTGGTCTTCTCGTGGATGTTTTCAAGAAGCTGCCATCTCCAGATTATCTGAGCATCTGCCAGTGCCTGATGTTTCTTGATGAGCCGATGGGCGTTGCTGGCATATTGGAAAAACTTATACGATCTGAAAACGAGGATGATGCTTTACTGGCATTTCAAATAGCTTTTGACCTTATTGAGAATGAACACCAAGCTTTTCTATTGAATGTGAGAGACAGGCTCACACAGCCTAAATATCTACCTGCAGAACCTGTTCAACCAGTATCTACTGAAACAGAATCCGCTCAAGATGCAACTGCTGCTACAACCGAGGATGTTCAGATGGCTGATGGGACTCAAGCTGCTACTGAAGCTGCTGTAACTGGGAGTGTACCTGTTGTTGATCCAAAAGAAGCAACATATGCTGAGAGGTTGACAAAACTTAGAGGGATCTTGTCCGGAGAGACTTCTATACAGTTGACTCTGCAGTTTTTATACAGCCATAATAAGTGAGATTCTAATTTATGTTGTTAAATATTTTTTATGACAATATCATTACATGCACCTTAAAAAAAGTTCTTACTGCATTGTTGGAATTGAGTACAGGTCTGATCTTCTAATTCTTAAGACAATAAAACAGTCAGTTGAGATGAGAAACAGTGTTTGCCACAGTGCAACAATCTATGCTAATGCAATTATGCATGCTGGAACAACCGTTGATACATTTTTGAGGGAGAATCTGGTATTTTATAGTTCCATCTGGATTTTGCCTTCACCGTTATATTTTATGTGTATGGATTATAAGCAGAAATTACCTTGAACAAATTATCAGGACTGGCTGAGCAGGGCAACAAACTGGGCCAAATTTAGTGCAACAGCAGGGCTTGGGGTTATTCACAGGGGTCACTTGCAGCAAGGAAGATCATTGATGGCTCCTTACTTGCCGCAGAGTGGTTCTGGTGGCGGTAGCCCATATTCCGAAGGTGGAGCCCTGTATGCCCTCGGTCTGATTCATGCAAACCATGGAGAAGGCATCAAACAATTTCTTCGTCAGAGCTTAAGTAGTACTAATGTTGAGGTGGTTGCTTTCTTTTGTTGAATTGACTGCTGGTTGCACCTCAATTATTTTGTACTTGGCAAACTAAATTTGCAATTTTGATTGGTATAGGTTATACAGCATGGTGCATGCTTAGGTCTTGGACTGGCAGCTCTAGGAACAGCCGATGAGGATGTTTTTGATGACATAAAAAATGTGCTTTATACTGACAGTGCTGTTGCTGGTGAAGCTGCCGGTATAAGTATGGGTTTGCTGATGGTTGGAACTGCTAGTGAGAAGGCAACTGAAATGGTTGCTTATGCACATGAGACTCAACATGAGAAAATCATCAGGTAATTGTTACTCCTTTAATACCACTTTATGCTATATACATATATACACACGCGCTCACACACACACACACTTACATATTTATATCTGTGTGTGTGTATTTACCAAATTTTTTTATTTACTGTTAATTCTGTCATTTTGCTATGTAGGGGGTTAGCACTAGGGATAGCCCTTACTGTGTATGGAAGAGAAGAAGGGGCGGATACATTAATTGAACAAATGACTCGGGATCAGGACCCTATCATACGTTATGGTGGTATGTATGCCTTGGCATTAGCATATAGTGGAACAGCAAACAACAAAGCCATCCGCCAGCTGCTGCACTTTGCTGTATCAGATGTGAGTGATGATGTCAGGCGGACGGCTGTTCTTGGACTAGGATTTGTTCTTTATTCAGAACCAGAACAGGTTACTTCTATACAGCTCTTTTGTTACCCAGTAGCTGTCTTATGATTGCTCATTGCTTTATGTCTCCATACGTGTCAAGAATTTATCTTAATGAGTCTCATCTCTTTACTGCAGACCCCTCGTATCGTCTCCTTGCTATCTGAGTCTTACAATCCACATGTTAGATATGGTGCTGCTTTGGCAGTTGGTATCTCCTGTGCGGGCACTGGCATGAGTGAGGCAATATCTTTGTTAGAGCCACTAACATCAGACGTGGTTGATTTTGTTCGTCAAGGTGCTTTAATTGCGATGGCTATGGTAATGGTGCAGATCAGTGAAGCTAGTGATTCTCGTGTTGGAGCATTCAGGTCCTGCATTTTTTATAAATATTTCTTTTTAGGTATTTTTCATCACATGACTTCCTCTTGAGCTTCTTCTGGTTTGTTTCTTATTTAGACGGCAATTGGAGAAGATTATCTTGGATAAACACGAAGATACTATGAGCAAGATGGGAGCCATTTTAGCCTCTGGAATCCTTGATGCTGGTGGAAGGAACGTCACCATAAAATTGCTTTCTAAAACAAGACATGATAAAATGACTGCAGTAGTTGGTCTTGCAGTTTTTAGCCAGTTCTGGTATTGGTATCCGCTTATTTACTTCATTAGCTTGGCATTTTCGCCAACAGCTCTGATAGGGCTTAACTATGAACTGAAAGTACCTCGGTTTGAGTTCTTGTCTCAAGCAAAACCGTCACTATTCGAGTATCCTCGGCCGACTACTGTTGCCACCACCACATCTGCCGTGAAATTGCCTACTGCGGTACTATCAACATCTGTAAGAGCAAAAGCCAGGGCAAGTAAGAAAGAGGCAGACCAGAAGGAAAAAGCTGAGAAGTCATCTGCTACAGAGTCAACTTCTGGAAAAGTCAAATCATCTAGTGACAAGGATGATGATTCTATGCAGGTAACTTCTGGTTTATTAAGTTAGTATGAACATCCATTTCTAGATTTTGGGGGACCTAAATGCACAATTGTATTTTGATTTTGGACCTTTTTTAACACATTATATTTGGCAAGGTTGATGGTCCTGCGGAGAAGAAAGCGGAACCAGAGCCATCATTTGAAATTTTGATCAACCCTGCTAGGGTGGTTCCTGCGCAAGAGAAGTTTATAAAGTTCCTTGATGACAGTCGATATGTACCAGTAAAATCAGCAGCATCGGGTTTCGTTCTTTTGAAAGACTTGCGTCCAACTGAGCCTGAATTTTTATCCCTAATCGACGCCCCTTCATCAAACGCATCAACTGGTGGCGGTTCTGCAACTGCACAACAAGGATCAGCCGCATCAATGGCTGTTGACGATGAACCTCAACCACCACAGGCATTTGAATATACTTCTTGATCTGAGTGTTCAAATTTTTAGTTTGGCCCTTGTTTATTAAAATTGTAGATGGTGCTTTAAGGTCTGATAAAGTTTAAACAATTTCGAGCATCATTCTTCTCGTACCACGATGATATGAGTTGGGCCAAGGGCATTCCGATGTATTTCTTTCTCCCGTTTCATTTTATCAATACATTGAGTAAGCTGGCTTAAACATGAAGACTCTGTAATTGTATGTTGTCTGTTGCTAGCTAGGCTTCCGTTGATCATTTCGGAATTTGTAGTCCTTTTGAGAAAACTGAAGTGGATTTTCCCTACTTTTAATTGCTAGTTGCTAGGAAAAAAAAAGATTTCTTTCAGAAATTCCAGTTTTTTCTTGTGAACAGTTTTGATCATTGTTGTATTATTACATTTGTACTTTCGAAAATTTGAGTACTGAAGTTAAATTAGTTGAAGTTGGATAATCAGATTCTTCATGTTTTCAGTTATAGTAAGATTTTCCTGAACAACTAATCGAGAAGCAGATTAACAAAGTGACGGAAAGATTTTTATTCTGAAGATTAATCTTAGACGTATAATCGCGATATGCGTATAGTACATTTTGTGTTGTGCATATGTAGCATTTTTATGAGATCTAGCAACGTTTCGCGTCGTGTACAAACGTTACGTGTACCAAATCTTAAACCTGGACCCGACCCGAATTTGCATTCATGTATCAATTTGATGACACTAACCCCGGAACTAATATATTCGTGTTTACCCGTTTTAGTACACTAAAGTACACGGATTATACACAAAAAATATTAATTGTTAAAAAATGCAATAAATAATTAAATGGTGAAGTGCTCACTCACGTAGTTAAGAAATAATAAAATATATTTTAATATTTACAATTGTATACATGTTATTTAGAATATGTAAAATTCACATTTGGTATGTAGTATATATATGTATATTATATATTTTTTAAAATTTAATTATTTATTTATTCTGTGTACTTTCATTCCATGTCGTGTACCTATATCGGAAACCCAAACCCGACACTAATTATATTCGTATTTTTTCATGTTCGGGTACCAAATTTTCAAACTCAGACACTAATTATTCGTGTCGTTCGTACCGTGTTCACATGTCGTATACCAATATTGTCAGGTCTCATTTTTATACATACCGTGATAAATAACCGCATATATGGACTGAAGGGTCCATTTTTATACACAATGCGATAAATTAACACGATGTATTATATCACTGAAAATCGTTTGCTCCGGATCACTTTCCGTAACTATTTCACACATCTAGTGAACATTTTTTGTGCTACAATAATTGATGGAATGGTAGAAGATATAAAATAGTAGCACAGATACTTACAGAAATCAACCATGTTTTCAAGTTCAGTGAATCATCAACCCATGTATAATAACTGGCATAAATCTATTTAAAAAATAAATAAAATGTGTGGTGGATCTTGATATCATAATAACATATATTAGGCTCCCCAGTCACATGCATACAAAGATTAAAGTAAATCAAAATTTTCAACATTCAAGTTTTCAAACATTCAAATCAAATCCAGTAATTTATCAAGTTCATGAAAAAGTTTATAAAAGTTGATGTAGAGCGTTGGTGCCCTGTGACACACATTAATAAAAAGGTGGTGAAAATGTGATGTGGTTAATTAATTTTTGAGGTGCAAATCAGCCATCTACTAGCTCCTCTACTCTTTCAACTCTCCTATATAAATTGACAAACACCATTGAAAAGTCAAAGCCTGACCCAACAACAAAACAACTGCCTTGGTCTAGTTTAGTTTATGTACAGATAAGTATTATCATATCACCCTTTGTCAACCATTTTCTGGCCACAAACACATGCATGTTTGTTTGTTTCTTCTATTGTTCTGCACATATCACAACCCCACCTCAATTTTACAACTTTCTCCTACCTCTTTCCTTCCTCCCTTGAGGTAAGATTAAGATTTTACCGTTTGTTTCAGGTTAGTCGGGACTTCAGCCTAGATTAGTCTCGTACTGATTTCGAGATTTTGTGTTTGTAGCTATATTACTAATATTAGTGGCTTAATTGTATGATTGCACTTGCATGTTCTTATTAGAATGGTGTTATATACGTGAAGTTTGTTATCACCATATCACTACAACACGTACGACCTTTTACGACAGATTCACTAGTTTCGTAGTAAAATTTATATCGTTTATAGTCTCATATGACCTTTTACAACTGGTTCACTAGTTTCGTAGTAAAATTTATATCGTTTATAGTCTCATATGACCTTTTACAACAGATTCACTAGTTTCGTAGCAAAATTTATATCGTTTATAGTCTCCTTGAAAATTCGAGAATACCATCACAAGTTTATGGTCCATTTATGTTTGTACTATTTTGTTTATTGAGGTAGACCCCGAAGTGTAAAATATCATAGAACATTTGTTTTTTGCACAAGTCAACACTTCTTGCAAACTTCTTGCATATATATAGTTATGGGGAATGATGGGAAATCTTCACTGTCAAATATTAAAACACACACACACACACAGAGAGAGAGGGAGGGAGGGAGAGAGAGCGAGAGAGAGGGAGGGAGAGGGCGGGAGAGAGAGAGAGAGAGAGAGAGAGAGAGTAAAAATATATATTTTTTCATTTTAAATAGTACCAATCATGTTGTTTTACTCAGAACTTGACCTCATGCAGGCTTCTTTACCAGGCAGTAATTTTCTCTGTGCAAATTATCCACTACATCATCAACATCAACCATTCATGGAGAATCGGAGGAACGAAACGACAGCTGGAGATGATAACAATCAAATGGTTGATTACATGCTTAACAATACTGCACAACCGCAACAACAAATGGCATCAGGGTTTGGTCCTTCTTCGACATCTTTGAGCTTTGCTGATGTGATGCAATTTGCTGATTTCGGGCCTAAGTTGGCCTTAAACCAGTCCAAATCATCGACAGCTGAAGAAGAAGAGAAAGAAGAAGATGGAATTGATCCGGTTTACTTCTTAAAATTCCCGGTGTTAAATGACAAGTTGCAAGATGATAATCATCCACTAATGATGTTTCCTCAGGATAACATTGTCGGAGATGAGGACGAGAGGTTTAAGAGAGGTTTAGTAATGACTAATGAAGAAAGTAGTAAAGCAAGGAAAATGATGGATGATGAAGGTAGGGTTATGGAGAATGCATCTTCTGTTCAGCTTCAGTTCCTTGGAGAAGACGTCGAAAAGAACTCTCAGATGGGAGAAGCTGGGAAGAACAAGAAAAAAAGGCCAAGAACTACAAAAACCAGTGAAGAAGTTGAAAGCCAGAGAATGACTCACATTGCTGTGGAGAGAAATCGAAGAAAGCAAATGAATGAGCATCTTCGCGTCTTGAGGTCTCTCATGCCTGGATCATACGTTCAAAGGGTATGATTTTACAGATTGCCCTTCGTAAATTTATACTGTTAGAGAAAGACACTTTCCAGGATGTTATAATATCGTACAAACATTTTTTTTCTGTACGTTTAGTGTTTAGCATTCGAAATTATTGATTATGTTATGTAAATAATAACTTTTAGGGTGATCAAGCATCAATTATAGGAGGAGCAATCGAGTTCGTGAGAGAATTGGAGCAGCTCCTGCAATGCCTTGAATCACAAAAGCGACGAAGAATCTATGGAGATGCACCACCACCACCACCACCAAGGCCTATTGGAGATTCATCAAATCCAATGCAACAAACACAAGTTCCACCACCTCCACCACCATTCTTTAATCCCATGTCATCAGCTTCGGATGATCCACTGAAACTTGTCTCTGAGTACGAGAACGGACTAATCAGAGAAGAAACAGCGGAGAGTAAGTCGAGTTTGGCTGACGTGGAAGTTAGAGTACTTGGCTTTGATGCCATGATCAAGATTTTATGTAGGAGAAGTCCAGGTCAGCTTATTAAGACTATTGCTGCTTTAGAGGATTTGGAGCTTAACATCCTTCACACCAACATCACCACTATTGAGCAAACTGTTCTCTATTCTTTCAACGTCAAGGTAAATTTAAAATGTTCATATATAACATTTGTCGTACCTCATTTTAAGATCGCAAAAATAAGAACAGTAACTTATCTATCCCAATCCCGGTAACTCAGCTGGTTGAGACCAGGACTTTAGGGGCTTACCACTCCAAGTACCTAAGTTCAATTCGCCTATTTATAAATTATTTGTCTCGTTGACCTATTCGATAAACTGTAGGTAGCAAGCGAATCAAGTTTTACAGCGGAAGACATAGCGAATGCAGTACAGCAGATCTTCAGCTTCATCCATGCAGACAGTAACATTTGAATGTGTACTGTCTGTCTACGCGCGCACACACACAAGCACACAGTCGTTTTAGCTAGCAGATTCTTTTACGTGAGCTGTTTTTGTTGTAAAAATAAAGTGCTGGATGTAAATTTATCCGAATAAGAGAAATGAAAGATCTCAAGCAATTTGATACTCTTAAGTCCGCCAATCATTAAGCTGCATGGGATTTTGCGGAATAGAGCTAGCAAGAGTACTGTGCCATGGGGACACAGTGTGGGAAGGTGTTTGATTGGTTAACACTGTATTGTCATGTATGGGGTTGGGGCCCCTCTGGTCGGAACTCTAACATACGACTGTTACAACATATCTTCGTATTTATTTTAGTTATCCAGACTCTTCATTTTGTTTCTCGACACTCGAACATGATTATGGACACTTGAACACTTATTTTACGCCAAAAACATGTAATTTTTTCAGAATATTGCCGAGTCCGACACTTGGATACGAACCCGTGTCCGACACCCATACCCGAGTCCGGGTAACATAGGTATTTATTATTTGTGAAAAGAATATAATACGTGTTTTAAGTGAATACACGAAGTTCATTTTATCTTTTCTAAAACTTTTTCGCACTTATTATCTGTACGTATGTTGCAATATAACATACGTGTTTAGTGACTCGACCTTGTATAAATTGACCGACCTTGTATAAATTATACACTCCTAGGCATTTATGGATTTTGAGTTAGAAGGTCAACGCAACTACATGATTTTGGATTTTACATGAGGTTGACTTGTCAGGAATTCATTGTTGGGCTTGGTTGTATTCGACTACATTGAAATCTTTCTCGAATGCAGAGAACTGGCCCCTTTTGACCTCTGAGTCCTGTAAGCTAATTATTAACAATGACTTCATATAGAGAAACAATGACAAGCACACAGTTGCTGAAATCTAAGATTATACTACAACTAAGGGGGCTCATTCATACTCATATATGCTGTAATTTCCAACCTCCTTAGCAGACCATATTGACACGTGTCTCCCGGTATCCCTTACTAGATCCTCCCCTAGTTGCGTAGAGAAAGCAGATTAGAAGTGAATCTGCAAGATAATTAGTTGCCCCCTTCTTCTTGGTAGTCTGAGCTCGAGATTTCTTCGAACACAGCAAGTAAAACAACTAATAAAGTAAGCTAGATTGTTAGATTATTAGTGGTATCATGCTCGCTCTCATTACGGGATGTCAAGATTTCGAATGCGGTCAAAGAAAAGATAAGTGTGTGTAAATATTAAAGTGGTCACTCAACTAAATGCCATATATTAGTTAAATCATCAAACTTAAACGGGTATTATTTGAATCACTAAAATTATAATAAATATCAAACAGATACCTCAAAATATGTGTTCGAGATTTAAAAATTATTTTATGTAATTCTATATATTTTTCTTGAATTCTATTACAACCAAATGAAAATGTATGAATTCTAGTATTTTATAAAATATAGTAAAAATTTTAAAAATTTTATGTATTATTTATTTTAAATTTTGTAATCATTTTCTTTATTTAAATAAAAATAATTAGTAGATAAATTTTTAAAAATTTCACAAAATCATCTAAAATACTATAAATTCATAACTTTTCATTTGGTTAAAATAGGATTTAAGAAAAATGTTTAGAACTCCATAAAATAAATTTTAATTCTCAAATACATATTTTGATGTATCAATTTGATATTTATTATGAGTTTAGTGATCCAAGTGATACTCTGTTAAGTTTGATGGTCAAACTGATATATGACTTTCAGTTGAGTGACCACTTTGATATTTAAGTCGTGTTTTAATTATATAATAAAAAAAAGATGTGCCCACAAACATGCAAAAAACCATAAGGTCATGTTTAGCAAGAAAATGATTACACAAAATAAATTATTATACTGAGATGTGTAATCCATGGTAGAAATCAGAGAAGAGCAATGCCAAAATGCTAGAAGCTCAAGTTGTAATAGAGAACAATATAAAATATAAACCAGAATGACCTTCTTTCACACTTGTTCTTTCCAGTTTCCACCACCTTTCAGACTTGTTAATACAAAAGTATCAACAAGGCTCCGATTCAGAGCTAGGGTGAAACCAGGCTTTCAACACAAGTATCGACATGAAGGTCGTTGAAACGAAAGCCTAACAGATCTTTGAATGTGCTATGCTCAGTGTTGTACAGTACGATGGTTGAACACAAATGTAACAAAATGTCACCCTTCACAAAAAAGCAGATCGGTTTTGCATATAGGTCCAGTTTCGAATTATTTTATCATCTCGAAGTCTTGACATAGTCTGTTATAACAATGCAAATGCAACTATAAGGACACTGCAATACTGATACAGTTCATCGAATTATTTGACTTCCTTTGTTATCCATGTTGCTTAACAGCAGAAGAAGATCAATGTGGCGTGAGGGTCTGCAGATCAGAGGTCATGTGTTTTAAGACGGTGAATGAGTCAGACGTCGTAATAAACAGAAACAATTATTGATTATATCCTTCGTGATGCTACAATGCAGAGTCCTGGCTTTATCTAGGCACATCTAACAAAATTCATACTAAAAAACACCCAAATGAATTCACTGTATATGCAAATATATATTCAAGTTTGGGCAGTCTTCTTGATTTTCTAGTAGACGGGTTCCATAAGAATATATGACGTTTATCATGACTGACCAAACAAATCAATCCATTACAATAGCCAAGCACATGCTTGATATCACCTGGATGATCAAGCTCAAAAGTTTGAGATCCTGAATCATCAAGCATACTCTTACTAAAGGGTTCATTAAGCAGAGAATACACGGAACAAGTGAGGGTTATTAGTTGACATAGAGAGTTGAGTTTTGGTGAAATCACGACTAGATATAAGTTACACAATTTATAAGTTATTTTCGGATAGTGAGAATATAGGTAATCAGGACACTCTGTCTGTTGAGCTTCCATATCTTCGAAGATCAAAGGAAGCAAATTAACTCAATATCATCCATACTTCTGAATCGAAGGAAGACATGTTAACTGAGTTTTAAGATTAATTCTAAAGAAATTTCTCCGGTTTCCCAGCAATAATTTAGGATAATTATACAAACCTCTCTGAATTAAAAAAAAAAATCACAAGTCTGTTAATATAAAAACATTGTCATTAAAAAACCTCTTGAATTTTATCATCTCTAAGTCATGACATAGTTGAAACAATGCACTATAAGGACAAACAAACAAGATCAATGTCGCTTGAGGTCTGCAGTTCAGAGAAGGAAGAATACATGAACTATTAATCAATCGACAAAACAAACAGGGGAGGAAATTGCTAGCAAATCAAAAGTAGAGTGACAAGCAACACTAAAAGGAGATTTATACTTTCCTACTTCAATAAATTGCTCAACGAAGGTCATACTGATATGACGAGTGATAATGATATGACAAACGACAAAGTTAAAGAATCTCTTAATAAGACTATAGATGAGTATGACAATTTTGTAAATTAAAAAAGATATGGATAGTATGATCTCACAAAGCCGAAAAATTTAGAGTACAACTACGTAAATTTAAACAAAATTTGATAGAATTATAAAAAAGCACAATATCATCAACTGGCCTCGAGTTTAAAAGATAACTACAAGCTCAAATTGTAATAGAAAGCAAGTAAAAACAAGAGCAAACTAGAAAAACCTTCTTTTCACTTGTTAATGGCAGCACGCTTGGATTCAGAGATGGGGTGATACGAGGCTTTCGACATAAGTGCAAACTTCTAGTGCTCCAAAACGGAAGCCTAGCAGCTCCTTATAAGTGTTATACTTAGTGTTGTAGTATATGATGGTTGAATTCAAACTTAACAAGACATCACCATTTACTAAAATGCAGATTAGTCTTGGAGACTGGTGCAGTAGAGTTCTCAAAGTCAAAAATCCATTTTCCTCAAGTGGGATTGTGAACAATTCTCTCCAACACTCCTCAGCACCATATTTCTCGAGTACCCAGAAAGTATAACGGATTTTTTCATATTTAGTGAGTATGATGAGTTTTTCACCGAAAGTGTCCAACTTTATAAAGACCGTACCTGCTTCATAACCTGGCAGCAAAACTTCTCTAAACGTCTCCGTTTGTATATCAATGGAAAGAATAATCTTCGATTCAACATGTTCGGATCTTCTAACAACCCAGTGTATAGCTCTATTTGCAAACTTCACCCCGTCATACGATACTCCCCCAATATGAAAATCTCCAATCATTCTCCAAACGTCGGATTTTGAGCTATAAACCGCGACTTTACATTTATATCCAAGATAGCAATCAAAGATGGCAAATACTTTATAATCATCATTTGATTCGTCATAGCAAAACCCAAACTTCGTACTTGAAAATTTCAAATCGTCAAATTCGGGTAGTATTCTTGATTTTCTAGTGGACGGGTTCCACAAAAATATAACTTTATCTTCACAATTATTCGCTAAACAAATTAGCCCATTACAACAACCAACTACATAACTATGATTACCCGAAGGAATATCATTAAGCTTAAAAGTCCGAGCACCGGACTCATTAACCATATTCTTAGTGTAGGGTTCATTGATGAGAGAATGTACGGAACAAGTCCTAAAATCATAGCTAAAATTGAATGTCCACTGTCTTAAAAGGAGATGAGTGTGGGTATAGTAAGGATCATTATTTGATACAAAGAGGTGAGTTTTGATAAAATCACGACTAGATATAAGAGATAACCATGTTTTGCAAGCAGTCTTGAATCGCAAAAGAGACTTAACAGGAAGCCTTGAGAGTATGAGGTAAATTATATCATCCGGAAGGTTTGGGTTAGTTCTTGTATCATGAGTTGCCATTGAATTCATGGCTAAATTATGAAGAAAAAACTAAACAAGGTTATCGACATGGGTTAGGTTTTACCAATTTTTTGACCTGCATGGATTATCGATCTTAATGGCCATACCCTAAGAATTGTTTTATTTGATTTTAAAAGGAATTGAGATTGTTTATATTTTAATTAAGTTTTAAGGAGTATTTGTTTTCTTTGGATTGTTATTTTGCGAATCATTTCATATATAAATCACTATTTTAATAAAAAACATCGTAAAACACATACTGTTTACCAATATAAAATTGTAAAATATATTATTTTACAAACATGTTTATATTGAAGATACATGTTCACATTGCATAACATATATATTTTACTTGTAAAATATATGAAATTTTCAAATTTTATTAAAATATTAATGATATTTATTTAAATTGATTCCCAAAATAATACGCTATATAATATTTAAATTACAGAATAAAACGTATACATACAAGACTCCACAAAAAAAATAGTACTCCTTGAAACTTTCTTCTACTAATTATATATGTGAAAATATAATATTTTGATTATAGCATACTTTTAAACAAGAAAAAAATAGTTATTAATTACATATAAATTAGTTTCTTGAAAAAATTATGTAGTTTTCAAGTTACTTTTGCAAAATAATGTTTTTTCAATTTTTTATGTGAAAAATAGGTTTTTAAATTTTTTCATAATAATACGGTTTTGCAACTCGATGCAATCTCGAATGCCCTGAAAAAACAATTTAGTTATTTTTTAGAAATCTTAAAAGAAATTCCATATCTGATTATTTTTAGTTACAAACTATTTTTCTCAATAAAATCACAAAAAAAACTTAAAAAATATAGTATTTTTGATAAATATCCCTGTATAATATTATTATTCATTATTTTATATAAATAAATTGTGTGCATGTATAAAATTATTTTATTATGCTAACTGTAAAATTATCATAAAAATTTACCTAAAATGGAATGGAATTCACTAATGGCTAGTCAATAGCAAAAATTCGCCCAGCAACAATTCAAATGATACATCAAGATCTGGTTTTTATTTAAATTTGTTAGAAAATTGTCTCTTTTTTAGATAACCATGTATATTATTTCCAAATTCCAAAATATGCAACCAATTTTAATGGTCGACAATCCGTAAATGAACAAAAGACAGGAAGAAATTGAGCAACTTAATAACAGTTATATAATGAATTTTTTCAATAAGAATATAAAAATGGCTTGTTTAGATTCACATTCCATAGTAGAAATTAGTTTAGAAAAGGAATATATAAAAGAAAAAAATTAGAATAAAGTGTCAGATTTAATCAATAATAAATAACTAAAATAAAAAAAGGAGGACTCCGTGGATGTTATTATTATTTATTATCAGTATAGTATCAATGAAAATAGATAAATTGAAGGAATTCACATATTTTTATATTTTTATATTTTTATATAAATTATTAATTTGTATGAACCGAATTTCAGATAAGCGCCTTATACATAAAGCTAAGAAGGAATTGAGCAGTTTGATATTTTTTATTTAGCTACTTATTTTGTATGAACTGGATTTCAGATAAAGGCCTTTAATACGTGGTTGGACTGATAAAAAAATTATGACAAATAGTTGGGTTGATATTATGTGATTCTTTCGTTTGTTTTGAGTATGCACTCAAATTTGTTTTTCAATTCTTGGTCATATTCTGATCAGAATAAATAGTCCAGACAAATTAAAGTAAGAGAAAACTGGGTCTGGAGTTGTTCTCAGACAAATTACATAAGGTTATGACATTTTATATCTGTATTTACAAAAATACCCCTATATTACATTTGTTTTTTTATCTCTAAGATCATTCTCATCAGTGCCAACAATCCCTTAAATAACTATTTTTGTTCAGAAAATCAACTAGGGTTAAGGTCAGGTATATATGTCCTCTAGAAATCTACTGATTCATCAATTTCCCAAGTAATTCTAATAACACCCAGTATTTGAATATGCACTTGCATTTGTTTAGTGACAGTATTGTTGTTCGATCTGCACATCAAAATCTGTGATTTCTTACCCTGTTCAATAGAAACACACTAGGTGATCGTGAATCAAATATTTTCAAGATATGTCAACACAATAACTAGGTGATCGTGAATCAAATATTTTCAAGATATGTCAACACAATAGCTAGGTGATCGTGAATCAAATATTTTCAATCCCTGTCTCTATCATCTCTAAGTCTTGACATAGTTGTAACAGCAAATGCACTATAAGGACACTGCAATTGATAGCAGTACATCAAATTAATTATTTCACTGCATTAAACAGTAAATTCATATTACAGTATTTAGTTAATTAACTTGCAAACAATAAACTTAGAATCAGTAGCTAGAAGGATATGGTTAGCAAGAAAATGGTTTCACAAAAGATTCCGTATATTGATAATATGATCTCCCATAGCCGGAAAATTTGAAGTATAACTCTATAAATTGAAACAAAATATGGTAAAATAATAAAAACCAGAACTACAAGCTCAAATTGTTATATAAAGCAAGGAAAAACATAAACCAGAAAACCTTCTTTGATTCAGAGATGGAGTGAAACTAGGCTTTCGACATAAGTACACACTTGTAGTGCTCCAAAACCGAAGTCTAGCAGCCCCTTATAAGTGTTATGCTCAGTGCTGTATACTACAATGGCTGAATTCACATGTAACAAAACATCACCATTTTCAAAGATGCAGAATGGTTTCGGATACATGTACATTGGCTCTCTCATAGCCAAAAATCCAATTTCATCATGTGGGATTGTGAACAATTTTTTCCAACCCTTCTCAACACCATATTCCTCGAGTACCCAAAAATCAGAACGAATGTTTTCATATCCAATGAGTACGATAAGTTTTTCACCAAAAGTGTCAAACTTTAAAAGGACGGTACCTCCTTCATTATTTGGCAGCAAAACTTCTCTAAACGTCTCTGTTTGTATATCAAAGGAAAGAATGATCTTGGATTTAACAGGTTCGAGTCTTTTAACAACCCAGTGTATAGCTCCATTTGAAAACTTCCCACCATCATACAGTAATCCCCCAATACGAAAATCTCCAATC
Organism: Apium graveolens; assembly: GCF_009905375.1. Taxonomy (NCBI): domain Eukaryota; kingdom Viridiplantae; phylum Streptophyta; class Magnoliopsida; order Apiales; family Apiaceae; genus Apium; species Apium graveolens. The sequence continues at coordinate 264,818,741 of NC_133654.1, read as the reverse complement.
ATTCTCCAAAAATCAGATTTTAAGCTATAAACCGCGACTTTACATTTATATCCAAGACGATGATTAAACATGGCAAATACTTTAAAATCATCATCCGATTCATCATAACATAACCAAAACTTTGTAGACATAGTTTTCATATAGTCAAGTTTGGGTAGTCTTCTTGATTTTCTAGTGGACGGGTTCCATAAGAATAAAAAGACTCCTTTACAAGTAATACTTCTTACACAAACCAACCCATTACAACAACCAATGACACACTTGATATCACCTGGATGATCAAGCTTAAAAGTTTGACCACTGAAATCATCAACCATACTCTCAGTAAAGGATTCATTATGCAGAGAGTACACGGAACAAGTCGTGAAATTACTGCGGTTTGACCTATCAGAACGATGTCTTATGAGGAGATGATGGTGTACATGGTGAGGATCATTATTTGATATAGAGATGTGAGTTTTGATAAATTCACGACTCGAAATAAGAGATAACCATGACTTACAAGCAGTCCTGAATCGCAGAAGAGATTTCACCGGAAGCCTTGAGAGTATGACGAAAATTACCTCGTCCGGGAGGCTAGGGTTAGTTCTTGTAACATGAGTTGCCATTGAATCCGCCGGTGTTAGAGCTGAACTATGAGGCAAACCCTAAAGCATGAGGTTTTACAGATAAGCGGATCCAATATATAGAAGGGGATTATTGATCCTCAATGGGCCATGCAGAACCCTAACTTAAGAAGGCAACTAGACCAATTGATGATGAGGATAAAAAATAGTTTAAAATTTGGGTTTAAATTTGTAAAATATAATATTGCTATGCTAATGAACTACAATAGTATTCTAGAATATATTACTGGGTACCGACTCCTGAGGACTGAACCCAAAGCTTAAAACTCCCCTATACATCAAAATAGTATTTAATTCTACTAGCTTAAATTCTCGTTAATATTCAAATATATTTAAAATTTTGTTTATCTAGGTATATAATAATTTCCTGACAAAAAAAGTGTATAATAATTTTAATATTTTTTTTTAATATAAAATAATTATAAATTTGTAATAAAAATAATAAATAAATTAGCAAGAAGATGTGATCGTAGTTTAGTATGATAAGTCTGGGTCGTAGTTTAACCGGATAAGAAGACTATATCCCGTAGTTCAGCAATTTAATAGTTTAACATGTATAAAATATTATTTATTTTATTTTTAATTAATAATTTAAATAAAGGAATAACCGTTAAAATAAAATATAACTCATTCCGAAAATTATAATTTTAGATTCATTAGTCAGATTCAAATTTAATATCCTAATCATTATTAAATTTTAATCTTTTTCTTTTATTCCATTATTTTATTATTATAATTTCAAAATTACAAGTCATTCATAACGTTAACAATGAAAAGGTCGTTGCCTTTGTCAATAAATATTGCAGTTATAACTTATATATCCTATTTTTTTAGGAACTTCTTAAAAAAAATCCAGACATCGTTAGAAGTTTCATTTTTCTAAGGGCTTTTCTCATAAATACCTAAATTTTATAAATTTTTTGTAAAAATACTGTCAGTTTTTAGAATAAATTACAAAAATACTATCTTTCAAAAAATATTTGCAAAAATACGGAGGTTGCATTTGCAAACATATCTGCAACTGCTAGCAACCATATTTATAACCACAAATGCAAATTTGAAAAAATATGTTGAAAGTTACATTTAGTTGCAAAATAAGTTGTCCAGGTGGTTGCAAATGACGAAAAATGAATGCCCCTCCGGGGCCAATACTAATACCACAAAAGCAACCATGAAATCAACTGAAAATAACCCCACCTAAATCGTTAATGATGATTAATGTGCAAATCATCAACGATCGTGAAACAGGGAGATCAAGAAGCTTTGGATTCGTTACATTTAAGGACGAGAAGTCAATGCATGATACGATTGAAGGAATGACCGGCCAGGAGCTAGACGGCCGTAACATCACCGTCAACGAAGCTCAGTCACGCGGAAGCGGTGGAGGCGGCGGCGGTGGATGTCGTGAAGGCGGCGGAGGTTATTGAGGTGGCGGTGGATATGGAGGAGCCCGTCGTGAAGGCGGTGGAAGTGGATATGGAGGTCGTCGTGAAGGCGGTGGCGGTGGATATGAAGGCGGTGGTGGTGGTTATGGTGGAAGAAGAGAGGGAGGTGATGGTGGTTACGGATGCGGACGAGCGGAGGAGGTGGTTATCAGAGGTGAGTGGTGGCGAATTAGTGGAGGAGGTGGTTATTGATGAAATTGTGGAGGATAAGGTTGTGTAATGGGGGGAGAGAGGGAGAGAGAGGGGGTAGAGAAGTTAAAAAAAGGAGTGGGAAGATGAAGATGGTATTTTTGTAATTTAATTATTTTTATGTTTAAAAAGATAGTAAATTTGCAAGATTTTAAGTAAGATAGTAGAGTTGCAAATAAATTTCCAAAAGTTGGTATATTTGGCAAATTCCCTTTTTCTAATTAGACATCTCGACTTCAAAAGCCATTAAAATTGACAATGTTTTGTATGATCTAAGCAATATTTACATTGTACTATTAGAGGGGAAATATGATTTTGTTTGCTATGTTGGTCGACACCTTCTTAAAAAGCATGTTAATATCTTCCAAAATAAAATTTAAACAAATATAGTTAATTAAAAAATAAATAAATTATGTTTCTAATATAACTATAGACTCTATGAATTGTTATCCAACTAAATTTTTAATCGCACTCAACTACTTTATTACCTCCTTTTTAAGGAATCAAATACTTTCAAAATTAATTTTAATGATTCAAATTATAATATAACAAAATAACTAATAAATCAAGAAAAAATTAAAAAACTATATTGAAAAAACCTCTGCACCCGCACAGTAAAGTGACTTATAGGCTGTAGTAGTAGGACTTTTTAAGATTTTAATTATCTAAATTTTGAATTCTTCAATAATATAATGCATACAAAATAATACGTGTCATAGGGAAAATTTGATATGCAATATTTTGGAGATTACTGGAATCACGAAACGAAATACAAATATTTTGATAAGCACACAGAATGAATGTTGTGACTGATCCTACTAATTGATTCTACTAATTGATTATTGGAATACCAGAGAAAATATGTATATTCTCTCAAACTCAAACTGTTTCTCAACTCAAAACAAGAGACCTGTACCCTATTTATAGGGATTCAAGTCACGCGTTTTTCTTGGATAACAAGTTATCTCCAGATGAGTCAGGGTTTCGTTTAGTCCATCAAATTCTGGACCCAACAACCATGGTTTGAGGTAAATTGGTCGTATTATTGTCATAGCATGAAACGATACCTTTTTATGGATAGATGTGAAGGCACCTTTGGCCTGGCCTGCGGTCCCTATGGACCTTTATATGTATTGTGGCTATGAGAAGGTTATGCTATGAGCCTTCATATTAATTAAATAGCAACGCGCCCCTTAAGAGCTTAGTTCGATGACCTTCAATATATGTGAGGCGCCCTCTTGAATAGACCGGCTATCAATAGCAATAGCGATTATTTTAGTGATTACATTATGTGTGGGGTGTCGCCTAAGCGCCCTCTTTTCACATGAATCCTTTTCCGGAAACTTTGTATGATCCTTAGTTGGGCTCATATTTGTGATCATAATTAGGCCCGTTTATATTTGACTTGTAATGTAATGAACATTGGGATGTTTATGACCCATGTCAAAAGTAGTCATAACAATACAATAATACGTAATTATTTTAATTTCATTAATCACTATAATATATAATTAATATTTTTTTATAATTTATTTTTATTAATATAAAATAAAATAATTACAAATTTTTATAATCAGTATGTGTATCGCGCGGCTTACACTGCTTATATGCTAGTAACATATTATACCTATTTTGCAGTATTTGAACTATTACATATACTAGCTTAAATCCCGTGCGATGCACGGGTTCTCATTAATATTTTAAATTTTTATTTATCTTGTCATATTATAATTTTAAAATATTTATATATAATAATAATAATAATAAATTTATGAAAAAACTAATGGGATAACATGTGGTCGTAATTTAGTAGGATAATTATACTATATCTACAAGTTTAATAATTTAGTAGTTTAGTGGATATTTACGCTATTTATTTATTTTTTTAATAATAGGATAAGTTGTGGTTGTAGTTTAGTAGAATAAGTAGACTATGTGTGTAGTTGTTTAATAATTTAGTAGTTTAACAGATATATAACACTATTTATTTATTTTTTCTAATAACCAAAATTGGGGAATAACCGTTGAACCAAATTATACCTCATTTCGGTTATTATAGTATAGTATAGATAGATATAGATAGTATAGAAGTATAGATACATACATATAAAATTAAGTGCTCATACCCATCTCTTCTGTATATATAATAGAAGAACAGGGGGATAATTAGTGAGATTAAAAAGTATAAAAAAATGTGCTATGTGGGAATCGAACTCGAGATATTTCATTCACCTATACAAACTCATACCACTACACCATAATGTCACATGTATTTTTTATCATACACATAATATGTAACTGTGCTAAATTAATATTTATTTAATTTTAAAGATAGTTACTTGAATTCCGCAAAAAAAAGATAGTTACTTTAATATTTGTACAGTTAATTTTAAAGAATTAAGTTCCGGATATAAAATTAGACATAGTACATAAATGAATTATTATCTTATTTATTAATTTTTTTGAGTTTGAAAATGTATCTCATATATTTTTAACATATTTTATTATTATAAAAAGTAATTAAAATGTACATGTATAATTTTTAAAGAAAATATTGAAAATAGAATCGCTTATATATAAATAATCTATAATAGTATTACATATTTAGATGAGTTCGATTTATAATGAGTAAAAACATTTTATTTATTTCCAATTTGCAATTAGAACTTGACCCATTATTCAAAAAATACTCGAAAGTTGACTACATGACCCGGCCGAAAAACATCGTCACATTCTACGTTTAGTAAATTTAAATTACAAGTTCGGCGAGAATATCTTACCAATAATATGATTTTTTTAATATCTTATGTTAATATAAATTAATGTGTTTGAGGTGTCTATAAGATCAAATCAATTGATTATTTATATTAAAATTACTAACTTCACTAATAGCGCATTATTATTTTTGGGACTTGTCCCGATTTTATAAACATTCGAGATTTGATATGAGATCTCACGAGATTTTTTAAAACTACGATAATATATTAAATCGATTTATTTTTTATTTTTCACTTAAAAAAAACTAACTTTTTAAAAAGAATTCTTCTAGATAAATAATATTCATTGATCAAGATAATATTGTACAAATATTTTGAATTATTTTTATATTTTGAATTATTCAAATAAAAGTTATATTTATACTATATTATATTTTGATTCAATGTATTTTATACTATTTAAATAAAAAATTTATATTGTTCAATAATCTAAATGAATTAACCAGTTCAACTGATATTAATAAAACTTTATCAAATTGAAAAATATTTAATTTTAGGAGAATTGTATACAATGTTATCAAATTATTATATGAATAAATATTAGAGTAATAATGAAAGGAAATTAAAAACGGTTTAAATAACGATATAATTATAATTTTTCCTTCGAATCCTTGAAAAATATCATGAATATCAATAATAAGTCTTTATAATATATAATATATTTTTATGTTACAACCATGATTGATACTCAGTTGCGTAAAAAACTAGATATAGATTGTTTGTAAGTGATAATATGAATATCATATATAGATTATTGCAATTTATTTATTACATAATTTTAATTTTTGAATAATTATAAATGCATGTTATTCAAGTAATCATTTATCTCACTAGATGTTAATAGTGATTAAAAATATACATAAATCAGATATTTAGCATATAAATAATTGAAACCATCGTAATTTACTAAAAAATTTAACATACGACAATTTACATGCAGACACACACATATAACTTAATGTTACTTTGGTAACTGTAGTGTAAATAAAAAATTAACATTTTTTCATGCATACATACGTTAAATTTCAAAAACTAACATTTTTCATTAAAATCAACTTTTATATTAACAATAGTGTAAATTTTACATTATTGTATATTATGATTGCAAGTCATCCTGACTTCAATTATGCATTTTTTATCTTTTTTAAATTGAGTAAGTTAATTGTAAGTTAGTAGTGAACTCAGTAATAATATAGACAAGTACATTTAGTTTATTTAAATAAAATTCAAAATTTTTGGTAAACTTTGTATTCAACGTAAATGTTATTTTTTAACTTTTTATTTGTAAACATACTAACGGCATTCTAAGATTAAGTATAATCGTTTCGTTTTAAACATGCACGGACTACCCTATTTATATTCATTCATTAAATACAAATTATATAACACAAATAAGAATATATATATATATATATATATATATTTTCTTAATGAGTTATATTTGAAACGCTGTGTAATTTAGTATTGTCTTTTATGAAAATAATACACATTAATAAACAATTGTTATGGATAAAAAACCAAGGTATTACTTGCTGTATTTAATACTAAGATTCGGGAGCTCAAGGCCTTTAATGGCTGCTCTCGTGTTTCGTGACTCAATCTGCCTTTACGAGATGCCTACGTATCTCTGTGAATTAGAGAATCAAGCCAAAAAACGTAGTTCTGATTGGTGGGGGTGAGACCCCTTATATAGATGTGGGAGTCCTTGAATTGGACTTGGTATAGGAGACTTGGTGGACAAGCCTCTGAATTAGGATAGACTTAGGAGTCCTAGGAAGTAGGAAGCTGATTCCTTATCCTTTTAGGTCCCCTTGAGGCTAATCTATAAGGATTTATATCCTTATCGGGACTCTTCTCAATAGCTGATTTTTCCCTTATTAATTAATTACGAAATTAATTAATAATTAGGGCTTTTGGGCCTTTTTTATTCCATCAGGCCTGATCTGGTCCATCAGGCTTAACCTTTCTGGTCTGAGTTTCATATATCTTTTTATTGGGCCTAGCAGCCCACAACTTGTACAATTAATGCAGTATTTAATTATACAATCATAATTTATTTATCCCTATCATTTGCCCCCCAACTTTTGGGAAACATTGAATAGGTTTCGCAGAAGTTAAGTCTATTTGTTCCCTTACAGGGTTTCGTTTTTCCGTAAAGTGTGGAGCGACCTACACGTTTACAACGAATTTTTCCTTTTATTTAGGAATTATTTTGATTTCCAGGAATTTTTCCCTTATTTCCGGGATTTTTCCCTAATTTCTGGATTTTTCCCTAATTTTTCTGGGATTTTCCCTAATTTTTCTGGGATTTTTCCTTATTTTTCTGGGATTTATCCTTAATTTCTGGATTTTTCCCTTAATTTCTGGATTTTTCCCTTAATTTCTGGGATTTATCCTTAATTTCTGGAATTTTCCCTTAATTTCTGGAATTTATCCTTAATTTCTGGATTTTTCCCTTAATTTCTGGATTTTTCCCTTAATTTCTGGGATTTATCCTTAATTTCTGGAATTTTCTCTTAATTTCTGGGATTTATCCTTAATTTCTGGATTTATTCCTTAATTTCTGGATTTTTCCCTTAATTTCTGCGATTTATCCTTAATTTCTGGAATTTTCCCTAATTTCTGGATTTTTCCCTTAATTTCTGGGATTTATCCTTAATTTCTGGAATTTTCCCTTAATTTCTGGGATTTATCCTTAATTTCTGGATTTATTCCTTAATTTCTGGATTTTTCCCTTAATTTCCGGGATTTATCCTTAATTTCTGGAATTTTCCCTTAATTTCTGGGATTTATCCTTAATTTCTGGATTTATTCCTTAATTTCTGGATTTTTCCCTTAATTTCTGGGATTTATCCTTAATTTCTGGAATTTTCCCTTAATTTCTGGGATTTATCCTTAATTTCTGGATTTTTCCCTTAATTTCTGGGATTTATCCTTAAAATCGATCAGAATGCATTCGAAATCGATCAGGATGCAGCCAAAATCGATCAGGATGCAGCCAAAATCGATCAGGATCCTGATCGAATTAGCTCAGGATCTTACACTCTGGTCGACAGGATTCCTGATCGATTTCGATCAGGATTCTGACCGAATTGGCCTTCAAAGTGACACCCTAGTCGATTGCTACACGGGCTTAATCGACCAGGATTCCTGATCGGTTTCGATCAGGACTCTGAACGAATTAAATGGCTCTCGACCATTCTGATCGAATGGAATATCGATCAGGATGCTGTTCTCCGTCGATCAGGACTCTGGTCGATCTTAGGGGATTTCTTCCCTCCTGTTCGAATAAGATATCGATCAAGACTCTCTTCTGTGTCGATCAGGACTCTGATCGATCTTAGGGGATTTCTTCCCTCCTGTTCGAATAGCATATCGATCAGGACTCTCTTCTCTGTCGATCAGGACTCTGATCGATCTTAGGAGATTTCTTCCCTTCTGTTCGAATAAGATATCGATCAGGACTCTCTTTTGCATCGATCAGGACTCTGATCAAACCATATTAAGGTTCTGGTCGATTTTTGACTTTTTAAATTCCACAGGAGCTTCTAGATTGTTCCTGATACTTCTTGTAGATGGGCCTTTAGGTTGGGCCTGGCTAAATGGGCCTAAAAACGCCTCGTATTCCGAGCTTTTCGCCTATATAAGTGTAGTGTGGAGTGAGAATCCTCACTTCACTTCCCACTTCTCATTTCATCTCACATTTTTCTTTTTTCTGGATTTTAATATTCCTTCTGCTTTTCCTTTCAGCTTGTGAGGCTATTAATAATGTCAATAGGCCCAAGGAGGGGGAATCTGGCCGCCAGAAGAGGGCCAAGTTAAACAGGGACCCCAGGAGCAAACCTGACGGTCCTACTTTCCTTAAGCCCCACGTCCCGGTGGTCGAGCTAGGGGACGATGTGGATCCTCCACTTAAGGCACATTCCTTCAGGCCTAACTGGGGCTTCAGGAGGAGCGATACGGTGGTTGGATCCACCAAACATGCCAAGGATTGGTCGTACCATTCCATCACTCCCCATGATTTCACTGACATTGTTACGGGGAGTGATGTCGAGACTATTGAGCTTCTGGGTTCTCAAGCCCAAGCTGCGGTAATTTTCTTTTTTCTTCTCTTCCTTTTGTGAATTTCAACTTTTCTTGTATCCCAATGAATTTGCGCCAACTCATACATATTTCTTTGCAGAGTAATACCTATTTCCAGGCGGCCCTACATCAGGCTAGATCTTGGAAGGGTAACTCTGATGTTTTTGAGAAGGAGATGAAGAAGTGGGAGGAGAGAGCCAAGGTCCTGGAGAAGAAGCTGGACACGAAGAAAGAGGAGCTGGCTAAGGCTCATTCCGAGCTGGTGAAACTTAGGAGCGATAAGGATAAGCTCATTGATGACTACATGGATTCTGACAAGTTTAAGAATCTCATGGAGATTCATGATGAGGGTCTTTACTCCCTACAGTTCACTCAGGGATGGGATGCGGCCGTGAAGGCTGTTTCTGAGAAGTACCAGGGCTTAGTCGACCCTAAGGACTTTATAAGTCCTGAGCAGGCTGAGTCAGAGGACAGCATAGACGCCCTCTTCGACTCTCCTCAGCCAGATGATCGCATCTTGGATCCTAACACTGCTTCTCCTCCCGCTTCTCCTGCGAAGGACGCTGAAGGCGCTGATAAGGAGAAAGAGAATGAAGGCTCCCACATGGAGGAGTAGTTTTTCTATTTTGTAATTTTATCCTTAATTTATGTCTGGACTTTTGTTTGTATTAAAACTTATTACCCTGCGGGGCTATGCTACTTTCCTTATTTGCATTAATATGGGTTCGACCCTGATCTATAATAGCTAAAAAAGAAAAATACTATGCAAACAAAGCTTCAAGGTGCTTTTAAACCTACTTGTCATAATGACAAGTGAGAATCGTACTTCGACCATCTTACACGTAGTAAACCTTCAGGTTTTGTGTGTGCCAGGTTCTCGGGACTTCAAAACCATCCATAGTCTCCAGCTTGTAGGTTCCTCTACCCTGAACGCTCTTGACTCTATACGGCCCTTCCCAATTTGGGGCAAGCTTTCCTTTCTGTCCGACACCAGAAGCCTCTATTTTTCTCAAGACTAGGTCACCTTGTTTGAAAAACCTCTCTTTAACCCTTAGGTTGTAGTAGAATGAAGCCTTTTTCTGATATTCTACTATCTTTGCGTGTGCTTTATCTCGCACTTCATCAATTAAATCCAGGGCTAATCTCTGCCCTTCCTCATTTTCTTTCTCATCGAAGGCCTGAATCCTTGGAGAGGAATGTGATATCTCCACGGGAACTACTGCTTCCGCCCCATATGCCAACATGAAAGGAGTTGCATCTGTCGTGACTCTACAAGTAGTCCTGTAGGCCCATAATATTGGAAGTATCTCATCTACCCAATTATTTCTTGACTTCTCGATCCTCTTCTTTAGTCCATCCAGGATTATCCGATTTGCTACCTCCGCTTGCCCATTGGCTTGCGGGTGAGCCACAGAGGTGAACCGTAACTCAATTTCATTTTCTTCGCAATACTTCTTGAATTCCTCGTTGTTGAATTGTGTTCCATTGTCAGTGACGAGGATACGGGGAATTCCATATCGGCACATAATGTTTTCCCACAGGAATTGTGCAACCTGCTTAGTTGTGATTTTGGCCAAAGGTTTGGCTTCGATCCACTTGGTGAAATAATCAATGGCTACAATCAGAAACTTCCTTTGTGCTGTGGCCATAGGAAAAGGCCCTAGAATATCCATCCCCCACATAGCAAAGGGAATAGGTGAGTTGATAGAGGTCAGCATCTCGGGGGGTTGTCTGGCGACTGGTGCATGCTTCTGACAACGATCACACTTCTTTACATATTCTTTGGCATCAGCCATCATTTCTGGCCAATAGAAGCCTAAACGAGTTATCTTATGAGCCAAGGCCCTGCCCCCCAAGTGTTGCCCACAAATACCTCCATGCACTTCCTCAAGAGCTAAGCGTGCCTCATCGGGCCTGAGACACCTCAAGTAAGGAACCACGAAAGATCTTTTATATAGAATCCCATCTATCAAAGAGTACCTTAGTGCTCGAACAGTTAACTTCCGTGCCTCAATTGCATCGCTTGGCAACCAACCGGTCTGAATGTGAGCCTTGATGGGATCAATCCATGACGTCCTCAAGTCTACGGGAGCCACAAGCTTAACATCTATGCTTCGTGTCTTCAAAACACGGAAGTACACACTCCCTGAACTTTCTTCAATCTCAGATGAAGCAAACTTTGATAGCGCATCTGCCTTAGCATTTTCTTCCCTTGGAATGTGTTCAACATGGCATTCATTAAATTGGGTCATCACAGCCCTTACTAGGCGAACATACTTAGCCATCGTATCATCTCTTGCCTCAAATTCTCCCTTCACCTGGGATATGACCAGCTTCGAGTCTCCACGGACCTTTAAGTTTTTGACTCTAAGTGTCCCAGCTAGACCAAGGCCAGCAATCAGGGCTTCATACTCTGCCTCATTGTTTGTGGTTGGGAAGTCTAGCTTCATGGCATACTCAATTAAGAATCCATCAGGGCTTTGCAAAACCAACCCTGCTCCACTGGAATTTGTTTTTGATGCTCCATCAAAATAGAGAACCCAATATTCTTTCTCCTTGTCCCCATTGTCGACTCCCTTGTCTTGAGGTATGGTATCTTCCTGCCCCCCGACTTCTTGGTTGGGTATGGTACATTCCACCACGAAGTCAGCTAGTGCCTGGGCTTTTATGGTCGTACGTGGCTTATACTTGAGATCGAACTCTCCCAACTCTATTGCCCACTTAATCAGTCTCCCACTTGCCTTGGGACTGTGAATGATATTTCTCAGTGGCTGATTTGTTAGCACTTCAATTTGGTGAGCTTGAAAATAAGGACGCAGCTTTCTTGAAGCCATTACCAAGGCTAAAGCGAATTTCTCAATGGCTGAATAATTCAACTCAGCACCATGCAAAATTTTGCTGACGTAGTACACGGGTTTCTGGACTTTCAGTTCCTCCTTAACCAACACCGCGCTCAAGGCGCTTTCTGAAACAGCCAAGTACAAGAATAAAACTTCCCTCAGAACTGGCTTGGCCAACAACGGGGCCTGGCCCATATACTTCTTTAACTCTTCAAATGCCTTCTGATTTTCCTCACTCCATACAAAGTCTTTAATGTTCTTTAATGACTTGAAGAATGACAAGCACTTGTCTCCTGACTTGGAGATGAATCGTCCTAGCGCAGCAACCCTTCCTGTGAGTTTCTGAACATCCTTGACAGTTGTTGGGGGTTCCATGTCCAGGATTGCCTTTATTTTATCGGGGTTAGCCTCAATTCCCCTCTTTGAGACCATCAATCCCAAAAATTTTCCAGATCCTACTCCGAAAGCACACTTCGTCGGATTCAACATCATCTTGTGGTACCTCAGGACCTCAAAAGCTTCCCTTAAATGGACTATATGATCAGTCTTTACTAGACTCTTGACTAACATGTCATCAACATAGACTTCCATAGTCTTACCAATAAGATCCTTAAAAATTCTATTCACCAACCTTTGATAGGTGGCTCCTGCATTCTTGAGACCAAACGCCATAACAAGATAACAATAAATACCAAAGTCAGTGATAAATGATACCTTTGGAATGTCATCCTTATGCATTTTGATCTGGTTGTATCCGCTAAACCCATCCATGAAACTCAGCATCTCATGTCCAGCGGTGGCATCAATCAAAGTATCAATTCTAGGCAGCGGAAAACAGTCTTTGGGGCATGCATCATTCAGATCGGTGAAGTCTATACACATCCTCCACTTTCCATTAGCCTTCTTCACCATTACAGGGTTTGCTAACCACTCCGGAAATTGAATCTCCTCAATGAAACCAGCCTCTAAGAGCTTTTCCACTTCCTGCTTTATAGCCTCTTGTCTTTCCGGGGCAAAATTTCTTTTCTTTTGTTTCACTGTCTTCCGACTTGGATCCACGTTTAGCTTGTGAGTAATTAACTCCGGGTCTATGCCTGGCATATCAGCTGCTGACCATGCAAACACATCACTATTTTCTTGCAAAAATTTCACTAACTTCCCTCTAAGGGGCCCCTCTAATGTGGCTCCAATGAAAGTCATCCTCTCAGGATTCTTGGGATCTAAAGGAACCGAAACCAATTCTTCTGCTGGCCTTCCTCTATTCTCATCATTTTCTCGAACATCCATATCTTCAATAGGAAGAACCTGCCCCCCGACTCCATCTGCCCTCAAGGAGGCCACATAACAGCTTCTAGCCATTTTTTGATCTCCTCTCTCTTCTCCAATCCCGTTTCGGGTGGGAAACTTCATGACTGAATGGTAGGAAGAGGGGACTGCCTTGAAGGCATGTATCCCTGTTCTCCCCATGATAGCATTATAAGTTGAACTAGCCTTTACCACTACGAAATCCAGCATCTGCGTTGCTTGCCTTGGCTCCGTACCTATGGTGGTTGGCAACTTGATTATCCCTTCCACAGGACATTCTACTCCAGCAAATCCATATATCGGCATGTCGGTTGGTGTTAACTGGGAGTCGTTATACCCCATCCTTAGAAAGGTGTCGTGGAGCAAGATATCCACAGAAGCACCATTATCCACAAGGACCCTCTTAACCGGGCTATTTCCTATTATTGGTGTTATGACCAGCGGGTCGTCATGGGGAAACTTCACACCCTCTAGGTCGGAATCATCAAAAGCCAATGTTACTTCTGTCCTGTCCCTCTTCGGGGCTTCTCCAACAATATGCATAACCTCTCTAGTATATGCCTTTCTGGAATTTTTGGACAATCCAGCAGCAGTTGGACCTCCAAAGATCGTGTTTATCACAGGCCCTTGAGGTCTCGGCCCTCCATAAATGGTGTTTATAACTGGTCCTCTAGGTTGGGGATTCCGCCCCTGATCATCTTGGTCCCTCCTACGATCTTCAAAGTTCTTCCTTCCATTATTATTTCTGTCCCCTCCATCTCCAGTATACTTATTCAATCTTCCTTTTCGAATCAAAAACTCAATTTCATCTTTCAATTGCCTACACTCATCGGTGTCATGGCCAACATCTTTGTGAAACCTGCAATACTTGCCCCTATCTAGCTTGGCGGGATCAGCCTTCAAGGGCTTAGGCCAGCGAATATCTCTATCTTTCTCAATCTCCATCAAAATCTGACTTCTGGGAGCATTCAGCTTAGCGTATTCAGTGAACTTTTGCCCAGGTCCTCCCTTCTTGGGGGTTGAATCAGGGTTTTGTTCGGTTCTAGGATATTTGTCCTTAGCGATATACTCCAAATCAGTTTTTCGTTTCTTGCCTCCAGTGGGCTCATTACTTACTACGGTCTTCCTCATACTTTCTTCAACCTTGATATACTTCCCTGCCCTCTCTTGGAGGTGCAACATGCTCTCAGGGGGTCGTTTGGCCAAAGACATCTTAAAAAACTCATCCCTAGTTCCTTGTTGCAATGCTATCATGGCTACCTTATCATCAAGATCTGGGACTTTTAAAGCCTCCTTTGTAAAACGATTCAGGTAATCTCTTAAGGATTCCTTAGCTCCCTGCACAAGACTCATAAGAGATGCTGAACTTTTCTCATGGACTCTTCCACTGATGAATTGCTTAATAAAAGCCTGACTTAGTTCTCTGAATGATCCAATAGAATTTGGGGGTAGGCGACTGTACCATCTTTGAGCCATACCCGACAGGGTTTGAGGAAAGGCCCGACATTTTATAGCATCATTCACGGGTTGCAGCAGCAGTGCATTAGAGAATGTCCTAACATGATTAGCGGGGTCTCCCGTGCCATCATAGGCTTTGATAGTGGGCATCTTGAATTTCCTTGAGATATGGGCATTCATTATCTCTTCTGTGAAGGGTGGAGTTGGATCATCAGGATCTCCAAGGGGAAGGAGATTGTTTGGATCAGTTCTTGGGACAGCAGCCCTTCTTCTTACCGGACCATCCAGGTCTATGATAGGAGGAGGATTTCTCCCCCTAGGTGGTATGTGGGTTCTGGTGGCTTGGTGAGCCTCCAAGTCACGCCTCAGCCTTTGGATTTCAGCCTCATGAGCCCTGATCTTTTCCTGCACTTCTTGGGGATTCGCCCCTGGGGTGCTTTGGGGGCGTTGCCTTCCATCGGCCATTGGCTCTTTTCCAGGACGCCTCCTTCTCGGGGCCACTTCATCATCCGAAGATTCGGAGTCTCTCTCAGTGTATGGACCAGAAAATTCCCGATCCTCAGGGATAGGATCCAAACCTCGTATATAGGGGGGCGACCGCCCTCGTGCTTCGCTTCGCCCAGCATATCCACTTCCTCCAACCTCAGGGTGAAGGGGCATCCCATAAGGGGGGTTAGTAGTAACAATAGTTGAATATTCATACCCGACGGGTCGAGAATTCACAGGTATATGTATTTGTTGAACTTGAGGATTCGTACCTTGAATAGTCGGGGGAGTTGTCCCTTGTGGCTGAGGATGAGTTATCCCTGTCTGGGCTTCCCCCTGAGTAGATGCATAAGTTGAATGGGGAGGAACCTCCACGGTTGATGAAATCACCTGGGTTGTCCCTGATGGTGTTCCCTCCTCCAGAGTGCTGGTTGTTCTCCTTGTTCTCGCCATGGTTGTTGTTCCGTTTTTCCCACAGACGGCGCCAAATGTTATGGATAAAAAACCAAGGTATTACTTGCTGTATTTAATACTAAGATTCGGGAGCTCAAGGCCTTTAATGGCTGCTCTCGTGTTTCGTGACTCAATCTGCCTTTACGAGATGCCTACGTATCTCTGTGAATTAGAGAATCAAGCCAAAAAACGTAGTTCTGATTGGTGGGGGTGAGACCCCTTATATAGATGTGGGAGTCCTTGAATTGGACTTGGTATAGGAGACTTGGTGGACAAGCCTCTGAATTAGGATAGACTTAGGAGTCCTAGGAAGTAGGAAGCTGATTCCTTATCCTTTTAGGTCCCCTTGAGGCTAATCTATAAGGATTTATATCCTTATCGGGACTCTTCTCAATAGCTGATTTTTCCCTTATTAATTAATTACGAAATTAATTAATAATTAGGGCTTTTGGGCCTTTTTTATTCCATCAGGCCTGATCTGGTCCATCAGGCTTAACCTTTCTGGTCTGAGTTTCATATATCTTTTTATTGGGCCTAGCAGCCCACAACTTGTACAATTAATGCAGTATTTAATTATACAATCATAATTTATTTATCCCTATCAACAATCAACTTGTATTTGATATACGTTAGACATTGTAATTATCATTAATTGTAATTATTTGTTAAAAGATCAAAATTCTCAAGGAGTCAATCTTTATATAACCTAAAGAAAAAAAGTACATGGCATTACATGTTAAATCTTGTTAGAGGTCTTTTCATTTAATATTTTGTTTTATGTCTGCATAATTTTAGGGAAAATATCTGTTTTTTGTATCACAGATTTGGTAATAACTAAAATTCCTCCTAGTTATATCCCCAGTTTCTATACAAACTTACTCCAAATTGGTAATAAATCATGCAGATTTTTCAAATGACAAGTCAAAATCTTTTATTTATGTCCTAAAGATAAACACAAATCAATTGGAGAATGAATCATGTAAAAAAAACTGAAAAATTAAAATTTGTAACAGCTGGGCTTTACTGCAATGCTATGATTGCATTCAGATTAATCCACTTAATAAGCCTTCTAATTAACCTCTATAAATAACAAGCAAATTAAACAGTTTTCATCTCAAACTACAGCAGCCTTGAGGTGTTGTTGATCAAGCAACATCTACAAGGCCTAAAAGATGTTGCTTGGTAAATGTTTCTTGTGCAATCTATGGCTTCTAATGTTCATTGCAATCGCGATAATAAACTGTGAAGCTTGGAGAATTGGCAGAGCAGCAACACATTGGAGAACAATTTATGTTGGTCATTCGGGTAGTGGTAAATTTACTAGTATTCAAACTGCTATCGATTCTGTTCCGTCGAATAATGACAACTGGGTTCGTATTTATGTTGAAGCAGGAGTTTACAGGTACTTAAATTTTTTTGAACCCTCGACATCCTGTAGAGGAAGCTAAATTTGTAGCCTGAAGTGCCATTTAAATTTCTTTCTTTCTCCGTAATAGTTACTGATTAGGGAACTGCACCTGATCAGCTGCTAACTTTGTGTGTGTTCAATTTGGTGTATTTTCATTGATGGCGCGAAGAGAACAAGTTAAGGTTCCCCGGGACAAGCAATTTATAGAACTCACGGGGAAAGGAAAATGGAACACGAGTGTAGTCTGGAATGCCTGTGAACGGCTGGACACCAGCGCTACCTTCACCGTGTATGCTGATAACTTTGTTGCTCGAGACATAAGTTTTGTGGTATATCAATTGTGTGTTTTTGTGATGCTTAATAGATTTTATGTGATAATTTGCATGGTTGGTCATTATATGATAAAGAATTGTAACAGAATTCTCACAACTATCCCTGGAATCCGAGAGTTCCTCGAAAGCCAGCAGTGGCAGCGCTGATTGAAGGAGATAAAAACAGCTTCTACAGATGTGGTTTTGTTGGATTACAAGACACTCTGTGGGATTCTGTAGGTCGTCACTACTTTCATCGATGTTCTATCGTTGGAGCTGTTGATTTCATTTTCGGGGCTGGACAATCTATTTACGAGGTACACAATGTGTTATGTACTCTGTTATTAACTAGAGACTTTCCGGTTCATGAATGATGCAAGAAACTTGTGATATTTACTCTGTAATGACAGATTTATGTTACGTATGCAGGGATGTGTAATATCGTTTAATGGAGCAGCTCTACAAGGGCCAGGATATATAACAGCACAAGCAAGAGGTGATGAAAAGGATCCCAGTGGCTTTGTTTTCAAAGATTGTGTTGTTGTTGGCACTGGATGGACTTACTTGGGAAGACCCTGGAGACCATATGCTAGAGTCATATTTTACAACTCTACATTTTCCGGTATCATTGTTCCTGCTGGTTGGGATCCGTGGATCGCTTCATCCAACGTGTAAGTCATCTCGATACTTCAATCAATATGATGCGTCTGTCAAAGGATAATTCAATAAGCACTATCCCAATTCATGACTAGCTATGTTACTCGCACTCTTCATTCTACCGTCAAGTACTCGTGTCGGACACTCGACAGTCAAACTCAGCTCTTATTTATAGGGCTAAAAACATGTAAATTTACCTAAATGTTGCCAAGTCCTATACTTAGACACGTATCCATGTCCGACACTTCTGGTAGAGTCATGTAACATAGATGACTAGGCCCTTATTTTTAATGGTCTTTGCAGAAACAAGTTCTCTAATCTCTCTTATTAGTAGTAATAACAGTAAAATTTGTGCACGTCCTATCTTCTGACCCTTGACGGGATACACTGGGTACGTTTGGTTGGTTTGGTATCTGAATCTAATTCTCCTCGATAACGTTGATGCAGGAACAATTTAGTGTTTGCTGAGAAATTCTGTCACGGGCCAGGATCGTACAGTAGAGATCGGATAAAATGGGAAAGTCGATTAAATGAAGATCAGTTGCAGGAGTTTACCAGCATTTCTTACATTGACAATGAAGGCTGGATTGGTCGCCAGCCTTTCAACATGCTGGCTGATTAGCACCATTTCACTTGTTCTGAAGATTGTTTGCAGCATGTAACATAGTTTGTATTTGTTGTGAGGCTTGACAACAAATTTTTAGTTTGTAATTATGTTCTGGTCTGGTTTGTACACAATCTTGTGTTCCTCTTGTATATTGAATAATTATATGTCAATAATATGTTTGGTGTTTGATGAATCCACTCAAAGAGTGGATTTGGATTTGTCTAATGACATGTACTTTACGCTGTGTTTCGGAAATTTTTTTTGGAGAAAAATGAAAAGAAATGTAAAAAATATATTTCTTCAGCTTGTTTCCAAACAACTTTTATGAAAGAAAGAAAAAGAAAGATACAGATTTGAAAATAAGTTTTCTTTATTTTTATCTCCAAAATCTTCTTCCCATTTTTGAAAAGATTAGGAGAGAAAGAAAAATTGGTTATTTTCTATTCTTTTCTTTTCTACTCTAGATTCGGGAACACAGACTTAGTTATTTCATTTCATTGTTGAAGTATTTGCTGAAACTTTGAACAATAAGATGAAATTTACAACTAAACCTCGAGTCAGCAGCAAAATATTGATATGATCTTCATCATATGGGTTGTAAATTATCTCGTAGAATTATATGCGTTTAATCTTCTGTTTGTCCACCATAAAATGAGAAGGTGCATGAGGAATAGGGTTGTAATTCGAGTCGGGCTGCTCGCGAGCTCGCCTAGCTCGAACTCGTTTAAATGTACTCGACTCGGTTTGTATAATTAAATGCGTCGAGTTCGGGGAAAGGTTTCGACTTGATTAATTATCGGAACCGATTCGACTGGACTTGTGAAATTAAACGAGCTGAGTTCGGGTAAAGATTTAAACTCAATTAAGTGTAAAATTAAACGAGTCGGTGTGTCAGACTCGTTAAAATCGGCTCATTTAAACAAGTCGAGTTCGGGCAGAGATTTAAGTTTTATTAGTTAAATAAACCGGCCCGACTCAATTAATTAAACTCAACTCAAATTACGTTCGGATCAAAATTCGGCTCACTCGACCCCAATTACAACCCTAACAAGAAAGCGACTTCAATAATCGAGAAATAAATTACAAAACAAAATGAGAAATTTATGAATAATGCAATGGCCATAGCATAGTGACACAAAACGTTAAAAACGTGGCTGTCTTGATAAAATATTATAAAAAAAAATTGTCAGGAGTAATATTATAAATTAGATCAGAGAATAAGGCGAATTTTTTTTGACACGAGAATAAGGCCGAATTGAACTCGAAAAATTGGGGTTGCAATTTGGTTGCTCAAACTCGTTTAATTAAACTTGATTCAGTTATTTTAGTTAAACAAACCGAATTCGTGTGAAATTAAGTTAGCCGTATTTAGATAAAGGTTTAGGTTCAATTTGTAAAATTAAATGAGTCGGCTAGTTCGACTCGTTAGAATCGGCTTGTTTAGCTAAATGTGTCAGTTCAGCTCGACTCGACTAAACGAGTCGAGTTTAGCCAAAAGTTCAAACACAATTAACTAAACGAGCCGACTCGAATCGATTATTAAACAATTGGGACGATGCTTATTCCAAATTCGTCCTAATAAGCCCGAATTACATCCTTACACAAAACCGGTATTAGAATAGATAATTTTTTTACAACCCGAACTAAAAATGAACTTTCTTATTTCCCTGAATATTTTAGTATTATACATAAAAAATTTAGAGCAAAAGTGAATAATAAATTTGAAAAACGAAACAAATCCTTGAAAATGAATTTTAGAAAAGAAAAGTAGAAAACCGTTGAATTTGTACAAATTTATAAAAATAGAACTAATTTATCGTTGTATCATGTATGCACCGGCCAAAAAATAATTTATAATTGCCACAATAATAACAGAAATGCACAAAGATATTTTAATACTCCTTCCGTCCCAATTTATCTTCCCAGTTTGATTTTTGCACGTAGTTTAAGGTGCATTGACCGACTAGTTTGGTTGATTATCTTTCAAATGAATAAATATTAAAATCTTAAATTTTTATTTAAAAAAAATTAAAATAATCAATAGAACTATGCGTACATTAAACTATTAAACTACGTGCAAAAGTCAAACTTGACAGATAAATTATATCGATGAGGGACTATTAAACTACGTGCAAAAGTAAAACTTGACCGATAAATTATGTCGACAAGGGAGTATTATTTGTGTATCACTATCATTTAACATAACATTATGTACATTGACATGTACACAAGTACTTAAAAGCACGCTATTTTGTATTTCTGCTGTCTGAAAACCAAAACCCAAAAAGTGGTACACAGCAAAAAGCACATTTTTGTGTATTATTTTTTGTTTAAAAATTGAAGATGTACTCCTCCATTCATTCACTGCCTTTGG
This sequence comes from Apium graveolens, assembly GCF_009905375.1. Taxonomy (NCBI): domain Eukaryota; kingdom Viridiplantae; phylum Streptophyta; class Magnoliopsida; order Apiales; family Apiaceae; genus Apium; species Apium graveolens. The sequence goes on along the minus strand of NC_133654.1, from coordinate 264,797,722 downwards.
ATGGGCATGGTGAGTTTCATAACTCGGTTGATGGGTCGGGTTTGTGTTCGGATCCTTGCTTAGTTCTTACTTCTGATCCTAAGCCTAGACTTCGTTGGACTGGGGAGCTTCATGAAAGATTTGTTGATGCTGTTACTCAGCTTGGTGGCCCTGATAGTAATTAGCTCCATCCCTCTCTCTCTCTCTCTCCCTCTCTCTATCTCCCTCCCTCCCTCTGTCTCTCCCTCTCTCTCCCTCCCTATGTCTCTCTCTCTCTGTCTCTCTCTCTGGCTCTCTCTCTCTCTCTCTCTCTCTCTCTATCTATCTCTCTCTGTCTCCCTCTCTCCCTCCCTCTCTCCCTCTCTCTCTCTCTCTCTCTCTCTCTCTCTCTCCTATTTGGTGTTTTTAGTTTAGTTTCTTGAAGTCTCTCTCTGTTATGATGTTTTAAGTTTGGTCTCTCTCTTGTTATGTTTATTTCATGTTTTAAGCTTAAAGGGCGGTTCTTGATGTGCTCTCTCACTGTCTCTCTTATCCTTTTTGTTATGTTATGTTTTAAGTTTAGTTTCTTGAAGGTTGGTTCTTGATTTGCTAATTTTGATGTTATTATTTTTTGAGGGTTAGGTTCAAAAGCTTCTTAATTTTAAGTTTAAGTGATTAATCTTTTTTATTAAAGTTTTGATTTTGGTTATTCTTGATTAGATTTTCATATGGTTAAATAATGTTGTGGCCTGTGGGTAATGTTGATATGTTCTATTTGAATATACATATAGACTAGGTTCCAAAGATAGCCTGAGAACCAAAGGTTCGGCGCAACATGAAATGCAGAAGTTTTAGTATTTGTTGTTCGAAACCTTTGGTTCTCAATCTCATTTTTTGATCTGGTTTCTCTTGTTCTCGACAATATCATACTTGTTATGTGGCCGGTGTTAGAAATTATGTAGAGCGAAAGAGCTTCCTGGTGATCCTTAGGTTGCAGCAAGTTTAGCACTTTGGTTAACATTCAAGGTTGTACTAATGTGGTGTAAGCCGTTGAGGTTTTGTAAATAAATGGGAATAGTTTAAAAGAATCATGTGTGTTTTGCAACTAATAACTATATGATTTGTAGAGATGTGGACTGCTCATAATATGTTATGATTCAATTATGTGCTTCCTATATTATTTTGTTGGCAGGTACAAACTAACTTGATTATTGTATATAGTTTATAGTTTATTTATGTATATCTGTGGTTTGGTTGGCCTAGGTTGTAAAAGCATGATGTTTAAGTTCTGTGTGTTTATTAAATGTATACAATAATTTTTCTATGTTTTCTCTTTTGTCTCATAGTAGATAGTTGTTCTATTCTATGTCATATTCCATTGACTAAAACATCGATGTCTGTTAAAGTGAATCCCTGCCTTTATGTCATAAGAATGAGGTGCTGGAAAATTTGTTAGCAAAATTTTGGTTATATATTAAGTCTGACAGAGATGTTAACATATGTTTTTATCTATTGGGATGTATCGGTTTAATGTGCTAAATGGAGCCCTTTTTTAATTGTACGGCATACTTGTATGTCTTCTGAAATCGTCATACGTAATATTAGCGAAGGCCAAAAAAAAATTGTTGCATTTCCTCATGATGGATGTTAGTTAGAATTTGGTAATCTTATCTAATACATTCCGCAATTGTGATTAAATTGCAGAGGCAACACCTAAAACAATCTTGAGGACAATGGGGGTCAAAGGTTTGACCCTTTATCATCTAAAATCGCATCTTCAGGTTAGGCCTTTTCATAATGGTGATAATCTTAGAAAAAGAATATATAAAGAAAGAACAGGCCTAATTATCACTGAAAGAGGATGTAAAATCCTCTGTTCTGATCCTGACTGAAACCTTTTATTGCTTAGTTTTATGATTTCTTCTGTGCACTTGATGCCCCTACAATAAGAAATGTAACACATTTAATGTCTTTATTGCAGAAATTCCGGTTGGGAAAGCAATCTTCCAAGGAGTTCACTGAAAATTCTAAAGATGGTACTAGTTCTGATCTCAGCATTACCTAAATAGATTCATCACCCTGTATATCTTGAGGTTGCTCCATTTTGCTTGATATGAGCATGGAAAAAATTAAAAGCTCCATGCACATGAACTGTCCTAATAGGAGTACTTACAAAAGTACGTTTTATCATAGTGCTGTACAGAAAAGCCTTATTTATAGTATACTCGCTGGCTAGAGTTATCATTCAAAGGAGTGTACTATTTAGTCGGCTGACATATGCTTCCGTTTGTGAATGTATGCAAGAGAATGTGTGTGTGTGTGTACGACACAGTTATGAAACAGTAAGCTAATGAATCTTTGTTACTTCTAAGCAATATACTTGGTATGATAACCAACACTTGGGAGTTCTCAAGTTCACTACTAATCTCTATTTTTTATTGCAGCATCATGCATTGCAGAGAGCCAGGACACTGGTTCATCTACATCAGCATCATCAAGAATGATGGCACAAGATTTGAATGAGTATGTTAATCATATTAGACCCTCTATCAAGAACATTCATCTAGGTAACCTATTAATCAACCTTTTTTTTATGTAACAGTGGCTTCCAAGTCACCGAGGCTTTGCGAGTTCAGATGGAAGTTCAAAGAAGGCTGCATGACCAATTGGAGGTTAGTCTTCTTGCGTATCAATTTGAAATATGTAAAATGTTCAATGTTGCCTTGACCACTATAAGCATTCTTCCGTGAAAAATATAAATAACAGAGTAATAAAGAATTTCAAAAAGAATACAATTATTTGGTTGGTCTTCATCGTCAAAGTTTAGTTTGATATATTTAGACTAAATAGTAGCCTTATGTTTTAGAAAAAGTTTGTCTGCAAATATAGTTTTGAATAATAGAAGGTTTCTTACAAAATTGCTTGACACGTTTACGTTACAATTAGACAGACAAATAGATGATAAGAAGAATCTACGACTAGATAGTCAGATAAAATGCTGCAGAAATACTGAATACTCTCATTTGTTACCTGATAGGTGACCACAGTCCCCTATGGAAACACCAATTTAAATTCTACTCAACTACTTCAGCTCAAAATGACTCATTTATTATTGAAGAGAGCTTTGATAATGATATATGCATACTGAATTTTTTTATCACAACAAAATATCTTTGTGATATGGCAATTTTCTAATGTATTTACAAATTAGTAAGCAAAGAGTACCCGCAGAAACCATTATGTATGAACAATCGAGTCAGTAAAGTTGTGTTGTTTCCACTTTTATCAGTCACCGTCGTACATGTATGCTGTTAATTAGCTACCTTAACTAAGATCTCTGATAAATATTAATTACCTGTGGTTCCACTCAAACTAGGTCCAGCGCCGTCTCCAGCTACGTATCGAAGCCCAAGGGAGATACCTGCAATCAATTCTTGAGAAAGCTTGTAAAGCTCTTGATGACCAAACTGTCGCTTCTGTAGGGCTTGAAACTGCTAGAGAAGAACTCTCTGAACTAGCCATCAAGGTCGCAAATGACTGTCAGCAAGTAACGTCAGTCCCTTCACTTTCCGAAATTGCTGCATCCCTCGAAAGCAAAAATCCTGTCGGTGTCTCTGGTAGAATCGGTGACCGTTTCCTTGACAGCAGCTTGACATCAAATGGAAATCCACCTTATCCAATGAACATGAGCTCACAAGCTGCCGCACTTAAAAAGAGATCAAGAACTTTCAGTAACTTGTCCCCCTTAGATAGCAATTTGAGGCAAGTGGAGTGGATGATGAGTAATATTAGCTAAGTTTCGAAATGAGCTTTCAGATTCATCTTTCATGCATTGTTCTTTGTCACTTCTTGAAATGGCTGATTATTATGTACTTATTTTATGAATGGATCAGTTGAGTCTTTTTTCCTCCAATGGTCCACACAAAATTTGGGTCGTTCACTAATTGCAAGTATCAAACAACTAAACAAATGATCTTTGACCATTCAAATTACTAAATTAGTGTTATCAAATGAGGCCAAAGATAACGGAGATGCCTATAAAAGAAAAGGTAGAGAGGACAATAGAGAAAAAAACTAGAAAGTGCAAAATGAATTTCTCAAAGATTTTGGTTCTATTTCTATTTGTCTCGGCCTCAACTTTTATCAGCTGCACTGCAAGAAACGCTAATGATGGGTTAGTCAACCCTGGTCGTGGTAAATTTTCGAAGAGTCTAATTTACGCTCTATTTCCGGTTTCTGAAAAATCGAAATATTTTCGAAGAGTCTAATCTACGCTCTATTTTCGAAGAGTCTAATCTACACGCTAATGATGGGTTGTCTCAGTTCGTTAAAGAGGGGATAATTATCTTCTTTGTCACAGGTTCGAATCTCACAGGAGGAGAATTCATGAGAGTCTGTCGCTTAAATGTGGTTTACCTTGGTTCGGCTGATTTGCAGGCTATTGTCTGAGCCCGCATGGTTTGCGCACTGATAGAAAAATTTTAAATTTTTCGGAATCCTAGTCAGCCCTGATCGTGGTAAATTTTCGAAGTGTCTAATCTATGCTCTATTTCCGGCTTCTAAAAATCGAACCCTACGATTTTGAATATTAGTCGCAAAAGATTGAATTCTTCGGAATCCTAGTATCGAATTATGTTTTATAGGACTAATTGTTTGTTCTATCTTGTGACAGGGGACAGATCGTTCAAGATTAACTGCATGCAGGCATGTAGAAACGGTTTTGGAGAGGCTCAGTGCAATGCAGATTGCACACAAACAATGCATCTTAAGCGAGGTGATTGTGAAATGCAAGACACTATGCGATGTTGCTGTTATAACCACTAGGCTCACTCCGTTTTGTTCAGTTATTTTGGCCTTAATCTTGCTCATGTGCAGTGATACCATATGCAAATAAGAACGCAGAGAAAAACTTGCCTTGTCTACCATAATTATCGCACTAGCGTGGATATGCACCTTTCCGAGTTAAATAATTCCACTTCACTGATTATTTAACTCGGAAACCTGTTGTTTGTTGTGTATTGGTTGTACTAATTATAAATAATTTCACTAGCAGTGGAATTATTTAACTCGGAAAGGTGCATCTTTACTGCTAGTGCGCTAATTATCGGAGACAAGGCAAGTTTTCTCTGCTAATTATCTTCACTGTTGGTAGTTCTGTGTTTCTGTACATGTAAAACTTGACATTCATCACAAATCTGCTATATAAATACATTAGATGACATGTATCTTGCTATTAAACAAGTTTTCTGAGAAAAAAACAAACAAACCAGTAATACTATAACATTGCTGCTAATGATTTTATTGTATACCTAAGGCCTGAATTCTCTTAACCAGTGATAATGAATCAATGTTGTTATGCTTCCATTCTTCTTTTCTCTCCTTCTTTAGCCCTTTTTCGAGGAAACATCTGTCGTATCCGTTGAGTATGCTTAGTATGCTCTTGATGTTTGGCCTTTCTTTCGGATCAGAGCGTGTACAGGCCATTCCTAGTTTCACTAGCCTCACTAGTTCCTTGTGATTGTACTGGCCGTCCAGTCTGTGATCTGCCAAATCTTCGTATCTTCTCTTTTGCGTTTCAAAGTCATTCACTCTCTTGATTAGTAATGGCTCAGGCCTTCTGAAGTCGACAGCCATTTGTCCAGTAACTACTTCTAGCACGACCACGCCAAAGCTGTAAACATCAGACATTGTTGTTGGTTTGCTGTTTATGATGTATTCAGGGGACATGTAACCAAACATTCCATCGCTGCCACAGGTTTTTTGAGGAGCGACTTGTTGAATTTCCTCGATTCTTGTCAAGAATTGAGCAAGGGCAAAGTTGCCAAGCCTCGGGTTGTTGTCTGAGTCAAGAAAGATTGATGAAGAGTTGATGTTTTTGTGGATTACTTGCTCATCCCATTCCTCGTGGAGATAACAAACAGCCGAAGCAAGTGATTTGACAATGCTATATCGTTGATTCCATTGTAGGATTTGATTTCGTCTCCTATGACCTGGATGGAACAAAGAATGGCTTAATAGACTCCTTGCATTGTGATCATATAAAGCAAGCATTTCTCCATTCTCAATGCACCATCCACGAAGCTGTACTAAGTTCCGGTGTCTCAGCTTGCCTAGATTCTCGAGTTCATATGAGAATTGCGAACGCACTTGAGGACACGGAGTCGTGCCTAATCTCTTAACCAAAACATGCTTATTTCTGTCAAGAAAACCACGGTAAGCAGTTCCAAACCCTACTTCAGCCACCTTCTGAGACTCTGCAAAGTTGTTTGTTATGGCAATAATCTCTTTAAAGCTTACTTCACGCGGAATGTTGATGAGTGGCATAGCTTTTGAGGTACGATAACGACCATTTCTCGAGGGGCTAGCATCAGCACTTGCATATAAGGTTTCACCCTTGGCTGTGAAATATGCATCAGAATCACCTATGACAGTATCAGTAGTATTAGAGGTCAGTGTAAACGTCGCGCTGGATGGTCCCGTGGTGGTTATGTTGCTGGTATCAGTATCCTTGCTTGACACCGAAATGTATTGAGGGTAATGGTTGAATGAAGGAAGTGCTGGTAATTTCCCACAAAGATTGCCAGAAAGTACTTCCATTACCCATTTCATATTAGGCCTTGACTGAGGCTCATGAAGAGTACACAATAGCCCCAAATGGATCAAATGTTCCATGTCTAAATCCTTGTAAGACCCCTCAGCAATCCTTCTATCACCTGCTTTTAACACGAGCCCTTCATCGGACAGCTTTCGTACCCAATCAAGCAACACAATCCTATCATCTTGGTGAGCAAGATCAACCGCCTTTCGCCCTGCCACAATCTCCAGCACTACAATCCCAAAACTGAAAACATCTGATTTCGCAGTAGCAGAACCATGTCTCTGAAAATTCTCAGGTGGCAAGTACCCAATAGTACCACCAATTCGAGTAGTATCAACTAGTCTAAACTTATTTGGTGGTAGAAATTGCTTCTCATGTTTCACAGATGGGGCACTAATGCCGTACTCAATCTCATGTTCTAACCACCTAGCCAATCCAAAATCCCCCAGCTTCGCGTTAAGTTCAGAATCCAACATCACATTACTAGCCTTAACATCTCTATGTATGATCTGCGTCTCCAATTGCTCGTGTAAATAAAACAATGCAGCTGCAAGACCATTAACAATCTTGACCCTGATCTCCCAGTCCAGAGTCTTTGATCCCTTCTGTCGAAACAAAAGTCTGTCCAGGCTGCTATTAGGCATGTAGTCATAAACAAGAAACAGCTGATCATCATACAAGCACCACCCTCGAAGACTAACGAGATTTCGATGCCTTAAATGAGCCATTGCAAGCAACTCAGCAGCAAAAGTCTTCTCAAACTTATCTCCCTTCTCAGCTAAACATTTGACAGCAACAACTGATCCATCACTAGGCAAAACAGCTCGATAAACCCTGCCAAAACCTCCACTTCCAAGAATTTCATCCTGACTAAAGCCTTTCGATCCAATATAAAGCTCAGAATAACTAAAATTTCTCGGGTTACTATTGCCTCCAAATTTTTCAAGAATTTGTACTCCCTCAGTGTCCAAGTACACACTGGAGACTAGTTTTTTCGGTTGTCGAAATTTCACCATCCTCATAAATTTTGTCTCGAAAAATCTGTAAACGGAGGTATGCACAAGAATATCGAAAAATGTGCGGCGACGAGGTTGCGGTGGAGGCTGTCTTGAGGGTGTTACAAGAGGAGTAACATCTACATATTCATCTTCATCATCAGGTTCATCAGGTAAAACAAAGCAAAGGTGGTGTTGGTTCATCTGCATATTGGTTGTTTTGGTATTGGTTTGAAACATTGGAGAAAAATGAACCTGTTGGATGTATGATCTGTATCTATAGTATTATATAATGGGTGTTGTTTGACAACCGTATCAGTGCGGCTTATCTAACACACTGTTTCAAATTCATTACATACGTGGGCTCATATCGAAATATATTTTACCGATCCACAATAATTTTTCACATATCGGAATTTTCAAGAATTTTTCAATTAGCGAAAATAAAAAATATACAAGGGTTCTAGGATCGTTTATCTAATACATGCAAATGTCAAGATCGAACGTCTGAACTCATGAACTCTCGCAAGATATAAAACTCAACTACTGCGTTAACATTTTGTTGACGGGACTCTTATATATTAATGTTATGAAAAAATAACTTTTTTCAAATGTCAGATCGAATTCCTGAACTCCCGTAAGATATAAGAATTCAACTACTGTACTAAAACTTTGTTGACGGGATCTTTATATATTAATGTTATGAAAAAGTAATTTTTTCAAAAAATAATATTTGTATTAGAACTTTGTTAACGCGTTAGCTTTGAATGGTTGATTATTATTTTAGTATAAGAGAGTTCTAATATTGCAAATTGTCCCACCAAAGATGACCAAATCCATGACGTTAAAACTAGGAATAAGGTAATAGTTGAGGTTGAATCTTGTATTGTACAAAGTGAAATATACAGCTCATAGTGTATATTTTTATATTAGTGGAAACTTCTATGTTAGGATTACTTGTAAGTTGTTATGATAACTTGCTTTGATTTTTGGTTAAGCCTAGCTAATCCACTCAAGTTATGAGATGGACATGATTGAGTGAAATATAATTCAAAGTTGTGAACGGATTAAATTATCGGCTAGTCGGTCGACTTCGTCTCATATATTATTTGAATTCAAATTAATATTTAATTGTATCGAGTTTAAATTTGAGTGACTTGAGACTTTATAAGACGGGCTCGTGTTATCAAATTCTTGATTTTTTGTAAGCATATTAGCACAATTAAACTTTTGTTATTTTTAATTTTTATATAAATATATTTATAATTTTTTAACATGTATATTTAATCAGATCGAACAGCTCAAATTCAAGTTTTTGTTAAAATTTGGTGAATCGGTTCGATCTTTCAAACTGACTCTGAACACATCATAATTTTCAAAAATTAGGCTTCGAACTTATATTTTAAGACTCGATCTAACTCGAATTTGCAATCGAGCCTCAATCTGGTTCTGACAGTATTTCGATCTCGAATATTAGCTCCTAGGAAAAAAAAACTCATTATTTTAATGTGTTTTTTTAATCAACAAAAAATAATAATTAGCAAAGTCTTTAACGTGATAAAATTGTACTCATGATTCATGATTGTAAAATTAAATACTCCTGGATTATTATAGTAGAGTTATACTCCAAATTTATTTGTCCCCTTTAATTTGTGTACGTAATTTAAGGTACATGAATCATGTAATTTCGCTTATTATTTTTTTAAATTTTTATTTATAAAAAATAAAAATAATTAATAAAAATATACGGTCAATGTATCTTAAATTACGTATTAAAATTAAATTAGACAAATAAATTGAGACGGATGTAATAGTAGATAAAAATAAATAAATTGTGAATTAAATTGCAAGTCAACTATGGTCATTTATCATCTGCGTGTGGAATTTAAGGTGTACACTGTACCGTATGTTTTGGTTGGCAAGTTGGCAAGGCAACACACATGAGATGTAAAACTAAATTTATCATTATTTTATGTATGCCTCGATTTTGTAAGCTAAATTTAATATTGTACTCCCTCCGTCCTTTCCATTGTTTACTCCCTCTGTCCTATTCATTTCTTTACAGTTACTATTTTTGGTCGTCCCATCCATTTCTTTACATTCCAAAAATAGTAAACTTTTAATAATATAAAACATTATTACACCCGCTAACTTCCTCCACTCTCTCAAATCTATTATTAAATATTGATAGATCACACTACTTTAACTACTTTTCATCACTTTTCTTTACTTTATCTACTTATATATATATATATATATTGGTCTCCGTGCCTACCACAAATGTAAAGATCGTGGTGGGACGGAGGGAGTACATTTTTTAGAGAGTGTCTGACACGCATTTTAAGGTGCATAAAAAGTATAGTTATGTAACTTATTTTTACAATTTTCTTTTTCTGAATAAAAGTTGAATGTTTTAATTTTTATTTAGAAAAACAAAATTGTAAAAAAATATTACAGAATTATACTTTATATACACCTTAAAATGTGTGTCGGACACTCTCTAAAAAAATGTAAACAATTGAAAGGGACGGAGAGAGTAATATTTAAACTTATCATTTCAGTGTAGAATATTTTTGAATTGGGGTCGTACAGATTCTTTTAAAAAATTGTTTTGTTATCTGATTTCTTTTAAAAAATGGTTTTGTTGTCTGAAATTTGGCTTAAAAAAAATAGGACTACATGTATTAAATTGGTACCAAAATTTGATCTCATATGAATCGTCATTGGTGACTTGATAATTTAAAATATTTTTATTAGTGAAATTTACGTGAATACAGAGGTCCACTATTATTAATTAATTTACGGTCAATCAAAACACGGGCAATTTAAATCTATTTTGGATATCAATTTGGGACCTCTGAAATTATTCAAAATAAATCATGTTTTGATTGATATCAAGGTAAAATTTAATATAAGAAAAATATATTATATTATACTTTATATAATTAATTATAATTACGGAATCAGAATTTGAAATAAATGTTCAAGGTAGAGTACCATCAGTTTCTTTTTACTTGTTTTTTTATTAAAAAAAATAACGAATATTCATTACAAAAGTTACTTAGATACTCCCTCTGTCCCATTGATTTCTATACGTTACTTTTCAGCACGCTTTTTAATGCTCATTTAAAACATAATTTCATAATATTTTTAAAAAAAAAAAAATTCTGAATAAAAGTTTCATGTTTAAACTTTTATTCAAAAAAAAAATTGAAAAAAATATTTTGAAACTATATTTTATAAAGATCTCGAAATATGTGCAAATAGTAAACGTATAATAATTAATGGGACTGAAGGAGTAAAATATTTCACCTACACGGTTAATTAATGTTTTGGAAGAGGAAAATCATGTGTTTGGTATTTAGCGGATATGAATTATCGTTCTAGACTCAATATGAGTAGCAATTTAAGGAATTTTTTTCAATTTAATAATTTGTATTTCTAATAAAAAAATAGAAATTATTTAGCGAATAAGGGTGATAATTCGCGGAACTGCACTAATTGCACGTACCGCTCGCAATTGAATCGCATTTAGCAAATATTCGTAATATACGGATTGAAATTTCAAAAACCACATATTCATAAATTGGATGCGAATTTAATTTTAAATAACCGCGAAAATTCAACCGAACCCGCAATATAATATATATATATATATATTAAAAATATAATAATTAGAATTACATACAATTATAAACACAAATGAATAAATAATATATTATATATAAAGAGTTTTGGGTTTTTATACTTTAAACTTTTAATGAAGTCCAACTAATTTAACCCAAATTAGATTATAAATAATTTATAATATATAAAGACCGTAATATAAGTTATTTATAAAAAAAATTACTTTAGTTGTAAAATAGTTTGTCGAAATTAAATTATGTATTAATAATTGTTTATGTTGTTGTTTCATGTATAGTTTTTTTAGTATAATTTTTTATACAAGTTTAATAGGTGGTTGAATCACAAATCTATTTGCAACCGTAAATTCGCAGTTAAAAATTTGTTAATAACCATAATTGCACAAAAATTTTATAAAATCGCAATGAAAAATTTGATACAGATTTCACTTTCCGATCGTACCAAACCTAATCGCGTATTTTTTGTGGTTGTAATTCAGTATCCAGTGGATTTATTTACAGATTATAGTATGACAGTTGAAATAAAGTGTGGTGACTTTGGAGGTGGTCAAAGTCGTTTAATCCTGTCTAATACGAGGACCAGAAAATGGCTGCTAGTGCCAGCTTTCTTCGTTTGTGTTTTGAATGACACGCACATGTCACATGCGTCCATTGTCGATTAATATTAGTGCCGGAAATTTGTGTTTTGAATGACACGCACATGTCACATGCGTCCATGATCGATTAATATTAGTGCCGGAAAATTTTAAGCACTGCACTAAATTTTAATATATTGTGCGGCACATGAAATCATTTATTGTGCTGCACTTTAATTTCTATAAATTTGAAAATCGTGTAATACATAAAGAGTTATGTAGAAGGGATAGGTATATGCCCACGAGCACGTATTAAAAATTAGTATTTCATAATATGTATATAAAATATTAGTGAGAAGCTTATTAATAATAATGAATCATGCATGTATGTACAAAAATCTTCACCAATAAAATTCTTACAATTTATTAATTAGCATGTGCTCAGGGGCACACACCAGACAAACCGATAGAACAATACTCATTTCATTTTATTCACTTTTTAATATTATTCAAATTATGTGAGAAAAAATTTGAACAATATTAATTAGAACAAAGTAGAAAAACAAAAAGGTCTGGATTTAAAATTGTTAAAATTGTTAAAATCCGAATTGCAAAAAATTGATCCGAAACCGCAAAATTGAAAACTGAAATTGGAATCGATTTTCCGATTCTGACTATAAGAGTAAACCAAATCGAAAAAATTAGATATGAATTGATAAATGAAAATAAATAAATATTTATTATATATAAATCATGCTAAGTTACTGTATAGAATTATCATAGGGTATGAAAAATCTATATATTGAAGGTTTAAGTAATTGCGTGTAAAAATTAAAAAATACCCGATCAACGCAGAATATGGGTTTGATCCATATTAAAGAGGCGTTTGGATATACCATGGGAATAAAAATCGAAAATGAGAATGAACAATATAGAAATGGGAGTTTTGATTTACCCACCAAGAGAAAATGGAGTTCTCATTCCCCACCACTAGGTTGATAATTCAAATACTATCACTTGTGTTTAAAATTTCAATTCACGTTAACCGGATACATTAATCATCAACCAACCACTCCGTAAATATATTCCTGATTCGAAATTTTCGTAAACCAAACGACCCTAGCCTTATTGGTTCTTCCCGAAACTCCGGTCTTTATACACCTGTTTTGTTTAAAGAGGCGATGGAGCTGGACAGTTATTTTGGACGAAGATAATCAGACTTTACACTTTAACGCTTAATTGGCATGGCAGTACAGATTAGGGCTGTCAATGGATCGGATCTAGATCGGATCGGCCTTGATCCATATCCTGATCCATTTAATTTTACCGGATTTGGATTCAGATCGGATTTTTGTCGGATTTTTTATAACCCGATCCATTAGGATCACCGGATCACGGATCGGAGCTCCGATCCGTTTATATTTAAAAAAATAAAATACAAACATAATTTCTTATATAAATCCATGAATCTGCTTCCTGCAAAAAGATGATGAGAAAGTAGATAACTTTTATATTTCTCGTTATCCAGATATCAATTTCTTATTCAGAAAAGGATTACACAGTCAAATAAAATTTCTTACTTCGCCTTCTTGTCTTTCTTGGGAGTATGAAACCCATTGATAAGCACCGTTGTTGTTGTACCATTTGGATATGCTAACTTATAATCTATTATCAGAACTTTCAGACAGTGATCAATTTATAATATTTTTTTTATATAATTTATTATAATATATATATATATTTAATAAATAATAAATTATCCAGATCGGATCATTAACGGATCGGATCGGCCTAAATCCATATCCGGTTCTTATCGGATCGGATCGTTACCGGATCGGATTTTTTTTTAATTGATCCATATCCGCTCCATTAACCTTCGGATCGGATCGGATCGGACCGGATTTCCGATCCATTGACAGCCCTAGTACAGATATAGAAGCTGTTATTGTCAACGTAGAACATGTTCAAATTTTGGTAGTTATAATTTGATCATCAATTGCAATACTATTTTAATCGTATTTTATTTTGTCAATTATATTTGAGGCAACTTTTTATCCGAAATCGATTTAATAAAAGTTGAATGGAGGTTTTTGAAACCGAAACTGAATTAATATCCTCGATTGCGATTACGATATTAATTTTTAAAAACCTAGACATGTGGTTTCGGTTTAGGGTTTTTGTAAAATTCACCCCGATCTGACCCGCGCTCTCCCATCGTTAACAATCTAATAAAAAGGAAAATGGGTGATTTTAAACATTTTCGGGGCTTAAAGTTGAAATAATTTGTCTCACAGAATTTTAAATTTTACCATCTCTAACAAACACGAAAAAATGATAAAAATAGTTATTTTTTTAAAAAAAAATAACCAAATTAGCCATTATGAAAAAGTGAATAATTTTAACCGACTGAATATTTCACTGTCAGTTGTATATCCCAATTTATATAATATACTCAACTAGTAGTTGAGTATTTCATAAAATAAATATTTCACTGACAGTTAGGTATTCTATCGGTTAAAATTGACAAACTTTTTATAAATTTATCATTTATATTAATTTTATATAAAAATAAGCTATATTTTCCTTCACCCCTAGCACACGGTGACTTTTTACAATTATATTTTCATGTCGCCATCTACGTGGCTTTTTAGTCCCACTTAACAAACTTTGTATTAAATAAGTAAAGAAAGCAAAATATATAGCTTTAACTAGTCTCCAAAGACTGCAACTTTATCGTTTCTCCTTTTCGGTATCTTTCACCACTTTTGGGCCGTACCAAATTTATGTTTAGAAATTTTGGGCCTTCTAGATGTCCATTATCTCAATGGCCCAGACTTCTTATTCTGAAATTAGGCCCGCCTGAGTATCTACTGTTTCCGTCTCATTCAATTATTTACCTGGCTTTTTTATAAATACTCGGCATATATTTTAAGATAAATATAAAGTATATTTAGATAACTTATTTTTTGATGTTTTTTTTCTATATTAAACTTTAAACATCAAAAAAAAATATTTTTTTAAAAATTAATTTATATAATTATACTTCTGAGTATTAAAATAGGTGCCGAACTTCACGTTTTAACGCATAGTTACTAATGGGTGAGAGGGGGTATTAATTAACAAAAAAATAAGTACCCTTGAAATGTGTGCATGCTCACGTCACACGTGGCAGCTGCAGGATTAATTCTGTTGGTCTTTGATCTATAGCATATCCGACCTATGACATAAGAAAGAATATATGATGAATTAATTCAACTTTTATTATTTAAACTCTATTTAACATATGATTTGTACAATTCTCATAATATATTTTTATACTACTTTCTCACCCATGCACTTGTCATGTATATAAATAAATATTAGTAAATGTTTTTAAAGTGTTGAAAATTATTTTAAAATGGGATAAAATTAAACCAAACTAAACTAAAAATCTGCTTAAAACCGTGTCCCGTTAGGATAAAATGTATACAGAACATGCTCCTATTCCGAATAATATGGAGGTTGTTCTTACGAAAACCTCTGGCTTAATCCACGATAAAATTAATGTATGATAAACGTAAATAAGTAAAATTGTAAACGACCCAAACTCAGACGAATTTTTAAAGAATTCAGATAAAATCCTAACGAACCGAGTATTGTTCGATAATCTTATCGTACAAAATTTCTTGTCCGAAAACAAGTTCGGTAATATTTGAACCGAATACGAAATGTTTGTGAACATTATATGTATTTTTTTAAAAAAATAATTTTAAGTAAAAATTTTTATTCAACTATTAATTAAATATTTTCACCAATAAAATATTTATTTGAAAACATTAAAAAATATAATTAATATATATTATTAATATTACACTTATTATTTATACATATAATATTATAAATATACTATATTTCGAACCGAACTTGAGTTTAACAACAAACCGAAAATGAACCGAACTCAAATCGAACACCTTAAAAGTTTGGTTTGTTAAAATTATCAGACGAGAAACGTTGTCCGAACTCGACTTTGATAAGATTATCGGACGAGTTTATCGAACTTGAACTCGGACGAGCGGACGAACTTAACGAACGGTTCAGTTTGTTTAAAGTCTTATAGGTAAAGTAATTATGAAGAGATGTGGGTTGTGTTGATGGGATTTGGGAGGAATGGATGATTAACCATCTCAGATTTTCCCCCATGACATACACGTACATTTTTATATGTTATTTATCTTCACAGCTTCTAAAAGAAAATGATGAGAAACATATTTCATTCACATTTCAATCACCAACGATAGAAATTAGATTTTGAATTTGTTTCATAAAAGTTGACTAGAAGTCACCACCATCATCGATAAATATTAAGATCGAAAGAAAGAAAGCGCCATTGTTGAAAATTCAAGAAATGATGCTTGTGATGCTTAAGGAGATTCGCATATAATAATTCCGTATGATTAGAGCAATTCCAGGAGTGTCCTAAAAGATGTCTTAAAAATATTTTAAAATATGATTTCCTAGTAATTTAGGACAATATTTTTATGTATGTACTCCAACAACAATATCTTATAGTTGTGTCTTATCATTAAAATAATATTATATTTGAATTATATTTGGAGGGAATGAAAAATATGAGAGAGAAGATATGTGTAAAAAAAGAGGGAAGCAAATTTTTTATTGTAAAAATTGAAATAAGGCATTCCTAGTAGAGCCTTAAAAATGAGGCATTTGATGGATGTCCTAGTGTTTTAAGGCACCATTAGGACATTGTTGGAGTATTTATTTAATCAAAATGCCTTAAATTATTATTTAGGGCAACAATTTAAGGTAATATTGGACTTGCTCTTAGAGCCCTCGATGTTTCCGTTCTGGACAAAAAGCGAGATAAAGAATGATGATAAAGTAAGAGAATACCGTGAGCAAATAATTTGTTAAAATTAAATATATCTAGTAGAGCCCTAATGAGATATAATGATATTAAAATTAAAATGTATGTAAATGATCAATACATATGTAAATAATGTCCAACATAGATAAATAAATTATTACATACGTAAATGATCAATATATACATAAATTAATACATACCTAAATGATGTTGTACTAGAAAGGAGATTGTTGTTTATGAATATATATTTATACTATATTATAATAGCCGGAATATAGATAATTTGATTCAACGGTTTAGTTCAACGATAATTTTCTAATTTTAATTATTACAAAAATAGATAAATAGTGTTATATATTTAATAAACTACTAGATTATTAAACTACTACTAAATATAGTATATTTATCCTATTAAACTACGAATACAACTTATCATATTATTAAAAGATATAAATAATAGTGTTACATATCTCCTAAACTACTAAATTCTTAAACTACTAGAAATAATCTATTTATTCTATTAAATTACGACCACATGTTATTCTATTATTTTTATTATAAATTTATAATCATTATATATTTATATAAATATTTTAAAAATATAATATAACTTGATAAATAAAAATTTAAAATATTAATGGAAACTCGTGCATCGCACAAGATTTATACTAGTATATATAGGGGAATGATCAAATACAAACTAAAATTAAAATAAAAACTAGGAACCAATATAAGTTATTAGATCTACCCAATCTAATGGTCCCCCTGAATCACCCCATCCAACTATTCTGCACCCTTCCACACCAATTTCAGTTTTTTCCCTCCGTTTTTAATTTGATTTTTCCCGTCAGACCGTAAATTTGTTTTAAAATCCGATTTCACTATATATTTCTACATCTCTCAACGATCGATTTGCATATCATATGTGTTATATTTCGAATTAGTTTTTTTTTTTAAATTTGGTTTTTAGTTTTTATTCTAAATCGGTTTATATTGGAGTAGCTCCGGTATATATATATCCCTGTATTAGAAAGGAGGGTGTTTTAATGAAAATCTCAATTGTAATAATAAGAAAAATAATATACAAGTTATTAAATAGAAGTATATATAATCTAAACAAGATAAGTGAAAAAATATTATCTTCATTTGACTCTATCTTCATTTGACTCCTCAGTTGCAATTTTTTCACCATGTAATCAAACTTTGACTATGATTTCATCACACGAACAAACAAAAACAACATTAACTACATTCTAGTATTCTACTACCGGACGACAACATGACGCCGTCTGTAACTCGAAATATTGAACTCAAAATCCATCAAACATGTCACGCCGTTTCATGCATTTCATTTCATCTAAAATCTTCATTTTCACACAACAAATTTCATAAAAAAACACAAACACAAAGTAACATGCCAGGTACAAGTTTTATACACACCCATCATTGTTGTATGTCTAAAAAACATTTGCACAACACAACATTTCACTTTTCCTTTGTAAATATCAAAAAATATACCCATCATAATTTCATTTTCTAGGGTTTCTAAATTCACAAAAAGGAATCAAGAACAAGAAATCTTTATCACAATCATTCAAAGTTTCCATCTTTTGAAAAGGGTATCTCTTACTTTCTGTATTTGATCATGTTTTATACATTTTCTTGCATTTTCTTGAATTTTCTTGATTTTTATGTTTTGTACCTTGATTTTTTATGAAGATGTGGGTTATAATGAAAGTTGTTTGATGATTTAGATACCCTTTTGTGAAAAGTTTGAATCTTTATTGGTTTGATTGATTAAATTTGTGGGTTTGTTAATTTGATGTTAGTGATTTTTAGGGAAGATGCCTTGTCAAAATATGCAATTTTGGACTTTTACTGGCCTAGTTGGTGCTTTTCTTGATCTTGGTATTGCTTATTTCATATTGTGTGCATCAAGCTTGGCGTTTTTCGTGTCCGGATTTCTTGGTTTGTTTGGATTGAGGTTGCCTTGTCCTTGTGATGGATTCTTTACCCGAGAGAGGAATGATTACTGTGTGCAGAGGTTGTTGGTTGATTATCCGAATGAGAAAGTTGGATACGTGTTATGTTCTGTTAGAAATAAGTTTCCATTTCATTCTGCTTTGGTGAATGATCAGAATGTTGGTGTGAAGTTGGTTGAGAATAGAAGTGATCATGGTAATGGTTATTATGTTGATGAGGGTGAGGCGTCTTGTAGTTCAGCTTCGGATGCTAAGGTGTCGCGAAATGCGGGTGAAAAGGAGATGGTTTCGAGGAATGGAAATGGTTTTGAGTTTGATGTAGGAAGGTGGCCGGATAAGAAGATTGATATGAAGGGTAAGGGGATTGGTAATCACAGACTGAGAGCCAATGTTCGTCGTCGTAGAAAAGGCAGTTTTGATCACAGAAGAAGTTCTAGTGTATCATCCCATGATCGAGTAGTGGTTCCTCGGTATTCTGGTAGCATAAAGAAGGAAAAGAATGAGGAATTGGGTGAAATGTCCGCTTCTGATGGAGCTGAGACAAACTACTTGTCTGGTAAGTTTTATTTATGCATCTTATTTGTTATGATCTAGGTTCAGTATTATTGTTTTTGTTGATGTTTGTTTTATGCCTGTAATATTAACATTTTTAAGAATCAGAAGCATCTAAATATTTAAATAGGATGAAAAACTCCAGAAGAGCAGAGGAATAAGCTTACTAGTATTTCATTTCTAATATCTGGATGATGTTCTGTCTTATGTAGAACTTAAAACAAGAGAAAATGAAAAGAACAGCATACTGTGGGATAATGTACAGAAAGAGCTTTTAGATTTTTTTTGTAACTTGTAAATTATGAATCTACATTGAATAATGTATTTATAATCCTGCTCCTGCTAATGCCAATGGCTTCATCATATCTAAATTCAGATGACAGGAAGGCTCCTAGTGTCATGAGTGCAGGTGGTAGTGGTTCGCCTGACGATGATTTGAAGAGATCTATGTCTGAAATGAGTTTCAAGGAGAAATATGGATCGTGTATTGAAGACTTAAAAAGTGATGCACGAGGTGCTCTTTCCCTTGGTGATGAGATAAATACAATTGGAGTTCTGGAGCAAGCACTTAAGGAGGAGCATGCTGCCCGTGTAGCGCTTTACATAGAGCTTGATAAGGAGAGGAATGCTGCTGCTGGTGCTGCAGATGAAGCCATGGCCATGATTCTGCGCCTGCAAGAGGAGAAAGCATCCCTCGAAATGCAAGCACGACATAATCAAAGAGTTATAGAAGAAAAGTCTGCATATGATACAGAAGAAATGAACATTCTTAAAGAAATCGTTTTAAGGAGAGAGAGGGAAAAACATTTCTTGGAAAAGGAAGTTGAAGCATATAGGCAGATGTTGTTTTCCGGAAAGGAGCAGTTAGAAGGTGATACTCAAAGTATGGTGGACAAACAGAGACGAGAGGTTTTCTCTTCAGGTTATCTGTCTGAGGATACAGATTTGATGCTACATGAGCTTAATGAATCCATTAAAAAGAATGCAATGGCTAAAGGTAGAAGTTTAAATGCTGAGGTGACATCTAAGGATACACTGCAAAGACCTCTTGTTCAGCTAGGGAGTTCAGAATGCGACGAAGATGATGTTGTCAACCAGGAGCTACAGGAAAAAGAGATGGTGGCCAATGATAAAAGTCAACTTGCTCGACCAATAGAAGGGCAAAGATCAAGTAATTCTCAACAGCCCCATATTTCCGAGTCACCCATTCCCCTCATTAGTGATGAACATGAGAAAAATAGTTTTGAGGATATTTATGAAGGCTTAACGAAGGATGGAAATAGTAGTGTACCGATTCAGAGTGATGATCACGATATGAAGAAACATGGAAAAGATGTGATGGGAAGCATAGCTCAAAGTGATGTAGCTAATGAAAAGGAGCTGCGATTTTATGATGTTCATATCATCGATGATAAGTCCAAATTCTATGATGAGGCCAGTGGAAAAAAGACTGAATTACTGCCGAAGACTGATACTTCTAAGGTTATTAGTCCTGATGTCTCACAAGTTTCAGATATCCAAAATAACGAGATTAGAAGAGATTCCCCAAATACTAGCAAGATGGGTACTTCAGCAGACTTAAACAGGAGCAGCTTAGACATGGCCATGAGGCTGCCTCCATCAGGTCCTAGGGAAAAATCTGTGCCTGTTTCCCGCAGAAGTTCTATTTCTGTATCAGATACCGAAAGGTTAAAAATTGATATAGAAGTTGAGTGGCTAAGAGAAAAATTGAAGGCAGTGCGAGAAAGAAGAACAAAGCTTAACATCTCTGCGGATAATGATAAGGAAAAGCAGCAGTTGCAACTGCTAGAGGATATCGCCTCCCAGCTTCGAGAAATTCGATTGATGACCAACCCTGAACAGGCGATGCGACATGCGTCTTTACCACTTCCATCCTCTAAGGTGAGGCCTTATTATTCTCTATTGACACATGTAGTCATGTTTAGGACACAATGTGCCAATACATGTTTGTCCTATTTTTCTAAATGTATTAATCATTATGCTTTCAGACTGAGGTTTGGATAGTTATAAATTTCCTGGTGCCAAGTGTGCTGCTGCAGTCTTTGGTTTGTATCTTTGTCTTAGATGGGGAGAAAGGGGGGAAATGTTCCACTGTCAGTTGCACACTATTATGTCACACAATTTGTACAACTTCATTCACTTTGTTTCTGTGACAGTTTTGCCCTACCCTGAAGGCAATTTTGTCATTTAGAAGTAAATATACATATTAAATAGATAAATGGACCTTGAGCATGCTCCGAGATACTTACATGTGAAGGGCTTCGTGAACATTGGAGCTATGCTATTTTAAAATTGTAGCAGGGCTTTGAATAGTCAATAGGAATAGGTCTTGTAAATTGGTTAATATGGTAGATTTGTTAAAAAACACGTATTTACTTAAAAAAGCAGGGTTTATAAAGCTATTTCTAACGCCATTCTTTTGTTACCCTGAGTCTATAGAAGACATTGGAAATTGGAATAACTAGCACTGTTTACTTAAAAAGATAATGATATGCTTTTGACTTACAGTTGCATCATTTTTGGAGATGTTATACGCGGACGTTCATGCATTGTCCCAACTCCTCCTGGCCTAGGCAAAATTCTCGCTTATGGAGTTACTATACTAAATATGTGTTTTTATATAGAGTGCTAGTTGAAATTTGGTTTCCTTTTTTTAAATGGCTGCTTGAGCATTTTACTTTGATGGAAGGTAGCAGGCCAGTATTTTTTTCTTTTTATATAATGTTATAGGCTTCTGCTTTTTGGAATATTATTTTCTCCATCAAGAGCAAACTATGTTTTTTGAAATTTTTTAAAATTGTCTTTTTGTGCATCTTAAACAACTAACCGCGGCAGTGGTTACATTAGCTTTTTATAAAATTAATAACCTTTATTAATAAGCGAAACCTTTTTAAGCGGTACCTTGGTTTCACTTATTTTTTGGTACCACCACCTTTTGGTTTCACTTTTTATGATTCATGCTACAAGTCTGAGTGTATTCTTTTTATCCTTTTTAATTCCTATATACTTATAATTCTATATATATTATTTTTACCCGTTTTTCTTTATTATAAACTTTTTAAGTGATACTTTAATAACCTTTATTAATAAGCGAAACCTCTTTTTAAGTGGTAGCTTGATTTCACTTATTTTTTGGTACTACTACCTTTTGGTTTTACTTTTTATAACTCTAAGTGTATTATTTTTATCCTTTTTGATTCCAATATGACTTATAATTCTATATATATTATTTTTACCCGTTTTTCTTTATTAATATACTTTTTAAGTTATACTTTGTTTTCCCTTATTTTTTGGTTCTATCACCTTTTATTTTTAGTTTTTATGATTAATTTTACAACTCTAAGTGTATTATTTTTATCCTTTTTGATTCGTATATGACTTATAATTGTATATGTATTATTTTTACCCGTTTTTTCTTTATAATAAACGAAACCTATTTTTAAGTGGTACTTTGGTTTCACTTATTTTTTAGTTCCACTATCTTTTGATTTCACCTTTTATGATTAATTTTATAACTCTAAGTGTATTATTTTTATCCTTTTTTATTCCTATATGACTTATAATTCTATATGTATTATTTTTACTTATTTTTTAAATTTTTTATAAGCCATGATTTTTTATTATTTTTATAGGTTTGAATCCTATTTTTAATTATATTTTAAAATAAATAAGTGCATAAATTGGCTCAACTAAATAGTTTCCGAGAAATATAAACCACGACCAAGTAAATAAGTCATGTGTTTAAATTGGAATTTTTTAATTTGTTGGTGGAATTCCATTATAATAAATAGTATGAATATTATAAAAACTGTATTTTGGTTTCACCATTAGAAAATAATAAAATTGTTCAAACCGTAATATGATTATAATTCTATTTTCGTAGAAATCTAAATTATTTCTTGATAGGGTACTTGGTTTAGTACGGTTACGTCGTATTTTGGTTTCACCCCTATATTTCTCTTTCATGTAGAGTTCTATGTTATTTTTTAACAATATATATATTGGAATAATATTATAATTACGATATTTCTATTTTTCGTAGAATTCTTTTTTATTTTTTATTAAAATAATAAAATGGAATCCTTTACACAATGTTATCATTAAATAATAAGGAAACCATCTTTTAAGACTTTTGTTTCACCCTTTTCGGTTTTACGAATTTTTGGTTTCACCCCTTTTTAAATCTTACTATAGATCTAACTATACGATTTTTATTCTTTTTTTATTCATATATGACTTATAATTATATATATAATATTTTAACCGTTTTTTGATTTTTATATACCACATATTTATATTGTTTTTATATAAACGAAATCGTATATACATTGTAATTTCTAGATTCATACCTACATTATTCTATTTTAGCACCAAATGCAAATTTATACATACATAATGAATTTTTTATTAAAAAAAATTATGCAATCACAGACTATATAAAATATAAATTCAGCTAACAATAAGAAATTTAATATGCAATTACTTAGTAATGTTGATTTAATTTTTTGTTAAATTATCCATCAGTCGTGTTGCGACTAAAGTTTCGATGTAAAATATTAGTTATGTCTTTTTGAACAAAAGATACATAATAACGTTGAGTTTGTTGTTCTAATAAGATTTGAGTTAATGAAAACTACATATAATTTAAAAAAAATTGCAATAATCGTAAAATTTTATTGATTATATATTTTAATGAAAAATTAAAATAAAATTTTATTATTATTTAATATTTATATTTTGATCTTGGCCTGTGCAAAGCATGGATTATCTACTAGTATATTTAAAGGCATAACTTATGATAAATGTGCTGGTTTCTCGGCAAGGGGTGAATTGTGTTATTTTGCTGATTGTATGTTACATAAATAGCTCTCAATTTGCTCCTCATAATCTTAAACAGATTTGCTATATTTTTAAGAAGGAACTGGTTTTTTCATTCTTCTTGTTGTATCTTTCATTGTGTGAGAATATATTGCTCTTCAATTTAAGACTGAACTTTACTTTATCAAGAGCAGTGATGCTATGTTTGTAAAGCATGTTTTTGTTATATGGGCATAAGTTATTACCTTTTGCTTTCCTAGTGATACCCTGCTACAATGAAAGCATAAAAAAGAAACAGTAATTTTCTTTCCATGCTCCATATCATGATTATTGAATTAATGATTTGTATTATATATGATCTTAGGCTGTAACAAAGAAAAGGAGGCATCCAAGTACATACGTAAACAACAGCTCGTGAGCCTTGAGGTACGGAATCTGGTGTCTAGCTAATATATTTTGAATGTGAATATATCAAATTTAGTAGTTGGTTCCATATACTGTTGCAGAAGATCATCCATGTTTAGATAAGTGTACTGTATCTGTGGCACAGCATCGTGATCATAAAAGTTGGAATCTGCACCAAGTGTCGCTTGAAGCCTACTTAGATTACGGTGCTGCGGAATTATCATTTGTAGGAGATATATATACGTGTAGTCTCGACGAGTGTTACAAATAGTTGCTTAGTTTTGATGTAGAAACACATAATCAAAATGTAATCGTTGTGTAGGTACCACTCGCTTATAACTTCTTTTCATCAGTTTTATTTACTTTTCACTTTCAGTTATGTAAATATGAAAGCTCAGAATGAAGCATGAATAAAAGCTTTTGCAGTTGTACAGTTTGTATATAATTATAGTTTTGGTCAGAAACTGTGAGACTGATCTCATGTTTCTACCGACAAGGAGGAAACAGTTATATGTATGTTATTGTGTCCGGCTCGACTTGACTTGATTCTACCCAGATGTGTTCATTCGGTTAAGAAAATAGCCGAATCAAGTAGAAATGTAGAAACGTTCATGATTATAGATTCAGTTTCAATTCAGAAAATGATACAAATTCCCCTTTTTGCGTCGTTTGATTTGAACTGAGCATAAATTTTTAGCCTTCGTTAGAACCTTTAGGAAACCCGCAGATTACATTATAATATTACATTGAGTTAATTGCATTTTGTAACCCCTATCTTTCATTCAATAACAAAATTATATACTTACTTTCAAAAATACAGTTTACAACCCCTAACTTTAGACATCAAATACAATATGCATCCCTTTAACCATTTTGTTAAAAAAAAATATATTTTGAAGAGTAAAATTGAAATTTAACAAAATATTTAAATAATAATTATATTTTTTTTAATTAAACTAAAAGTTAGAATTTCAAATTAATATTAATATCAATTATTTTATATTAATTTTTAAAATTTTAAAATATAAATATATTTATAAACTTTATGATTATATATAAAAATATATATTTTGCTTGATAAATATATTTTAATTATTTAGCATTGTGATTAATTTAGAGTATTATTAATGGAAAATAGCTACTCCCTGATTTTTTACTTATTTTTTCTTCGTGCTTGGCACGCATTAAGGCTATTATAAAATTTATTTTATAATTTATTTTTAAAATTTTCTTTTTCTATATAAAAAATTAAACATTATATTTTTATTTAAAAGAAAGAATAATTAAAATTATTTAATTGTGCATACTTTACGAAAATTTTAAAATTCGTGCCGATTTTCTGTCACCAAAAGAACGGGTGGGGTATAATTTTTTTTCATGTAAAATATGCATTAAAATAAATATTTTTATTGATTTGAAATTTAAATAATTAATATTAACATCTCAATTTCAATTTTATAACCGGAAGGGATGCATGTTGAAGTTAATATTGAAAGTTAAGGGTTGCAAACTGTGTTTTACAAAGTAAATATACTATTTTGATTTTAATTGAAAGGTGGGGGTTGCAATGTGCAATTAACTCTATTACATTATATCGAAAACTTCTTACGATCCTCCAGATTACAACAATCTGTTAAATATTAGAAATGGTAACTTTTTTTTTATCGTTAGTAACCCGCAGCCGCTACGGTGCGCACTGGGTAAACCCTACGGGCTCACGTAATAACCCGTAAACCACGTAAACCAAGGTAAACCGCATTTAAGTAACATGCTTTGACTCATGAGGCATAATCATAAATTCTCCTCCCGTGAGATTCGAAACCGTGCCCAAGAAGATAATTATCCCCTCTTTAACTAACTGAAACTTTTTTATAAATAACTTATTTGAAATGTTGCCCAGGCATAAATATTTAATTAAATATCAATGAGATGCTCACCTATTGACGAAAGCTTAGATTATACGAGTTAAGTCTATGTATGATAGATTACAAGTTCAGTTCGACCCTGTCCTGTTGATGAAGGCTGAAATCCTATGTACAATTCCACAATATTCATCAAGAACAATGCTCGATTCACAGATCTCGGGTGATTTCACTCCAATTCTCCTAATTTGAGGAATGTTCTGATTCAATTAGATTCGAATATATGCTTTCCGTGTAATCAGTTATCAGATTGTTGATTCTGGTTACTAATCGCCTGAGATTCCTTTACGTCTCATTAAATCACTTTGATCTCCTTCACATGTCTTAATCTCGTCGAGATTTCTTCTTTTTATCACGAATTGAGAGATAATTGTTAAGACGACTATTAGAGTTACACAAGATTCTTCTAGTGTTTACTTCATACATCCATCATATTCAAGTACTAGTCAGTTAGTCTTCTATCACCGGCTATGTAGTTCTTTTAGGTAACAGTCCAGTTTCTTGGAAGTTTAAGAAGCAGATTACGGTTTCCCGTTCTTCCTCTGAAGCAGAATATCGTGACAAGGTTGTCGTAGCTTCTAAAGTAACTTGGTTGATGCGTCTGAACTTGGTGTGACTGATTTAACCCCAATCACTTTACATTGTGACAATCAATCAGCTTTTTATATTGCTAAAAATCATGTTTTCCACGAACGCACCAAACACATTGAATTTGACTGTCATTTACTCATTTCATTCATGAGAAGGTCCTTGAAAGTCTTTTATAATTGTCTTATCTTTCAACTACCCATCGGCATGTGCTTATTAAAGTCCTTATTTCTTCTCAATTTCATGAGCTTACTATCAACAGTACGATAGATCACATGTTCGATTTTTCCCTCCCGTGACTTGTGGCTAGAGATGCAAAAAAAGTCTGGGCTCGAAAATCTGGCACGGCCCGATCTAGTCAAAACCCGGTCAAGTCCGGCCCGGTCAAAGCCTGGCCCGACCCAAGCTTAGGGCCTCAACGGGCCCTATATCTTTAGGCAAAGCCCGGCCCGACCCGGTTAAAAGTCCGGGCTTCGGCCCGGCCCGATTAAAAAACCCGAAAAATCCGGTTAAAATCCGATTATTCAAATATATTTTCTTATATATTTATGAATTCAAATTTACTATAAATATAAATAATACTTTAAACACATATATATTTACATATTTGTAATTAATAATATTATTTATATACTTCATTGCATAAATAATGAAAGAAGATATAGTACGTACACTATACATATTTGGATAACAATGATAAAACATATTATTCTATAAACATGTTTATTTTTTGCCGAACTTAAATGTTTCCGACGAAGTAATGTTTTCATAAAATATTACATGTAAACTAATACATTTTTACGATGATCTAGTTGCTAACATATGTAGTTTTCGGAATCTCTAATAAAACTCGATCCGATTTAAATTAGAAAAAGTCTGGTCCGATCCGATCCGGCCCGAAAAAAAACTCGGTAAAACCCGCCTCGAAGGCCCAAACGGGCTCTGATATTTTCGAAAAGCCCGGCCCGGTCAAAGTCAAAACCCAAAAACCCGGCTACAACGCACTAGAACGCCCTTGTTGACGATCCTTTACTCCGACAACATCTAGGGTTCCTCGAACAATGTGATATCTCGAATATCAAATTTTGTTTTCCTAATGACACA
Source organism: Apium graveolens (assembly GCF_009905375.1). Lineage (NCBI taxonomy): Eukaryota > Viridiplantae > Streptophyta > Magnoliopsida > Apiales > Apiaceae > Apium > Apium graveolens. The sequence goes on along the minus strand of NC_133654.1, from coordinate 264,769,696 downwards.
AAAAACTAAAAAATAATTACTAGTAATTGTTTGGTTAGAAAGAGAAATATCTGCGGTGTAGACTTCTAGATCTAATAGTGAAATGCAGACAAAGCAATGAACAAGTAATACTAAACAGTGTTTCAATAATAATTCATTCTCAACTGAGTGAGTGAACTTCATACAGCTATATAGAGCAGTACATTTGGAATAAGCCATAAAGCCAAAATACTAGTAACAAACTAGAGAGTCCAAACATAGAACATAAATGCAAAGAAACAGAATTGATACAGAAGGCAATAACGATAAACTGGGTGGTCCATGCAGCTAGCATTGAGATAGCAATGTTGAGGTGGCAGCTGACATGAAACATATACATCATTACTCCCCCGCAAGCTGAACAGCTGATAGAGAGGTTGCTCCAAGCTTGTGTAGCAGATGATAGTGTTGTTTGACTGATAGAGGTTTGGTTAGAAGGTCTGCAACCTGCTCAGTGGATGGAACATATGAAGTAGTCATGGTGCCTGTCCTGAGTTTCTCTCGAATGAAGTGACAATCGACTTCGACGTGCTTAGTCCTTTCATGTAGAACAGGGTTATCAGCTATAGACAGTGCAGCCAGGTTATCACATTTTAGCACAGTGGGTGGCAGATTAAGCGAGCCCATGTCCTTGAGAAGGGCATGTAGCCAAGACACTTCGCACACAGTGAGGGCCATTGCCCTATATTCGGCTTCAGTCGTGGATCGAGCAACAACATTCTGTTTTTTGGCTTTCCAACTAATTGGAGAATCCCCAAGGAGAATGCAAAAACCTGAGGTTGAGCGTCTAGTAACAGGGCAGTTGGCCCAATCACTGTCGCTGTATGCATGAAGAGAAGCTGCAGAGGATGTTGCTAGCAGAATACCCTGACTAGGATTAGACACCACGTATCTTAAAAGGCGTTTTGCAGTCTGCATATGAACGTTTGTTGGCTGATGCATATATTGGCTAAGGACATGAACTGGGAAAGCTATATCCGGCCTCATGACAGTCAAATAGATAAGCTTTCCAACAAGACGCTGATAAGGGTGAGGGTTTGGAAGTAGAGTACCTTTGGTAGGAGTGAGCTTTAGGTGTGTGTCCATAGGCACTTTCAAGGGTGCTGCATTAGACAAACCATATTCTTGAATCAGGTCCAAGGTGTATTTCTTTTGCGAGATGAAAAAACCAGCTGGAGAACGTGAGATTTCCAATCCTAGAAAGTAGTTGACTGGACCTAAGTCCTTCATGTGAAACTGCTGAGATAGCATTTCTTTGATATCTTTAATTTCAGTAGCAGAATTACCACTTACAAGTAAATCGTCAACATAAACAAGGATGAGAGTAATGGTATTGTCCGTGTGTTTAACAAACAGGCTATAGTCAGTTTGAGATTGAACATATCCCAAGCCCAACAAAACAGACGATAATTTACTAAACCATTGGCGTGGGGCTTGCTTAAGCCCGTAGAGAGACTTCAACAGAAGACAGACAAGGGATGTGACAGCAATTTCAATTGAATCAGCTTTAATTCTCGAACCAAGACCAGTGTATCCAGGAGGAAATTTCATGTAAACTTGCTCATCGAGATCGCCATTTAGGAAGGCATTACTTACATCCATTTGCACTGTTTGCCATCCCTGAATTGCTGTAACTGCTAACAAGGCTCGAAGAGTGGTAAGTTTGGAAACAGGAGCAAAGGTTTCAGAGTAGTCGATCCCATATACTTGTTTGCATCCAAGAATAACAAGCCTCGATTTATATCTTTCGATGGAACCATCGGGGTTGTATTTTGTTTTAAACAACCATTTGCACCCGATAGCCTTCTTTGTAGGAGGAAGGGTTGTAATGATCCAAGTTTTATTATCCTCAAGGGCCTCTAGTTCTTGGTTCATGGCTTGTATCCAGTGAGGGTGGTGAAGAGCTTGAGTAAAGGATGTTGGATCAGGTTGAGTTGTGAGGGTAGCCAAAAAATAGTGAAAAGTTGGTGGTATATTGTAATCCACTATTGGTACGGCATTGACAGAAGTAGGGTTGGTGACATAGTCATCAAGCCACAAAGGTGATTTATGTGGTCGAGTGGACTTTCGCACAGGTGGTGGGGAAGTCAGGTGAGGAATGGAGGAGCGTTCAGGGGTTGTTGGCGAGACTTCTGGAGATGTGATAACTTCTGAGAGTTCATCATCATATACAGAGGATTGTGGGAGATGAATGGGTGTATGATGCATGTAAGGTGTGTGTTTTGAGGTGTTTTATGGAAATACGTTTTCTGCAAATGTCACATCTCGTGAGACAAATTCATGTCTGGTTGTCAAATCTAGGAGTTTGTAGCCTTTTTGTGATACAGGGTATCCGAGAAAAACACAAGGGACCCCCTTTGGCTTAAACTTGTCAATTGTATGTTCAGGATTGGAGGCAAAAGTTAAACAACCAAAAATTTTGAGTGCATCATAGTCAGGTTCTTTATGAAATAAGACGGCATAAGGAGAGTGATTACCTAGGACATGCGTAGGCAGCCTGTTCAGCAAGTATACTGCAGTCATGACACAATCTCCCCATAGATATAGAGGTAATCCCGCTTGAAATCTGAGGCACCTTGCAATTTCAAGTATAGACCTGTGACGCCTCTCAGCCCTGGCATTTTGTTGTGGCCTTGCAACACATGAAGTCTGATGGAGTGTTCCCTTAGCTGCATAAAGTGCTTTGCAATTTATATCTGAGAATTCAGGTGCGTTGTCTGTCCTGAGATGCAGAATTTTCTTGTTAAAATGGGTCTCCAGTCTCCACATAGTTGTAGAACATCTTCAAGGTTGACAGATAGTCTGATTTTTGAACCATGAGAAAGACCCAAGTGAAACGAGTGCAGTCATCAACTACAGTCAAAAAATATTTGTATTTTCCTCTTGTGTGCACCCGATAAGGCCCCCATGTGTCAATATGTACAAGTTCAAATGGCACAGCAGCATGGCTGGTACTGAGATTATAGGGTAGCTTTGAGAATTTTGACATTGGGAAGGTGATGCATACTTGAGAGGTAGGTTGAACCTTGGATTGTAGGATGGATATGTGTTTGAGTTTAGACATAGGAGCATGTCCCAATCTGTGATGCCATAGGGAATAAAGAGCATTTGAGGTTGTGCTGGAATTGGCAGAGGCATGAGGTTTTAGGGAGTTATTAGGCATATTCTTGAGGTAGTAGAGGCCACTGTATAGGTGCCCTGTAGCTTTAACTTCTTTGGTGCAGGAATCCAGGATTTCACAAGAGTTAGGTCTGAAATTGACAACACAATTGTTGTCTTTTGACAACTTATGAATGGATAGCAGGCTGTGTTTGAATTGTGGGACGTACAAAACTTTATGCAGAACCAGGCCATTCCTGAGTTTGACATCACCAGTGTGAGTTATCTTTGTCGTGTCACCCGTTGGTAACTTGATAATAAGTTCAGTTTTAGCAGGTTGAACATTCATCAAATTATCAAGGCTTGATGTCATATGGTCACTTGCTCCGGAGTCTATAATCCAGGTGTCCTTGTCTACATTCAACATATTACAAGACACCATTCTTGAGAAACAATTTTCTAGTTCATCCTCGGTTTCATAGCCTTTAACTTGGGATGTACCCTCACTTGGCAATAGCTTTAGTAATTGTTGTAGTTGTTGTGGTGTAAAAGCAACTTCACTTTTATCAGAAGCTTGTGAATTAACATGGGCATTGTTGGCCATTTTGTGGTGATCAGCTTTATGATTTGACCATCGATTTGGTGTAGATGACCCTCTGAAAGTAGGCTTACGAGCCTTTGGGTGCCACTTGGGGTAGCCTATTACAGTCCAACATCTCTCACTGTTGTGCCCCTTCCCCCCACATGCAGAGCAATTTGTGTGCCTATTTTCTGTGTTGGTTTTACTAAACATGGCTGACAGCTCAAACTCACTGTGGTGTAGGACATCAGTTTGGGTTTCTTCTTGCTGGACAGCAGCAAATGCCATTTCCACACTAGGTAAGGGAATCTGCATTAAAAGTTGACTACAAACAGCAGAGTAACACTCATCTAAACCATTTAAAAATTGAAACAGTTTTGACTCAGCCTTTTGGGTCTCAATAGCGGTTAAAAGAGAGGTCACATCAATAGCTACGGTGGTCACAGTGGGCAATGCATTCATAGAGTCAAGCTCTTCCCATAAGCTACTGAGGGTAGTAAAATAATCATTAATTTGTAGCTTGTTTTGTTTAAGCCCAAAGAGGTCTTTACTCAACTTATACTTTCTAGACCCATTGCTTAAAATAAACCGCTTTTCAAGCTGAAGCCATATATCATGAGCAGTGTTAATTTGTAGTAATATAATGATGCATATGTTCCATGTCAGCTTTGCCACACTGATTGAGAGTGGACCATCAGATGGGTGTAAGAACAAAGGGTTTTGCATATCTGCATAGGTAAGACGTCCTCCAGTTGCCATGATACAGAGATGTCTCAAGAAAATGACTTGTCTCTTTGTGAATCTGGAAGGGTCAAATCAAGAATTGAGGAGAATGAAATAAAAGAAGTGTGCTTTGATAAGATGGGTGTAAAGAGATGAAGCTAAATCTGCAGTGCTAGCTCTGATACCATGTAGACTTCTAGATCTAATAGTGAAAAGCAGACAAAGCAATGAACAAGTAATACTAAGCAGTGCTTCAATAATAATTCATTCTCAACTGAGTGAGTGAACTTCATACAACTATATAGAGCAGTACATTTGGAATAAGCCATAAAGCCAAAATACTAGTAACAAACTAGAGAGTCCAAACATAGAACATAAATGCAAAGAAACATAATTGATACAGAAGGCAATAACGATAAACTGGGTGGTCCATGCAGCTAGCATTGAGATAGCAATATTGAGGTGGCAGCTGACATAGAACATATACATCATTATGCGGGGATACAACAACGTATACGACCCTTCAAGAATGTATCACTTTGGGCCATTGGCCCTCTTGTGCATCTCTGCTTGCGGCTCATTTGTATCAATAAATCTGTGTAAAGTTTTAATGCACTTTGCTATAAAAAGGGATGGGAGAGGAGAATTAAGTGGATCATTATGATTTAGTTTAATAGAAAGACTAGCAAGTTAAAATGTATAAAAGGGCTAAATTGTCATTACATAAAGATCAAGAAGTTGATATAATTAATAACTGAACACGTTCCGTCCGTTTAAAGGGCAACTGTTAAGCCATATCTTCATTAACATAATTTATAAATTTCCATTTTCATATCTTATCATAAGCTCTCTTATCTCTCTTTGTTGGTAAGTTTGCCCACTGTAATTTCTTTATATTTCTTCATCTCAGGCTTTTTACTGTACCATACATGTAACATGTTCATATATTCATCCATTATTATTGTCACTTTTAAACACACACAAACAAACATTTCTACATCTATTTACATTTACATAATACTATATGATTAAAATATATTATATTGTACATTTGTCTTTAATTGAAGATGAGGTGCAAAATTATGGTGATGGTTCAATGTGGGTATCTGTATCTGTACATTTTTGTGATACATTTTCTGATGCGAAATTTTGAAATATTTATGATTCTTTATCTTTCACACATGCATGGATAAACAACCCTGACGTAGCGGAAATCTTTGTCATTCTCGACTCCTTGTTATAAAGATTTTCGCTACGTCGGGGTTATTTATCTATGTAGTGGTTGTATCTTTGTAGTCTGAAAACGCGTTATGACGGAGATTGTTTATCTATGTTGTTTGTTGTATCTTTGTATAGTCGGAAAACGATTATGTTTGGGATCGAAATAGACCCGTATATGGCAGTTGTTTTTTTTGCTACTGCATTTTCTTATAAGTATAAAAAATACAGAGCTTTACAGAGGGGTGACCCTAACTACTTAAAGTAATACATTAATCAGAAATTGTTAGCACCTTTGCATGATATTACAGATTATTATGTTTGGTGCATGGGACTATATCATCAATTTATCATTTTTGGTATATTTTCAGCCTTTGTGGTGATTTTGTTTGTTGATTATGTCTCAGCAGTTTCGAATTACTGGCAATATTGCATGAGTAATAATATCTTGTTATCTGCATTTTGTTTCAGTGAAGAGAACAGTAGTGGATAATGGTTGAACAGGGGAAGATGGCCATGGCTTCATCATCTTCTGCAGCTGCTACCAATCACAGTGCTTCTGCGGTGAGTTATCATCCATACCCGCAGGCCTTGGCTGGATACGAGGATGTTGTAGCTTCCGGAAAACTCTTCATGGATACTCTGGGGAAGCTCCATGCTACAATGGGAACCAAATTCATGTTAGATACCTCTTTAACACCTTGAACAGTAGCCTCTTGATGTTATTCCTTGCTGATTTATTGTCCCGCGAATAAAATTTTAAAAGTTCCAATAATTTCTGTAAATTGGATAGACATGCATTTGACTGGAGTACTTATGAATGATGAACTAAATTTTTAGTTACTATCATGTTGTGATTACAATAGAAAAATGCTCTTTTGTTGAGAACCCTACAGACTTCAGCACCCCTTATTGTATCTTCCTGTTTCAGTCCTTTTCCCTTTCTTACTCTTGTTCTGTAATCTGTCTGACATATGCTTCTTGTAGGATACCTGTTATAGGGGGCAAAGACCTGGACTTGCATCACCTTTTCGTAGAGGTCACTTCTCGCGGAGGCATTGGAAGGGTAATGCTGAAGTTCTGTCCTGTAACATCTGTTTAATTTAAATAGGACTTCATGAAGTCTAAGTGTTTTCTCGAATTTAGGCACCAGATCAGTGTTTTTTTCCTTTTGCTGTTCATTTTAGGATTTGCAGCGACTTAAACTATTGGATGTGTTGGTCTAAGGCTGCTTCACAAGGTTGATTGAATTTTACAGGTTCTAGGTGAGAAAAGATGGAAAGAAGTGACTGCTACTTTTAACTTTCCTTCCTCTGCTACAAATGCTTCTTTCATTTTGCGCAAATACTATTGTTCATTGCTTCAACACTATGAACAAGTTTACTATTTCAAGGCAATGGGATGGACTGAATCTGCTGGTGTGTGCAGGTCCTTGTCAAATTTACACATTTAAGTTTGTGAAATATCTTACCTATGAAACAAATAAAAATCTGCAGATGCTTCACACAAGGTCCCTACAGTGTTGGCTTCATGCCATGCTATGCATTCATCTGCATTGCCAATAACAAATGCTCAGGAGACTCCGTTGCAACCCCAGATGGACACAGCACAGTCGCTTTCTGGAGGTGGTTTTCTTTTCCCCCTCGACTAACGAATGAGTATAAGAACACTGTGTTGCATTTGATCATGGTTGTTTCTGACTTTTCCTAGGGGGATCACATAATTTTAAGTAAATTTCCAGCAAGGATTTGCTCAGTTTGTACTGTACTGTGTTCCAATTTCTGATTAATTGCATGATTTAGATATGCATTTTCCCATCTGTATTCAAGAAACAGTTACTCTTGACTTCTCACACGAGTAGAATCTTTGTCTGGGAAGTAATACATTCACCACTAGGGAGACCCTTAACCTCCATTCGCGGTATCTACTAATTCTAGGATAGGTTTGCTCAACCTTTACCCCCCTATGAACGCTTAGTTTAGCAGAAGTGACACAATACGATATATTTTTAAGGCAAAATCCAAGCATGCTTTGTCATAAAATAGATTTTGTGATGCATGATTTTTCTTTCTCCAGTGGTACCAGCAACTCCAGCTCCTCCAACTGTGAATGGGGTAATCGATGCAAAATTTGAATGTGGATATGTTGTTACTGTTACAGTTGGCTCCGAGACACTCAGAGGTGTCCTTTATCACACTCCACAAAATGCAGCTGCTGATCAAGTGAAGCAAAATATAAGTACAGGTTCAAAAACTTATGAGAACACAGCTACAACTGGTGTGCAGCGACGCAAGCGTAGAAAGAAATGTGAGATGAAAAAGAGGGATCCTGCACATCCAAAACCTAATAGAAGTGGCTATAATTTCTTTTTTGCCGAGCAGCATGCAAGGCTGAAACCTCTGTATCCAGGAAAGGACAGAAAAATCAGTAGGATGATCGGTGAATTGTGGAACAAACTTACTGAACCTGGCAAAGCAGTAAGTAACTAAATTGACCAACATTGCTTAACTAAGTTCATGCACTTGCTTAATAACTAGTATTTCAATTATTATCTGGCTTAATATTTGACATTTTTTATCAGGTTTATCAGGAAAAAGCTGTCAGAGACAAAGAAAGGTACAGGATTGAAATGGATAATTACCGAGAAAGGTTAAAGACAGGGCAAGTTGTAGGTGATGTTTCACCAATGCAGCAACAGCATGCTGTGAATATTGATATCAATATGACAGATGGGGATGAGAATATTGAAACCGAATGTGGAGATTCTCCACAAACTCCGGAAAATGATTCGAGTTCTGGGAAGAGTGACAAGAGCAACTTGTTAGACAGTATGACAGCAGATAGGGACAGAGATATGGTGAAGTCTCTTGGTGTAGATATTGGAGCTCAGAGTGTTGATATGGAAACTTTGGTTGACGAAAAGGCCTTAGAGTTGCAGAAGAAAGTTGTTGAGAATGGACATGAAGGTGAAAAATTCCTGGAGGCCAATGATCAAATGGAGTTGCAGAAAAAGTCTGCACACAATTTGGAGACAGAATCCGAAAAACTAACACAGAGTGAAACAGTAGCTATCGGTATGTGATTCGAGATAACTACCAGAGATAGAACTGGAACAGAATTGGCACCTAAGTACCAGTATCTGGTGAGCTAGGAAGCAACATACAATGTATTCAAGATTCAATGCAATGTACGAAGGTAGGCTTTCTCTAGAATTGTTTCTTATTGTTTTTCTTGATTTTCTATATCTTATGTTAACTATGAAGAATCCAAATGCTGTCAAATGTTTATTCTTGTACTTTTTAAGGGTTGTCATGTTTGTGCAAAACATCTTGCAGTCTTCATCTCTTCATCTAAATAAACACTTATAGCTTGCAATAAAGCCATCTTATAGTGTTTATCCTAATGATATTATTCTGAGTTTGATGATGGAATCATATCTAGACCATTGAACTGGAAAGGCAAATGACCAAACAAATATAGAAGTAGCATAAGAGAGAAAGATTAAGATTTATAAAACAAGAGGTTTTACTTGAAAAAAGAACACATGGATCCTCCAAATCTGGAAGAAAATTAGATACAAAAATCTTAAATTACAAGTCCAAAACATGGTACAATCATAAAATTATCATGAATCAGAGGAGACAAGAAGCGCATCCCAAATCATGTCCATGTCCAAAGATGGCATTCTACTTAACTGATCAACACCATCAACATTCTCTGCACAGAAAATCTCCTGTGGCTTCTTATTTTTCTCAGTTAATATTATTCCACTTTTTCCCTTCGATTCTTCAACTCTGCAGTTTTTACTTGTTATCGGTTCCTCACAAGTCTTCTTGGATGTTGCTGATCTTTCATCAGTTGCCTTCTTATTCCCAGACATTGTTTGCAGTTTTGCTTCAAGCAATGCTGCAGTACTGCCGTTCAAAGAATTGGCCTTAAGTTGGTGTTTCTTTTCTGGAAAATTCAAATGTGCATAATCTCCCCTTAGCAAATAAGCAGCTGTGTCATATGCAACAGCAGCTTCTTCAGCTGTGTCAAAAGTCCCTAACCACACCCTTGTCCTGTTTCTTGGTAACCTTATTTCCGCAACCCATTTCCCCCAATGCCTTTGCCTCACTCCCCTATACAGCTTTGTCAATGAGGGCTTCTGGACTCGTTTCCCCGAGTTTTTCATTGGCTGAGTTTTTGTAGTGCTGAGCCAGTAGTCACTAAGACCTTCAGTTGTGTAACTAGTCAACAAATTTTGGTTGATCCTTAGACATTCTGAACTGGCCTGATCACTGTGTTGAGAAGTTGAGACATTGCATCCAAATATTTCTGACTTAGATGTTTGTTTAGATTCATTTAAGATTGAAGGATCATTCAAAAACAAGCTTAGATTTGGTAATCTTGTGCTAGTACTTGGTGAAACCAAACTGTGTTTAGAGACATGATCATGTCTAAGTTGATGCAACTGCGGAAAAGATTCAAGAAAATTGAGAGGAATGCATGAACTTTCTTTAGCAAATTGAGCCCTTTCTAAGTTTGAAACATTACAAGTACTCAAAGCTGCAACAGAAGACTTCTGATCCACCGGAGAATTGGCCTCGGAGCTGGACTGAAAAATGTTCCAAACACTAGGATCTGCAAAATTTTGAGACCCTTGAACTATTTCTTGATAATAAGAAGGCAACATTAGTTCCTTGGGAAGAAAGGTTTCTATCTTAGGGAACTGTTGATCCATGATGAATGTGAATTATAACAGAAAGAAAAAAGAACAAACAATGAGCTAGCCAGTGAACAATAAGCAATAAGGATCCCAAATGACTGCAATAATGTGTAGATTTAGACAACCTTATATATACAAGTATTACCAGCCTAACATAAGCTGTTATTGAGGAAACCAAGTAGTTATTAGATTTAAGAAATGAGGTGTCAAAGCTGTGGTTAAAGGGCAAGGTAAACTAGGCATGAAGTCACATAAGCATAGTTCACAAGCACTACATGAACCATACCAAAGCAATATATACTTAGGACGGTAAGTACTAAGCGAAGAGGATAAAATATACGCAAATCTTATTTCAGCTCCGTAGAGAGGTTGTTTCCGTAAAAAAACTACTCACTCTTATGGAGTAGTATTTTTTTAGTCCAAAAGCATTCATGCTTCCCAACTCAGTTTTTCTGGTGGCCAATAAAATGGAGACAACTCATGCATCTCTTATTGGCTTAATATATTCCATGTCCTTTAGGGTTGGCAAGATGAATATACATTGATCCATGACAAGGGCCTAAAGAACCTCTATGGTTCATTCTCTAGCTAGCTTTACTTTTCCTCTTTCTTTAAGTTGGCTGCACCATTTTTAAGTAAGCTTTTTTCAGTTATCATGTAATTTTTGTTAAGTAACCCTCATTTTCTTGTCTTCTTCAAACTTTCTATATTCAAGTAACACACACTAAACACACACATGCACACACTAAACACACATATTGCCCTTCAAGAGTGGTCCATAACAATGATTGGAACTAACACAATTATATTGCAGTTAAAACATGTTAATTAGTACTTAATATTATCATCAACAAAGTCATTAACTTAAACAAAAGGGTTTGTTGAAACTTTCCAAATTTTATATGAAATTGGTTAAACAAGTAAGAAAGAAGCATTAGTGCAAGTATTCTAATAGTAGATCCAGTATTCAGTAAATGGTCCAATCAATTCATACATTATTTTGTCTTTTCTCTGGCATCTCCTCTACGTGTCTCATAGTTGGCTTTGAAGACACTTTAACAACTCAGTTCCCCGGACCTGTACAAGTTTGAGCCATTATTTTTGACATAGGCTGATGCAAGAGTATTGTGCATTGTTTACGGTTTTTGATTTAATCGATATGAAATTAGTACTTTGAAGACACTTTAACAACCCATTATCCCTACACCTTAACAAGTTTGAGCCATTACTTTCGAGATAGGCTGATGCAAGAGTCTTATACACTGTTTACGAGTCTTGTACACTGTTTACAGCTTTTGTTTTAATCACTATGAAATTGGTCTTTTGTGGACATGACCAAGTTCTTCCTATAGTACATAGCCTTTGGCAATGTGACAAGAGGAGTAACATGAAATTATGCTGCCAAATTATAATAAGATATGATGAACTAGACCAATAGACATAAACCCATGTTTACCAAAGTTGCTTTTTGCCATTCTTTAGTTTAGTTTCTTTCTTAATCAAACATTACTTTTTCTTTTTATATTTATTTTGATTTTTGTCCTTAGTTCAGACACTACAAAACAACTCCCAAGAATAAAAATTGTTCCTTGCAGCACATCATCAACCACTACTTTTTAGTCATAAAACAAGGATGATGTGTGGAAATTTCTTAACCTAGCAGTATTTATAAAAAAAAATAGTATTAATTATGGAGAGAACATGCAGGATGATATGTACAGTTTATAGAATGATAATATTCTTTGAGTGATAGTGACTGAGTGGTTAAGTTAAAATTGGAGGATTCTTAACCAAATAAATACAGTTTTGTTCCAAATACATTGTACTGCGGTCATTATTATAAAAATCGGCCATCGATATTAATCGGTTTAGGTACCGATTAGGAATTAATCGGCAAATCGGGTATTAATCGGAGTGATTAATCGAAACAAAAATAGGATATATTTAAATAGTGTTGAGTAACCAGCTCATCTAAAACCTTAAGGTGTTAGAGAAAAACCCCAATAGGATCATATATTTAACACTCCCCCTACTCGAAAGCCCATTTATGGGTCGAAAAGTGGAACATCGGCGCGCATCTTTGGGGCATTAATTACATTTAGTGTCCACAATAAATTGTGAGAATGTTGGGGTGGCTGGGAATCGAACCTTAGTTCTCCCGTCAGCCTAAGCTCTGATACCATGTTGAGTAACTAGCTCATCTAAAACCTTAAGGTGTTAGAGGAAGGCCCCAATAGAATCATATATTTAACAAATAGTTTAATAATTTTTAATATATTTACCTTATTTATTATGAAATTTATAATTCAAAAATAATTTATAAATATTAATCGGATTTCAAAAATTAAATCGACCAAATATTTTTTTAGAATTAATCGGAAATTTTTAGGAACACTGATTGTAGCATGAATACACCTATATCATACTTAAATTATGAATACAGGTCACCCGATCATCTATTCGAGCTTAATCCATCACTTCTATTTTTCATTTAACGCGAAAAATTATAGCGGATTAAAGGTTGTCGACAATCGATTGTTGTGAATTAAAAAAAAACTCACACTGTTTGTACAAATTTGCAAAATTTGAAAATGCAGTTAGCCAGGAACCCTTTAATTAGAAGATAGATTAAGAAATATTATCCTTAATCTGAAAATTAATTGTAATTGCTTATGACTCCACGAGTTTAATCATGACTTCCACCTACAATTAGTTGAGATTCTTATGCTTACATACATTCATGTCATTAATCGCAAATGCTGGATTGTTATTGACTAATCACTATTTTTATTATTAAACATGTACCAGAGTCAAATTGATGATTCCTAACAACTTAAGTTAGTTATATCTAATATATTCTCACATTTTTCGTATGTAAAACATAAATCAAAGCATGATCATGAAAGGGTATGATATACATAGTTTTATTTACTTTCACGGAGAAAGCTCGTGTTCGGCTCGATTACGTTCGATAAAAGCTCGTGTTCGCTTGTTCGTTAACAAGCTCGAGCTCGAACACCGTGTTCTGTTCGTTAAGAAAGCTCGGTTCGGCTCGATTCATCAGAAAAAAAATTAAAGCTCATTTCGGCTCGATCAAAACTCCGTTCGGCTCGATTTGTGAACAACTCTATTGAAACGAGCACGTCGTTTTACAAACAACATTTCTCACAAGTGTGACTAGTATGGTGATCAATGGATAGCCACTAATTATTTTCATAATATTCAAGAAGTTGAGGCTCTACATGTATATATAAAATATGAGTTTCGTACATGTATGCATCTGTATCGACTGTGGATTCATTCCCCTTGACATGCGTAGGAGTCATTGGATAAGTTTTTTTAGTTCATTCATGTCGTGACTCGTGGGATGATAATACTAGAGCTTTACTATCAACATTTGTTCTCTAAATAAACGGCTTAATTAGCAAGTAAGACGAAGTTGCTGGGTCCAAATGTATCAAGTGACTCTGTTTACAAAATTGACTCAAATAAGTTACTTATTTGAAAATTTGTATTAAAAATATCTTTCTATCATTAGTCAAAATTCTTAAAGTATTATATATTGAGTTTCACACATTTTTTATAAATTATATTACATCTAAATTAAAGATTTTGAAATATAGTATTTTAGATAATATTATTTAGATTTTTAAAAATTTATCTACTATTTTTTTTATTTAAATCAAATAAAACAATAAAAAAAAGTTAAAAATAAATAGGTGATAAAATTTTAAAAATCTAACAATATTATCTAAAATAGTAGAACTCGGAACCTTTCATTTGGATGTAATATCATTCATAAAAAATATGTGAAACTCAATATATAATATTTTAAAGAATTTCGACCAACGATAGAGTGATATTTTTGATATAAATTTTTGAGTGATATTTTTGATATAAATTTTTGAGTAACTCATTTGAGTAAGTTTTGCGATCAGTGAGTCATTTGAAACATTTGGATACATTTGAATGCAGTAAGTGACTTTTTTGATAATTAACCCCTAAATAAACAAGTATAAGCATATACCTAACAAAGTCAGGACCAAACAATTGTTACAGTATCTAGAATTTTTAAGGTGCATTTATAAGAAATATAAAGAGTCAAAACAATTTACTCAATCGGCCAGTAAAAATAGTCAAGTCAATCTGCTACAGCTTAAGAGCTAATCGTCAACCAGGCCGATATATTGTTAACAATCATTTGCTCCTAACCAATTTCTTAAAAAAATAACTAGCAAAATAAATAAATATATAAATAAAGTATAAAATGAGATGTCTATGGATTTAACCTCACAGCTATGCTGTCATCCAAGTAGTGGTATAACTAAATAAATTCAAGGGGCAAGGGCCAAAGCAATGAGCCAATGACCCCAATTTGTGTTGTTAGATGTCCTTTTTGCAAACATATATTATGGACCTGTTTGGCCACTCCCGATTAAGTAATTTATTGGCTTATAAGTCAATAAATACTTATCGACGAGTGTTTGTCGACCCAACTTATAAGCTGAATTTACAACTTATAAGTTTATAAGTTAAATGTTAGCAACGACGTACTTTTTCCCAACTTATTTTTCATTTTTCATTTTTTTTTGTTTTTTTTTTTATTTTTTATTTTAAAATTAATGTTTTTATATATCTTTCTAATTTAAAATTTACGAATTAAGATAATTATATTTGAAATTTATTTATTTTAGCTCAGTTAAGTAAAAAATATTCTGATATTTAACCAAACACTTATTTAACTTATAAGTATTTATCTACTTATCACTTATAAGTCTCTTATTCATTTTAAGTCATAAGTTACTTATTTTAAAATTTCCCAAACGGACACATAATATATCTGAACATACTTTTGTACAACATTTGTCCCAAGCCTCAACATACAGTATTATAAAATGCAGGTTTACACTTTACACATTCTGATACTGATGTCCCCAATGCCGAATAGCCCAACATTCAGCAAAAATTGAAACAAAAAATTGAAGTTCAGTAAAAAAATAAATTAAAACCAATAAGTTGATACAGCCCTGTGAATGCTAGGGCTTCAAGATTTACGTGCGCTCCATATAGTGGTGCTAAGAGCAAGTGCAGCAGGAGCCCGAGTGTGTGATGTGGGAGAGAGAGAGTGAGTTAGGTCAGGCACATGCATTGGAGTGGAAACAAGAAAGTTGGTCAGGCCCGGCTACTTGGGCTTGGCCAACTCTTGCAAGTTGATTACTTTTTTATTTTTTTATTATATTTTATCTTTCTTCTATCACAAACTTAACAATGTTTCCTGTGAATATGTGTACAGAACGTTAATATTAACATTATAATTCTGAAAAAGTAGTGAGCCGTTGTAAATTTCACTAATTATTAAAAATTTTAAGTTCTTAATTATTTAAATAATTTTAATAAAAATAAAGAGACGAATATTTATCATATCACTAATTAAATATAATATTTAATTTGCTTAGTAAACAAAAGGAAATGTAGCGTACAATAAAATGTAATTATAATGTATGAATATGGCTCTTTTTTAGTTTTTTTTTTAAAAAAGAAAGTGTAAATATGGCCTACAGAAAATTAAGAGTTGGGCTTTGCATTGAAGTAACTTGGCCAGCTTCTTTGTTGAACCCGCTGCTGCTTACCTGGCACACAAATGTCAGAATTTGGCAGTGGACTTGGGTTTGTGCACTGCACATGCTCTAACAACTAATATCACAGTCTGTATCGGAACTTGCAATCTGTAAATTTATAAACCAATTTTTGTTTAAACTCTATTCATAAGGAAATAATAATTTCAGGTTGATTCAATACAACAATGCTGACAGTAAACACTCCTGACTGAAATCGCAGCTGCTGTAAACCAAAACAACCCTCAAATACTATTTTCATCAGCAGCATAGTCCGTTTTAACATACAAAGCATCACAACCAACTGCGGATATGAGTATTAGGAATTTAACTATAAATTTTACTTCAGCCAAAGAGAGTGTTGGTGCAGCGCAGGATTAGCCACCGCAAAAGTTCCCTAAAAATATAGGGCCCTAAATCTTGAAGGCCTTATATCTATATTTACGGGGAATAGGACCAGAAATAACATTCTGGTGTATTTTAGTATATTTTTAACAAACAGCTCACCTGCATATATAGTCAATTCTTTGCACCTTCTATAAGCATCATACTTCATTACAGATACAACAAAGAACTAATCAGGTCTCCTTCAACTAATAACCATGTCTAACTTTTTGACAAATGTATATAGATAGAAAGATTTTTGTTTTAAAAACGACGAGCATAACAAAATATTAATATCTACCTGTTGTAGGCAAGTATTACTTGGAATTGACAAGATATATCAGCTCAAGCAGATGAAGTTTATGAAGGTTAAAACATCAGGGGCTTTTCCGTGCAACTCCAAACCCCTGAACTAATGCCGTCTAACAGCTAACAATCGACTGCATTACAGTCCTGGAAGCTTAACTTACTGCTTGAAGCAAAACTGTTGCAGATCGTCTATCTGGATAAATATTTAAGTATATCCGCTTAATTACCTGCCGTACCTGCATTACTTTGACATCAAATGCCACTAGAACCTTGTATAACAAATCACTAACTAAAGCAGAGTGATTCCCCACTATTTGTTAAATATCTAGCATACTCAGAGTTTTGTATTAATATTTACAGCGTTTTCTGCAGTTTTTTGGATCTTAAGGCCCTTTTGTATTGTTACTGTTAATACCATTTCAGCTTTACTACTAAAACATTAAATCTAGTACATTAAAATTTACTCAAAGCGGCAAAGAGATAGATACGTAAGATCTAGGCATCTGAGCTGTAAGTTGACGGTAATCTTATAACCATTTCCGATCAGATTTAGTATCTAATAATAATACAAATCCATAAGGAAATCATCTGCATTTTGCATCTAAATAGAACAGGTACAGATACAACAAACTGCAACAGACTTTTTATATATAAAAAGAAATGACTCCCACTAGCCCATTTTTAGACAACTGACAAGTGGCGCGACATACATTGCAAATTTCGTATTGAAGAAACGTCACAAACTCATTTATACCTTGTTGAGTATGAAAATACTAATGGGACATATGCACGACAAAGAAAAAAAATCCTTTTGGATGTAATTATTTTCCTTTCAAACCTAAGTTTATAACAGATCTAACGCATTAAAGAATTCATACTCCCTATGAGACAAGCCTACAACTTTTGCCACCTTCACCAGACTGCAAATCAGTTATTACTTATTAGTCATGTAATAAAGGGGATGGTGTCGATATCAGCATTCATATTCATCACTTTTTAGTTTAAACGATACTCAATTAGGCTTCTAATGGACAATATGGGGTTGTTTCTCACTATCTAAAGAAGTTTTTTAAAGGACAAGTGATGTTATTTTAAATAACACCGCATATACTGCTTTTATTAGCAATCAACTAAAAATCATCAGGATTATCATACAAGACTACCTGACCAACTAATTTCAAATTCTTGCAGCAACAAAAAACCATTGTGTTTCTGAATTTACTCTGTTCCATGATCATTGGATATTGTTTCTCATAGTTATAGCAAGTAACATGGTCAAGCAAGCAATGCACGCTCCGAAAAGTAGGCACGCTAAAAATGTTTAAGAAGAAAGTAAGAAAATACGTTGTACAAGAGGTACATTTACTTTCTCTTATAGATATGATAATACCTATGAAGTTATTATGTACAAGGAATCATGTTTTCACATTATAAGACTATAGTCCATAAAGATCCGATCTTGTGACTGTGAATAGCCCATACTTCACTAATCACATTACTAGACTAGACTGGACCTATAATAATTGCGTGATTGTCCCACTGAAGTGGTCTCTCTTCATAACCACGTCAATGGTCAAGTGACAATTAACAAGGAGTTAAAATTATTAAAACTAGAAGTCCTAAACAAAAATTCTTCCAAGGATATTAGTTGTGCTACCAGTAGCAGCATTTTTGTGGTGATAGCTATTAGGTCTCTCATGATATTACTATCTCAATCTTTTAGAAGGGAAAACAAATTCAAAATAATGAGCTTTAAAGAAACCAATAGAACATGCCTCGTAAACAATAACTGCAATGTTAAAATAAACCCAACATGAAGAAATTGATTAACAAGTCATTTCTTACCGAAGCTTATACGCGTTTGAGGAAACTAAAACACGAAAGGCAGAATTTAGTAAACGTGGATCTTACTACAGTATTTGTGAAAAATTAGACATTACTTTTACGGTTCCAATAAGCATCCTGGTTAAGCTCTGGGTGCTTGGAAACAAATAAAGGAGGATGTTACCACCATGAAAGCGTAGAAGAGATACATGATACATACTGTATGCATAAATTATGTCTAACCGACATTTTATATATATACAAAGGAATCAGATGTTCACATTATAACGATAAACTGCTAAAGTTCAATCATGTTATCATTAGTGGTCATCTTTCATTAAATTACAATAGACCTAATCATAAAAATATTAATATACAATACAGTAATATATTACCAAAACAACATATTAAAGTCTAAGCAATAACTATTAGAAAGTCCCCACAATTAATAATTCTAGAGTCCTCACAACTAATAATCCTAAATCAGCTTTAAACTATACTACTTTAAAGCTACTTCTACCTTTTGCTAAGCTGTTATCTTAACTTGTTACCACAATTGACTAAATCTGTTCAAGTTAAGCTCTTATCTTAACTTGTTATCTTGAGGTTTCAACACAATCAATATCAAATCTTTCTTCGCAAGCTTGCTTTTTTGAGTAAAGGCCGGCATGAGGTAATTCAAAAGCTTGTATCATTTTTATCATTTAAATTATCTGCCTCGAAAGGAACCAAAATAAAAAGGCAAAGATAAGTAAACGTAGATCTTCATAAGATAACAACATGATACTATAGTGTATATATCTCTTGAAAACAAATCAAATGGTGTCCAATTGATCAACTAAATCAAAACAGAACATAGATCAAACACATAAGACTATGTTGCCTTTACTCACATTAGAGAATTCAACAAAAGAGTCACACAATTCACAGAACCCGGATAGTTCCTTCATTTCTTAGTGCCTTTACCTCCGGCATCTTTACTCCCTCCTGCTGCTTCCCCGGCTGCCTTCTTTGCCTGTTTTTCTTGAAGTGCTTTTCCATCCCTGCATTTGCATACACAGAATAAACCCCTTCAAACTTAAAATCAACAAAGATCATATCTTTTTACTATCTTTAAGAACAGATATCAAAAACGTCACACACTAACTCTATTTACATAAATTTAACGAAAGGTTTTAACAACTTTAAGCAAGAACAAGATTATCGCATTGGATTTATATGCACAAAAAACACCCCCACTAAACTAAAAAACAACAAATCCTCCAAAATAAACAAAAATCACATCTTTTTACTAGATTAGAGAAATCAAAACTTAAACACACTCTAACTGTATCTGCATAAATAATATGTATCCATGACAAGGGGAGATTGGGTCAAGAGCTTCAATCAAGAACAATTTCAATCAATGAACTCTCTCTCTCTCCCTCTCTCTCTCTCTCTCCCTCCCTCCCTCCCCCCCCCCCCTCTCTCTCTCTATCTCTCTATCTCTCTCTCTCCATCTATCTATCTCCCTCTCTCACTCACACTCACACACACAACCACAGATTAAATCTTTTTAATGACTACTTTAACAAAAGAAGACTAATTAAATATACATACCCAATCTACATATCTACAAAAAAACATGCTTACATGACAAAACATTAAACATCTTCAATCAACAACAAGATAAATAAGCCCATTTGACATAAAAACAAATGTGTAAGTTTAAGTATAGGATGTAAGCATACCTTTCTCTGCGTTGTTCAGGAGTAAGACCATCATCTTTACCCTTCTTACCAGCACCAGCTCTAGCATTAGCTCTTTCTCTATCCTTCTCTCTCTGGTTACCTCGTTAGATCCTCATCATTAAAGATCAACATATACATATTCATATTCAACAATATCACACACACAAATACACACAAAGCATTATAAAGATCTTGAAAAACATCATGCAAGTAAAACAAAGATACAGCAAGAAGTAAAGAATGAAGGATATGAGTCATTGTGAAGCAGCTGGTGAAGAGGTGTTGAGGTCAACTATGACAACCCAGAAACTGGAGTTAGAGATGTAGGCTGTATGTAAGTGTGTGTGTGTGTGTCTGATTCTAATGTACAAGTGTGTGTGCGGTTTGTAGTAGTTTGACGCAAAGTCAGTACAAGCACAAACGGATACACCAAAATATAAAAAAAAAAAAATGAATACTCGAACTTCCTGATTACCTGACCTACTTTCCTTTTTTATCTGTATCTATTCGATCGGATTTTATCAAATTAGAATATTTCGGGTTTGGGTTCAGGTTTGGATTTAATTTTTAAACTGGAACTATTTTCGGGTTGGATATCGTTTCGCACCCACCTGAAAAATCCAAAACTCATTACGTTCTGACTTGAACCCAAACCCAGTCAGAAACCCGTGTTAATATATAAATAATATTTTACAATTTAAAAGTATCAATATTATACTAATATATTACTGGTAAAATTAGTACTTAAAAATTATACTTTTTATAAACTATTGTATTAAAATCTATTATTGTTGGACTTTAATCGTAAAACATGTTTTCAACAGTATACAAAAAATATTGTTGCATTATTTCACCAATAATTTTATTGTTATAAGTATGATCCATTTTTTTCTCTTAACCCTCTTATTCAACCTCAAATTTCAATATCGTCAGATCTATGAGCATTTTGCTCAAATCAGACTCAGTAATCTTTCACTATAATTTGTGGAAATTAAGATGCAATTTGGTGAAGATCTACAAATCTGAATCTGAACTGAACCCGAACAAAACCAGACGAATTCAGGTTTGGATATAATGATTCGGGTTCTGCAAAAAAAAAACGGATTCGGGTTTGGTTTTTGCTAAATCTATTTCCCGATTGTCATTCCTAGTTCAAAAAAAATTAAATTCTCATTTATAACTAAGGGTGAAAATGAGTCGATAAATGTGAAAAATAAATGATCAGATTCAGCTCAAGTTTATAAAGATTCAGCTCAAGTTTATAAATACTCGTCTGAATTCGGTCTGAAATATAATAAAAAATCTTACACTTTGCTTATATTCGACTCTTTGTATTTGATTCGGTTCGACTCGATTAGGTACCAGATTATTCATTTTATATATTTGAATTCGTCTAAAATAATACTAAAAAATTAAAAATACTCGAATTAATAATTATAAAACTAAAATATGATCATTTTACATAATTATTTTAATATATATGTATGACATGTAATATATATTATGAACATAATTTATATATTCGAATCAAATATTTTTAATAAATACATATTTAACAATGAGAAATTATTCGGATTGCGCTGTATAAATATGACGCAATATTAGAATGGTGAAATTCGACTCGAACTCGATTTTCGTTTGAATTTTAATTTAGGATTTGAATTCACCCATTTTTTGTACGAATACAAATTATATTCATTATTAAAGAGTCGAATCTTGATTCGAACCCAAATTACTCGAATTCGTTTTCAGCCCTATTTATAACATGCGTTTCCCATTTACTTCACACTTACGGCATACATTAGGATTATTGCAATCACAGATTCGTATAATACATTTACTTTAATATTCACATATTAATAAAATACACTTAATTTAATATTCATTAGCTCTTTTTTGTGATTAAGATCAAGTCAAACATTAATTTCCTAAAACGTGTGCTAGTCAGATTGGACAAATGTAATAATATTTTTGGTAAGTTAATATTTTTTCTCATTATAATAATATTAATTTTAACTAGGACTAAAAAACGGGTCGATCAATTCAAATTTTGAGAAAATCAAACCCAAACATATACGAGTATGTGTTATAGCAGCCGAACAATACACCCTTGATCTTTTTTTTTTACAAAATGCGGATGTTTATATCATTAAGTCATTCAGAATACAATCCTTAACATTGATCGGAACAGACCTCCAATCAAACGTACGATCAGGATACATATGTGACACTCGAGCAAGCTCGTCAGCCGACATATTCGCAGACCGCTTAATAAAATATAACTTAAAGTTGTTATGCTGATAAACTATTCCTCTACAAGCTTCAATTACCATGCCAAACCTCGATCTCATGGGTGTGCTACTCCTGATTAGTTGAATAACCACCATGCAATCAGACTCTATAGTAAAAATTATCATATAACCGAAGATTATGTATGATGTCCCAAAAATTTAGATAATAAAATCTTAAAGTCCGAAAAGCGAACGTCCCGAAGAAAAAAACTAGTAAAAGATAATTATCTAATTAATGAAAAGAAGTGCATTACGCTTGCACTGCATCTATCTCTGGACTTGTGTGCCGATAAATTGTTCACCTCTTCACAAGCATCAACAAAATAGAAACAAAATAAAATCTAGCCAATCTTAAAACCTCTCTTAATTTAATGTCTACGGATCACAGGGGTGGGATGTGAAAATTCTGAGTAACATGTTCAATACTCGTGACCAGCAGTGCATTAGGCGTATAAATCTGGCAAAGACGGGCGAGGATGATGAATTGTACCGGGGAAAAGAAGTGTCAGGGCATTACTCTGTTCAAGTGTCTGTAGACTTCTTCAATAACAAAAGAATTTATGTAGACATGATGATCATAATAGTACGTGGAGAAAGACGTGGAGAGTAAAAGCACCTCCAAAGATCTTAAATTTCATGTGGAGAGTTTTGTCGAATTGTTTGCCTACAATGATGATGTTAATGCAGAAATACGTACCTGTCAGCTTAGTTTGTCAAGTATGCAGAAATGGTGATGAAACAGTGGAGCTTATTTTTTGTCATTGTACTTTGGCAGCTCAATGTTGGCAACAACTATTACCTCACGTCACTGCAAACGGGAATTATAGTTTTTTCCGATGGTGGCAGAGAGTTCTAGAGGTCTGTGACAACGAGAAAAGAGCAGAAGTGGCTTCAGTTTGTTGGTCGTTATGGAAAGTTAGAAATGATTTTGTCTGGGACAAGAATTATACTCATCTGAATGTTATTATAGCAAAAGTTAGGCAGTTTATTCTACAATGAAATATAGCCCAAAAGAATAAACAATCATCACGTTATCCTAATCTTGTTGAAGGTGACGGGAAGGAGCTTTGGGTTGCACCACAGATTGAATATATGAAGATCTCGACAGATGTAACAATTTTCTCTGAGATAATGCTTCAGGTTTGGCTTTGATTGCAATGGGATGATCATGGGGATCTTCTTCAAGCGCGAACTCAGTATCTTCCAGGTATGGTGTCGTCTATTATGGCTGAAGTTTTGGCGATTAAAGAAGCACTCAGTTGGATTAAAAGCAAGGGCTGTAATAAGGTGGTGGTGGATTCAGATTGTCTGACTGCTATTCACGCCATTCGAAGTAAGACGCGAATGGTGTCTCCTCTCGGGCAGGTTATTCAATCATGTCGGAATATGTTGGTGGAGTCAAATACAATGTCACTATTTTTTGTTAAACGATCTGCTAATATGGCGGCGCACGAATTAGCTCGTCTGTCATGTTTTTTTCCAGATCGAGTTTTCGATAAGAGTTCTATTCCTGTTGAGATTCAGAATGTACTGAGAAGTGATTTGGAGTTTTAATAAAATTTCATTATTTGTCAAAAAAATAAATTAGAAATAATAATCTATGGGAAAAAATAACTCATTCCATTTTTACCTAACCATAAAATTGCAAAAAAAAGGTTGAACAGGGCAAGCAAAGCACAACAACATTTGTAAAAAAATACTGGTCTATACTTGCACCAAGTACCACCAGGCCCAAAGGGTGTTCTTATTACAATTCAACCCCTCTTCCTCAGATAAACCCTCTTTCCCCACTTCACTTAATTATTATACATACACCTATACATACAAATACAAATATAATAATTGAGTAAAATACACACAACACAAGCCCACAGCTTTGTTGGGTTTGCTTCAGATCCTAATTTATTTTCCGGGTCATGTTAAAAATCGGGTCTTGACCCGGTTCTTGATTTGGGTTTTGGTAAATCTCTGTTTTCTTGATTATTTGATTTTTGTATGTGTATTAGCCCATCTGGGTATCTTTCTTTTTGATTCATTTTTGTATGGTATGTGTTCTTTTGATAGTTTTGTGTGTAATTTATAGTTTGCTGATTGTGATTTTTATAGTTGTGTGTATTGTATGTATAGGCAGCTGATTGGTTTTTTGTGTTGGAATGATTTTTGTTTTTGTGTTGATAGATTTGGTTTGGAAGTTCGATAAATTTGGGTTTTTTAGTTGTTTGCAGTTTTCGTGTAGTTGGAGTAGCTCAGATGCTCAGATTATAACTGCATATAGTTTTTCGACAAAGTTAGATAGATATGGGTGCTCTAGTTGTAGGTTTTTGTAGTTGGACTAGTTCAGTTTATATCTTTATATAGTTTTAGGGCAAATTTCAATTAATACGGGTTCTCTAGTTGTAGGTTTTTGTAGACAAGTTCAGATTATGTGTGCACAAATGGTGCCTATGTAGTTTTAGCGTGAGAATGACTGTTCTGCAGTTTCGGTGCAGATTGTCTTGCGAATTTTTGGAAGTGCGAAACAGCTGGTCTTACCTTGAGAACTGTTCTCAGCTTGAGCGAAACTG
Organism: Apium graveolens; assembly: GCF_009905375.1. Taxonomy (NCBI): domain Eukaryota; kingdom Viridiplantae; phylum Streptophyta; class Magnoliopsida; order Apiales; family Apiaceae; genus Apium; species Apium graveolens. The sequence goes on along the minus strand of NC_133654.1, from coordinate 264,744,633 downwards.
CAAAACAGCTGGTCTTAGCTTGAGAACTGTTCTAAGCTTGAGCTCGAGTGTACTATGCTGCGTGTGTTATGTGTTTTCTTCTAATGCATTAGATTTATAAGTATGCTGGGAGGGGAGAGTAAAGATTCCATTTCATGACGTTTGGGCATATGGGAGGTCGGGAAGTAGTCTTGCCACTAGCCAGATTACCTTTTTTGCTTTTACAAGTGTTAATGTATCTTTTAATTTATGTTAATATACTTTTTGATTGAATGGTTGTGATGGTTCTTACAATCTTACGGCTAAGGTTAAAAGGCTTTGGATCCTTTTTGTACTCCTTTTATTTTTGCTTCTGTATTGTAAACATTGCTTTAATTTTTGTGTTTCTTCAATGTTGTTTTTTTTAATGTTAATTACAGGATTAGTATCAGGGATTAATGGGAAAGAAGGTCAAGAAGAAGGCTGCTAGGGCTGTTAACAAGGAGAAGCGAGTTGCTAAATTAGCCACTGCTTCTGAAGAATCTGCTCCTGCAAATGAGACTGTTGGCCTTAAGGCTACAGACGCTATAGTGCCAGCTGCGGAAGAAAGGCGGTTATGTCCTCACTTTGACAAGGGTTTTAACCAGGTTAAAGTGTCCCTTAAACTAGGGTCGCCGGGTCCTTTAAAATGTGAAGATTGTAGAGAAGAATCCTATGACAGGCGAGCAGGTAAGGGAAAAGGTAAACAAGGAAAGAAAAAAGGAGGTGGGTCGGGGGATTCAAATTCAGCGGGAAAGGCTATATGGATGTGCTTGGAATGTGGCCATTTTTCATGTGGAGGGATCGGATTCCCAACAACGCCTCAAAGTCACGCAGTTCGTCATGCCAGACAAAACAGGCATCATTTGGCAATTCAATTTAAAAAACCTCAACTTCGGTGGTGCTTTCCCTGTAGTACGTTGATTCCGGTTGAACACTCAGAAGAGAATGGTCACCCAAAAGATGTTCTGGTTGACATTGTGAAATTGATGAAGGTACGACCATCTGAAGGAGCATCTGCTGATGTTGAAGATGTATGGTTCGGGAGTGGGAGTGTTTTAAGTGATATGAAGACGGAAAATGCTTCATTCAGTATTTTAGATGCTGGAGGTGGCTATAAGGCCAGAGGATTAACTAATTTAGGAAACACTTGTTTCTTTAACTCGGTTTTGCAAAATCTTCTTTCCATGCAGAAATTGCGTGATTATTTCTTACAAATGGAGGAGTCAATCGGGCCACTTACAGTTTCTCTCAAGAAGCTTTTTGTTGAAGCATATTCCGGCACTGGAGTGAGGAATGTAATTTCTCCTAAAGCCTTTCTTGGATGTGTTTGTGTAAAGGCTCCTCAATTTAGGGGATTTCAGCAACATGATAGTCATGAGTTACTTCGTTGTTTGCTGGATGGGTTATGTACTGAAGAGTCAAGTTGGAGAAAGCGAACCAAATCTCTAGAGGAGGACGAGACGTCTCCAAATGTTGCTTCTACTTTTGTAGATGCTATATTTGGGGGAATGCTTTGTAGTACTGTTACTTGTATGAAATGTTCGCACTCCTCAGTAGTTCATGAGCCGTTTTTAGATCTCTCACTTCCTATACCAAGTAAAAAACCTCCATCCAAAAAGGCTAAACCAGTTACTCCACCCAAAAAAAAGCTTCCCCCAAAACGTAGTCAAAGGATACGTTCAAAGGTTAACAGAAGTGCGGATATAGTGCATATGCGGAGTGACTTAATAAACGGTGACCAGAATTCTTCCCAAATGGTGGGTACGGCACTCAGTGTGGAGGACATAAGGCCTCCCTTAGTTGTTTCTACATCAGAATCTACAGGCGAAATTGTTGCCAGTAATGAGAATGTTTCAGTTTTAGAGAATAATCCTGCGAAGCAAGAATCTAATAATTTGTTGCCCGACAATGTTGTGGAGAAAACTGTACCTACAGATGAAGATACATCATGGCTGGATTACCTTGAGCCAGATGTAGTATTCAGTGACTTTGAATTGGCTGCAGAAGACGAGATTATGGATGCTGGTAATGAGGATGCTTCTGAGAATACTGTATTACTGCAAAATGCTGGTAGTTCAGCACTTATGGAATCTAGTAAGCAGGATGCTTTACCTTGTATGGAACAAACAGAACCTTCTGCGGAAAACTGTACGTCGATGACGTCGATGACGTCGATGGATTACCTTGAACCAGATGGTGTATCCAACGATCCTCATACGTATTCTCAAAGAAATGACATATCTGCAACGCAAGATTTTGTCATCAAGGATGCTACTCTAAATTGTGAAATTCAAAATCATGGCTCAGAATCTAGTGACCTGGTTGTGCCTTACGATTCCAGCAGTAAAATGTTATATAGAGTAAATTCATGGGAAGATGAGCCCCTTTTGCAGGTTCAAAGTTCAGATGTATTGTTACTTCCCTACAAAGACGAGATATTTACTACTGAAGGCGCATCAAACAGTGTAGCTGAAGTCGTACCGTCACCTGTTGGTTATGAACAAGATGCCATGGACTTCGGCGTGTTTGGAGATCTATTTAATGAACCTGAAGTTGTTGAAGGTCCCGTTATGATGCCTTTAAACAGAAATGAAGCTGTAGGAACTGGTACTATTTTTGGAAATAGCAGTGGATCTGATCTAGATGAGATTGATAATACTGATGCTCCAGTATCGGTGGAGAAGTGCATGTCTTATTTTACAAAGCCAGAGCTACTTTTTGAAGATGAACATGCATGGCAATGTGAAAATTGTTCCAAAATTCTGCTAGAACAAAGGAGATTAATGAAGGCTAATAAATCAAAATCAAACGTTTCACTGAATGGAGGTGTGGACAGAGTTAAGGATCCTGTTTTAGGTTCTGGAAATCATGAATCTCTTCCTATCGGCAGCATTAGCCTCAGTAATGGAAATAGCAAAAGTGATGTACCTGATCATCTTAATGAAACGTTGGTTTCAAGCAATGGAAGTATTAATGGTGATTTGAGCCACACAAGTGAAAGTAATCAGAAACCTGATGATCATCTTCCAGTAGAGCCCCTGTTGGAAGAAGAAAAATATGAGATTGGTGTTTCATTTCAGAAGCTCACAATCAATGGGGAGAATTCAAATGACTCTTGCAATATTAATGAATCTGGCGGTGCTGGATGTGACACTAATAATGCTCAAGAAAGTAAACATAATTCCCCGTCTGGGGAACAAGAATCAGGTAGTGAGGATGAAGAGGTGGATGCGGAAAGTATTAAGGTGAAGAGAGATGCAACAAAAAGGATTCTGATTGACAGGGCCCCTCCCATCTTAACCATTCATCTGAAGAGGTTCAGCCAGGATGCTCGTGGTCGCATTAGTAAATTGCAAGGTCATGTAGATTTTGGTGATATGGTTGATCTAAGACCATACATGCATCCCAGGTGTGAATTTGTTTTTCACTTGACTTCTAAGTGTATAATATAATTTGATAAGTGCTTTATTACTAAATAATAATATAGGACTCTTATTTAACCTTATGTGCAAAGCAAAGGTGCAGTGTGGCACACCTCTTCCTTTTCTGTTCCAAGAAAATAATTAAGAAAAAACCCCTGGGAAAGTGGTTCCATTTAGAAGCTAATAAGTAAAGGTCTCTGGAAAAGCACAATCCTGACAGAAAAAAAATTAAGAAATAAACCTAGGTACCCGGTTCTATTTAGAAGCTAATAAGTATAGGTCCCTAGAAAAGCACAACCTTCACATTGTGGTTGGGTTTCGGGTTAAATCAAAATGTGCATGATATTATCTTCCCTCCACACACTACATTGGTTTTTATATTTCAATAACAATACCTTTATTACACCTCTCCGTTTTAGGTGTAGTGATTCTTATGAAATTATAACAGGAATTGTGTACTCCTTACTCTGTTGCCCGAAGAGAATTTTTATTAATTCACCAACTTGTTTACTTGGATTTAATATTAATGTTATTAGAAAATAGAAACTTTGAAACCGAAGTTATATTTGTATTTAGTGTCATCATGTGGAGATGTTTCTGTCCAAAGAAAGATTCACTTATTTATGTGTAAATGCCAGTCTGAGATGTGTGAAGTTAGCTATTGGATGGCTGTCGAGACATGTGCATTTTGGGATATAATCTGCAATTTAGTTGTCTGGCCTCTTATAGATCTTGTTCTCATTGTTCAGGACAAACCTGATTGTTGTTTAATGCACTTGTTTGTATGCCTTGGCCCCTTACCCGTGTCTTAAAATTCTGGAATACAGTGTGCAACACTTGAATGTGAATCGTGTCTGAGAAACATAGGCTTTGGATAAAATTTCCTATTATCCTCTAAGTGAACTGATTAAGTCTTGTACAGACATTAGGACATTAGGAATTTGATTCTAACTCACAGGTCAGAGGAAGACGGTGTCGGCATTTCTGATGACTAGGCACAGATCCACAGGAACTGATTGTTATTATAGTAGTCCTTCGGCAGGGTAGGCCACCAGCTTTAACTGCCCATTGCATCAACCAGAAATAAAATGTTTGACACTTTTGAGGCAAATACTTTCTGTCTAGTCTCTAGTATCCTTGACAGCTTGCACTTCCTGGTTGTTTTTATGATGTGTGATTCACCCTACCCAGGCAGTAGTTACTCGGACTCTGCTAGTGTAATTCCCGTGTGGACCTGATCTGTAATACTAAAAGTTATTACTTTTTCAGAGATCATGAGTAAGCTGAATAAGAGAGTTGTCTGATAGCACAATGATTTAGAGAGCCTGAATTTTTTATTTGATATCAATTATGTCATTAGGTTAGAATTATGGCACTGTAGAGTGGAGACTCAAACAATGCCTAATACTTTTCAGCCTACTCGATTTACGCTAAAGCAACTCTTTCGATAACATCGAAAAACACCTCTGATACTACCAGCAAAGGATATGTTGCTGAGGTAATTAGAGGTAATTATAACATCATAATGGGTAGTACTGTTGTAAGTTGAATTACGGTTTTTGAACATTTAATGTAACAATTTCGAAGCAATGTCAGCATTATGAGTCTGTCCTATATATTAGCTTAATCTCTATGATGCATGGATGGAAATGTGTAAACAACCAGATATTTATTCATTTTGTGCTCAATAAGTGATTATCATATCCATCATTGTGTGCGCTTTTTCTTTATTCGCAACCTTGAATCCACTAGTTCATATGTTTATAAAGCCTTAAAGTGGCAGTTTATGCACAGTCTTTGTATCTGCATAACAGAGATGTTTTATATTAAACTTTCTGAATTAAATTTACAGGTGCACAGAAAAAAGAAGCTGCATCTATCGACTGCTTGGTGTGGTTGAGCATTTGGGGACGATAAGAGGAGGCCACTATGTGGCATATGTACGAGGAGGCATAAAGAACGGTGTGGAAACTGAGAAAGCAAGTAGTGGTGACTATGCATGGTACCACGCCAGTGATGCATATGTTCACCAGGTTTCTTTTGAAGAAGTTCTACGGTGTGACGCCTATATCTTGTTCTACGATGAAATTTGAGAGTTGATTCACATTTCATTTATTGTTCCTTTTCAAAGAGTTGAGAAATTCTAATGAGCACCTCTACCACATGCGGAGTGGAAATGGGGGGAAGCAGAGAAGTTTGTTACAGAAGTTACGAAAGTTGTATACCTATATTAAGGCAAAATGAGTTTAAAAGTTCATATGAGCTATTTTTTGGCAGACAAAGGTTTGATGGCCTAATCCGGTATATTGACCGGATTTGGCTTCAGTCTTTCACACATTTCATTTCCCTCCGGAATCTGTTTACTATCTTTTCTACAAATACGATACCGTGGTTTGCTACTGCACCACTTGATAGTCTCAGTGTTTGTGGCAGCAGTAAATTCTCAAATCTTCACCATATTGTATACTCTATTATAGCTCAAGTATTAGCTATCTACAAGATTCTAGTATTTTTTTTTCTTATTTTTGTGGCTAGTTAAACACATTCGCAGATCGGCATTGTTCTTGACAAGGTTCGAACCAAGGGCAGAAATTAAACGTGCCAGTCTATGTCAAATTGACGGTTAGATTTAGATCAGTCGACAAATAATAAATTTAGACTTGAAGTGCTTCATATTTAAGAAGAAAAGTAATTTTGTTAAATTTGCTTTGTTTTTTTTTTACTAATTTGGCTTATATGCCTTACAATTGAGTATCTGTGGTAACAAATCTCTGGGGTGAGCGAGAATCGAAACCAGAATCTGGAACGACAAGAGATAAGTCTGGGCTCAGAATAATTTAAGTAGTTAAATAGTGTTAGTTCCCAATTTTTTTTTCAAAATGATGTGACATAATATTTGTCACGTTTTAATTTATGATTACATATATATGCACTCGAATTTTCATCTCATTATCAGTAAAATAACCGCAGGTGCTCTAGCATTTCATAAAAACAAAACCTATAATATTACAATAATTAACATTATTTCTCTCGTTTCATGTAAAGGCCGTAAATAATTTGAGTTGTTATTTATATGTCCGTATCTTTTATACTAGTAAAGAGGTAATTTTAAATTTCAATCTTCAAGAGAAATTCGGTAAAATTAAAATTTAATCCTTTCTTAATTTTACATAAACAGTATAATTTTTTAGCTCCGATTATTTTAAAATTTAGATTTAGCCACCGATAATGTGCACCAGCCACCATTATTTCTCTCGTTTCATGTAGAAGATGTAAATAATTTGAGTCGTTATTTATTTATATGTTCGTATCTTTTATACTAGTAAAAAAGTAATTTTAAATTTCAATCTTCAAGAGAAATTCAGTAAAATCGAAATTTAATTCTTCTTTAATTTTGCATAAACGGTATAATTTTTTAGCTCCGACTATTTCGAAATTTAGATTTGGCCACCGATAATGTGCACCAGCCCCAGCACCATTGTCTCACTGTAGAATAAAAAGAAAGAAAAAGATGATAAAGCCCACAATTAGATAAAGAAAAAGAACCAGCACAACATAAACAAAAGAAACCAAAAGCACTACAAATCCACACACACAAACACTACTATTATCAAACATCTCCTTAGCTTTACCAACACTACAAAACCACAAAACTCCATTTCATCAAACACTTTCACATAGCCCACATGGCTACACAACTCCACTTCTTAGTGCTAGTCTCACTAACCATTCACCTAGCCAGGGCTGCACCATTGACAGGAACCTGGTGTGTTGCCAGAAGTGATGCTAGTGATGATACATTGCAACTGGCTCTAGATTATGCATGTGCTTCTGGAGCTGATTGCACTCCTATTCAACCTTCTGGGCTCTGTTTTTTGCCTAATACCATTCAAGCTCATGCTTCTTATGCTTTTAATAGTTTCTTTCAGAGGAAGGCTATGGCTCCTGGCTCTTGTGACTTCTCTGCTTCTGCTACTGTTGCCAAAACTGATCCCAGTTACTCTCTCTCTCTCTCTCTCTCTATATATATATATATATATATATAATTGATAGTTAGCTCTCTCTCTCTCTCTCACACACACACAGCACATATAACACAACACACTTGAAATCTCTCTCTCTCTCTCCCTCTCCCTCCCCCTCCCTCCCTCCCTCCCCCTCCCTCCCTCTCTCCCTCCCCCTCCCTCTCACTTGTTACCGAAAAATATAAATTGATAAATGTTACGGACATTTATCAATTTATATTTTTATATGCTAGAGGTCCGAAACATTGATCAGAATATAAAATGTTTCGGACCTCTAGCAATCTATGCATGTATATCTGATTAGTTTTCCGAGTACTCATTCTGTGTAATCTCTGGAATTAAATTGAGTTAGAATTGATTTCTAATTTTTATAACCTTGGTTTGGTTTTTTTTTTTTTGCAGGTTATGGATCTTGTGTTTATCCATCTTCTTCAAGGTATCAACTTTATCTTTATTGTCCCTCTTTATCTTAATATATTCATTGCATTGTCATGTACCTCTTTGTGTTTATTTTTTTTCTTCTTTTCTAAATAAACACACTAGCACTCATCCTCGATTTGACAATATTCGAACCTCGACATCTCGTAAAAGTATTGTTAATTATAGTACATGTTGAACATAGGCATATGCAACTATATTCTAAACACACAAGTTGTGAATAGTTGTAATTTCTTGATTCTTGACCAAGATAAATCTAAGAAAAATTGAGTGTGTCATTGTAATTGATGTGATGCCACGTGTAAATGTTGGTGAATCAGAGTTGAGAGAGTGTGCTTTTATTATTACAGATGCATGCCACGTGTAAGTATGATTTACATTGGTAGTAGTGTGTATGCATGAGTGGAGTCCATCTGTGTTTGAGGTTGTCACAGTGATTTATAGCCGTTTGATCTGTTTTTAATCCAAGGGTCAAGATTAGTGGACAAGGTACAGTTGGCAGATGGCAACTTTATTTCTTTGACCAAAGACCAGACTTGTACTTATCACTATGCAGTCAGACAAGTCTAGCTAGATTGCTAGCTTTAGTTTATCCGTGACACTTACACAGGGTAAGTTGTACTATATATGCATAGTTTATTGTTAAATATAAATATATTTGAAAAATCGAAACGGTTAATTATGTTCTAAGGATTAATCAGGATTAACCGCGAAAAACCGAGGATGTTATAACATCGATTGATAGTCATAAATAGAAACTCGAGGATTAATTGCACAAATCAAGGATTTTTAGAACACTGGTTGATGGACGATAGTCATAAATAGATAGAATATATGGAATAATTCATAATTACGGAGTTTTCTAAAAAATGAAAATACATATAAGTTTACTATAAGGTTTCAATACTATACAGGTAGTAGATGTTCTCTGTTTGCCTGTTTATAACATTGATTGATAGTCATAAATAGAAACTCGAGGATTAATTGCACAAATCAAGGATTTTTAGAACACTGGTTGATGGACGATAGTCATAAATAGATAGAATATATGGAGTAATTCATAATTACGGAGTTTTCTAAAAAATGAAAATACATATAAGTTTACTATAAGGTTTCAATACTATATAGGAAGTAGATGTTCTATGTTTGCCTGCTTGAGAACTGATTTTATTTGTGAAGGAATGTGCATCGACATTATTTGACAAATAAAAACGGTGAAGGACAATGCTTAGCCTCGTTGATCTAATCCGAAAAGAATTTGCAAGCTTGAAATTTCCTTGTTATTGATACAACCCTTAAAGAAATGTGAGAAATTTGAGATGATGTTCTTGCTCGAAAAGTGATTTATACATAAAGGAATGTGCATCCACATTATTTGCCCAGAAAAAAATTGTGGCGGAAAAGTGGGATGGGAAAAAATGGAGATGCGGGGTATCGATCCCCGTACCTCTCGCATGCTAAGCGAGCGCTCTACCATCTGAGCTACATCCCCATGATGGATACGTTATACAAGTCAAATTATCTCAAGGAGGAATCACAAAAGTAAGAATATAGTAACAGTTTAGTGGTCCCTTAGTCCCCTGGGTCTGTAGTCTATGCCATGAAATGTGGTTTGATACTCACAGGACCAGAACTAGAAGAATATAAGCTTGGAGTGGATTAGAAATAGTGAAATACGTGGCGTAATTCTCCCATCTATTATATGTTGGTAGATTTGGATCATTTTACGGAATTAAGAGATTTGTGATGCGACCGTAGAAAGTACGAGTCCAACTGGGGCAATGTTAACCTTGTCTAGTTGAGAGGATGCAACTTTTAGAAATGAGTTTTGAAATGGTTCCGAACATTGATCACTTTCAAGAGATGCCAATTATTTACTCTCGCCTCTTAAGCTGTTCTGTTATGCTCTAATGAATGTGCCAATTAGTATTCAGTAATTCTTATTCTGGCCCTTTTTCTTAAACAAAGGATGTTAGATGCAGAAGTGTAGTGTAAGGAGGTAAAAGATGCATTAGAGAAGTTTAAAATAATTAAAAGATAAATTAAAGAAATTTAAGCTGTTCCTGCATGTAGACTGCAATTTGTACGTTGATTTGCATTTGTTAAACAAAAGAATTTCTTTCAGAACTTGTTTCCCACTCCTAGCATAACACTTCCGGTAATCATTACAACTAATTTCTATGTTTAAAGTGTCGTTGTTATAACATTGTTTAATGCTCTTATGCAAGTGAAAAATATAGTATCTAATTAGTTTAAGTAAAAGTTGGAAGATAATGAGCTTGAAGATTAATGAGTAAAGCAATGATTTATGTGTATATTTTATGAAGATTAGATTCTGTCTGTCTTTTTTTTCTGAAAACAACTTATTCGATTCCTCAAATTGCAGCACTGCTGGAGGGACACTTCCACCAGGGATAGATGCAACTACACCAACCACAGTTCCCCTTATAAACGCACCACCACCACCGCTTGGCACTTCACCGACTTTTGGAACTACGGGATTGAACCCAGGCGCTCCATTACCTGATGCACCACCTTCATCGGCTTCAGCAGAGTCATCAGTTACAAGAATCTTGATTCATCTTGCTTTCCCTCTTATTGTCTTGTTTGTCTTTTAACCCAAGTAGACGATCGCTTAGATCGATCATCGTAATACTATGGAGATTAGATTAGTACAATTTTGTTAGAATTGAAGCCATCTTTTGTAAAAACTTCTAAGTTGGTTCTTCTCTTCTGCAGCTAGGAATTTATTTATTGGTGGTTAAAAACAAATTTAGATCAAGAAAAACCCGCTTTAGATAGCCATGTTAAGGCCTCACACTCTGTTCAATTCCTTCAATCTATCTAGTACAAGTTACTTCTCAAAATAGGTGAAGATAGGCCTATCCGTTACTTAACATGATATCAAACGTCGATAATATTTCTCAAAATTATACTTCGGCAAAATTTAAATCTTTTATTCCTCTGATAATACAAATAAAAATATCATTTCACAATCTGATAAATGACAGACTTGTAAAACTAAGCAAATTTGTGTGTGTGAATATGATGATGGACACTGTTTGCTTCAACTCCTTGTGCATCAAATTATAATTCGGTTTGTCTAGTGTGTGCCCATACCCATACGTGCTTATAGTCCAGTTCTTCGTTACCTTATTCAACTGGGCACCTATCAGGTTGCCTTACAATGTAAATCTGATCACCTGCTTTCTCATACATGTCTTGATTCCTATGCCATGTCCACAGTGCAAACGTTTCATTCTTTACCTGCACAACAGTCACACATCCACTATTAATCAACTCACATTTGTTCATAACTTCTGTCTGGTACTCGTGTATCCCCAGAGATCGAGCAATACTATCTGAAAAAGAACGATACTGACCTCTAGGATACCATGACCGAAGCTACTTTCTCTGATTGCACTATACTCAGGCTGTCGATCCCAACAGAATTTGCCAGCAGCAGGGCCTGATGTGAAATTGTATGCACAAAATCCGCCCATAAACTCATCTGGTGTTTTAGATGGCTCTGGACAGTGACCAGGCTCATCGGCATGCTTGATTGCCATTTTCTCTCTGTTGCCACCATCACCTACTGTTATATAAACAGGACCACAGGGATCTAGTGTGTAGTTGTATACTCTGTTAGACCTCTCGTAGGCATGAACCTGCGCTTCATCCAACGAGTACAAGAGTCACAATTACTTGCATATCGACAAAATATTATCAATACTCCTACATCAAAATAAATTTGATTAACTTACATGACCATTGAAAACAATGTCAACACCAGATTTATATAGCAGCTCTTCCATTGCAACCTTCATACACTCAGCTTCTCTGTAATGTGGCTTGTAGGTGTTGTACCAGGGTGCATGCCACATTGCTATAAGCCACGGAGTTTCTTTTCTGTCAACTCGAGCTAGATCTCGTATCAACCACTCGTATTGAGCATCTGAAATATGACAATAAATCGATTATGCAGACTATATTGTACAGGCCTAAGGGTAACTCATAGCTGAAATGAGGATATGAAAATCATAAATTTACCTGATTTATTGTATGGAGCGTATGATCCGAGCATTAGAAAGTGTATGCCACCAGCATTGAAAGAATAATACATTGTAGATGCAGATTTGCTTTCGTGAGAAGGGAAGGCAAATCGAGAACTGTAAGCTGCAAATGTTAAATTTCCAGCCTGCAGTTCTATCTCATGATTTCCTTCCACAACCATTATTGGAACTTTCGAGATCAGAGGCTGCATATATCTGAAACCAGTACATAATTGCATTACATTATAGAACTGGAATGACAGAATCAGTTAATCACTTATAAGGCTAACGCGATATTAATTACCTTCCCCAGTAATCCCATCGAGGCTGATAAGTCTCGTGTATGGGAGTATCAGCAAACGAGCACGAGTAACAATCAGAACCTGTTCCGTTTGTCAGATACAGATTAGCATAACATGCATCTCCAACCAAGAGAAGAAGATCAGGATTGTTGCTTTTCATATGGTCAATTGTAGAGGTAGAATTATATGTGAGGCCAAGGTCCCCCATCACTGCTATTCTACTAGGATAACTCCTTGGACCAGATACAGGCATGGTCACAAAACTCAACACTTTGCTCATTGCTGCTATATCAGGATCCCCACACTGGTAATAGTATCTAGTTTTCGGTTTCAACCCTGCAAAATTAAAAAAAATCCAAATTTACCATGTTGCTAGAAATTATCTATGTTACTCGGACTTGGCTAGAAGTGTCCGACACCGACACGTGTCAAGTATCGGACTCGGCAACATTTTGTAAAATATACATGTTTTTGGCTTAAAAAAAATGTCCGAGTCCGAGCGTCCATATCCAAGTGTCGAGTATCCGACACGGGTACTTGAAGGTAAAATTAAGAGTCCAAGTAACATAGGAAATTATAGAATTGCATTTTATCTAGCAGAGAACAAGTAAACCAGCTATATATAATTTTCTTCAGAAATTTAGTTAACATTATATTTGTTATGTGATCACGAAATTTTGACTAGCGATATCGTAGCGTTATAGTTGTTAATTGTTATAACGCGAAAACAAGAGAAATAGCTAGCAACGTTGGAGATGCTCGTACCTGTAAGCTTCACATGGTGAATAATACCAGAAGTGTAGTTCTTAAGGCCTTCAAAGGGATAAAGCTGATTGTAAATGAGAGACTTTCCCTTTGCTCCTTTATTCAAGAAATAACTTAACCTCCCATAATAGACCACACTTGCTACACTTTTTGGATCCAAAGGCTTAATATTATCTCCAATCTGAAACTCACCTGCAGAATTAACCAAAATCAAATATCAAACATCTTAAGGTAATCGAAAAAATCAAATTAACACGCGCACACACATACACAAACATTACCAGTGATCCACGAAATCGAAACAGAATCATAAGTAGAGGAGAGGGAAACAGAGATTTGTTCAGGCTCAAAGCCATGAACAGACCTCTGTAGTCTTTTATCAGTGTCTGGCAAATCAACAGCATGCCCTCTAAAGGTATCATCCAATGGAACAGTAACTGGCTTGAATGGTCCTTCAAGAGTTGTTGGAATTTCACCATTAACTAATCTTACCACTACAAATTCCACTAAAATCAACAACAAAAAATCCATAAAAAACCTCATCTTAAGCTTCATATAATAGCAGTAAATATTACCAAGTTGACAGAAGAATTGAAGCTGTGTTTTCCAAGAACACAAACATACATTTATATGGCAAGTTTATGCATGTGGCTAGATTTTTTATTGTATATTTAACCAAAAAGTTGCATGGATTGTTAAGAAATATATAACTTGGAGTAAATGGTGGGAATAATTTGTTAATTTGTTTGTGAAAAGTGGGATTGTTTTAAAACTGAAAGTGAAAAAGAGCAAATGGGCTAGTGTTTCTGAGGCCTCTTGATCAAATTGCAGCAGAATATATGTCAACTGTATACTTTAATTTTTTTTTTATGCACACTGCCGAACTCTTTACCTCTCTCAAAAGAAATCGAGACCTCGACCACTGCTAGTCATATTATGTTAAGTTGGTTTTTTCATCATGCTATATTAAGTTGTTTTCTTCTTTAACTTGCTTGTTACATTTTCTGGTTTCATATCAATAAATCAGCAAAGATTGTGACAAACAGGTGGCCCACATTGATCATTTTTAGTGTTAAGCTAAATTAGTGGGGAAGGTGAGTATGCATTAAAATGTAGTTGACTAAAAGATGAGTAGTGCTAGGTATCAAAAAAAATTTCCCAAAAAATTTACCAAATGACTTGACTGACACATGACTGATTTTAATTTATAGGCACAGGGTCTTATATTATTATTAGGAAAGTTACCAAATATTCATATGACACATTGGGGAATTTTTTGGTATAAAAAATTGGGATCTCTATATTTTCCTTAAAAGATTGTCCGACCACATGGAACCTTTAACTAAAAATCATTAATACATAATATAAATAAAAAATAGAGATTATGTAAAAAAAATTCATGTACATTCAGTTTATAAATATAGACAACCTCTTTTTTTTTTGAAGAAAATGAGTGGATTTCATTAAGAAACATCAAGCAAAAGAGTCTCCAACAACAATTCTGGAGGAGACGTTAATATGTTTGGACAATCTAGCGAACAAGGTAAACGAGCCATAAGATGGGCTGCCTTGTTTGCCTGCCGTTTAACAAACATTACTGAAAAACCTGGTCTAGATAGTAGTGCCACACGACAATAATCCAGAATGTGACCTACTTCTAAATGAATCTCATGAGCATTTTTAATCGCTTGCACACAAAGGAGAGAATCAGACTCAATGCATACTTTTTGGTGGGTCATCGAAAACAACCAGACTATTCCTTCCTGCAAGGCCAGTGCTTCTGCTTCAAGGACAGTGCTCACCATTCGGATACACATAGTTTTACCTGCCACAAAATGTCCTCGATGATCTCGAAGGACTAGACCTATAGTAAAAGTGTCTGTTCCGAGTTTTATAGCAGCATCAACATTTAATTTAAAACATCCCTCATCAGGTGGCTTCCATTTGTGAGACGATCGAGCAATAACTCCTGCACTCAGTGCCTGGAATTAAGACTTATTCTGTTTAGCCAGCTTCCAGTCTACTATTGATTTAGTGCTCCAGTCCATAGCCACTACATTAGTAGCTACCTTGTCGTCCCAGACTTTTTTATTCCTGAAAAACCAGATGCCCCACAATACCTTAGCCAATACTTCTGTCTCTTCACTTGAAGCAATACTGATCTTCTGAAGGAGCCATTCTGTAACATCTTCCACCATTTGCATATCATAAACTATACCAGCATATTGCCAACAGCTGAGAGCAAATGGGTAGTCAAAGAACACATGAGCCATATGCTCAACATCTGACATACACATGGGACACGTAATTGGTAATCGCACTCCTTTAGCACTTAATCTTCTTCTAACAGGCACATTGTTTCTGCAGAAACGCCAAAGAAAGATCTTGATCTTGTGAGGAAGATTTAATCTCCAGAGCTTGTTCCAGCCATTTGATTGAATTATAGTGCCAACCCCCACATTGGACTCGTGCCAAAGTTGGTACCCAGTTTTGACTGTGTACTGGCCATTTGTTGTTTTTGTCCATGCTAGTCTATCTACTACATTAGTCTGAGGAATACGCATTGCCAGAATCAAGCGAGCATCTGCTTCAGTGAAAAATGATTTCACCCTCTCAACCTCCCAACTCTTAGAATCAGATTGGAAAAAACTTGAAACAGGGATATGATTTGTTCCGTACTCAATGCCCTGTGTCACACAGAAATCAGTCATGCCGTGAATCCACGGATCTTTAACCGCGTTTATATCCACACCATCTCCTAGCACCCACTTGTATCCCTTAAAAATACTATTCTTTGCCGTCATAATTCCTGACCAAACATAGCTAGAGCCTGGACTCACAGAGGCATGAAGAAAATGTGAATTTGGGTAATAACGTGCTTTAAAAACACGAGCAACCAATGATTGAGGCTTTTTTATAGAATTCCAACAGTGTTTCCCCAATAATGCTATATTGAAACCATAAAGGTTTCTAAAACCCATACCACCTTTACTCTTCGATGAACTCATTGCGTCCCATGAAAGCCAGCTAATACCTCGTCGATCATTTGAAGAGGTGCACCACCAATACTTATTCAACATTCTTTCAAGTTCTTGGCAAAAGGACTTGGGTAGTAAAAAACATGACATACAGTACGAGGGGATAGATTGTGCCACATTTTTAATTAAGATTGATTTACCCGCTCGAGATATCGACTTCGACTGCCACCCCTGCAACCTTTTACGGACTTTATCTTTAACAAAACCAAACACCCTTTTCTTAGAGCGACCAACAAAAGATGGAAGTCCCAAGTACTTACCCTGCTGGAGATCATTACTTACACCCAAGATACCAGACAAAACAGCCCTCTCCGATTGTCGAACATTAGAGCTAAACATGATAGCAGATTTTTGAAAATTCACAGATTGTCCCGATAAGGCCTCATACTCGTTCAACAGAGATTTAACAACAGTAGTTTCAACTGTATTAGCTTGAAAAAACAGAAAACTATCATCCGCAAATAACAAGTGTGTAAGAGTTGGAGCTGTTGGGCTAACCTGCGAACCACGAATACGACCCTCACAAGCAGCTTTGTCCAAAGCATTTGATAAGCCTTCCACACAGAATTGAAACAAGTACGGGGACAATGGATCCCCCTGCCTTAAACCACGGGAAGGACAAACCGGTCCTACAGAAACACCATTGAAACAGAATTCATAAGAGACCGTACAAACGCAAAGCATGATCCACTGAATCCATTTTTGACAAAAACCCATAGCTTGCATCCGTGCTTTTAAGTATGACCAATTAACCCTATCATAGGCTTTACTAATGTCCAATTTCAGAGCAACTTCACCCTCACTACCTCTACTCTTCCTTCTCATGTGATGAACAACCTCGAAAGCCACTAGCACATTGTCAGTTATGCTACAGCCCGGCACAAAGGCGGATTGGTTTTCAGAGATCAGATTAGGCAGTAGAATTTTCAACCGATTTGATAACACCTTAGCTAGAATCTTGTACAAGACATTGCACAAAACTATAGGTCGTAAGTCTTTCATACAACAAGCATTCTCCTTCTTAGGAATAAGAACAACATTTGTATCATTTAGTTGTGCTGGAAAAGAAATAGTGTTTAGCCAAATCTTACAACATTCATAGACTTCACGCCCCAAAATAGACCAGAAATTTTGAAAAAAAGCCGGGTTCAAACCATCTGGACCTGAAGCTTTGTCAGGGTGCATTTGCTTGATTGCAGTTGAAAATTCTTCAAATGACAAATCTGCAACTAACATTTCGTTTTGCTCCTCCGTAACACGTTTATCAGCCTTACCTAGGTGGATTGAATCAGCAGAATTGTTATTTGTGAACACAGAAGTATAATAATCTTTTACCATCCGACCCATATCCTCAAGGTTGCTCACTTTCTCTCCTGAATCAGTTTCAAGGAAAGGAAGAAAATTGGTTTTCCTCCTAGTTGATGCACTCGCATGGAAGAATTTTGTATTAGCATCTCCCTCAGTCAACCAAAACGTTTTCGCCCTTTGCTTCCAATATACTTCTTCATGAAGCAACAACTCGTTCAATCTTTCCTTCTCCATGAAATAATCTTTAATCCCCTCTTCATCAGTGCGATTAATAAACAACTATAGACAAACTCTTGATGATGTCTATATTTGTTAAACAACTACGGACTGTAAAAAATATGTAAAAGAACGCCTATAACATCGAAATACAATACTTTACATGTTAAAATTTTACATAATATCCTATAGTCCAATTTAACCAACCAATTATAACTAACAAGTTGATTATTTTAAAAGGATTATGCAAATCCATCAGTATCTTATCAAAATCTCTTGCATTTATGTTTGATTTGTGAAAATCCGTAAAAAATATATGTGAA
Organism: Apium graveolens; assembly: GCF_009905375.1. Lineage (NCBI taxonomy): Eukaryota > Viridiplantae > Streptophyta > Magnoliopsida > Apiales > Apiaceae > Apium > Apium graveolens. The sequence continues at coordinate 264,726,744 of NC_133654.1, read as the reverse complement.
ATCTTCGCCAACTTTATGAAAAATTTCAAGTCAATAAATTTTTGAAAGTCAACAAAATTTAAAAGATTTTCCCTGTTTATATAGAATATTCTAAAATGAATATCTTTGTCACCAACTTAATTTTGAGTTGTCAAAAATAAGAAGAAGAATAGATCTGCATTTTCATAATCTCAATTGGATGTTAGCATGGTTGTAAAAATCGGTAATCGGTAATCGGTACTAATCGGTTTAGGTACCGATTAGGGATTAATCGGCAAATTAGGGATTAATCGGAGAGATTAATCGGAACAGAAATCGGATATATTTAAATATTTTAATAATATTTAATATATTTACCTTATTTATTATGAAATATATAATTCAAAAATAATTTATAAATATTAATCAGATTTTAAAAAATAGATCGGCCAAATATTTTTTAAGGATTAATCGGGGATTTTTTAAAAATCGGGGATTTTTAGAACACTGGATGTTAGTCGTTAAAGTTTCAAATTTTTTATTAAATACCACCAAATTTCATATTCTTTTTATTAAACTTAAAATTCAAAGAATGTAATAAAATTTTGAATACGTCAAACAATTAGATTTTTAAGCATTCAATTGCAGTTACTTGACGAAATAATTTTTTTAGTGATATAACTATAATTTATTAATTGATCAATAAAAATTGACGGCCATCGATCTATTACCAATTTTTGACGAAGTAGCCCGTAAATTAATAGAGTTAATTTTTATTAGATCAACGAATTTCCGGCTATTTCGTCAAAAATTGGTTTAATAACAATATTAAATACATTAACCTGAATAAAATATTTATGATAATTCAGGGTATTTGTAGTATCTAGTGATAAAGATTTATTTCTTGTGGCCCTTGAATTCAATTTTTGATTGATTCGCCAGATATTATTTATTAAATTTATAGATTGTACCAAAAATAATTAAGATAAGGTCAGAGATTTAATTTTCCCTCAACATACTGAATCCTTTTTTTGGGTAATTTGAAATTTTTAAATAATTGTAAGCAGCAGTAAAAATATTGAAGTGCCTCATAAAAATTAGATTTTACAAAAATGTCACAGAAATTAATTTGGTGCCCCTCAACCTGTACATAGGTCCTGAAAACCAGGGTCTATACATTTGGCATATGGTTGGTTCTAATGAAACTTGTACAACATTTCTTGATACTTGTCATATTTACTCTGTAGCTAGAACTTGCATGTATTCAACTTTGCTATTTCACATTCATTTCATGTTTTTCTTTGACCATTTTTGTTGTTTGATACATTGCATGCTGTCTTTTGATTCAAAGGGTGGATTAATCTGCAGCTAAGCTTGTCTGTGTGTCTGCATTCTTGGATTTTTCGACTCCGAAAGCACGGTGAATTGGTAAATTCTTTACTTCTTTTTATTTGGAAATTGTGGCCTAATCAAGTGCTGTGGTAAGAGAATGTTAAGAATTTAAGATTCTAACTTTAAGAGCTGGAGTATGTTTGTTTGCATATTAATCAGGGTGACCCGTACTGTAGGCGAGCAAGACGTGCTTCTCGGGCCCCAAAATTTTCAGCTCCCTTTAGTAAATATATATAAGATTGCATGATATAGGTACATTATAGGTACATTAGTGCCCCGTAAACTGATTTCGACTAAGGTCCCGTAAATCTCAGGGCCGCCCCTGATATTAATATTCGAGGCATTCTTGTCTATAATGCAGAATGCAAAAAAAAAGGTTTTTCTGGTGTAATGTAACTGATCGGTGAGTATACAGAGAACATGTGCAGAAGCATTGCTTGTTGATTCTTCTGATAGTTTTATAAAGGTTTTTCTTTTTTCGGTATATGAAGTTGTTAGGTAGCATCTCTGTCTAACTGACTTGATGTTAGTATCTCTATTTTAGTGACGATGTTAAATTTGATGTTAAATGAGTGGAGACATACTTATAGTAACATATTTAGGCAATTGAATACCGCGGTTTTCTTGAATTGTTGCTGAAACTGTATAGGGGGGAACATGTTTGTCATGACATGATAAATGCCAAAATTTGAATTGTGTTTGTTTTTATGATCTGTTGTCTGGTATGAAGTTGTCCAACTGCATACAGAAATTCCGAAAGCAAATTGCTTTCTTACATATGCATCTATTCAGAAAGGGGCTTACTATGTGTTAATTTCAAGTAGAATTAAAAATTTGTTATTCTTTTCTTTAACCTGAGGTTTTAGGTTCACTGATGTGAATGCAAACCATTTACTAGGCATCATCTAAGGAAATTCTGTTGCAATGTTTACAACAGTTCAGTTGTTTGTGCAGGTGGGATAGGATTTTCTCGTGATATAGGCAGTGGCGACAGGCATTTGGTTTAGATTAAATGGCTACAGAAGATATCAACGAGACGCTTCTGGAGCAAGGCTACAATGAGAATTGCCCTGGCTGTAGAATTGACAGGCATAAACTGTTGCAACAAGGTGTGCCATACAAGGAAGTCTTTACAATATGGGTTGTGGTGCTTGCTTCAGGTGAGGTAACAGAACATGTGCAAATAATATGGAATTTTACTCGCTATACTAGTATGTAACAATAAAGGTGCACCTTTTGACTAGAAATTGTTAATACTCGACCTAAGGAAATTTTGGTAATTTCTCATTTCTAATTGGTTTTTCTAAGTAGCACGAACCAATGCCTGTAAAGACAGGACCCTATTGGCCGTGAAGTAAATTTCGTCTTCCTTATTTTGAGAGTGCCGTGACTGAAAATTCAGTACAAATCAGTCCTATCCAAGGCAAAAAAAGATTTGGAACCAGATGAGTACATCTAGAAATTGAGCAAATGAGACTATATTTCTGGAATAGAGGAAGTATATGTTGCATTTGACAACAGATGCATTATAGTTGTGTTTAGGTATTTGACAACAGATGCATAACAGTTTTGTTTAGACATGGCTATCAGAGCATCTGAAGGTAGGCCTATTACTGTAAGAGCTAAAATGATTGCGAGTGATCAATTGTGCTTTTGTCCTTGGATTAGTATGCCTGAATTTAGATAAGAAGGTCGTCAACCTCGCTGAATTAACTGCAAAAATGTGGCAGGCGTATGCGTTTTTTCTAATAAAGATAATGCCAGGAAAATTCAAGTGTATGTTTATATTAAAGTTGCAGAATTTTTATGCCTCAAGTTGCAATCAGTATCTTTGCTTTACCATTGCTCACACACATACTAGCACCATAACCGTAATACATGCTGATCACATACAGGGTTTTATAAATTTCCTGTCTTCTTAATCTGCTATGTTTTGCGCATATCATAAGGTTCTAATGCCTATTACTGCATTGTAATACCTGTTGCAGCTCTGCCAATATCATCTCTTTTCCCGTTCCTTTATTTTATGGTAAGTACATGTTTTGCAGCTCTGCCAATATCTTCTCTTTTCCCGTTTCTTTAGTTTATGGTAAGTACATGTTTCTGTTGATATGCAAAGTTATCCCCACATCAATTTCTTCAGTTAGTTTTAAAAGAACAATTATATATCCATTAGGTTGCACCTGTTGTAAAAGAAAAAGTTATTCCTTAATGAAATGTGTTCAAAGGGTTTTTACTATTTAGTTGTGTTGTGTACTTATTGTTTTCCATACATTCATAGTGAAATCAATGCCACCTACTTCTAGTTCATCTTCTCTTTCTTAGCAATTTAATCATGCATGATAGAACCTGCGTAATCATCACTCACATGGTCACACTACATCTCTTATGGTCATAACTCTACAATTCTTCGTAGACTCACCAGTTCCACATTATCATTCCCGGCCAGGTAAGAGACTTTCATATTGCGGAAGAAGAAGAGGATATAAGTTACTATGCAGGGTATGTAGGTGAGTAAATGTTTCCATGTTCTTCGAAATTTTATTGTCAGTGTGTTATAACAAGCCACTTTAACTGATTCAAATCGATTTCTAAAACTTATGAAGGTTCTACATTTCTGCTGGGAAGGGCTCTCACATCTGTCTTTTGGGGCAGGGTGGCTGATAGATATGGTCGCAAAGTAGTTATAATATTTGGCACTTTCGCAATGTACTGGACTTCTCAATACCTTGCTAACAGATTCTTTTTTGGCTACTTTCAATAAGCTTCTCATGTATATAATTTTCAATTATTCTTCATTTGCAGAGTTGTGTTCAACACTCTTTTCGGCCTTAGTGTAAACTTGTGGATGGCCATTGGTACAAGGTTTCTTCTTGGAAGCTTAAATGGATTACTTGGACCAATAAAGGTATCCCTGATATATCAGACTCGTTACAGTTATGCACAATAGTTTGACTGCTAATTTTCCGTTGTGATGTTTCATGTGTTGATGCAGGTATGTGTCTGTAATCTTATCGTGTACACGATATATTTCATTAATCTTGCATTGTTAACTTCTGTCAGGCATATGCAAGTGAGTTTGTCCGGCGCGAATACCAGGCCTTAGCGCTAGCAACTGTAAGCTTTCCGGAACATGACATTGTACATTCTCTATATAATAGTACATTATTTCTTTGAACTGGCACATGACATTACATTTACACATCTTAAATAACATAGTACATCAGTTCTATAGAAATCAGTCTGTTACTCTTATTTTCGTATTTTCATTATTATCGTTTCTGATGTCAGGTTAGTACAGCATGGGGTGCAGGATTGATAATTGGCCCTGCTTTAGGAGGCTTCTTTGCGCAGGTATTTTTTTACGTTTTCCTATTTCAAGAACTGGTGATGTAGAACATTCATTGTGGATATTAAGCTTCTTTTATGTAAAATTGATAATTCAAGGTCATATAATTATTTTGGGGATGTCTCCTACTACTGAAAGAAGTCTGAAGTAGAAACACAAAAAACTGTAAATTGATAGCCTCAGTTATATCACTTATTGTTTATCCCAACATTTTGTTTCTCAACTTTTTTGTGATGCATGTAGTCATTTTGGCTCATTCTTTTCTCCTTAAAACTCAGCCTGCAGATAAATTTTCAGTATTTTCTCAAGAATCTATATTTGGGAGGTAATATTTTCTTGATTATTTTACTACAGTTCTATTTTTGAAGTACAGATGTCATAATTTTAGACCTTTGTGCAGGTTCCCGTATTTTTTACCCTGCCTTATTATATCACTTGTGGCACTAGTTGTTGGTATCACTTGCTTTTGGCTTCCGGTATGCTTTTAGTACACTATCCTTCTTGTAATAAGAATTCTTCACATTCCTACCAGTAGGGTCAATTAAAGAAGGACCTGTTGGACCTAAGATGTATTCACTTGGCAAGAGCTTTTTTATTGACAGGAGACACTGCACATGCCAGAATTCCACAAGGTACCGCGTCAAGACTCTTTAGAGAAGTTAGAGAGTGCGTATGGATCTGACAGGAAGGAAGTCATGATTAATACTATGAAAACAGATTCTTCTGAAAGTCTGTATAAGAACTGGCCCTTGATGTCATCAATTTTAGTCTATTGTGTTTTTTCACTTCACGATATAGCTTACCAAGAGGTAAGAAACAGTTCGATTTTAAAACACAATGTTATCTTAATTCTTAATTTTATCAGAACAATAGCTATTGCTAATGTTTGACTTGGGGATATATATTACATTGTTTTCACTAGAATATCTGGATATTGGTTATTATATTCATAAAAAATGTTAGTAACTACTAACTATATATTCAGTTATAATCAATAATTAATATTCACTCGTAATTTCATCCGATCATGACTTTGACTCAGGTTGCCATAAAATTTACATCAGTTCTGAATTTTGTCTATTGTACTACTTAAAGATAATGCCTGCAGTGAGTGCAATATTGATTTAATCCGCCTGTTGTGATTAAATTAGCGTTTATCTAAAATTCAATTCGCAACCATCTGCAAAATGCGTTCAGTTGATCTGATGAAGAGCCCTAGAATTTTGTTACTGAAGTTACAAAATAGTTATTTTATACAGCTTTAGAAACTAACCTTATTACTACAAAATACTTCTGTTTAGAAACTAACCAGCTGCAAAACCCCTGCATCTCTTTATTTGAAGATAGGAATACATGTCAAAGCTCAACATATAACCTTCTCCGTGTTACCTTCTCGTATTACATAAACTTGAAGTTACATGGTCAAATGAAAGCATATATGCAAGTACTTAACTATTTGGGATGATTTCTGTTTCTATAATTCTACTCCGTACTAGACATTTGATAAATCAGAGTGCTGACTCCTAATAAAAAAATTATTCTTGAAGAGTAATTCGTTTCTTGCTGCTAATTCAGTTAATTCATGTATATTGCAGATATTCTCATTGTGGGCAGTGAGCCCTAGGAAATTAGGAGGGCTGAATTTTTCAACTGATGGTGTTGGTAAAGTTTTAGCATTTTCAGGTACATGGATCTACGATATTCCTCTAAGAAACACATCCAGTCCGAATACCCTTGTGTCTTTAAGGACATCTTAAATTGTGTTTTAACAACCGGAAGAGAAGTCCAAGCAAGCTTATGTCTTCAAAATCTTCTGATTTTTACTTAAAATATAATGCTTCCTTGGTGATTCGTGAAAATAAGTATAGGGCAAGTCCCTGATTTAGATCAATTATCTATCAAGTTTTAACTTTATGTGCCTTTTCTGTGTCCTATGCTGACCACGATTTTACTCTGATCAAGATAATCTTAAACTTAATGAGCATTGATGCTTTGTGATATTGTGAATTGCTCATAATTTGTGCAAGAGCATGATTTCAAATTTGAGAACCTACCTTCTTCAAGGAACGATAAAGATTAAAGAAGATACTAGAATAGGTATAAAAATTGTTGACCTGCACAACAGCAGAAGATGCAGCAAAAACCAAATTAAACATAAGAATAGTAATCATTATTCCCAAATAATAAGGATGATAATGATGTTAAGTTTATAATTAGCATAAAATATGTTAAGCATTTCAAATAGTTAAAAATATTTGGATTTGTTAGCTGTAATGTTAACATATTGGCTGGGAATCCCCTCTTACATTATACAGTAGAAGTAATCTCATGTAGTATACCTCAAGTATGTTAATTTTGCAGTACTATTAACAACCTGCCGATATGCTACAGTATCATTCAACTCATACCAAGTAGGCATCATAATGAGCCAAATTATTTTCTTGTGAACCTTGTGATTTAATCACTCTAATAAAATGCTCTATCTGCAGGGTTGGGACTTTTAGTCTTTCAACTTTTCTTGTTTCCGCTGTTAGAGAGGAGATTCGGGTTTCTCATTGTAACTCGTGTGTCAGGAGTAAGCAATATAACCTCTTGCATTTGATATATTATTTTTCATGTACCTATGAATCTAACAGGTGCACAACTTTTTGTACAGTTTGCCTGTATTCCGCTTTTGACAAGTTATCCCTATATTGCGTTGCTATCAGGGGTCACCCTTACAGTCTTACTAACATGTGCCTCTGTGCTGAAGAATATACTATCTGTAAGCTCCTAAATTAATTGATTGCTCTCTCAACATCTACCAGCACTCAACGTATGCAGTGTGTATCTTAAGATTGGTTGCTTGATTACACTAATTTCGAATAGCATTAGACGATGGATCTATTGAAATTTACAAAACGCGTCAATATTCTTTTCCAATGGACATGAGGACATCTGTAATCTGGTATAATAGATTCCTTGAAACATAATGCATCAAAAAATGCAAATACAAAGGCCAACCCATTATCAGATGTTCTCTAAGAGACTACGATATTGGTCTTGATGATGGTGAATGAGCAATGAATTAGTTGAGAAGATAGGTGTTTTGGCAAACGGAAGAGTAGCAATCATTCATTTACACAAATTAAAGCATGTAAATTTATTTGCAATGATGAATGCAAATTGTTTTAATATATGATAAATAAGTAGATGAAGAACGGAACTTATTATCAATACTTTCTCCTCAAAAGAGGTTCATTCACAGATGCCCGTAGTCCAGTGAACCGAATTTTAGAGATCTTTGCTTTAATTTTCTTGATTCTTGAACCTAATAGTCATGTCTTTTCCCAGGTGTCCATCACAACTGGCATTTTCATACTTCAAAATAGGGCTGTGGTAATTTCTGTCTCCTCTTAGTTTGGTATTTCGTTCTCAAAATTCTCCATTCATTCTTATATGTAATGGTATCATATATAAAGCCTTGGATGATAACAACAGGATCAACACCAGAGAGGTGCTGCTAATGGCATTTCCATGACTGCGATGTCATTTTTCAAGGCGATTGGTCCAGCAGGTGGAGGGGCACTGTAAGTTCTTTTATCAAAATCCTCAATCCATTTTTTTTCCGCCTAATGTTGCAGATTCACAAGCAAATTCATTCATACCGCTGTAATTTTGTGCTGATTCTCGGTTGAGCATAAATCATAATAAGCTAAAGTAAAATGATAAAGAGATCTGAATAATGTAAAAATACACAACAGAGTCGAGTAATCGATCATGTGAGTGGTCATTTTAATTGGCCAGTATGTATATTAAATAGACTGCTGCATTTAGTATGGATCATGAATATTTCTGTTCTCTCACCTAATATTTTCCTCCTGCTGCAGCCTTTCTTGGGCGCAAAGCCGCCAAGATGCTGCTTTCCTACCTGGTATGTTTCCTATATGCTTACCATGTAAATTTTTTTCTTCCTAATTTTGAAAATCGCCTATTAGGGCTTGTATCTCTATTCCAATATCTTGTTTGTCCCTTCGCATGTGCATGTGTTTCTGATTCGTAGCCAACACTTTAGTTATTTTTCCGGAAAACCATGCCCATGATACACTCCCAGTTGGTGGTTGGCGGAACCAGGATCACGAAACAGCTGAGGCTAAAAAGAATTATTAATAATCTCATGAGGTTAGCCGGGCTCAAAGTAAAATTTCTACAAATTTTAACCAAAAATCGGGGCTTTTAAAAAAAAATCTTATTCGGAACTTCAGCTTAGGTTAGCCCCCTTGGTTCCGCTCTGAGCTCTTGCTTCATCTGCTAGTGATTCCGAGAAAATCAAGATATCTTCAGGAGTATCTGCATAGTACACTTTGCTAGACCAAGTTCATTCTTCTGCCAAGTCTTCAACTTGTTCACCGAAAAGCTAAAACAACAAATGCTTATCTAAAAAACAGCTAAAACAACGAAAATTTATTGAAGTTTGAGCATACATATAAGAGCAGCCATCATTTTCTGATAATGATGTTCTATCTGTAACTGATTACTTGCTTAACTACATGCATGCATGATGCATCCCATCTTATAAATCTTTTTGGTATTGTAGGTAATCAGATAGTTTTCTTCATCTTGAATGTAGTCGAAGCAATCGGAATTGCATTGACATTTGAACCATTTCTGGTTTTGCGGTAACCTTGAAAATTAGTTGCAGTGAATGTAATGTTATACTTTGGATCAATCATTGTAGCAGAAATGAAAAAGTTACTGTACTGTAGTTTGGTTGCTACAAAGTGCAAATTAATATTACTGTGATAGACTATTAGTAGTATATCTTAGAACTTAAAAATAGTTGCAGTATAGTTCAAACTTTGTTATCTTTAAGTACAAGCACAACCAAGTAAATTTAGGCCTCAAAGCTCATGAAACTGATGCAACCAGAAGAAGTGTGTCAAGCCAGGATGCATTATTATCTGGATGCTTTTCAATGTTTATGTGTTAGGTATGAATACGACACAGAGGGGGTGAATGTGTTTTGACTTAAATGTTTATTTTTTGGTTTTGCTCTGAGTTTAACAGTTGATTGTTATCAATGATTTTGTGGAGTAGATGTTAAACATAAATAACAATGTAAATATGTAGAACAAAGATCTTCAAAACTCACTTAATTTTATATTAAAAATCAAGCAGTGTTTTGCTACAAAATCTCTAAGTTCTTGTTTTAGAACTTAGCTTCTTTCTTGAGAGAGAATACTAGATTTTCTATCTTGGTTCTCTACTCTGACTAAAGACCAGTGTTAATTTTATAACTCAGTTAACTGCTGGTTTACACAGTGTGTAATAAATATGCTATTAGCTTTTCTAAACTGGCACTTGTCATTTCTATTTATAGAAAAGCAAATCTTCCATTTCTGGCTTACAATATCTTTAGCATCCCGTGTTTACTTTAATCTCCTCTGTCAGTTAATCTTTGTCATTGATCTTGCACATCTCTCAAGCTGCTTTTTGTAGACTTGTCAATCCAACTGTGTGAATTGTTTGTTGATTTGCAACCTGGGATATTGAACTGTTCTGCAATTCTGTACTTAGAGAAATTTCTTCACTTCGAGATCTCCAATTAAGCTGTAGAGAACTCGACATCTCGATAGGCATGTTGGCTTGTCGATATCTCTGAAACTTCATTGTTGACTTGACTTATCGACAACTCTGAATTCTCTAGTGAAGTTTGGTTTATCGATAACTCAGAGTTCTCTAATGGATTTTGACTTATCGATAACTCAGAGTTCTCTAATGAATGTACAATTGTCGATATCTCTGAGTTCTCAAATGGGTATCTGACTTATCGATATCTCCAATAGCATTTCCTGAGTTCTCGATAGACAATTCCTGAGTTCTCGATAGGTCTTTCTGAGTTCTCGAATGACTTCTCTATAACACTAATTATGTGACTTGTAGAGATCTTGACTTAGAATGTTTTTCACCAAACAGATTTATTCAACTCCAAGCTTCTTCATAATTCTTTTGAGGCATGACCTTCTTAATCTTCTTCCAGATAGAATTCTTAGGCTTGACACTGTTTAGAGAAAAATGCTCCAGTCTGCTCCATTTACATTTTACAGACATTAAGTGTTACAAGTATGAAGAATACAACTAAACTTGAGGTTGTCAGTATGACTTAGTCTTGTTATGACATTATGTCACAAAATATACCATAAAATAGAGTTACTAAAATGTAAATATTAAAAGATAAAAGACGAGTAATGTACCTATCGATCTACTATCAAATTTTTTAAATTTCTGACCATATATAATATTTTTATTTGATTTGTTAAATTTAACAAATAACTATGATAAAAAAATTTCAAAATTCACATTTTTAGAAAAATTGCCCACAAACACAATTCAGTTTGTATTTACATATCTGCTCATATAACAAAGAATTTGGAAACAATTCATCTAAATTACAAATCACAACCCAAACAAATATTTAACTAAATTGGCTGCATTAATATTAAATTAGCGTAAAAACCCGTGCGAGGCACGGGCCTTCATATATATTGAAATATTATCTCAAACAAATTTGTATTTATACAGAAATAATTTTTGAATACGATAAATAATTATTTTAACTTTTCACTGAATTGTTTTACTTATTTTTCTTTACATACATATTATTAAAGCGGTATTGGATAACTTAAGTGATGAGAGTTTGTTTTTTTATCGTAGAGTTCGATTTTAACTTACCCCGGCAGTTTGAGATTAGATATTTATTGTAAGTTATATGTTATTAAAAAAAATGAAAACTATATCATTATAACAAAAATATTTGAAGTTTTTTTAGGGACATGCATTGTGTCACTTCAGGGTCGGGGAGTACAATCCCGCCCGCGATCCCCGAACACACCTTGAATCCTAAACGGAAATTCTTTTCATTACCGATCTCCGCCGGAACAAGGATTTCCACGGGGATGCGGGCAATAATAGTCTAATAATTCGTAATATATACAAACATTGATAATAGCTCATATTTTTAATATCAAATCATATTAAAATTGATTTATAATGTAAATGAATGACAAATTAAAAATGTGTATTCTATTATAATGTAAAATTTTGATTAATAAAATTATAGATTACTTTAAAATTATTATAATTTTTTTAAGTACTGTTTTTATAAAAAAATAAATTAATAAAATATATAAACATACTCTCTCTTTCTATATATATATAGACAAAATGAATTTAAAAATGTGAAGTGAGTGAAATAAATTGGAAATGAATATAAGCTGAGTGAAACAAATATAAGGTGTTGGCGTTTATAAAATTTTATAATAAAACTACAAAAACTAATTAAAAAGAAGACACATAAATAATATAAACGAACATTTTATTTACTCAAAAATTAAAGTAATAAACGAAGAATTTGATAAAAAAGAGGATGTGATTTATCTAATAAGAATTTTAAAGTAAGTAAGGATATTATGTAGCACAATGTAGCATAATGATAGTGATATGAAATCTTTGATTAGGAGATTTAGAGTTTGATTTTTAGTGGATACAATAATATACCTATTTTTAACAAAAATTGTGCGAGAAAACACATTTTTATAATTTTCCAACATAAAAGGGCAAAATTATAATTTTACCATCATTAAAATTGTTCAATTTCCCCAAGTCATATTTTAATATATAGAAGGAGATATAATTATAAATTAAACTATGAAAACTAAAAAATGGAGTTACATAAATAATATAATACAACATTTTATTTACTCAAAAGTTAAAATAATTGAAAAATATTATGATAAAAAGAATAGATGTGATTTATCTAATAAGATTTTTAAATAAGACCCAATGAGATATGCGTATTGACATATATTTAGCAATAAAGGTCAAGGGTTCGAATTTTGGTGTATATATTTGGTCTTCTTAATTTTTGCGTAAGTTAAAATAATAGTGACATCTACTTAACAATAAAGGTCAATGTTCGAATTTTGATGTATATATTTGGTCTTCTTAATTTTTCCTTAAGTTAAAATAATAGAAAAATATTATAATAGTAAGGACTCAATGAAATATACAAACTTTTGCTTAAGTTAAAATAATAGAAAAATATTATAATAAAATTGACTCAATACGTAACGGTAGAATGACATGTACATCACAATAGAATGTCAAAGTTCAATAGAGTGACATTGACAAGGTTCAAATCTCGGTAATTTTACGATTATTAAAATGACTCAATTTATAATAATTTTAAATATAATTTGCAAGCACTTTAATATATAACAAGGAGAGAGAAGGTTAACATTTTTTAGTTAAAAAAATAAAATGTTTTTATAAAAAAAGTACCAAAAAATCCACAAAAACTCAAAAAACACAGTCTTGCTAAGAACAAACCCAAAATCAAAAATCAACATTTTCTCGTTTTGTTTCTGGTTTAGGATTAGGACAGATCTGCTCATATCATCTCTAGTTTTGCTAACAATTCCCAGTTCACTGATACACACACACACAAATCACACACACACATACAAAGAAAGGATGAATATATTCAGATTAGCAGGGGATATGACCCATTTGGCCAGTGTTCTTGTTTTGCTTCTCAAGATCCACACCATTAAATCTTGTGCTGGTACCTTCTTTCCCAACTAACATTTCTTCATTCTTGTACTTTCTTCAATATAAAGTTGTAATCTTTTTGCAAATTAGTGTTTAAAGTTGTTAACTTTATGTGTGCTATTTCTCATTTTCTTGTCAATTCAAGCATACCCTTTTGGTTCTTGATTATAAAGTTGTTATCTTTATGTATATTACTGAGTGAAGTTGCGAACTTTTTGTACTTTGATGTGTTATTTCTCATTTTCTTGTCAATTGGAGCATACCCTTTAGGTTTCTTGATTATGAAGTTGTTAAGTTTTTGTTTGTTAGTGGTTAAAGTTGTAAAATTTATGTATGTTTGTGTGTATTTGTCCTTTTCTTGTCAATTGGAGCATACCCTTTTGGTTTCTTGATGTTTCTTGGTGGAATTGCAAGATGGGTTTTAGTTTAGTTTGCGGGTTTGTGGATTTTCGAGTAGTTACATGTGTTCCCTGAAGTTTTTTTTCTAATATGAAGGTATTTGTTGCGAATATTTCATGTTTCGAAGGTTTTGTGTTTTAGAATCTGAGGTTAAATATATATGAACTCCCACCCATTTGAGAATTGCTCCATTCTCCTTCATACTCATTTCTATAACAAACTTTGTCATGGAAAATTTCGCACTCCCTCATGTTTGTTCACTCTTTCCTCTTGTGTCTTTATTTCTCCTTGTATGTTCATGATTTTCCATTACATTCCGATTAAACAGAGCATTAAGGTTTTAGGACTGTTTAACGGTATCGAGAGTTCATGATTATGGAATTTGAAGAGTAAAAAGTAACTTCAACTGGATTTATATTCACTTGATGGAACATAGGGGTTCCCCGTCAGGTAATAAGATGAATGTCAGTCAGCTATATGGTTTTATCTTTTATCACTGGTGGGACGGATATAATTTATACTGTGATTAACTGGTGTTGGTGGTAAATTTGCAGTATGCACATCTAGGGAACATTTATTGTAATTTGGTCTTTAAGAAGTTGAGAAGTTTGAAAGCGAAAGTGGTGTGGTTATCTGAAACTTGTGAGGATACATATCAAAGAAATGGCAAGGAATAGTATCATGCACACAATATTTTTTAAGTTAATTGCATTACATTTTTATACGCACACAGTGCTGGTTTTTTTTGTGCACTTATTAGTTTTGCTAGTGGACTTTTGCCAATACTCTGCATGTCGGGGTATCAGTTTTGACTTTCGTGTTACTGTTACGTGTTGACCTTTGACTGTTGGCTTCTTAACTTGCATTCAGGGGTTTCACTAAAGACTCAAGAGCTTTATGCTCTTGTCTTCGCTACTCGCTACTTGGATATATTTACCGATTATGTCTCGTTATACAATACTGTAATGAAGCTAATCTTCTTGGGAAGCTCCTTCTCGATTGTTTGGTACATAAGACGCCACAAAATTGTCCGCAGATCCTATGATAAAGACCAAGACACCTTTCGCCACTACTTTCTTTTGCTGCCTTGTTTTATTTTGGCCCTATTAATAAATGAAAGGTTCACCTTTAGAGAGGTATTATATTCCCAGTACTGCGCATACCCTTCTCTTTGTGTGTGTGTGGGTGGGTGTTAAGTTAATTTAGCAATTCTGAGATGCTATAAGATGATTCCTAATTACATCTTTTTTGTATATTTGAACAGGTAATGTGGACGTTTTCTTTATATTTGGAGGCTATTGCCATACTTCCTCAGCTGGTGTTGCTACAAAGGACAAGAAATATCGACAATTTGACCGGGCAATATGTGTTCCTTCTTGGGTAATGACTTCAAACTGATTTTTGTTTCAGTAAAAAATAGTTCATTTACAAGATGCACAATTATCTTACTCATGATTAGTTGTAGTTTGTTGAACTATAGATATGCGGGTACTGGGTCTAAATGCCAATTGCTTTACAGTCTAGGGGTTCATTCTGTTCTGGCTATATTTTACAGATTATAGTTACATGTTTATTTATCTTACACACCATCATTATGAACTTTGACATGTTAAAGCCTTAAAACATTAAAATTTAATTTAGCATTGATGTTGAATTAGATGCCATGAGAAAGCATATATCATGTTCTGTTTTCAAGCTTCTCTTGCTAGGCATTTGATTGTGAGTCTTATTTATCCAATAAACTGAATTAACAAACAAGATATATTATGATAATTCCTTAATGTATGATCAATTCCTTAATGTATGATCAATTCCTGATAATTCTCTAGACATTTGTTGGTCCTGGATAACGAAAACAGTGACATACTAGCATACTTCTGTGTCCCAGAAAGATATTACTATTCAATAATGTTAACTTGCACTAATTGAGTAATTGTGGAACGAATTGATGTTTTTTCTAAGCAATTAGCAGGTCCAGAATGATTGTCGTAGACTAGTGGCTGATAATTGAATGGGGGTGACTTGTATACTAGAGTCTCTGATCTCTTAGGATGAACTTGAAAGCATTCTGTATTTCTGTGGAGTGGACAGTCTATTCATAAAATGATTAAATATGAGGACCCTTGCATTCTCAACATAGTACAGGGCACATCTTTAGTAATCTGACTTTACATATCAAAAGGTACATCACGTACAACTTCTGTTTTCACGTACAACTCAGTACAGGGCAAATAGTTGCAAATTGAGCCATTAGTAACATTAGAAGGTCCAGGATGGTTGTCGTAGACTAGCAGATGAAAATTTATTGGGGTGACTTGTATAGTCTCTGATATCTTAGGATGAACTTGAAAGCATTCTGTGGAGTAAACAGTCTATACATACCATGATTATACTAGAGGACCTTTGCATTCTTAACTTAGTACAGGCCCTGCACTACAGGGCACATCTTTAGTATCTAATCGACCATATCAATAAGTACTTCAAGTGCAACTTCTGTTTTTACGTACAACTCAGTTCAGGGCACATCATTCAATATAGCTCTTGGAAAGCAACACTTTTAAAAAAATCTCCATTAAAATAAAATAAATATATAGCATGATAATAAATTCTTGATTGTAATAAAGACATTCACGTTTATCAGTATTATGAATTTAAATATAGAATTCCTTTATTCGTTGACAACTATTATTATTTAATTATTTGTAAAAAATTGATTCATTTATATAATTATGTAGAAGATAGTTATGGTTCTATTAACATAATCATTTAAAGATAATTATAGTTATGGTCATGGTTATTTTTTGTCGTGGATATAATAATTAAAGAAAATTCATAATTTACATAACCAACTAATATTTTTCCCACCTTGAAACGTGAATATGACATATTTTTATACTTGGTAATAATACTCCTATGATTTTATAAAATAAACATGTGTTGCTGGAAGATCTAGTCAGTTGTCACTGACATGTACTTCTTAAGTCAGGGTGGCATTTGATATATCCAGTAACTTTAAAATAAAAAAATATGTCCATTGATTTCAAAATCTACATCGTGTGAGATGGATCATTCTTATGTAAAGCTGGTTGTAGTCTAGTTAAAATATAGAGTATAACACAAAGCAAACACGACTGCTTGTGTACTATTCACATAGTCTACAACACCATCTTACTATTGAAGTTATTACTTGTGGGTTGGAATGAGAAGCAGCACGTAACGTTTTTTTCTCTTTGCAGTGCATATAGAGCATTATACATCTTGAACTGGATATACCGCTACTTCACGGAACCCCACTTTGTTCATTGGATAAGTATGTGCTGTACTTTTTTTTTATTTAAGTTGGTTTACACTCCTTTTCTCCATCAGTCCTGTAATCCTTTTCTTCTTATCCATAACAAAATGAAAATGCTTGCAACTTTCAGCTTGGATATCTGGGCTTATTCAGACACTGCTTTACGCTGATTTCTTTTACTACTACTTCCAAAGGTAGTATGTTCACCTTTAAAATGTGGATCACACACACACACAAAAACACACACACACACACCCAGACACACACATACATATATATATATAAGTTTACGTATTAACTTGGTTTTGTATCGTTGCAATCGTGTGCAGCTGGAAGAATAACGTAAGGCTTCAGTTACCAGCTTGAGCACCAATTTGAATGTCTGTGCTGGTTAACACTTAACAGTGCTGAAGATGTATACGCGAATATATAGGTGTTTGGTTGCAGGTGTTAGCACTTTGATGTTGTCTATTATCAACTTTTTTGTGCTTTGTGTAAGCCTGTCAAATGCAGAATTGTTCTTGTTTAATAGTGAGGTCGGTGGTGTTTTTTAGTAAAATACGGAACCAAAAGACATTCATTAGCACTAGTGTTGTGTTGTTCATTACTGAACACCTAGTTAAATTAGTATTAAGTATCTTTTGCAATTGTTGCATTACACAGTTGTTTGAACAAGGACTAATCCTTGTCCTGATACGGAATCTTACATTTCAATTATAAAAAGATTACACTCGCTCTTTTTCAAAATCTACAAACCATTATGTCCTTGTATGATAGTTCAATATTTTTTGAATTTATGCTTGAACATTGAGAAAGTGTACATTTGGCACAAATTGGGGTCGAGTCGAGATGTCCAAAACATAAAACCAAAAATGTGTCATTTTTGGCAATCAAAAATGTTATTAACAATTCTGCTTCCTGTTCATGCATGAAATTCATGGTGGTTTGATGGTTTATGCTGGATTCAACATCTGCTGTTCTTAGTTATCCAGATTTGAATGCACAGGCGATGCATTTGTTTCATGCGCTCTAACATGAATGCAAGTAAATCGCGCGCTATTACTGTCAGGTTCTATAAAAAAGCTCAAGCAGATGTTTGTTGCTTCAACAGTTCAACTATGTTTCTGCATGTACCAAGGCCTGGTGAAAGTATGGCTATGTTTGCATATGTACAATACAATTTTGATTCAAGGTGAAAATAATTTACAATTACAAGATTCATTATCTGATTGTCAAATCTGTACTTCTGTCAGAAAACAAGTCCAGGAATCTAAAGATTGCAATTTGATTCATGTAGAATGGACATGATTTTTCAAAACCAAATGAAATGGTGATATCTCATGATCAAATGAAATACGAAATCATAGATCAAACAGGTAATTAAAAGCTGAGTTGCACATGAATTTTCTTAAAAATCAGCATCCATAGCTGGGGAACATGTTTACAGAAGCTAAAATGCATGAAGTTGTTATAACTGGAAGAACACTATTCTAAATAACACCAGCTGCTTTGCCACCCCTGCGTCGCAAGGCCATTGCTTCAATTTCAGCGCCATCGCTCATGCCAAGCTATCAACCAACAATTGTGAAAACCAAATTAGGCTGTGTTACACTAAGGAAAATATTAATTCTGCCATGAAATTAAATAAAATTGAAAATAACTCCTTGTCTGAGTGACAACTGACAAGAAATCAACCAGTTCTAAATATGCTCCCTAACAAATAATTGCAACTCTAATACAGTGATTTCAAGCTTAATTTCAAAAATTAAAAGACTAGTACAGTGATTGTTTAAAGCACTAATTGTATTTCTATAGACTGACATTGATCAGACTCCGGAGAACAGTATGGAAATGGAGTTCTGTTATATTCGATTGCAGACAATTAATTACCTCGTCAGCAGTTGATGTCAGGGGGATCCGAGAGCCATTAACGAGGAATTGCATGGTACTGAATTTCAATCCTGCTTTATCACAGAATACCTTGATGATCTTTTGCAGTTTAATCGTCCGTTGAATCTTGAAACAGACCTCTTTTTTCTTTTAACAAGACATAAAGGAAAAGATGTGAGGCATATTAGATACACAAGAAAGCAGAGCATGTCATTCCAATCACTGATTATCAGATTAATATATCTAAAGTTTTCTTACACATTGTTGAAAAAATTGAATTGAACTTTTGAACAATCAAATAAGCACGTGTAAACATTTTTCTTAGAACAAGCTTTGTTATTACTTATTACTATTAGCAACTATATTAACTTCATCAATTCAATATAATCATACTAAAGCTGTTAGCATCTGTTTGTACTAGAAAATAAATGTTACCTGACTCTTGACTGTGATGAGAATAAAACCATGTAATTCTTCATCCTTTTCTGCTGCTCGTTTCTTGCCTCGTCTATTTTGAGCCGATAATGATGATGCTGGCCTCTTCCCCAGTTGATTACCTCGGGGAGATGATGATTCACACATTTTATCCTTCAGGAGAAACATTTTGTTAATAGCACGCCTTAATTATCTAAACAGATGTTTATCACATCCCCCTGCATTGTGCTTTCTAATAGCTTTTTGAAGCTTCCCCGTCAAAACATTCAATCAAAATTTCCTACATCTTTATTTGAAGCTAAACACCAAAGAATTCATTATCTTGACTTCGAGCAAATTTTTTTTTTTTATTAACAGCCAGAGGTTCTCACGAAAATAATCTATACTGCTAAGTTAAAAAGAAGGGGGTAATGTCTCCATCTTCTGACCACGAAATGGCCACATATGAAACTGCAGAAGAATGCAAGCATAACAAAGTTGCAGAAGGTGTAAACTATGCATTTTAGATTATACTGTCTTGAGTTCTAAATTTAGTCCAGAACGAGTTCAGTGTTTCACACAAAGAAACAACAATTCTTCTAGAGCATTTGATTCGCACAAAATTTCCCAACGCTCCAAATAATCAGAGAGCTCCATGACCATGTCAACTGATATACCTAGTTTAAAACGATGTCGCCTCACCTATAAAGTATTTTGGGGATGATTCACCTACTTCTCCTTTTCCGTAAAAAGAAAATAGAAGTTGATTTATAAAGATCCCCTTAAACTTAACAGTTCACTCATAATTACTGCGAGTCCAGAGTAAATTCAGAGTTCTGAGGCCCTAGGCTAATTTCAAACTTATAACCTAAAGTGTGACCTGCCACCTACATCTATTATAATGCATTTGATTCCTAATTTTTCCCTTCAAGATCAACAGATTTACAGGGCACCAAAATGAAAGTACTAATACAAATATTGTGTTGAACACATTTGAGGCTCAAGGCTTGTGCAGTTAAGCTGTATTTGACTAGATCCGCAACATTTGAATTGGAATAACAAGCATCCTAGCTAAAATCGAAGGCAATATAGTTCATAACTTCATATCAGTGATCCTCATTTTCAGAATCAGAGATCCTAGGTATAAGTACAAAGTTAAAAGCATTTAACCTGACTTGGTGTAATATGACAATTAACTTTAGTCACTAATTAAGCAAGAGGAACATAAGTTTAGATGCATATACAAACAGTTATGTCAATACTGTGAAGAACTCAAACATTTAAATCAGATACCTATTCTCTCTCTCTCTCTCTCTCTCCCGCTCTCCCTCCCTCCCCTGCAAACACTACTCTCTCTCTTTCCCCCCCCTACAAATCTCTCTCTCTCCCTACAAATCCCTCTCTCCCTCCCTCTCTCCCTCCCTCTCTCTCTCTCTCTCTCTCTCTCTCTCTCTCTCTCTCTCTCTCTCTTCTCCCTCCCTCCCTCCCCTGCAAACACTCCTCTCTCTCTTTCTCCCCCCTACAAATCTCTCTCACTCTCTCTCCCTCCCCTGGAAACACTACTCTCTCTCTCTCTCTCTCTCTCTCTCTCTCTCTCTCTCTCTCTCTTTCTCCCTACAAATCTCTCTCTCTCACACACACACAAACACTTCAGGAATACAGAGATTTCAGCAGGGAAAAACTTACCATAATCAGGAAATTGCTAAATGAACTCTGGCCTTTGCACTAGCTTGGATCCTTTTTCTTGAAAAGCTCTAGTTATTTTCTATGTTTTCTTGAGAAACAGACAAAGATAAAGATACAACTATTATATATGCAACTAAATATGAGTTCACTGAACAGCAGCATTGCATTCAAGTTTGAGAGTTTAAAACTTTGCCCAGAACTGATGGTTTTAGCAAACACAAACACACTGACACTCATTCTACTTGAGGAAATACAGTGCATATATAGTTTCTTGTATAAATGCTCTTTCACCTCCCCTATCTCAACAATGATGCTCTTTGATGTATAATTTTTACTATTAGTGTGTCGAATACTACCTTCGGACGTGAACAAACTTTTCATGTGGTTGAAGTTTATTTTAACTGTCATTTTTTCAAAAAAAATATTTAAAATGTGTTAGTTAAAATATTAATTTAGATAAATTTATGCTGTAATTAAAGGAGTGTGAAAAATAATGGGTTAAATATTAACTAGCTGGCTGATTTAACTTAAGTAGAGATTGCAAATTTGACTTAAATTGATTATTAATTAATTTAATTTGATTATTTTGATTAAGTAAGAATTACCCCAATCGAAAAATAATAACATAGAATAGAATGGTAGAACTCGTTTTAGGCTAGTTAATTACTAAAACTTTATATTTGACTCATGGAATCATGATTAAATTTGACTTTGATTCTTTTTATTATTTTTGAGATTTTGAAGATTAAAAACAAGATTTCGTCATGAATCCATGAGTCAAATAACAAGTTTTAATAACCATATTGAAGACCAGAACGAGTCCTACCTTCCCGGGTTAACATTTTCTGATTTTAGCTAATTTTCATTTTTGATTTTAACATAATGATCAAATTAAGTTAATTGATGATCACTTTTAAACATTAAACAAAAAATAAATAAAAGTCTAACAAATACATTTCCTTGGATAAATAAATACTCCCTCTGTTTTTTTATATGTCGTTTGACTTTTGTGTACACATTTCTAAATTTATTGACCATATAGTTAAAATAATATTTTATAAAAAATTATTTTTACGAATTAAAATTTTAGTTATATATTTTTATTCACAAAAAAAAAATTTAAAAATTATTATTTTAACTATGTGATCATGTCTACAAAATTCAAACGTCGTATAAAAGAAGGGAGTATGTATCATGTACTCCCTCCGTCGCTTTCAATTATTTATATTTTTTAGAGAGTGTCCGACATGCATTTTAAGGTGCATATAAAGTATAGTTCAGTAATTTTTTTTTACAATTTTATTTTTCTGAATAAAAATTAAAATATTCAACTTTTATTCAGAAAAAGAAAATTGTAAAAATAAGTTACATAACTATATTTTTTATGCGTTTGTCGGACAACAATTGGAATTGGAAGGGACTGAGGGAGTAATTCCGTATACTCAACACCAGTTAACTGTTAAAATGCACGTGTCAGCCTCTGCATGCATGATGTTGCCACGTAACACAACTATAACACACGTGTCATTCTCACACAAGCACCATCTGTCTCCTTCACAACTACAGATAAGTCCCCACCTTTCATATTTATCTATAAATAGCCTCATCACTGTTCACTCATCTTCATAACAAAAACACTCATCAAAACCAAGAGCTAGCTAAAATGGCTGATATAAGAACATCAGGCAGTGGTGGTGGCGGCGGTTGCAACCACACGTGCGGTTGCCCGGTACCGTGTCACGGTGGTGAAGGATGCCGGTGTCACAGTACTAGTACTGCAACTGAGCATAAGCAGTGTTCTTGTGGCTCACACTGTGGCTGCAATCCTTGTAACTGCTCCAACAAGGTTGCGGGTCGGGCCGGGAAGGAGTTCTGCAAGTGTGGTGATTCTTGCACTTGTGTTGCATGCGCCTCTTGAAGATCAATTGCTTGTGTTGCGGTGGGGATGCATGCTTGAGTGTTGATTGTCTAATATGTGTTGGTTTGTTTTAAGTTTGTGTGTAAGGTGTCTTGCAAGCATGGTTGTGCTTGCTAGTGTGTGTAACTATGTGTACTAAGAATAAAGTTGTGACATACCTGATAGTATGTGTATGTTCACTTGAACTCTGTGCAATAGAAATATCTTTCATTTTATCTTCGAGTACCGGCACCAGCACCAGCACCCGTCTTGGATACAAGAATATGAGCATTCGAACTTGGACAATTATTATAGGTCAAAAATATGTATATTTTTTGAAAGGTGTGTTACCAGTTCCGATACCTGAACATGTATTCATTCGGACTCCTGAGTCCGAGTACCATATATAAATTTCTAGTTACGTCCGAGTAACATGGTATCACTTAGTTGTTAGGAAAACCAGTTCAAATAAAAGATTGCCATAATACTAATGAAGAATTGAAATGATCTTGAAACAAATGCACTGATGAACAGTTACTTGGGTGCTGAGTTTAATGATAATGCAGATTGTTAAATATTATACTACAGATTAGGGGAATTTGTGAACAGAATTAGAAAACATGGATCTAGAAGTTCTGAAATTAAACTAACAATCATCCTAAATTTCCACAGTTTTTAAAGAAACTAACTAATAGAGTTGCAGTTCCTGCTACAATTAGCTGCATAGCCACCTCATGGTTTCATCTTCAGCGCGAAGCTCAGGCTCCGGTTTGCCATCCCAGTGCTTCGATTTCATCACCGTCGTTCAAGTGAAGCTATCATCAAACAGAAAAGTTGAATGCATATGTGAAAACTAAACTAGCAAGAAGCATAACATCAAAGCTGAAGCAAATGCAGTAGAAGTTAGAACACTGTTTTACCCTGTAGATTATCCTTATTTTCCCAGGGGACTACAATAAAAATGATGAAAAATCCCTAGTCTAAGTGACAACTGACAAGTGAGTAAGCAGTTCAATAATATGCTCTCTAACAAATGAATGCAATTCTATTCAGTAGGTGAAGAGTTCACAATATTTGAATGTATCATGTTTCTAACATTATCATTGCAGGACTGGACAACCATAACAATCCTGATACCATGTTAAAACCAACTCATCCAAAAACACAAACTGTTGGTAGATGTCCTTAAATAGGTGTTGTTATTTTCAATGAAACAAGAAATCATTGTTTTTGGGGTTCCATAGTTCTAAGCATAAGTAGTTTTAGTGCTGAGGTGTGGATGAGCTATAAGGTGTTTCAGAGGGAGAGAGAGAGGGAGGGAGAGAGGAGGGAGGGAGAGAGAGAGAGAGAGCATGAGAGAGAGAGGGGGGGGGTAATTGCAGTCAAGCAATTCCATTTGGTACGCATGCTTCAGCTGATTGTCTGGTTTGGGCTCTTTCTAAGGATGAAAGGTACTTGGTAAAGACATAATCATAAATGCTATGGAAGTCCTGTAATTTGGAAAATTTTCACCAGGCTTGGTTGAACATCTGAAAGCTTGACAAGTATACCTAAAACGTGACCTTTTCTGTGGCACATTTGCAAGGAATCACTACCACTTAGAGCCCTCCTCATACAGTGGCACCTACTAGAATTTGAGGATTGCACGCGGTGTGTTAACACTCCAGTCCAGGTCAAAAGTGTTTCTGAGATGCTTGTTAGTTGCGAGGAGGCTGTAACATATTTTAAAATCCATTTCATGACTTGGAAGGGAGTAGACGCGAAAAAGTAACTAGGGATCTCAATGCTCTGGTGTGTATGGAATTGACGTAATGATAAGATATCTAACAACAAAGAGATCCCTCGATTATTTAGGAAAAGACTGGTAGACTAGATGAGGATTGCAACAAGTATTCTGTATCAATTATGGTGCCAGAAGTTGCAATAAATCCAAGCCTTAAAACTCATTGCAGCCTAAAGAGTTGCAAAAGCTGTA
Source organism: Apium graveolens (assembly GCF_009905375.1). Taxonomy (NCBI): domain Eukaryota; kingdom Viridiplantae; phylum Streptophyta; class Magnoliopsida; order Apiales; family Apiaceae; genus Apium; species Apium graveolens. Next base: position 264,701,903 of record NC_133654.1, on the reverse strand, counting down.
ACATATTTTAGTGATCTAGATTCTATCTTAGAGGATTAGTGGCCATTTTCCTGTTATGCTCTTGTGGACAAATTGTCCCTTCAGTAATAAAACAAATTTTTGGCCTATTTAAACTGACCAGCATGTATCAGTAGATTCAGTACAATGTTATTATAAGCTATGGCATTGACCAGAAAACTGAATGGAAATGTATTTATCAAGTTGATGGGAAATAAATTACCTCGTCAGCAGTGCTATTCACCGGGAAGCTCTGGGAGTCCATAAAGAATTTCATGGTCCTGTATTCTAGTCGAGCTTTCTCACAGAACTTCCTGAGGATCTTTTCCATCGAAGTTGAACGTTTAACCTGGAAGTGGACCTCTTTATCCTTTTAAAACAAAAGATAAAAGAAAAGAGGTGAAGCAGATTATATACACTAGAAGGAATGAACAAATGAATGGTTTACTTGCACTAGAATGAATGATTATCAGAAAATTTATGGGAATTTACTTGCACATTTCAAAGAGAGTCGAATCAAACTTGTGAATATTCAATTAAGCATGTACACACATTTTTTTAGAACAAACTTTGTTAATACTTGTGGCAATGTTATCGGATTTATCAATGTAATATAAATCCTAATAAATTTGTGGCTAACATTTGCTTGAACTACGAAACATATATTACCTGACTCTTGACTGTGAGTGAAATTTGTCTCTGAGATTCCTCCTGCCCTTCTGTTGCTCGTTTCTTTCCTCGTTTCTCTAGAGCAGCTGATGATGATGCTGGCCTCTTGCCTAGATGTCCTTGGGATGATGATGATTCGAACATTTTATCCTTCAAAATTTTTTTTTAACACAAAGGCCATCACTTTAGGGATCATCTAGCAATGCAATTAGTCATCCCATCCAATACTAGAGTAAGAATCATGTAAAGCATGTATTCAACGAAAACCATAAGCATAGAATTATCATAATTCTAGCTTGCCTACAATTTCCATTGGGTAGTTACGCAAATGCAAAAATCTATTAATTAATAACTAAACAAGACGATTTTCTTCCATATTCTGCCCTTCAAGTCCTCGTAACTAAGACTGCGAATAAGAAAAGTAGAAAACCTTATACATCTCTAGTACAATAAATGTACTGAAAACCTCTGGAAAACGTAGTGTATCGAGCATAACCAAACAATCAACACAAGAAATAACCCGCTGCCCTTACTTTCCATCACTAGAAACTAAAGCCAGTTGCACAGTCACACATCTCCAAAACAATACAGAAACAAACCTACAAGTTCACGATACTCACTGATACATAAATAAGGAAACTTACTGAAAACACTTTGCTTCCCCCAACTTATTCCGAACCCTAAAGAATTCTAAGACAAAATTTCCCAACGCTCCACATAATCAGAGAGCTCCATGACCATTTCAACTGGTATACCTGGTTTTTAAATGATGTGGTAAGAGTTTGCTTCCTTAATGGCGTAATGTAAAAGATAGCAGAGAGTAGTCAGTGTCAGTAGCTCCTTTTTTCCCGAGCGCGGGAGTAAGAGCAGAGGAAAGTAAGCCAGCCGCTGCCGTCTCGTACAAAGTAACTGAAAGGTAGATTGCCCGTAAGCCAAGAGGTGTGGTGAAGTACGTGCTGAGCGGGCGAAAGTTTTGCTTTCTAGGATCGAGATGTTGCCACTCATTTCCTTACTTCTTCGGTGGATCCTCACCTATAAAGTATTTTGGGGATGATTCGCCTACTTCTCCTTCGCCGTAAAAAGAAACATGGAAGTCGATTGATAAGGATCCCCTTTAACTTTACATTTCACTCATAAGTATTACGAGTCCAGAGTAAATTCAGATTTACAGGGCACCAAAATGAAGGTACTAATACAAATATTGTGTTGAACACATTTGAGGCTCAAGGCTTGTGCAGTTAAGCTGTATTTGACTAGATCCGCAACATTTGAATTGGAATAACAAGCATGCTAGCTAAATTCAAAAGCAATAGTTCATAACTTCATATCAATAATCCTCATCTTCAGAATTAGAGATTCTAAGCATTTACAAACTTACAAACAATTAACCTGACTTGATGTAATATAACAATTAACTTTAGTCACTAATTAAGCAAGAGAAACATAAGTTTACATACACATACAAACAGTTATGTCAATACTGCGAGTCTTTATTTTAAACCAAAATAAAGAACTCAAACATTTAGCACTCAAATCAGAGTGTAAGTACTACTAAGAAGCATTGCAAAAGATCAAAAACTACTCAATCACCAATGACGATTGTTGTGTGTGTGTGTGTTTTTAATGTACTAAAGCTAGTCATTACTTATGCCACTATTTGAAGTATCGGGTAATGATTGCACTCATTAGTATTTCTGTTAAATAGAGAGTTTCCTAGCTGAACAATTGTTTGCTCATCTACGGTTGCACAGTTACACATCTCCAAAACAATACAGAAACGAACCTACAAGTTTACGATGGTCACTGATACAAAAATGAGGAATTCGTCAACTTACTGACAACACTTTTTTCCCTTTCCCCCAACATACGTTTGAAGCCCTAAAGGACTCAATTCTAACAATGGCTAAAGTATCTACAATTAGAAGTCCTCGATTAACATACCAAAAGTAACTAACTACTACGTATTTAAATTACATGATACACATTCTTATCAACAATTAAACAACAATTATCAGGTCAAAAGATAAAATTACACTAACACATCCAAAATTACTAATTAATTTTGTAATATAAATAACTTACAACATAGTTAAAATGCGTCTGAGGAGACAAAATAAGTTACCTACTTAAATCGGATCTCTTTCTCACCCCCTCTCCTGCAAACACTACTCTCTCTCTCTCTCTCCCTCTCTCTCTCTCTCCCTACAAATCTCTATCTCGCTCTCCCTCCCTCTCTCCTCTGCAAACACTACTCTCTCTTTCTCTCCCCCTACAAATCTCTCTCTCTCTCTCTCTCTCCCTCCCCTGCAAACACTACTCTCTTTCTCTCCCCCTACAAATCTCTCTCTCTCTCTCTGTGTGTGTTTATATACCAAACTAAATTAGCTATTTTGAACCTGGCCAGCTACTCTAGGTACCAAAATGTACAACACTGATCACACAAATATCAGTACAAGATCAAACTATAAAATTTCAACAATAATCTTGAATGTAAAAATACTTACCATGATCAAGAAATGCTAAATGAACTCTGGAGGTTTAAACTCTGATCCCTTTTCTTGAAAAAGCTTTAGTTGTTTAGTATATTGAATACTAGCTAGAGAAAGATAAAAGAGAGAAAGTCTATGTGTAATTAAATGTTGGTTGGTTAGAAGATTTAAGGAAGCTAAGATTTTGATGCATTTGCATAGGTCTGCCATGACTGACAAACAGTACCTAGTATTTAAAATACGGGTTTTGTATCGTGTGACCAAGTGCACACAATAAATACAAACTCACATGAGTTTGGTGTATTTTGATTGGTCATCTAATCATAAATATTGACGACCCCGTGCATTTACAACAAATCCATCAATAAAAATGCACCAAAGTCATAAAATTTAGTATTTATTGTGACATTGGGCACACATTAGAGAGACCGTTTAAAGTACGAGAGTTCAAAACTTTGTCCAGAAATGGTGCTTCTACTTAAGACACGCACACTGACACACTTTCTACTTCAAGTAAACCATTGCATATTTATAGGAGCCCATTACTAATAAAAATGTTATTTTCGGAGAAAGTTTTTTGTTTCAGGAGCAAATAAAGAATAAAAATATCAAATTATGGAACAAATAAAGAGTGAAAATATCAAACTGCCCATGCATTTACGATAAATAGCTCTAGAAAAGATTAAAATAAGGGTAATTTGGTAATTTCACACTCTATTGCAATGAAAACAAAAAAAATTGCTCTAAAATAACATTTTACTACTTTAATTTTCACCTTTTACATTTTAAATTTCAGAAATAATCTTGTCAACTAAATTATTTTTTCCTTCATTTTTTTAAGTTTGTAGAACTATTTCAACTCTACAAAAAAGAGAGTTTCACAAATAACTTTTATTTTTGTTTTGAAAAAATTTGTAACATTAAACTTTTATTTTAGAAAAAAAAAATTGAGAAAAATAATGAGTGAATTATATAAGCCTTTATATTCCCACTTTACAACCCAAAAGTGATTTGACAAGAAACCAAACAAGTGTCTGTTCATTTCTTTAGGAGTAGCCTGTAGGCTGTATAGCCTATCGATATTTTAGGCCTAAATAGAGTATAATTACTTCTTCGATCCCTAAAAACGTTTGCTATTTGTGTTGTACATGTTTGTCAATGCACATTTTTTATTATTAATATCTTTAATTTCGTATTACTATTAAATATAAAAAAATTATTGTATTAAAGTACTCGTAAATATGAATCCAACAAAATCACTCATGAACATATTTGATATTATAAATTAAACGTAAATTAGTAGTCAATCAATTAACGTGAACAGTATAAAAAATCAAAAGGAACAATATTTAACGGGACGGAGGGAGTACTAGTATACTCAATTAGTATACTTGTTACGAACTTTATTAGAGCATCTCCAATCGGGGTTGTCAAGCAGGTTGCCAAATTTATGTGGCATAACACATTTGGTTGCCTACCTATTGGAGTTGGGAAGTTGTCAAAAGGTTGTCTACCAAAGTTATCAAAATTTGGCAACCCCGCAATTTCCTAAAGTAGCAAAAAGTCGTAAAAAACATCTAAATTGTATATTATTCAACCCACTTTTATATTGAATTAAATATAAAATTAATATAGAGGGATCACATTGGCAACCTTTAAAGTTGTTTAACTATTGGAGCAAAATTTTAATAAATGTTGCCAAGAGTGACATGGATTTGAGAGAAAATTAAAAAATAATATATTTAATGATTTGTCATCATTTGACAACTTTGTTAGTAATATCTATTGGAGGTGACAATTTAATATAGATTTATTTACCTGTTACAATTTCGAATCAAAATAATTTGGCGAGCCAATGAAATTGAAAATGTGGGAAATATATTAGTTGAAAACACAGTTATGCAAGTGTTTTGACGGAGTCGATGATTTTTTTACAAAGAAAAATGGGTGAGCATGAACTCATGAGTTTATAAGATTCTTCTATATATATTTTAATAATATATTTATAAATACTAATTTTTATTTTTATTTACAAATTTACCCTTACGGGAAAATGATATAACCTCTAGTAGGCTACCTCATATATGAGGTAATCCTCAGTCCATAATTCTCTTTTTCAAAAATCATAGTAACATATTCGATAAATAAAAAATTGGTACCTCAAAGGCTCAAACTATTAGCTCCGATTTTCAAAATGCGTAATCATGATGGTTTATTTTAATTAAAAATTGATAAAAATAATAGTTTTTGAAATATGGTCAAAATACAATAAAATACACAATTTTATATGCTCTGTATGATGTAGTAATAATTTTCTAAAAAATTTATCCAGGGTGTTAGCAATCATGTGCAAGAAAGATTGGTTTTTAATGACTTGCTGCTTGAGTTTTTCCGATCAGCAAACTCCTTCACTTTTCCGACGAAAAATAGTTGCAACTTTAACAATTACGATTCGGTAGTTACACAAGCAATTACAGTCATGTAGAGCATTCTAAAAAACAAAACCGACCATTAATACTGAAGTAAAGTTAAGTGATTCAACTTTTAAGTTCAAACGTTCTGCGCTTAAACAATGATGGGTTCTCGACAAACCTGTACATTAAACATCAGCTATAATTTCTCTGGTTTGGAAAACTATATATCATGATTGTTATCATCAGCAAACTAAGGAAGGTAAACAAAACTGTTATTAGTGTACATAAACCTCGCATCATATAATTTAGAACTCCGTCAAGGATATTCATCAAGTTCTGCTCCTACCTCAAACGCTGGTACCTTCTGCCTGAGCCACCACAAAGTCTCTGGAAAACGGAAATTTAATCAGAATCAAATTTATACACAGAATGTGGTTGGTATGTATCAGTATCACTGAGTGGCGACAATAGGTATATCAAAAAAGAGTCGGCACAATATGAAAGCGTAAATAAATTAACTTAGCCATACATATAAAGCAGCAAAAAATGTAAGCATACTCATTTGCAGAAAAATGACAACTAAAGATAAATACATACCTGCAGATGAAACTGTTGGTAAAACCTTTTTGCCCTCGTGGTGGGTAACATACTTTACATATAGAGCTAATAAGCTAATTGACTTAAATGCGTCATGGATTTCCCTAATTTTCTTCAACAGAAGTCACATTATCCATTTGATTTTCTAGTATCTGCAGTATATTTTCAGGTGGACATTTGTGAGCAGGATTTTTTGCAGATGTTTGGCAGAAGCATTCAGGCCAAGAATTTGTATAGAAAGACTCGGGAGAGACTCGTTTATGAGGAGCGCCGAAGTTTGTCTTAAGCATTGCATGTCTAATAGCTTCTTCAAAACCAGCTGTTTTCCCATTTTCTCGATCAATAAAGATTGGAGCAAGGGCTTTTCTATCAGGATGGAGTGTGGTGCGAAAACCATAGTATTGGCGATGGCCCATTAGATTATTGGCAAAGTTGCTAGGTCCGTCATATGTTGGCATGAAAATGTCAGACAAAAGACAAACCATGTAATCCACAGCAGAGCCTAATAAGCCCTGTGTATTCTCATTTAACTCGCCAGAGGTATCAACGGTTTTGTGGTTCTCAAGGCGTGGGAACATGGATCTAAAAGGCTTCATAAATCGTTCACCACCAAATAGTTCTCCAGCTGCAAGGTATATCCTTGTGGAATTATCAAATCCCATCGAACGCAAAATTAGACCAACCTGCATACCAAAAGGCAAGAAGATGTTAATGGAACCTTAAATCAATTGTGTTCATTGAGAAGATAACTCCTTAGAATGGTGGTGTAAAAATAAGTGTAGCTATTGCTATAATTTAGCACCAAAAAGTAGTTTTTGTGCTAAAATAACATCATGACTCCAATGGTTGGTTCTATATTTTGAATCTTTGATCCAAATTAACAACTCCCCAAGTACCCCACTCTTTTGAATACAAAATTAATTTTTCTAGCTAACTTTTTACTTTTTGATGAGATGGGATGAGATGTGAATTATAACTCCACCTATCTTTTGTTCTATGTTTAGCACAAATTTTAGGATTGTGCTATTTTAGCACAAAATATAGAATACCATTGGAGTGATAAATTTTAGTTTTTTTCTATAATATAGGTATAGAACATAATAAAGCACACCATTGGACTTGCTCTTAGCAATGTTCTTCTAATAGCACCAACTATGGTACCCCTACCACGGTATTTTGTTTCATGGCTGTCACAGGAACAATACTGGCCCAGTATTACTGGGTATACAATTATCCGAAATTAGGTTTCCATACAACCAATGAGCGACTAGAGTACATCCACCAATGTAGAAACTTATCACAACGACCAGTAACTAATTTCTTGTTAAAGTTAAGTGTTTTCAAGTTTATATAAAATAATGAATAATTTTAATGGTTAAAACAATTTATTCAAAAATTGGATAAAAAAACTAAAAAATATATTGATGCAAACAATAACTTTTTCTGTACATAAAAGAAAATTTGCATTCTGTTAAAATTTAACTTATATAGATATATGAATTTAAATTTCTTATGGTGAGGGTTTATAGACACATATTCCTGATTATTTCTATATTGGTTAGATTAAAGCTTTTAACTTTAAAAACTACCTAACTCATAAGTATTTTCAAGTTCATGAATAGATGAAGATACTAACAATAATAACAAATTTTATGTAATTATGGTATCACTAAAACAATACAATTATCAGTGCCCCGATTCATTAGTCAAAAAAAAATTTGCCCGAAAATATATTGGTAGTTCTTGTATTACTATAATTCTAGGAGGCAAAACATATTCACATCCTATAAAGGTCCTTTTTTTGTTAAATACATCCTATAAAGGTCTTGATTTCCAATCTAATTAGACTTTACTTTCCCACTCGTTGAAAGACCCATTTCTTGTTAATAGTCTATTACAGAATTTAAAAAACACATGCATCCACCCAACTTGAACCCTCGACCTCTTATAACCAAAAGGGGAGGGTATTCGCTAGGCAAAACCTTGAAAATTGAAAAGACATTTAGTGTGAACACATATGACTTTTATTTATTAGACATAAGACACAGAACATATTCTAATGTAAACATAGACTTTGTTCTTCTAAATGAATTATCAAAACTATAAGATCCTTCATTTGACTGAATACATATATATAGGTATTCATTTTTTAATATTAAGCATCATTGACCATAATGAACAAGATTGAGGTTGTTAGGCAATGAGCACCAAAAGCAAAATCTAAGAAATTATACCTCTTCTGGTGTTAGCGGACATTTTCCAATAGCCCTTCGCTCACTATATTTAAGATCCTTGTCTTTGAAATTTTCCTTCCGGTACTTCTTCAATATCCTCTGCTCTTCGGGATTGAATATATCGAAGCATCTGCAAGATTCAAATCAAAGTATATAGAGATCCAACTTTAATAATAATAAAATTAACTGGATAAATTTAGCAAAAAAAAAAAAAAAAACTGGATAAGGAAATTAAAAAGTAATTGTCTGATCAGATCCATAACAACCAATAATTCACTATAGTACTATACATCTATACTGACTAAAACAATTAGCCATACAAGAACAATAATGGGTATATTCAGACTGGGCTTCTCGTAGACTGCGTGACGCATACATAAATACCCCCGGAACTATTTCCTTCTCATCAAGGATGAAAGATACAATATGTGTGTGAGCGCGTGCAAACACATGGTTCAACGCTACCTTTTAATTATTTCTTTGTTGGTATAAATTAAACATTTGATGGTATACTAGTTGAAGTAAATATTAATACTTAACATGTTCAGACCATAAATGTTTATAAAACTTACCCAGCAAATGATAGCATATCCATCTCAAACCGAAGATGGATTGTCATGAAGTGGCCTTGTGTACGAAGCTTGCTAACTATCGAGTTACTTAACTTCATAATATGAGGCTTGAATCTGAGGGCATGGTAGTTAACTCTACACCTCAACCGCTGGTATTCCGGTACGTCAATCTCTTCAGCAAGACGATGTGAAAAAGGAGTGAGATAGATAGCACCATGTTCTTTCATTTTCTGCAAAGCCTCTGTTGTATACCAACTGACAGGAGCATCTCTAGGAGGTCGAATCTAAACCAAAATGACACGAATATTGTTTAAGCTTCTACGAATAATAAACTGGAGACAAAAAGTTGAGCTTCTTTACCTGGAAAGCCTTTATCTTCTTTGTCTTTCCATTTTTTCGAATTTCAGGAATCTTCTCCACTATTCGTACATCATACCTCAGTGAATTAACAAAACGCTCGACATCGTATATACCCTGGAAACCACTGAGAAAACATAGGAATACTGTTGAAAATTATTATCAAGTTATGGAATTAGAAACTATTGCTACCAATAGATATTCCGGCTTCTGCCATCTCGTCTGCAGAATTTTTGTATCTAAAATATATTTAACTTCTGCATATGTAGTTGGCCGCTCATTTTCCTACCAAAACTTAGCATCGTGATCATTTGATCTGGAAACTGAGCAAAGTAGTTTACAATTTTTTTTGTTTTCTCATTTCTGATACTGAAAGCATTATTCTAGTTGAAAATATGTGAAGTCAAATGTAAATTTTGTTGGACCGATACTTAGGTTAGGGTTGTCAAAAAAATTCGAAAAATCCGATATTCGTCCGAAAAATCCACATTCGTATCCGAAATATAGCGGATATTATCCGTATTTGAATCCGACAATTGCGGATACAGATACGGATATAGGCATATTCGTATCCGATAATATTCGTATCCGAATATATATTATTATATTTAAATATTTAAGTAATTTAAAAATATATTATATTAAATTTATAGTGTGTTTATGTGTGTGTGTGTGTGTGTATACATGGATATATTATGTTTATAAAATTTTATAGACATAGAAAAAAAGCATTTGAGTTCAACAATTTAAAGATAACGGTAATATTGAAAAGATAAATAAAATTATTTTTTTGAAAAAATAAAATATGATTAAATCACTATATTTCTTATTTTATTTTTTAAAAATAAATTTTTAATTTTTACTATATTTTTTTCAATATTTTTTAATTTTTAATATAAAATAAAACATCTGATTGAAAATCGGATTCAGATCCGGATATTATCCGTATCCGGATAGTATCCGTCGGATCCGGATTCGGATATTATTCTTTAAATATTTCCGGATACGGATACGGATATAAATTTTCAAAATCGGTTCCGGATACGGATACAGGCAGATCTGTATCCGAATTATCCGTTTGACAACCCTAACTTCGGTTTTACCAACTGGAACTACTACAAATTATGATAATTTGTCAATGTAATACGAGGCATTCAAGTTTGAACTTTGCGCAAATAATTTGTTATGCTTCAATTCTAACCAATTTGTTATAGTTTTGACTTGAGAGTTACATGTCCATCAAGTTCAAATGTATTGTGCATAATTATGAACAGTGCATTCAGGCCAAAGGTAATGTAGAACGAATGTTGAAAATTGTTGATACCTGTCATCATGCCAAAAGGAGTTTGCATCCAACTCAGGAAGTACAAGTGTAGCATTCATAATTCTTGCAGCAAGAACTGCATTACAAATCTACAAAAGTAGGTAGCATTGATCAGTAAACCTTGTTGACAAGGCTGAAAATAATACCGAATCAGATGTTTTTTGATTGAACGCGCATATATAAAATGAGTGTTTTAACTGTAATATTATCTCCAATTGTTCTAGAAGCCAAGACATATATCTAACAAGCATTCGAAATGAACGTCATTCTGTTAATAGAGGTTAAACATGTCATGGCAAGTCAGTTTAAGATGATACTTTGCAAAGCCAGATGCTTTGCATCTAACAGAAAATTATATGCCATTCTCATTCTGCAAACCACTTCCAAGTTCCAACATCCAATGAGGAATTTTTTTCAATAGTGTCCCTTTTTTATGATAAGTCAATAGTGTCTTTTTAGTTTTTAGTGATATGACTTCTGATCCCCCGAAAATTATATCGTTGCCTCTATATAAGACTTTCTTAATTAACTACACCTGACTTTTGATTTGTTTTACTTTCTTTAAAAACAGTGTAGCTTAAATCTTATTAAAATATATATCTATGTAAGTTCACAGATATAAACAAATACTAGATCTTACTAAATCACAAAGGAAAAAAAATATAAGTTTAAACAAATAACTTATATTAATGGTAAGCATTTTTAATCACATAGCAAGACCAGAAATTTACATTTACTTTTTCAGAAAAGAATATGTTATGACAAGTGCAAAGGAAACACAGCTCATGTAGAAAAGGAGAAACAAACCGCACTACGTTGTTGATTTAAACCTCCATTACAACGAACACGCAGATAGCCATTGCTTTCATTTGGAGGAGCTGCCATTCGTAAAGGGAAAAATAAACGAAATTTCAAATATGCACATCCAAGAGAAAGTAGATCTTTTAATATAATATGGACTGCAGCTACACTGGCATATGTATTGAATAAGTTTATTTACATACGAGGCCAATAAGATCGTGGAGCAGATGACGGTCTCCAACCGTCAGATCCGACAGTACCCCAAAGGTTCTCTACGCTAATCTGCATACACGTAGTAAAAGAGATAACTAAATACACATACATGTATATATGATATATAATATAAAATTAAAGTGGGGCATACTAAGAAAATTAAAAATCAAAGAAAATAGGAACCAATTATGAAACTTGAATATCGCAGAAAAAGATGAAGTCTATGACTATATACTAGATTATCAATAATAACTAGATTTTAGGCCTGCATTAAGCAATGATCGGGATTGGATTGAATTTCATGTGGAAACTGGACATGATATATACCAGGCTAAGCCTCAAAAAATAAATATCACTTTCTTTTTTTGCTAAATGCAAATGATCAGTTTTAAAAACATTGTATAAAAGATAACAATGTTTGGCTTCGTTCATTTGATCATATTCAGTTCTCATGTCAGGTTAACAACACCACATTGGGTTATGGTTATCACTAAGGAAGGCCACTCACATTTTCACATCAACATATCTATAAAATATTCCATTTTTTGTGTTAAATGCAGAAAGTGACAAAATTATATATATATATATATATATGTGTGTGTGTGTGTGTGTGTGTGTGTGTGTGTGTGTGTATATATGTGAATAGTTTTGCAGATAAGTACTCGTGGCAAGTGGCAACTACCAAATTCTGTACATTGACATCTTCTCCAAACATAACATGCCAAATGGGGCATAGATCATTAATTAAAAAAAATTAACTATGCACACGTTAAAGGTCATCTAAACAGAGCCCCTCTTTCTAAAATTGATGGTACCACAAATCCCCAATATCCTTAAAGACAATGAAAATACAATCAGTTACAAGCTAAGGCTCCCTTCCTGATTTTCTACGATAAACATTGAACAAGATTTCAGCTGATAATAAACATATTAGTGTAAATGCGAACAATAGTAAAATTTAATGAAAGCGCAGTAAATTCTAACCAAAAGCTTGGCTCGTAATTTCTGTTACATGCCACAAACAAAATTAGTTATTATAAAAATAATAGTCAAAATCACTAGTAACATACAATCTCCAATGTCCACCAAAAAACATACAATCTCCAATATTTTCAAAAATTGTAATTCATGACAATACAATCAATTGCAAATAAAGCTTGCTTCATAATTTCTACGACAAACATCGAACAAATAAACATAATAGCTTGAACGCAAATAACAGTCAAGTATTAGCAACACATTTCATAAACGGAAATTACAAAGCAAAATAGGATAACAAACATAATCATATCTCACATTTAATGATAAGACAACCAACTTTAATCCAAACCTCCCTACTTAACTTATACGACACACATAAATCCAAATCACATTACACGTGATAAACTAAACATAAACGCGAAAATAAGCAAGTTATAAGCAAAATTCACATTAATTGAAAAATATTAAGAAACTGCAGAAATGCGGAAATTATGCGATGGAGTTACCTTAGAAGGAGTTGTAGGTGGTTTATAAGTCTTGGTAGATGATAATAAGGAGAGAGTACATATCACAAGCACGATAATCGCAATCGATAACTTTCCGAAAAGTCTCTTCACTCCGCCACTCAGTTGCTTCAGCTGGTGATGACGGTTATGAGCTCCGGAACGCTTCGCCGGTGCCATTGCATCTCCAATTCTGATGCAATTAACAAATCACAGTTATATTTCCATAAAAATGTGTGTATTTGTGTGTTGTGTTGAGAGAGAGAGGGGGGAGGAGAGAGAGAGAGAGAGAGAGAGAGATTTCAAATGTGTTGTGTTGTATGTGCTGTGAGAGAGAGAGAGAGCTAACTATCAATTAGATAGAGAGAGAGAGAGAGAGAGAGAGAGAGATTCACACACACACACACAGAGAGACAGAGAGAGAGAGAGAGAGAGAGAGAGAGAGAGAGAGAGAGAGAGAGAGAGAGATGAGAGAGAGAGAGAGAGAGAGAGAGAGAGAGAGACCTTCGCATTTAGAGAGATCCAGATTGAGAAGAAGGACGAGAGGAGGTTTGAATTTGATTTTATAAATTATGATCAAGTCGGTGACTGAGAAATTGGGATTTACACAGAACTACAAATCTACTCTGCTGCTGCGGTTGCTCTAGATTCTCTATTACACCTTCTATTTTTATACCTTTTTAAATAAATTATAAATTAGGAGATCCATAAAATATAATTTAATGATTAATCTAGTTCAAATATAATATAAACAAGAAAATATGTACTAGCTTATATATGTTTCAAATGAATTTAATAAATTAATAGTGTTGCTATATTTCTTTATATCAAATATTTTAAAAAATAACCACAACTTATGGTTTTTCAAATTTATTAGGAAACTTTGTTATTACAATTGTTTCTATGTATTTGTTTCTTTTATAAGAAGTATACTTAGAATTTCATTCTAACGTTAAATAATGAGAAACACTTACGGTACCCGAAAGTGCGTTCAAAATTCAAATATTAAGTTGTCGTAACGATATTAGTTGAGTTCACATGAGTGAAATGGACCATTCGTATATTAATATGAAATTTCACGAATAAAATAACGGCATGTTATTTGAAAAAAATTTAAAATCTTTTTCGGGGTAAGTAGCATTATTGATGAATAATTGTACTAATAGAAGCATCCTAGCATACTGAGACAAAAAAAAACATCGAAGCATATTTCAATAGAAGAAATGTACGGAAAATGGACAAGGAAAACGAATGATAAATATTTTATTTCATATAAAAAAAAAGTGTTCTACTAATCATTTTGGCAGGAACGCGTTCATGATACACTATGCTAAAATTGCTAATAGTACATATGCCAATCAAATATTAGAGAAAAAAGAGAAATTTGCTGTCAATTTACATGCACCTAGTTGTACAAAAACACATGTAAAGTACACTACAACAATTCCTCGGAGGGAAAAAGTACTTCAACATCTAGCCAGGATGAGAACGCAACTTATTGGCAACGTAAAGCAAGTGGCTAATGTTTGATGACGGATAATTTTGCAGCAGCTTGAGATTGGAGGTGAAGTCACCAGCAAGTAAACGCTTCCGCACGAGAATGAGCATTGCACAGCATACCCGGAGCAATGTCTCCTGCAATACCAGCGGCATATCATATTTTTCAATGTCATTTGCTTGTGATGCTTTGCCATCAAAGTAAAGCTACTGAATATACAGGTGCTTGTCTATAAATTTAAAGACTTCCATTTATTTGACTTCTGAATTTTTATCTCTCCCCAGCCTACTTAAATTTTCTAGTTTTATTCACTACAGTAAAACCTCTATAAATTAATATAGTTGGGACCGGAGAATTCTATTAATTTAGAGAGGTATTAATTAATCGATAAATTAATAATTATTAATTTATAGAGAATTTTCGGTAGCAAACAAAATTAACTTTTGATTAAATTTTTATTCACATAAATTTAAATAAAATGAATTGTACAATTTATATTTTATACTTAATTCAATTAATTCAATGTATATGAATTTAGAAAGTCAATGTAATGTACAATATATTAGATTCAAAGTCCATGTAGTGTATAAGTTAAATTCATTGTATTTTACATAGAAAATATTCAATGTATATTAGGAAAATTCAAAGTACATGAATTAATTTAATTCATTGTATTTTACATAGAAAGTATTCAATGTATGTGTAGTCATAAAATATATTATATATACTGTATATACTAGATCGGGGGAAAAATTATACAAACAAAACAATGGCTTCTCATCTAAAAGGTGTCACAAAATCAACAATGACGGATGAAGCAAGAAAAGCATTATGTGAATATAAAATCCAACCTAACATGACATCAAAAATCCAACCTTGTGATGCAGGAATTATAAGAGCTTTCAAGATGCACTATCACAGGAGATTTTATCGTGGGTTATTAGAAGGTTATGAGTTGGGACAATCTGATCCAGGAAAGATTAATGTTTTGGATGCTATCAATTATGCAGTCGCGACGTGGACGACAAATGTAAAACAAGAGTCAATAGCAAGGTGCTTTCAACATTGCAAAATTCGTTCCATAGATGAAGTTTCGAGCAATTTAAATGAACATACAACTCCGGAAGAATACATTCATGAACTTGAGGTGATGATTAAGGATCTAGGTTATCGTAATAAAATGGATGTTAATAACTTCTTAGATTATCCGGGTGAAAATGAATCATGTTCCGAGGTCCAGAGTATAGAAGAGATTGCAAACACCATCCTTGAAAATAGTGTTGAAGATGATTTTGAAGACGATACAACACCGTTGGAGCCGGTTACACGTAAAGAAGCACTCAAGGCATCAAAAATGCTTAATAACTTTTTGATGCAACATGAAAGCACCACACCCGAGCTTTTGGATGTAATAAGGAAGATTAGGGATGAGCTTCATGTTGATTTAAATTATATGAAAAAGCAAACTACAATTGAATCATATTTTACAAAGATGTAATAGCTATATTTTTATGAATATAAGGGAATTATTAATTTATAGTTTTATTGGGACCATATTTTTATACAGGGTTTTCAAAAAAATTATTATCTTATTATCTTATCGAAATTGATCATTTTTTGAACTGGCCCAAGTCGGGACCGGACAAAATTATTAATTTAGAGAGATTATTAATTAATCGAGTATTAATTTACAGAGGTTTTACTGTATTTAACTTCTACTTGTATTTAAAATTCAATTATAATTAGAGCTGACCTAGTATTGGACAAAAGCAGTTGTATAGAACTCTCTATAAATACAGATTTCAAAGAATAATATACAGTTGATTCATGGTGCATCTACAGTTATTCCTCCTGTTTTTAAATATTTGTATAATCAGACTTCTACTGGAAGGTAATGTGTAGGATTACTGTATAATTTCAGTTACCACAAGAAAATTATGGAACTTGCCTTCAGTCGTGCCAAAAAATTATTGAATTTTTAAACCCACTGCCAAAAGCAGCACAGCGTAAAGAATAATTTAAAATATATAAAGAGAACTAAATGAGCAGAAATAAGAAAACAAAAGTTACTCACTTGAGGACCTTCGGGATCACTTAAGAGTGTATCCCAAATGTGTAGACTGTCGGCAAAATTGAATTCTTGGGTCAATAGTAGGGTGATCCATCTGAATGCATAAAACTGGGGATTTACCTGTCATTTAAAAAATATCAGAATCAGGAAGGACAGAGATTCTATAATACCCACAACACATGCATTTTACAATCACTGAAGACCCAGCATGAGACTACTTTGTTCATAGATCTATATTGCTTTTGCTTGTGTCATAGTAACTAGGCATAGAAAAAAGAAATATGTAACTGGAGGAGCGTAGGAGCTCTCAGGAGGAAAGTCTACGCCCAGCATGTTTGTAAAAGTTCATCTGCACTTAAAAAAAGATCCACTTTTTATCTTTTAAGACATGTTGTTTCTACTCGGTAGACCCATGAATCCACTTTCTGGAGCCGCACCCGGCATGAGCTATGGAAGAAGAGCATTAGTGAATTCTAGAGTGCCTGTCAAGGGGGCTAGCGCAGTCCCCCTGTGGTCATAAATATATAGACCCTTCGGACATTAAAATTTTGAAAAAACAGTTCATATATTTTAACACTGGTCCAGGGAGTCGGCACAAAGAGAGTGTGTGATGGAGTAGATAAGGAGAAGACCCTGTGAAATAAGGGATGGTCTTTCATTACCATCAGGAACCATGAGTACTTTCTCGACAACTAAGTGGTAATACAAAGTGGTCACAAACAGAATGCAATTCTTATTTTACATGATAATGCACTGATATGGAGCTGGTGTACCTCGAACAGGAAGAATGTAGTATTCAAGCTATAAACATTTCCTATGATCAGTCAAATTTAATCATAAATGGAGTTGAGAGTCGTCAGTCGTCGGTGTCTTACTTTAGTTGTGACCTCAAGATGACGCCAAAGTTCTTCGTCATGCTCTTTCAAAAGCTGTGATAACTTTGTAATTGTGGAACGTATCCCCACCACACTGTTGTCAAGTTGCTGACAGAAGTTGTCGCGGAATCCACTTATCAGTTCCACAAAACAAAAGAACGAATCTGCTTCCGCAGAGGACTGCACAAGTGGAAAAGGAAAAACAAGTAAATATTATGGTAAAATATGTCCAATCATTATTCCAATGGAGATACTAAAGCAGCTCATGATGAAAACTTCTTTAGCTCGATGTTCAGCTAAGACTAAACACCGAATGATGAAGAGGTGACTTTGCAAATCATATTCCAAACATTTTACCAGATTTTAATAACTCTTGTTTGTGAAGGCTCCACTACAACTCCGGTCTCCAACACTGCCCTTGATGGATATAATAGAATATCATTTGCCTATACTTCTATCCTGAGAAATATACTATGATTTATACATATACAGTTTATAAAATGTTTTTCCGTACAGCAATTGCCAAAAATTTAAAGGACTGATATGCTAAACAGCCTAAACTGCAAGTGGAGTAACCTCAACATTGAAATTTAATTATGCATGCAAATATATCTTGAAAATGCATTAAAGTTCTGATGTTTGAAGATCATGTCTACCTGCTCAATCAAAAAAATGTGTGATGGTAAAAAATCAATAATCCTACTAATCGGTTAACCCAAAACTGCAAAATGGCTTCAGATTTAACATGGAAGAACTCAAGATACCATACAGATAATGCTGCATACCATAATACGAATAATAGTTACAATAGTTAAAAGGCAATCTAATTTAAGTGTTGCATGTAGATGACTGCTATTTGGAATCAAAAATATGTATCAGAGTAGAACCTTAAGCATCAAGAGGTGTTACTTACTGCATTTTCCTCAACGGGGTCGTTCTTGAACACATAATACAAAGGCGCCAATACTTCATTCATTCCTTGAACATATTTGATACCAGGATTTAATTTGGCAAATATAATTAATATACTCCGCAGCGCCTCCTGAAAGTAGCTAAAGCATTTAAGAAAATTGTTCAGCAAGGCAACAGCTCATTAGATACATAAGTAGAGCTTGCCTGATTAGATTTCGCAAACAACGAATCTCCTGAGAAAAAATGAAGGTCAGGATGAGTACGCATCACATCTCGGTCAATCTGTTCAATAATCTCGGTGTCCTACAAAGCGGAGGTCTTCGATTCAGTTAATGCAGTTTCTATCACCTACATATATCTGAAAATAATACAAGATACTATTTGCAACTTTAACAAGTCTGCGTCAATTTTCCATTGCATTGAAATTGCAAGGCCTATATAAGAAGCACATGTGAAGCACCATCGCAGCTACAATCTGATAAATTTGGTAAGAAACTGAATAAATGAATGAAAAGATCTAGACCTATATCTATATATGAGATATCAATATTGAGAATCTCCTTAGCAGCATTAAGTTCTGACATGGCTGTAGAAGTGACTGTATATGAGCGACTAGTGCTGAGGAATTGATATGATACGAGATACCCAGTTAGATTCTGTTAAGTACCTAAATCACAAAGTTTCTGATCCTCTTCTGGTCAATTCAACGAGGAACTAAAGCTATCTACCCCAGATCATAAATCACATGCAACAGGAAAGCAGAGACGAGTAATGACCTAGTATTTCGACTCCATTTAGCCCAGCTAACTGCACCCAAATGGAGTCTCGAGTAGTCAACTCATTTAGATATGTAAGAAACTAAATTGAAGGTGAAAATGTTTGCATACCTAATGCAAATTATGCAACCATCTTCGTATTTCTTGACTAATGCTAATTGCTTAAAATTTGACAAGTTATATGCCTTTCAAAAGTTCCTACACTATGTGGGAGCAACATCTATCATGTAAGAGACTCAAAGCCAGGATCTTATTGGAATATTTGCACCGCGATAGACCCCAATGCAATGTATTTGTGAGTTTAACAGTTTATACTTCATAGGCATGCACTGTGGTATCAGAATCTAGAGGCCAGTACCTGGAAAAACTGGTTCCAGGCGCTTGTCGTCCCTAGGCTTAAAGGATGCTCATCATGAGTGATTTCTGATCTTGAGAGTAGACCCTTGCTCTCACTCCTTGCTTCATCAGAGACTAAACTGACTGAGTTTCCATTCTTCCTTGCAATTTCTGACTGACTAGCCATGAATCATTCAGATATCAACAGATGAAACAGTATTTTAACATTCAATTACATTATTCTCAACTATCTATCCTAATAAGATACCGAGCAAGTGGCTATACTACAGATCAAATTAAAATATACACACAGCATAAGTAAGCATTGAACTATATTATCTGGCACATAAATACACCTTTCGTAATATTTAACAGAGGAATACATATGATTCATATGGCTGAAACATTCCTATGTCCAATCAATAACAATTCGTTCACTAAGTAGGTACATGCACGAATTTAGGTATTCAATTATGACTCCTGCAGCAGGTTAAAAGCAGAGTTGCAGACGACTCATTTTATCCTACAAGATTATTCAGGTGGCAATATTGGGTGAATAATTCCTTAAAGCCCCCTAATGATGCAGCAGAATTTGCAGCAACTTATAATATTTGTTCTTAAATTAGTTAATAGTTTAAAGTTAAATTTTATAAAAGCATACGACTTTATTACATACTGCAATTTATCAAAAAATTGAAATTTGCAACACCAAACGACCGTCGGAAAGCGAAAAGCATTTTTGATCCCCAAATAGTACTTGGACATGCATTTTTGTTTCAAAGTCTAAATTCAGCATTTAACAATCTTCTTAGTTCTTACTGCGTACAACTAATCTAAAAGTCAAACACGCTTAGGAGAAAGTTATTCATTCACTGCATGCACAAAGAAAACATTTTCGAGATAGTGCTTGTTTTCATCCAAATTATATTCCAGATTTAAAAAGATAAATGACCACTTAAAAGCTTTTACAACTGAAAGTCTGAAACATAAAAGGGTGTAAAAGGATATGCACATACGACACTTTGGTCACCAAGTAACACTGCTTATAAGTGTGATTCACATTTTAAATAACAATTAATAATATATTACAAAATTGGAGAAAAAGATCAACAGAATAGATGTTTAATTAATGAAAGTAGAACTTACGGGATTCATCAAAAGTTCATCTTTGAAGTTCTTGTACTGAGACCTCTTCTTAGCCACTTCAGAAGGCCAAAGCGCTCGATCACTAGGGAGATACCCCAATAACAACTGAAATAAGTTACAAGTCACTAGCAAACAATGATTCCTATAGTAACATCAGATTAGTTAACACTCGAAAGATTGAATACCTTCCAAACCGCACTTCTGACACCAACACCATCGGGTATACCCTGGGATGCAAGTCTCCGCAATTCACTCAAACTGATAACCTTGTTCGATATCTATTTTAACGCAGATACATTATCAATGATCAGAATACATAAGTCGTAAACACAAATAAAAATATAGAAAATTACTGTAATAGCAATGGTACATTAAATTTCTGCAATAAATTAAGCAACGGCGAGCATTTAACTATCAATCACTCTTCCTTCTTGGTGATTACACGATTTTTAAAATACTTGAAATGTATTTTCTATTCATAATCCAGTCGAACTCAAACACCAATCTTTTCAATTCTCCTTTTACTTTCTCTACCAGATCTTTTAAAATTAGTTCTAAGTGATAGTAAGTTAACAATAAAAAACAATCAATTAAAATGACACAACACATGCATCAAATTAAATGCGCATAATACAATCAGTGGCTATAAGTGTAATAGCAACAATACATAAAACTACTGCACTAAATTGAGCAACAGAAATTCATCTGTCATTTATTATTATCAGTTACTCTAATTCTCATTAATTCTACAAGCTACCTAAATTCTTGATTCGCTAATTACTTACAGCGCACATATTCATCATGATTAATCAAACTCGACTACAACTGCATCTCTCTCCCCCCACCCCAATATTAGTTCAAGCACGATCATATTGCATAAAAAGCGAGATATTAAACAAATACAAACACACACGCACACTCAATCACATATATTACATAACTTAAGAGTAAACACAACCTCCTGTACATGATAGCAACAATACAATACATATAACCACTACACTAAATTGCGCTACAGAAATTTTTCTACGAAGTTCCACTTTATTATCCGTTACTCGTAATTCTCGTTAATTCTACAACCTACCTAAACTATCGATTTGCTAATTACTTACAACGCACATTTCATCATAATCAATCAAACTAGACTACAACTCCCCCTCCTATTCCGCTCTCTAATTTCACTTTTCGATATTAGGTCAAGCATGATCACATTACATAAAAAATCGAGAAATTAAACAAAAACACACACACACAATCACATATAATCCTATATACAACCTCCTGTAAGAGCTGAGCCTGTTTCGAAACATCTTCGACCGGAGAATTCGAAGAACTAACACCACTATCAATCTCATTCTGATGATCGCTACCAACACGATCGCGCAACGGATCTCTTACTTCGACTTTCACCGGCTCCGGCGGTTTAATTGCGGTTTGAGGTGTCACCGGAACAACCGGTTTCCGGTCAACCGGAGAGTGATCGGAAGGAGACGGAGCCTTGGCCGGCGGGGGATTGGTGGACCAGAGAGAGCTGTTGAGCCAATCAGGGAGTTGCTTTTTTGCCATCGCTGATTGAAGAAATTGTATTGGGATTTGTGTATGTATAGATGTGTGTATAGGCAGGTGTCGTGAGGATTTTTCATTTCATTTTTCTCAAACATGAGGTTTCATAATAATATTTTTTCCTAATTATTATTATTATTATCATTACCATCATTTGATTTATGGAATGGTTCTGACTTGAAATCAGAAATCGGGTTAGGACGGTATGAGATTGAATTATCATATATATGTGTTTAATTAAAGGTTAGAATGAATCTGTTTGATTAAAAATATTTTTGAGTCATTAATTTTAATTAATTAAAAATATTAATTTTACTATAATTGTAATGTATTTTTGGTTTATTAATTTATTTTGGTATTAATAACTACTTTTGATTACTTAAATACATAATAAATAGTAGAAATATAGTTGATTTATGGTACTACTCCCTCGTACCTACATCCCCATTATATATGAAAAATCTACGGGGTTGAGTATTGAATTAGAGAAAAATAAATCTGAAGTAAACTTGATATATGATATTGTAATACCTATTCCAAATGACCCCTACTACTATATTATCTACTGTTAAGAGATCAAGTATAAATCCTGATGATAAATAAATCACATTGTATAATTATGTTAGGGAAAATTGTAACCTTTAATGGCTAACCATCCTAAGGAATAGTCATCGAAGGTGTAGCACATCAAGTGATGGGGTTGTAATATTTTCTATGAGAATAATGTAAACAGGTAGCAATATAGTTATTCATTCATAAGTGATAGGGATAAATAAGTCCTGATTTTATAATTAATGGGCTGATAGGCCCAATAAGAAGATGTATGATATTCAGACCAGAAAGGTTAAGCCTGATGGACCAGATCAGGTCTGATGGAATAAAAGAGGCCCAAAAGCCCTGATTATTAATTAATTTCGTAATTAATTAATAAGGGAAAAATCAGATATTGAGAAGAGTCCTGATAAGGATATAAATCCTTATAGATTATCCTCAAGGGGACCTAAAAGGATAAGGAATCAGTTTCCTACTATCTAGGACTCCAAAGTCCATTCTAATTATGAGACTTGCCCACCAGGTCTCCTATACCAAGTCCAATTCAAGGACTCCCAACATCTATATAAGGGGCCTCACCCCACAAATCAGAACTACGTTTCTTGACTTGATCCTTGGCAATCAGCAAGGTACGTAGGCATCTTGTTAAGGCAGATTGAGTCACGAAACACAAGAGCAGTCAAATCGAGCCTTGAAGCTCACGTTCCTTAGTAATAAATACAGCAATTATATATATTAGTTTTTAATCCATAACATTTGGCGCCGTCTGTGGGAAAGCACAACAACAACCATGGCGAGAACACGGAGAACAATTAGAGCTCTGGAGGAAGGAACACCATCAGGGACAACTCAGGTGATTTCGTCAACCGTGGAGATTCCTCCCCATTCAACTTATGCATCTGCTCAAGGGGAAGCCCAGACAGGGGCAACTCAACCTCAGCCACAAGGGACAACTCCCCCGACTATTCAAGCCTGAGGTTGGAGGAAGCGGATATGCTGGGCGAAGCGAAGCACGAGGGCAGTCGCCCCCTATATACGAGGTTTGGGTCCTATCCCTGAGGATCGGGAATTTTCTGGTCCTTACACTGAGAGAGACTCTGAATCTTCGGATGATGAAGTGGCCCCGAGAAGGAGGCGTTCTGGCAAAGAGCCAATGGCTGATGGAAGGCAACGCCCTCAAAGCACCCCAGGGGTGAATCCCCAAGAAGTGCAGGAAAGGATTATGGCTCATGAGGCCGAGATCCAAAGGCTGAGACATGATTTGGAGGCTCACCAGGCCGCCAGACCCCAGATACCTCCCAGGGGGAGAAATCCTCCTCCTGTCATAGACCTGGATGGTCCGGTGCGAAGAAGAGCTGTTGCCCCAAGAACTGATCCAAGCAATCTACTTCCCCTTGGAGATCCTGATGATCCAACTCCGCCCTTCACAGAAGAGATAATGAATGCCCATATCTCAAGAAAGTTCAAGATGCCCACTATCAAAGCCTATGATGGCACGGGAGACCCCGCAAATCATGTTAGGACATTCTCTAATGCAGTGCTGCTGCAACCCGTGAATGATGCTATAAAGTGTCGGGCCTTCCCTCAAACCCTGTCGGGTATGGCTCAAAGATGGTATAGTCGCTTGCCCCCGAACTCTATAGGATCGTTTCGGGAGTTAAGTCAGGCTTTCATTAAGCAGTTCATCAGTGGGAGAGTCCATGAGAAAAGTTCAGCATCTCTCATGAGTATTGTGCAAGGAGCAAAGGAATCTTTGAGAGATTACCTGAATCGTTTAACAAAGGAGGCTTTAAAAGTCCCAGACCTTGATGATAAGGTAGCCATGATAGCACTGCAACAAGGAACCAGTGATGAGTTTTTCAAGATGTCCTTGGCCAAACGTCCCCCTGAAAACATGTTGCAGCTCCAGGAGAGGGCAGGGAAGTATATCAAGGTTGAAGAAAGCATGAGGAAGACCGCAGTAAGTAATGAGCCCACTGGAGGCAAGAAGCAAAAAACTGATCTGGAGTATATCGCTAAGGACAAGTATCCTAGAACCGAACAAAATCCTGATTCAACCCCCAAGAAGGGAGGACCTGGGCAAAAGTTCACTGAATACGCTAAACTGAATGCTCCTAGAAGTCAGATTTTGATGGAGATTGAGAAAGACAGAGATATTCGCTGGCCTAAGCCCTTGAAGGCTGATCCTGCCAAGCTAGATAAGAGCAAGTATTGCAGATTCTACAAAGATGTTGGCCATGACACCGATGAGTGTAGGCAATTGAAAGACGAAATTGAGTTTTTGATTCGAAAAGGAAGATTGAATAAGTATACTGGAGAAGGAGGAGACAGGAATAATAATGGAAGGAAGAACTTTAAAGATCGTAGGAGGGACCAAGACGATCAGGGGCGAAATCCCCAGCCTAGAGGACCTGTTATAAACACCATTTGTGGAGGGCCGAGACCTCGAGGGCATGTGATAAACACGATCTTTGGAGGTCCAACTGCTGCTGGATTGTCCAAGAATTCCAGAAAGGCATATACTAGAGAGGTTATGCATATTGTAGGAGAAGCCCCGAAAAGGGCCAGGACAGAGGTAACATTGGCTTTTGATGATTCTGACCTAGAGGGAGTCAAGTTTCCTCATGACGACCCGCTAGTCATAACACCGATAATAGGAAACAGCCCGGTCAAGAGGGTCCTTGTTGATAATGGTGCTTCTGTGGATATCTTGCTCCATGACGCTTTTCTAAGGATGGGGTATAACGATTCCCAGTTAACGCCAACCGACATGCCGATATATGGATTTGCTGGAGTAGAGTGCCCTGTAGAAGGGATAATCAAGTTACCAACCACCATAGGTACGGAGCCAAGGCAGGCAACGCAAATGCTGGATTTCGTGGTGGTAAAGGCTAGTTCAACTTATAATGCTATCATGGGGAGAACATGGATACATGCCTTCAAGGCAGTCCCCTCTTCCTACCATTCAGTCATGAAGTTTCCCACCCGAAACGGGATTGGGGAAGAGAGAGGAGATCAAAAAATGGCTAGAAGCTGTTATGTGGCCTCTTTGAGGGCAGATGGAGTCGGGGGGAAGGTTCTTCCTATTGAAGATATAAATGTTCGAGAAAATTATGAGAATAGAGGAAGGCCGGCAGAGGAATTGGTTTCGGTTCCTTTAGACCCCGAGAATCCTGAGAGGATGACTTTCGTTGGAGCCACATTAGAGGAGCCCCTTAGAGGGAAGTTGGTGAAATTTTTGCAAGAAAATAGTGATGTGTTTGCATGATCAGCAGCTGATATGCCAGGCATAGACCCGGAGTTAATTACTCACAAGCTAAACGTAGATCCAAGCCGGAAGACAGTGAAACAAAAGAAAAGAAATTTTGCCCCGGAAAGACAAGAGGCTATAAAACAGGAAGTAGAAAAGCTCTTAGAGGCTGGTTTCATTGAGGAGATCCAATTTCCGGAGTGGTTAGCCAACCCTGTAATGGTGAAGAAGGCTAATGGAAAGTGGAGGATGTGTATAGACTTCACTGATCTGAATGATGCATGCCCCAAAGACTGTTTTCCGCTGCCTAGGATTGATACTTTGATTGATGCCACTGCTGGACATGAGATGCTGAGTTTCATGGATGGATTTAGCGGATACAACCAGATCAAAATGCATAAGGATGACATTCCAAAGGTATCATTTATCACTGACTTTGGTGTTTATTGTTATCTTGTTATGGCGTTTGGTCTCAAGAATGCAGGAGCCACCTATCAAAGGCTGGTAAACAAAATTTTTAAGGATCTCATTGGCAAGACTATGGAAGTCTATGTTGATGACATGTTAGTCAAGAGTCTAGTAAAGACTGATCACATAACCCATTTGAGGGAAGTTTTTGAGGTCCTGAGGTACCACAAGATGATGTTGAATCCTACGAAGTGTGCTTTCGGAGTAGGATCTGGAAAATTCTTGGGATTGATGGTCTCAAAGAGGGGAATTGAAGCTAACCCCAACAAAATAAAGGCAATCCTGGACATGGAACCCCCAAAAACTGTCAAGGATGTTCAGAAGCTCACAGGAAGGGTTGCTGCGCTAGGACGATTCATCTCCAAGTCAGGAGACAAGTGCTTGTCATTCTTCAAGTCACTAAAGAACATCAAAGACTTTGTATGGAGTGAGGAAAATCAGAAGGCATTTGAAGAGTTAAAGAAGTATATGGGCCAGGCCCCGTTGTTGGCCAAGCCAGTTCCGAATGAAGTTTTATTTCTGTACTTGGCTGTTTCGGAGAGCGCCTTGAGCGCAGTGTTGGTTAAGGAGGAACTGAAAGTCCAGAAACCCGTATACTATGTCAGCAAAATTTTGCATGGTGCTGAGTTGAATTATTCAACTATTGAGAAATTCGCTCTAGCCTTGGTAATGGCTTCGAGAAAGCTGCGTCCTTATTTTCAGGCTCACCAGATTGAGGTGCTAACGAATCAGCCCCTGAGAAGCATCATTCACAGTCCCAAGGCAAGTGGGAGATTGATTAAGTGGGCAATAGAGCTGGGAGAGTTCGAGATCAAGTATAAGCCACGTACGGCGATAAAAGCCCAGGCACTAGCTGACTTCGTGGTGGAATGTACCATACCCAACCAAGAAGTCGGGGGGCAGGAAGATACCATACCTCAAGACAAGGGAGTTGATAATGAAAGCAAAGAGAAGGATGATAAAGAGTATTGGGTTCTCTATTTTGATGGAGCATCAAAAACAAACTCCAGTGGAGCAGGATTGGTTTTGCAAAGCCCTGATGGGATCTTAATTGAGTATGCTATGAAGCTAGACTTCCCAACCACAAATAATGAGGCAGAATATGAAGCCCTGATAGCTGGCCTTGGTCTAGCTGGGACACTTATAGTCAAAAATTTAAAGGTCCGTGGAGACTCGAAGCTGATCATATCCCAGGTAAAGGGAGAATTTGAGGCAAGGGATGATACGATGGCTAAGTATGTCCGCCTAGTAAGAGCTGTGATGACCCAATTTAATGAATATCATGTTGAACACATTCCAAGGGAAGAAAATATTAAGGCAGATGCGCTATCAAAGTTTGCTTCATCTGAGATAGAAGAAAGTTCAGGAAGTGTATACTTCCGTGTTTTAAAGACGCGAAGCATAGATGTTAAGCTTGTGGCTCCCATAGGCCTGGGGACGTCATGGATCGATCCCATTAAGGCTCACATTCAAACCGGATGGTTGCCAAGCGATGCAACTGAAGCACAAAAGTTAACTGTTCGAGCACTAAGATACTCTTTGATAGAGGGGATTCTGTATAAAAGATCTTTCGTGGTTCCTTACTTGAGGTGTCTCAGGCCCGATGAGGCACGCTTAGCTCTTGAGGAAGTGCATGAAGGTATTTGTGGCCAACACTTGGGGGGCAGGGCCTTAGCTCATAAGATAACCCGTTTAGGCTTTTATTGGCCAGAAATGATGGCTGATGCCAAAGAATATGTAAAGAAGTGTGATCGCTGTCAGAAGCATGCACCAGTTGTTAGACAACCCCCCGAGATGCTGACCTCTGTCAACTCGCCTATTCCCTTTGCTATGTGGGGGATGGATATTCTAGGACCTTTTCCTATGGCCACGGCACAAAGGAAGTTTCTGATTGTAGCCATTAATTATTTCACCAAGTGGATCGAAGCCAAACCTTTGGCCAAAATCACAACTAAGCAGGTTGCCCAATTCTTGTGAGAAAACATTATGTGCCGATATGGAATTCCCCGTATCCTCGTCACTGACAATGGAACACAATTCAACAACGAGGAATTCAAGAAGTATTGCGAAGAAAATGAAATTGAGTTACGGTTCACCTCTGTGGCTCACCCGCAAGCCAATGGGCAAGCGGAGGTAGCAAATCGGATAATCCTGGATGGACTAAAGAAGAGGATCGAAAAGTCAAGAAATAATTGGGTGGATGAGATACTTCCCATATTATGGGCCTATAGGACTACCTGTAGAGTCACGACAGGTGCAACTCCTTTCATGTTGGCATATGGGGCAGAAGCAGTTGTTCCCGTGGAGATATCACATTCCTCTCCAAGGATTCAAGCTTTCAATGCAGAAGAAAATGAGGAAGGGCAGATGTTAGCCCTGGATCTAATCGATGAAGTGCGAGATAGGGCACATGCAAAGATAGTAGAATATCAGAAAAAGGCTTCATTCTACTACAACCTAAGGGTTAAAGAAAGGTTTTTTAAACAAGGCGATCTAGTCTTGAGGAAGATAGAAGCATCTGGTGTAGGACAAAAAGGGAAGCTTGCCCCAAATTGGGAAGGGCCGTACAGAGTCAAGAGTGTTCAAGGTAGAGGAACCTACAAGCTCGAGACTATGGATGGTTTTGAAGTCCCGAGGACCTGGCACGCACAAAACCTGAAGGTTTACTACGTGTAAGATGGGCGAAGTACGATTCTCACTTGTCATTGTGACAAGTAGGTTTAAAAGCACCTGGAAGCTTTGCTTGCGTAGGATTTTATATTCCAGTAGAATTTAAAGAGTTTGAAATTATTTCAATCCAAGGATGTTTAAGGCTCAAATGCATATTAAACAGAAAGAGGCAAGAAAAGCAACATATAAAATATAAGCCCCGAAGGGTAATAAGTTCTGAATACAATTAAGTCAATACAATAAGACAAGCCATGCAGGGCTGAAAAAGCTCTAAGGAGCTGAGGTGCCCTCGGCATCCATATCATCGTCCTCTCCGCTCTCGCTAGATGTCTCCGTCGTCTCGGAGGAGGAGGAAGAGCTGTCGTCCTCAGCAGGTCTGGAAGAAGACTCGGGAGGAGGAAGGAGGGGGTCCTGAGGAACATGGTCCGAGACAACTACTCGGGTACGAAACCTCTGTAGCAAAGCCTCGTCGTCAGGGCAGATATAGTCCGCCGGGTTAATATCAGGACAAGCCTCGTTCACGGTCCCAAGGGCCGTGTCCCAACCAGTCCTAAAAAACCCGGGAAAGACTGAATCGTCCCTAATCCTCATGGATTGGGTAAAATCCTCCGAGTCCAGATAGTTGTCTATGGCTTTATCCTTCTCCGCCCGAAGTACCACCAGCTCGGCGTTGGACTCTCCGAGTTCTTCCTCCTTGCGCTTGAGCTTCTTTTCCAGGGCAGCATACTTCTTCTGTTGCCTCCTAAGGGCATTATCGGCCTTATCAGAAGCCCGCTTCCATGACTCGGCTTGCCTCACCGCGCCTTGAAAATAGGCGTTAGACTGAAACAAAGCAATCAACAAAGTATAAGGCGAGAAAACGCTACAAGAATGAAAGATAAGTTCAAAAGAGAGAAGGCATACCGAAGCCAGAGATTGGGCTCCCATAAGCTTAATCCTCTCAAGGTCAGGGGTGGCCACCACGTTGGTAAAATCCTTTGGAGTCACGCTATAATAGGACCAATCCCAAGCATGTTTCGTGGAACCAACCACGGTGTCCCCTCGGCGGAATCCCCAGAGAGGCTGAAAGGCGCCTGTGGCAGCAGCAGTAGGGGCAGCAGCAGTGATAGGAGCGCTATGGCCCCCAGCTCCTTCAGTTGAAGCCTCCCCTATAGGCTCTTTGTGCTTCTTCAAAAAGCTAGGCTCCGTGGCCTTTCCCCGGGTGTCTAGGCCTGCGAGCCGAGCTTTCTTCATCCTAGCTGTCTCCTCAACCAAAGGAACATTGTCCTCGTTAATCTCCTTAGCAGCTGAAACAAAGCAAAGGACAAAATAAGTGATGTTAATAATGCATGAAATGAAGTAAAATTGAGAAGGGAAGAAAAATACCCTGTTGAGAAACAGAGGATAGTCCCACATGAATTAGGGAAAACTCCTCTAAGAGAGTCCAGCTGGTGGTCGTGCCATCATCCTGAGTAAGCCCATTATAAATAATAGTTTCTTCAGGAGTTAAGTGAATGAATTTGAGGCTACCATCACTAACCTTCCCAAAGGAAGATTGAAAAAGTGTGCCCCAGTCACCATTCTCCCAACGTAACCCGACGAAACTATTCCTCCAATTTTGATTATTATCAGGAATAGAGGCGCTGTTAAAGATATGTTTGCTTTTGGGCCTTTGCTTGACATAGACCCAGCCGCAGATACTGGAAGAACTATTGTAACACTAAAAGACCTTCCTAAAAAAAGCTACAGAAAGAGGAAAGCCCTCCCTAAGACAGCAGACCATAAAACATAGAATGTTCCTCCAGGCGTTTGGAGGAAGCTGACACGGGTTGATTTGTAAATCAGCCAAAAGATGAGGAATAAAAGGGTGAAAAAGAAACCTAAGCCCAGCATTAAGGGCATCTGTGTAAATGAAGAGAGTATCAGGTCTCCAGTGGCAAGTGCGGTCACCACCAGAGACTGGAACTAGTCTAAGGGGAGGAAGGACGTTATAACGAGCATTTAGTTTATTGAAATCTATGTTGTGCCAAGTATTACAATGATTAAAAGAGTCGAGATGTGCAGTGGAGGGATATTCATCCCCCCTAGTGTTAATCATATCAATTAAAGACATATATGAAGAGCGGATCTCGATATCCTTATCTCGTTTTGAAGCCGAGGCTATCTTGGCCGCCCTCTCGGAACTCTTGTCAGCCATTTAGTAAAGACTGGAAAAGAATGCTGGGAGCTAAGGGAGGAAAGTTGAAAGAGGAGAAAGATTGGAGAATTTTAGAAATGAATGAAGTAAAGGGTGAAGAGTGTGAGTAAGAGCACACTCCCCCCCCCCCACCTTTATATAGGAGGAAAAGGAGGAAATTGGGCCTAGAAAAGCCCATTCAGGCCCAAAAAAAGAAGGTTTTGGAAGCATCAGGAAAATTCAAGAAAGAAAAACTTGAGTTTTTTTTTCAGATTCTGGAAGAATCCAGAAACAATCCTAGAGTAATTGGGAGTTTGGGTTTAGAAAACAAAAGCCCAGTTAAGGGCCCAAGTGTTGAAAGAGGCCCAAATGATTTTAGGGGTGGAAAAGAAGTCCAGCTAAGATAAAAAAAAACTTTTTTGGCCTGAACCCAAAACGTTGGCCCAAATTGAAAGCCCAGAATTAGAGGCCCAATTGAAAGGCCTGTGAAGCCCAGTAAGAGAATAAGCCCAGTTAAAATGAGCCCAAGTTTTAGCCCAGCATAAGGGGCCTAAATCCAAGTATGTACAAAAATTTATATACATGCATATGTTCTTGGCCTATTCGACCAGAAAACACAAGGAAGTCCTGGTCGAATGGCTTGAGCTCGAAATCATGTCGATCAGGGTTGAAAAAGAGGCTTAATTCGACTAGAATTGAGACCCATTCGACCAAGAAACACGAAAGACTCCTGGTCGAAATCATTGAGGTCAAAATTCTGTCGACCTGGGCAGCAAAAGAAGCTTAATTCGGTCAAAAAGCAAGAATCCTGACCGAAAGGGACGAAAATCCTAGTCGAAAAAATTTCTGGTCGAAAATTGTATAAAAAAAAAAGGGGAAAAGAAGGAAAAATCCTAGCCGAAATTCGACCAGGACTCCTGACCGAAAGCATCCTCCTCGAAAATCCTTCGACCAAGGCACAGTAGGGACTAATTCGACCAGGATCCTGGTCGAATGGATTCCTGGTCGAAAATTGTATAAAAAAAAAGAAAAAGAAAAAAGGAAGAAAAAAAAAGAAGAAAAAGGGAAGAAAAAATCCTGGAAAATTACAAAAAAATAAGGAAATTCCTTAAATAATTTCTGAAAAATGTTAATATTTTCAGAAATAAGGAATAAATCCAGAAATTAAGGGAAAAATCCAGAAAATTAGGATAAATCCTAGAAATTAAGGGAAAAATCCAGAAATTAGGGAAAAATCCCAGAAAATTAGGGAAAATCCCAGAAAATTAGGGAAAAATCCCAGAAAATTAGGATAAATCCCAGAAATTAAGGGAAAAATCCAGAAAATTAGGATAAATCCCAGAAATTAAGGGAAAAATCCAGAAATTAGGGAAAAATCCCAGAAAATTAGGGAAAAATTCCTGGAAATTAAGATAATTTCTGAATAAAAGGAAGATTCATTGTAAATGTGTAGGTCGCTCCACACTTTACGCAAAAACGAAACCCTGAAAGGGAACGAATAGATTTAACTTCTGCGAAACCTAATCAATGTTTCCCAAAAGTTGGGGGGCAAATGATAGGGATAAATAAGTCCTGATTTTATAATTAATGGGCTGATAGGCCCAATAAGAAGATGTATGATATTCAGACCAGAAAGGTTAAGCCTGATGGACCAGATCAGGTCTGATGGAATAAAAGAGGCCCAAAAGCCCTGATTATTAATTAATTTCGTAATTAATTAATAAGGGAAAAATCAGCTATTGAGAAGAGTCCTGATAAGGATATAAATCCTTATAGATTATCCTCAAGGGGACCTAAAAGGATAAGGAATCAGTTTCCTACTATCTAGGACTCCAAAGTCCATTCTAATTATGAGACTTGCCCACCAGGTCTCCTATACCAAGTCCAATTCAAGGACTCCAAACATCTATATAAGGGGCCTCACCCCACAAATCAGAACTACGTTTTTTGACTTGATCCTTGGCAATCAGCAAGGTACGTAGGCATCTTGTTAAGGCAGATTGAGTCACGAAACACAAGAGCAGTCAAATCGAGCCTTGAAGCTCACGTTCCTTAGTAATAAATACAGCAATTATATATATATATTAGTTTTTAATCCATAACAATAAGTCATGTTGACTCAATGGATAATCTATAATATGGTGGTTAAGTGTAAATAATTGATGTCGTGTAATTCAAATTAAGTGAAGTGAGTCACCAATTGCTAAAATGAAGGAAAACTATCAATTGTCTATATCAGCCCATCAACTGCTAAACATGTGAATATCAATGGCTAAGGAAAGCCGTAGCAAAAGACCTCAAGTGTCTAAAGAGTTCTGTATGTAATGGCTATAATGGCTAAGAAGATTCATATAGCTCAAAAACTAGGGCTGTCATAGCACATGGGCTGATGGGAATCTCAGAAAAGAAAATGAGAATCCAAGACAAACTTTGCACATGATCTTGGATTCTGAAAAAGAAAAAACATTCCATTTTCATGCATGACAAATTGGAGGGATATTCAAAGCAATATATCTGGATACAATCCAGCCGCATTTGTCAAGCGTCACGAGAAAGAGAGTGAAGAAGCAACTTTGCTGAAACTCGAAGACTGTGCTATGTATTGTCTAGCAAGCATTGTAACTTGGTGATATATAAACCAAGTGGTAGCAGATGTTTTACTTAAGAAACAAGTGTTACATTTTCAGAGAGCTTGAGAGAGAGATATTTTCCTCTGAGTGAAACACTATAAACCGCATATGTGAGATTACATTTATAATTGTAACATATTATTTCTTCAAATAAACCTCAGGTGGTAAGTCAACAAACAAACCACCTGTTTAAAGCATCCATGTCTATCTCCCAAATATAAATTAACCTGAAAATTTTAATTTATATTCAACCCTCCTACAAATTAACCTAAGTTGATTGTCAGTGAATAACAATTGGTATCAGGGCAAGTCTTCAACAAACAGAAAGTTTAAAGATCTTGAAGCTGATTCAATCAACCATGGAGAAGAAGGAGGTAGAAGCCCGAATTCCAAATTTAAACAAAGAATTTCTAAACATGTCTCTCATGGCAAAAGATAATGATTCAGAGGTATCCGCAAGCAGTAATCAAGTAATTACAACTGATGTCTCTAAGTTAAGTAAGGATGAATGTCAAGAAACTGTTAATGATATGTCTTCTGAATTGTACAACTTGCATGTTACTCTGAAGTCTCTTAAAAAATACTAAGATTAAAAATACTAATTCATTGTTATTTGAGAGAAGCAACTTATCAGATACTCAATTGCTTGAATAAGAAAATTAATCTATATTGGCTGAATGCATGATTGAGTCATTGTCCGTCTTCTTCTCTGAGTTAGAAGATTTCAATTCTTGAATATTGATTTTTCTGGAACTTTCTTATTTTTGATGGTCTTCAAGTCTTTTTTATAAAAGAGAATTGTAGCACACTTTTCTTAGGATTGACATGTTCTTCATTGGATCCTCATTAGATTCAGTAGTTGTTGTAAGAGCAAAAATTAAATTTATTTTCTTCCTTGCAATTGTGTTTGTCCTCTTTCCCATGGGCTTCTTGACTGCTTCTCAGCTTTCAGTTGCAACTCTAGCTCTGTGGTCAGCTTAAATGAGTGATTGGAGATAGAATTGTCACCAACTCAATGTGTTTACAAGTCTTCAGCTTAAGCCAGTTCATAGCCTCTAAGTGTTGGGAAGATTTTGAGTCCTTACTCCCCCTTTGTTGATGCACTATTATCCTTCTAGTAATTTATTTCTTCATGCCCCTTGATCTTCCTTAATTGGATAGATCTTTACTTGATAGATCTGCAGACATCTTGTTCCCCTTCAGTTGAATAGATCTGTAGAATTCTTGCCCCCCTCAATTGGATAGATTTGCAAACTTCTTTTGTTCCCCATCAGCTAGAGCTATAGACTTCCCTTCATTTTTGTTAGCATCAAGGGTTTGAAATTGCATCAAAAGTGTTGTGTTCACTTGAGAATCTGAGAAGATATACTTCTCTAATGGAGTCTAGATTGTGTGCGGCTAGAGTGTGACAAAATGGAATTTGTAGCATCCTCTCTGATGTAATCACTAAGAATGTTCATATTACATCCAGTTGTACCTGTATTTATTTCATGTTCTCTTTTTTCTTGCATCAGGGGCTCCCCATGACTTACACACCTCACACCCTCACCATCACCTTCTAAGGTAGAACTTTCTGTCTCACTTGCAAAGGTGGAAGAATTAGCATGCCTCTTATTCACACTTCTCTTTTGTTGGCTATCAAAGCAGCTCCTCACTCTCAGGGTGTTCACTCCCTTCCTTCAGACCCAGGAGTGTTAGAGTAATTGTTTGATCATGTGCAGAAATAATGCAACATGTACATGTATCAACTGTAATGTGGTAGCAGTTGATGGAATAATTTAAACTGTTAATGGATGTATTGTTAAACTAGCCATTGATGGAATAACACTTATCAATGGTTGATATGTACCCACTAATGATGAGAATAAAATAGTAGTTGAAGATATCACTGTAGTTAAAATCTGTGAAGATTGATTGAAGATTTAGGAGCACAATCCCGGCTACTAGTGACTGGAATGAGAGACTGATTATTACCAGTTTTAGTGTATGATTTCACCATGAATTCAAGAATTTTAAAATTGCTTTGAGGCATTGGTACTTAACATCATTTGTGATAAGAATGGGCGGGCTGTTTGGGTGTATATATAAGTCTGTTTTCAAGATTGATTTGCAGGAATTTGGGCTTGAGTCTGTTTTCAGGATTGATTTGCAGGAATTTGGGTTATGACTCTATAGAGACAAGAATCACATCAATCTGAATTTAAGAAAGACATTATCTCAACAAGTGATATGTCTCATGTTCTGAAATGAACAGTTGAACTCACATAATAAATAATTTAGAATTAAAGCATTCTTTTGGTTATGTGGATGTATTTTTCACTTTCATGAAGCTCTAGTATAATAGAGGGGATTTGAATGTATCTTCCACTCAGGTAACATTCTCAAACCCTGGCTCCCTTTGGAAGGGACCACCATAGTTGTGAGTTTCCTATCTTGATAAGTCAAGATAGTTTTACTAATTGTCTCAATACCTAAGTGAAGTGTATCTTAGACAATATTTGTGTGAGTTGTTGTTCAATCAAGCTAAACCTCCATTTGGATTGGAGTGGATTTGAATGATTTCCCCTCAGAAATATCATTCTCAAATCATGTAGTCATTGCAGGTCTACTTGCACTTAAAATCCCTCATGTCCCTTTGTTTCAGGCCCAACTCTCGGCGAGTTTTGTCCCTACTAACAAATTACGACCCCTGGACAAAATTAGTTGACGAACATGATTTATGCTAAATTTCCAAGGTCTTCACTGAAGAGTGATGAAACCCTTGGTTGTGAATTGGCACATCAAGGTATACATCAACATGTAGCCTCTAGCCAAATTTGAATGAGGTTCTGAGTTGGAAAGCACAATGCAACCATTGTGTTTCATGAATGCTTGGCTTAACAATAAAAAAGATTATTGCTAATTTTAAAGCAAACAACTCAACCAAGTCGAGCTTCTTGATTACAAAGAAATTTTGATATTTAGAGAAGAATTTAGTCAGAATTGAGTTTTGACAATTTCTTCTAAAAAATAGAAGATGTTTCAAGTGATGTGCTCTCATTTTTGCAAGTCGGCACTTCACATTTAACTTCAGTGGTTTGTGAAGTAATTACATAAGACAGGTATAGATGATCAATAAAATCGCTAATGTTTTTTGAGAGACCCATAGTGTATGCACTCAGGAATTAGATACCATTTATTTTTTGGCTCAGAGAGGCTTACTGTAGCACTCAACTCACACGTTCTATTTCTCTGACTAGTTTCTTTATAATCTGATCACTTATGTTTTAAGAGTTGAAGTCAAAAGGTGGTTAATAACTCGTGGGATGTCTTAGAGTTACTCTTTTAAGAACAAGTTATCTACTTCTGGTTAACATAAGTGATAATGTATTTGTTCAGTTTAATCATCATTCTGAAGATTGAACTGATGAAATAGTGTTGATTGTTAAACTCATTGTAGCAGCTATTTGTCTGTGACAACATTCAAGATACAAACACCATATGTTTCATAATTTAATCGCTTAATTTATTAGAAAATCATGAATTGATACTAAAGAAGATTTATCAAGTAGTTTATAGCAAGCATACTTGACAAATTTAGTCATCAATTCTAAGAATTAATCAGACGAATCAAGATTAAATACTGACAATTGAGTAAGTTATCTTAATAATAACATTAATATTGGACAAAGTAAGTTATATTAATCAAGAGGATAGACAAAATTAGTTTCAGTTATCATCGTATTTGAATAGATATTTTGGACAAACATAATGACATTAAGCATAAAGTAGGAAGTTTTGACAAACATACATAAAGAAGGAGAAGATTCATATTGATATTAAGATTTTTCATTACAAACGATTTGAGACTAATAGAGAATCAACAAAGTCCTAATCTATGAATGTTTCTTTTTTGGCTCCATCTTCTTCTTACTTTCTACAAACAAAATGGCTAGCCTGATGATGACATCAGAGAGAATGCTGCAAATTCTATGCCAATCTATCACACTCTAGCTGCACACAATATAGACTCTATTGGAGAAGTATATCTTCTCAGATCCTCAAGTGAACAGAACACTCTTGATGCAATTTCAAACCCTTGATGCTAACAAAAAGGGGGAGAAGTCTATAGCTCCAGCTGTGGGGGATCAAAAGAAGTTTAAAAATCTATCAAACCGAGGGGGAGCAAGAAGTCTGCAGATCTATCCAACTGAAGGGGAGCAAAAAGTATGCAGAAGACATCAAAAAAGAAATCACTAGAAGGACAACAGTGCAACAACAAATGGGGAGTAAATACTTCAAATCTTTTCAACACTTGGAAGCTATGAACTGGATTAGGCCGAATACTTGTAAACACATTGTGTTGGTGACAATTTTGTCTCTAATCACTCATTGAAGCTGGCCACCGAGCTAGAGTTACAACTGAAAGATGAGAAACAGTTAAAAAGTTCAAGGGAAAGATGGCAAGCGAAACTGTAAGGAAGAAAATAAATTTAGTTTTTGCTCTTATAGCAACTACTGAAAATAATTTAGTTCACATGCTCAAACAGAATGAGCTGCTTTCTGAGTAACATCTTTTTCTCAAAACTATTTTCTTGTACACTATATTTATCGGTAGCTTAACATAACACAATTATGCATGTTTAATGTCCTTATGTCAGAATGTGTTTTATTATCATTAAGGATTTAATTTATGGCTGTTATTCTATCAGTCATAAATTGAGGGAGATTGTTATAAATCAAGCCTAAATTCTGATGATAAATAAATCACACTGCATAATTATGTTAAGGCAACTTGTAACCTTTAATGGTTAACCATCCTAAGAGATAGTCATTAAAAAAGTAACCCATCAAGTAATTGGGTTGTTGTAATATTTTTTATGAAAATCCTGAAACATGTAGCAATGCAGTTATTCATTTAAAAGTCATGTTGATTCAATGGATAATTTAGAATATGGTGTCTAAATGTAAATAATTGATGTCACGTAATTCAGATTAAGTGAAGTGAGTCATCAACTGCTAAAATGAAGGGAAAGCATTGATTGCTATCTACATTGGCCCATCAACTGCTAAACATGTGAATATCAATGACTAAGGAAAACCGTAACAAAATACCTCCTACGGCTAAGGAGTTTTGTATCTAATGGCTAAAAGATTCATATAGCTACTGATAGTGACGTGACGGTGGTAAAAAAATAAGATTGTCATATCACATAGGCTGATGAGAATCTCAGAAAAGAAAATGAGAATCCAAGACAAACTTTGCACATGATCTTGGATTCTGAAGAAGAAATAATATTCCATTTTCATGCATAACAAATTGGAGGGATATTCAAAGTAATATATCATGATACAATTCAACCTCCTTTGTCAAGCGTCACGAGAAAGAGAATAAAGAAGCAATCTTGTCGGACCTCGAAGACTATGCTATATATTGTCTAGCAAGCTTTGTAACTTGATGATATATAAACCAAGTAGTAGCAGATGTTTTACTTAAGAAATATGTTTTACATTTTCAGAGAGTTTGGGAGATATATATATATATATATATATCTTTTTCTGAGTAAAACACTGTAAACCGCAGCTGTGAGATTTTATTTGTAATTGTAACAAATTATTTCTTCAAATAAATCTCAGGTGGCAAGTCAATAAACAAATCACCTGAAAATTTAAAACACGTGTGTTCATATTTCATCTCACAAGTACAGATTAACTTTAAAATTTTAAATTGTATTCAACCTCGCTTCCACAATATAACCTAAGTTGATTGTTAGTGAATAACATCTACTATCTACTATCTACTTTATCTATTATACAATAACATCACTTTCAATCTTAAACAAATTTATTCAAGTACAATGACTTTATCGCCCTCATTACCCTAATTTCAAATCTCACAAAAACAATTATACGCTTACACGCTCATCTCCTTAATCGTCTCTTGCTCGTCTCGTCCATTTTCTCTCATTCTACACTGGAAACTTTAAGCGCTAATCCTATTACGGGGTGGGGCTCGATCTCAAAATCGTACGTGGGACAAGTTTCTACTCATACAGCTCGGATCGAAGAACTAGAGAATTTTAAGACCAAAACGTCGGCATACACCGATCGAGATAAATTCTAACAGTGTTTATTGCATTGTTATGTAAAATGTATAATATATGATTCTGACGATCATGATATTATGACACTAGACCTTCATGTTGTGATCTTTCAACCTGATAATTGTTAGCGCTGTTGTAGAATTACCGTTGGGTGATTATATACATATATCGTTCTTTCATGTGTGTTCATATCATCTTATTATACTGATTATTTTCCATATCCTTAAATTTACGACAGTGCTGAAACACTTGGTCGGACAAATTCAAGGTTATTGTAACCTTGTTATTGTTATAACCAATTTTCTGTCGACCCGATCTTCGTCCAGATGAATAGACTTCGGCCTGCAAAGAGAAGAATACGAGGGATGATTCCCCGATTCACCTCCAGTGCAAGAATAAGTTAATAGGTCTTTGTATGGATAATTCAGAATATAAGATAGTAATGTGATATGAGTATGTGTGTTGATGTATCAATCTCATCGTGAATATAACATGTACCAAGTTAACGACCCATTCCCAGAATTTTCGGTCCGTTCCACTTAGAGGGGAAAATGGACGTTGTGGTCAGGGGACTGCGTCTTCGCCATTACTGGACCATCCCTTGTTTTTGTTTTTGTTATTGACTGACATCCCATCAACCCACAAAATATCTCTTCGTCTTCGGCTGAAACATGTAACACGGGCCTAATAATAGTGGGCTTCCAACAATTATGCTTAGATATTTATTCTCACATTGCTGCATGTATTTTCAATTCGAATGATATATTCAAGACCGATATTATGTGCCTAATAAGTAAGATTGTATACCTCTCTTAAGAAATGTGTCTCTATCCAAGACCGATATTATGTGCCTAAAATTCTAAAGCAACAAGTTGTTATGTGAAAATCGAACAATAAATATATGCGACATAATTTCTAGAAACTTATAGGTCTTGCTTTTCTTTCCCTAATGATCTCACTTTTTTTAATCAAATGAATATAAACTAGAACTATTTCTTAAATTTATCTCCACATACAAAAAAAATAATTGATTCCCAAGAAACTAAGTAGTTATTAGTATTACATTTGATTATCTGACACGTGTCTTTAAAATATTAAATTACAACTTTACAATTAATAATTTGATCAAAATTATGTGTTAAAAAGTTACACATCAAATATCTAAAACTATAAAAAGACCAAAGAAAACTTCATTTTGCAAAAAAACAGAAGACAAAAAATAAAAGTGATATATTAGAAAATAATTCATTTGTTCACGCATCCGACCTTAGCTCAGTTGGTAGAGCGGAGGACTGTAGTTGTAAAAATCAGACATCCTTAGGTCGCTGGTTCGAATCCGGCAGGTCGGATCAATTTTTTCCTTTTTATTTTTACCTTTTTACCCCTCAAAATATTTACTATTTCATTAGTCAATACTATTAGCAAAATGTTCCAACAAATTAATTTCACTTCTCAGCTTGATTTGAGCTTGCCCTTTTTCTCAATGGTAATTTTTCATTTCTCTATCTATTCCTCTATTTATTTTTGTATGTATAGGTGTATGTGTATGTTATATATTTGTTGGTTGTATTGAAGACCCTTGTGTCTATTTTTAGTTTCAAGATTTGGGTTTAGTGAATTAGTTTGATTAATTGAAATTAATGTTGTTAAAGATTTGACATGGGTTTAGTCTTTTTTTACATGTGTGTGTATAGGTTTATGTATATGGTGCTATTATTGTTCAAGATTTGCTGTAATTAGTGGTAAAGTTTTGATCTTTAGGTGTTACAAACATGAATTTGGAAAAAGGAGCCATCTTTGGGTGTTAAATTAAGAAAAGTTTGGATCTTTAGGTATTCGAACCATGAATTTGGAGAAAAGGAGCAGTCTTTGGGTGTTACATTGAGTAAAGTTTGGATCTTTAGGTATTCGAAAGATGAATTTGGTGAAAAGGAGCTGTTGTTGGGAAAGATTTCGTGTTTATGCATTAATGGAACTAGGGCATTATTAAATAGGATTGAGTTGTGTATAGTGTATTGATTAAGCATCAATGTTTTATTGATGTTGGCGAATTTTCTGAATGAAATGAAATGCGGGCCTGGGTGGTTTCTGTAAGTCGAGAATTTTTAAGATTGTATTAAGGAGGGGCATGATCGAGATTCTGAAGATTATGTTAATTCTTGAAGTTTAAGTGTATATATTTGTTATTCTTATGTTTCGAAGTTGACTATCCTCTTAAATATTTGGAAATGAAATGAATTGCGGGTCTGGGTGATTTTTTTGGAGTACAAGTGTATATGTTTTTAATTCTTATGTTTCAAAGTTAATTATCCTTGTTAATATTTGGAATTTTCAGGCAAACCCGTTGAAGTTGTATCTGAACTGTATTAGAAACACTCTGGAGGCTGCTATGTGTTTACAGGTAGGTGTAAACGAAGTGTTTGTTTTTGAATTATAAAGATTTAGTACATGTATCCTGCAATACTAGTTGGTTGAAATTATGACAATGTAGAATTTGTGTCCTGCTGTATTAGTAGTTGCAAGAGTGGTGTGAATGACTTTTACATTAGGTTTGGGGAAAAAAATCATAAAAGGGGCATATATTAAGACCATTTTATGTACAAGTCTAAGATTTATTTTCATCTTTCTTCCTCAAAAGTTTTGTGCTTTTCATCACAATGTGGTTTACTACCATCAAAAGAAATTTAAGCATAACTTCTAGCAGCAGCTAGTTTTACAAGGTTATAACCTGTTACTCATTTTTTTACCTTTCAATATTAATTGTCCATTTTTTGGTAATTCTTTTGTTCCTGGTTTGAGATGCTTTTTACATCTAAAATTCTGCAGCAGATATTGTGCGCACTAGTGTAAAGGCATTATCTCTTGTTTGATGGCAGAAGTCTGTAATATTAAATCGTAAAACAGAACTTAAACCATCAACAGTTGACATCAAGACTTCAGAACAAAAGTTCCTCTATACAAAAGCAAACCAGATTAGTGATATTTATTATGTTCAATATCATTTTAGTTTGAGAGATTTCTAGGAATAGTACTTGGTTAGTCCGAGTTAATTAAGAATTATTCTAGTGTTGCAAGAGCTTTAACTGCCTGCCGAGGGAAGCAATTATTTTTTGGAACTCCTTAAATTTATACGCAGAAGCTGCTAACCCCTTATCCTGTCATGCAAATCATCATAAATTTATTAAAGCTTAACAGTTGCTAATAGAACAGAAAATCAATTGACGACATCTTGAGTAAATGACCTGGTCCGAGATTTCTGGGTTAAGATCTTTGTCCAGAAGAATGTATTGTTGGTTGCTTTGATGTCTTTGTGTTATAACTAATTTATATTAGTTTGTTCTCTTTTGTACAACAAAAGCTGGCCTTGGTAATTTTGAGCGCAGTCACATTGTTAGTAGGATTTTTATGTAGTCCTGGAAAGTTATTAAATTACGAATCCGTAAGAACATTGGATCTGTATTCTGTAATCCCTTTTCCCCCTCTTGCTTATTTCCTTCGAGGGTATTGAGGTCTAAGCTCCTTGTGGTCACCCATGTCAGTCATTAGGAACTTGAAGACTATTTAAAGTTACGTTAAAAGTTTTTACCATTTAGAACTCCAACGATGCTTTCATTTGTTTTTAGGCCTCATTGTATATGAGTGCATCTATGAACTACTATCCATTGCATAGCTTATGTACTGATCATTTTTCTGTTGTATGATGGTTGCAGAACTTTCCTTGTCAAGAAGTTGAGAGACATAACAAACCAGAGGTTGAATTGAAGTACGTATCTGCGTTATTGTGTATTTTACTGAACATTATCACTGAAATGACGGTTTCATTTAAAATGCCATATCTATCATCTATAAATCCATATGAACATATTTATCAAATATTAATGTAAAAAAGCATAGTGAGGTCAACTCCTGCAAGATTTGCCTTCTGGTGAACAAGTATTGACATGTGTTAAATTGTATGTTTAAGAAATTGGAGTGTTTTGACCACATAGGTATTTTGTATCTTTGGCTTGGTGCCTAACACAATAGCATGATAAAGTACTATATGTAAAATATTATCTACCCTTTGCCTCATATATTAGTTTTCTTAAAATTTAAACCTGCTGTAAATCTTTTGTGATCTAAACCTAATTTTTTGATGATCTCTTGTGTGATTAATCTCGTGTAAAAATTGAAATTGTTGCAATACACAGCTTTTCAAATCGGCGATTCTAGTTAGTTTGGCATTTGAATTATGTCTTATGTTCAATTAACTTTTATCTATTTTACTCTTATTTTCTTGTGTAAACATATCTTGCATGTTGTAAGAATA
Organism: Apium graveolens; assembly: GCF_009905375.1. Taxonomy (NCBI): domain Eukaryota; kingdom Viridiplantae; phylum Streptophyta; class Magnoliopsida; order Apiales; family Apiaceae; genus Apium; species Apium graveolens. The sequence continues at coordinate 264,657,458 of NC_133654.1, read as the reverse complement.
ACAAATTAATAATCTTTGCGATTTTCAGGACCAGTCCAGAACTTCTGCTTAATCCAGTAAGAATCTTTTTGTTGTCATTATGTGTATAACTATATGATTTTAAAGAAATAAGAATAGTGAAGAGGTTGATTCACAGTCTACATTTGCACTTTTGTATTAACGAATGCAGAAGTATTGGAACAAATATGAGTAAATTTTTTGAACAAATTTACATCATCTTTTGTTTTTATAGCAACAAATTTACATCATCTAATGGTCTTCCTGACTGCATAAATTGAGTTTCTTCTATAAGTTTTTGATTGTATTAATCTTTACGTAATACAAGTGGTCTGAACAGCAAATATTCAATTATACATTATTTCTAAAACGATGTTTTCTTCTTGTAGGTTTTGATATGTCGAAATGAGGCTGAGAAGTGCTTGATAGAAACTTCTATTAATTCACTGCGGATTAGCCTTAAGGTTAGTCTCGATACAAGTATTTTTAGAATCTTCAGTTGTCAAGTTTGGTGTTTTATTATTATGTTATGGGGCATCATATCTCAAGGATTTACACTAGACCTGCATTGTGAAGGACATGCTATTACTATTTGTGTTCTCTTGTATCTTCATCTACAGGATTCCATAAATAATTGCAATCTCCTTTTTCGACTTCTCGATAAAAATGGATAGGAGGCAGCTTCCATATGGAAGTATGTACAACATATAGATTTCTAGACTGCCCAGTCAATAAATGTAATCTAGTTATTAAGCTCAAGGCTGCAATTCAATGTCTTACAGATTGATTAGATCTGGTAGTGGAAAACTCTTTAGTTAGATTGTCTTTTCTGAGAAGCATTAAAAATATAATAACGATTACCTTACTTGTAGGATAATTTTATTAAAACTGTAAGTAGTCTGCAAGTTATTTTTTTAATTTCTTACATGTGTAACATGATTCTGACTATTTTTTTTTTGCTATCATTGTATAGGTAAAGCAGGCAGATGAACTTGAAAATATACTGGCAAAAAAATTTCTAAGATTTTTATCTATGAGGGCAGAAGCATTTCAGGTTTTAAGGAGACAGCCAGTACAGGTATGATCAAACGAGCTGATGCTAATCTTAATTTAATCTTCGTCCGTCCTGAATGGAATCTGTGTTGGTACCATGCAAACAGAATTATGGGCATCTCAAAAAATGTGTTATATCCTACAGGATTATATTGTAGAATTAAAGTATATGGTTAAAAGATTTTAGTGTAATAATATGATATGAGTTATATTTAATGCAACAGGGTCACAGTTCTTGCAATTAATGTCATCTCCCCTCGAAACCGAAAGATCTTGGTATAAAGTGCTCAACTAAAACTTTGGTCATAAAGAGACTACATGGATTGCAAATCTTACGGGATAGGCGGATACTTTCACTCACATTAGCCCCTGAATTCCTGCACATGACTTCCTTAAGTTTTAAGATAGGGATTGCATTCGTCTATTAGAGATTGAGTATATAAATACTGTTTTCTTGGGTTTTATTTAGGGACAAATCATGCTGATGTAGCCTTCTTGTTTTAGCACTACAATCTACCACATGGTTCTTCCTAGGCTTAATCCATAGTTTTCCTCTATTGCTTGCATCACAATTTTGTTCCTCTTGGCAAGATGGAAAGAAAAGCATAAGAATTTCCTTGCTGTTTTGAATTTAGATGTTTACCCAAAAAGAATTGTGGTTCTAGTGTGCACTTTAATCTGTAAATTTTTCCGGTAAAGGGATTTCACGATTCCTTGATCAGAAGTTCAATTATTCACCGTGATAAGCGATCACAAAAAGTTGACCCATGGGAATTTACCGAATACACATGAATGTAGTTTGTTTTTACATTTTAGTCCCTATCAGCCTTTTGAATGTAAAATTCATTTTATCTAATGACGTGTTATTGTTGATAATCAGTTTTTACCCTTGTCCATGTATTTTCAGGGATATGATATTAGTTTTCTTATAACTAACTATCATTGTGAAGACATGCAGAAGAATAAGCTTATAGATTTTATTGTGCAATTCATGGAGGTAAATTCTAGTATATTACTTGACATTCTCTCTGTTTACTTGTTTTATGAGTTTTTAGTCAGTCAACTAGGTAACTGATGATTAAAGCTCAAAAATAAAACTAATATAGTTGAGCATATTAGTGTTTTGCAACTTCGTAATTCGTATGATCTAGGTAAATGGTACAATCTTACAATTAATATCTAAATAATAAAACCTTCCCCAGAATTTTACTTTGCAACCAACAGGTCTCGTATTTCTACCTTCCGCACATATCCTTCAAGCTCATGAACCTGGTTTACCTGAAGGAGTAGTAACCAATAGGATATCTATGTACCATACTAGTAACAACATTAGTTAAGAATTCATCTTCTTATACATCTACGTCATGATTTTAGTGCAAAACATATACCTCTGAGCAAACCGTGGAGCACCCAAATTGATTGAACATTTAGAATCTAGTATACTGCATGCATAGTTTCACTTGCACATATATTTCATTTCAAAAAACCTGTAACCAAATGATACAAAAGGTTTATTGATTTCTTCTTCTTTAATCTGTGACACAGGATATCGATAAAGAGATTAGCGAGCTAAAACTTTCCATGAGCACAAGAGGGAGACTAGTCGCGACTGAGTTTCTTAAGCAATTTATTTGATAATTCTCAAATTAACTCATCTGGAATGCCCTAACATCTCTTCAAGATCACGCTTGATATGATAATGGCAATTAGTATCTTGTTACGTTCATGCTTTCTGTATTCCTCGATAGCTCGTTTGTTACACAAATCCTCGTCTTGTACTTGAATATTTTTGTATTCATTCCTCAATGTAGATCAGTTGTTTCTGTATTTGTTTCTTCCTCCCTCTTTCAGTCTTTTGCATGCTTTGGGTAGTGTATAGAAGAACTATTCTAAAAAAATTATAAATTCATTACATTAATAAGTTAAAAAAAATGAGCACGATTGGATAGCTCCAGTGGTAAGCAGCTTATCCTCTGTTGTCCAAGGTCCGGGTTCGATTCTGGCTCACCCGAGAATTATTGAGAATAGATACTCATTTGTAAGCTATAAGCCATATTAGTCAAAAAAAAAAGTTAAAAAAAAATATTATAGTTATAAAAATGATATCCTTTTCAAACTGAATAAACTCTTATGTTTATAATATGATTTTAACAGTTTTTTAAAATCATTTTCCAAATATTTCATTCACATCAATTTCAATGTCGTGTGAGTGCTTGGAAAATATCGGCTGATTGCTGGTTCTACTACCCAGAAATCGAAGGTAAACACGGTGGGCTTCTCAGGTTTTGGAAACTTAGCCGAGTAGAAACTCATTCCAAAACCACCACCAAAAGACCAACATTTATAGAATTTAGCAACCTTTAAAAATAGTATTGAAGTTGCAAAGCCAAACAAGAGAGAATGTTTAAAGAAGATTTGTAACAAAAAGATTGCAAAGACAAGTAGTCTGAGAACACAAGGTTTAATGACCAAAAAAAACCTAGTTCAAACTACGGAGAATGTGAATATCGTACACCAGGACAATTTAAGCTTTTACAGCAAAAAATTAGCTACTACAATCCAACTAGCAAAACGAATTTCAACTATCATTTACATCACATTCTTCAACTTGAGCAAAATGAAATATAAATAATTGTTTTCGACCTGCTTCTAACTCGCTTTAAAAGACCATTTGGACAACCTTCAAGGGAAGGATAATATATCTTCAAACAGCCACTCGTTTTACTGGATTTTCGGCTTTTCAATCTTCACATAAGGGAATAGTCCCATGAGGTGCTTAACCTTTGGATTCCATTGTCTTTGTTGAGCACGACAGAACATCAGGAATGTGTTGGCATAATATGAGTTGAAACCCATCAATACGTGCCATAATGCATGACCTTGTGGATTAACATACCAGCCAGAAATCTCCTTGCAGTAAACACGATCACAGAGCCAGCATATACTTGCCAGCAATAAGGTTATTACGTATAGTTTTGCAAGACGCTTTGCAGATATATCTTCCGTATAAATGTAATACTTGTACATTCGAGGAATGCATAGAAGACAAAGAACCGCGTAATGCACTTTGAATCCAATTCCAAACCGGATTTGTGAATGCACAACGGCAAATATTGCACCATATAGGAACAAAAAGGTGGGCATGGTACTACGATAATGCCAATCTGGAGAGTATAGTATGTAGATGTATAGGAGCATCTCCCACACCATTGGCGTTTCATCACCTTGCTGCTGCCTAAAGATATACACAAGTGACATCAATCATAAGTCATAACCACAATAGCATAATATTCAAGCAAGCACAATCTATATCAAAATTGAGAGTGTAGTATTTCGCACGAGGGCCATAATCGTCAGCCCGAAAATTGACACCCTGTAACTCCTGTCTAACATTCCAACAAAGTAAAATGCCTGATAACTATATAGCAGGATTAAATCAGTCATAAGTGTTAATTAGTACAGCATATCCATCAGCAACACTTTCATTTTTTTAGGTCATCTCTCAAGATCATTATCCCATTGCTAAGTTAACTTATTAGCTCAAACCCCTTAACATTGGCTTTCGTTACAAAAGAATTTGCAAACTCGTTATAAAATATTTTTTACTGGATCATGCCTCTTTCAAAAGGTCCATTTAGTTTATGAACTATATTTCAGAAAAGGAATTCAACTAGAGCATGCTGCTAACGGTTTTGAAAAACAAAGGTAATGGCTGAAGGGCTATGTTACTCAGACTCTTCCTTTTGTCTCGAGTCAGATACCCGACACTCGGACCTGGACACTTATTTTAGGCTAAAAACACGTAAAATTTTCAAAATGTTTCCGGGTCAGACACAACATATCCATGTTAGACACTTCTAGCGGAGTTCAGATAACAAAGCTGAAGGGTACGAAAAAAATAACTTACAATCTCTGCAATGTAGCATGAAATAGCATGCCCCCCATGGCAAGAATTATATTCGATAAGTGAAGTATGCTGAATCTTTTCTCAAACCGTTGTCTCAAGGCATTTACAAGACCAATGAGTGCCAAAAGAATGCCTGGAATGTTACCAATTGTATTGAAAAACTCTGCAATGTAAGAAGAGTAGACATAGTTCGGCTCGCACCAGTCAGTACTGGACGTGACAGGTCCCCAGAAGCTTAATATTTCGTCTTCCATTTTAAATTCTTTATATGAGCTCTAGCTGTTTGGTCGGATAAAATCAGACTGTCCAAGAATGTTGTTTGTTCACAAGAGTTTCTGATTCCTTAATTACCTGCGACAAACTTAAAACGTAAACATTTAATACATAAATGACTAGATAACAAATGACATATACAAATATACACTGTTATCTAGGAGAATAACAATCCAGCTATGCAGTATATGTGTGTGTGTTGTGTGTATATATACACTTAAGAACATTAAAGATGAACAAATTCCTCGTTTCTTTAGCAATGTTGTGGTGGAGTAACAATGCAATTATATACCTATTAGATGTTATTGAATTCAGGAAATAGCCGGGCGAAGATTTACAAACTTAAGGACATAGTTAAAAACCGTTAAGAGTATTGGGTAAGAAGCGCATTTGTTAGTACTGTTATAAAAAATAAAGGTTTCCTAGCTAAACAACTGTTTGCTCCTTTACAAATTGACCACGATATTACAACAGATAGGCAAATCATGTTAGGGTTTATCTACCACAGCAATTCGTCACCGAATACTTGACTAACAATTATGTAGCTCATAAAATTTGATGAAAATTGTTTTAAAAAGACGCTTAGATACATTTCAAAAGTAAACCTCTAAGATCTAACAATGCTACTTCTCTAACTTGCCTAATATTTCCATTTCTAATTAAAAAACGAAAAACTTCATTAATAATTAACTAAAAAGACTAATTCTATTCCATATTCTTCCCTCGCAAATATAGTAACTAAAAGAAATTGCACACCAAAAAGATAAGAAAAGCGTTTAAACGTCTCTAGTACAATAAACATACTAAACACCTCCACAAAACCTAGTGCATCGAGCAGCAGAGGATCTTCGCTCATTCCGAAAAACGGTCAACACAATAATAAATAACCTCCCACCCTTACTTTCCGCCACTACTATATCCTTCCTAATCTTTACAACGAACAACCGCATATTTACATCTCGCTAACGATAAAAACAACAAAACCTACAAAGCTCTCAAAATCACACTATTAAATAAACGACAAACAAAATTCTCAACTTACAGAAAACATTTTTCAATGTTCACTAGTCACAATAATAAATAAACCTTCCGCCCTCACTTTCCGCCACTACCTACTACATCCTTCCTAGTCTATATAACTAACAACAACCGCACATTTACAAGTCTCAATAACAATAAAAACAACAAAAATTACAAAACTCCGAAAATCACACTATCACATAAACCACAAAATCCTCAACTAACCGAAAACAAATTTCAATTTTTCGATACACAATACGAACCCTAGAAGTATCAAAACACTCTAACTACGATAAAACTCATCAATTACGACAAATCGACACGAATTTAACAACACCGAAAAGCAACTAACTACTACGCAATTCAATTAATCAAATACACATCATCAGCAACATAATAAACATCAATTATAAGGCCAAGAGATGAAATTACACTAACAAATCCAAAATTAAAAAAACAATTACAAAATATATATCTAGTTCAATATAATTAAAATGCATCTGAGGAGATGAAAATGAGTTACCAATTCGAATCAGATCTGTAATTCTCTCTCCTTCAAATCTCTCCCGTTTCTCTCTCTCTCTCTCTCCTTTAAATCTCTCTGTCTCTCTCGCTCTCTCTCGCTCTCTCTCTCTCGCTGTATGTGAATAGATCTCTATGGGCGATAAAGGTATGGTGGTTTTTTGGTGGAATCGAAAAAAGTTAAAACGAGACTCAGATGCCCTGCCAGCACTCTCTCAATTCACTACGCGGTGTTTTTCACTTTCTTTTATTTATTTAATTTAATTATTATTTTAGGGAAAAATAAAGTGCAAAGTAGTTTTTAATTAAATAAAACTAACACACGGCCACATGGATGAGTAGAAAAAACCAAACCCAAAAATAAAAAAGAAAGAAGGTTCAAAATACACCAGTTTTCAGTTTCTAGAGCCAAAAATACCCGTATGCGCGAGTTCCGCCCTAAATACTCACATATTATGCATTACACAAATGCGTATTCAGACTTTTAAAAAAATGTAAAGAACACGCATTACAAGAATGCGTGTTTTGTTTTTGAATTTAGTTAGAATACGCATCTTGAAGATGCGTATTCGCTAAAAATCAAAAATTAACCCCGCATTCTGTACATGTGTGTTCTTTACAAATTTTAAAAAAAAATAGAATTCGCACGTGAGCAATGCATATTCAATGGGTATTTAGGGCGGAACCCCCGGCAATGAGCATTTTGGGCAAATCTCCCTAAATGGTGGATATTTTGGTTTTTCACCCAATTAAAATTATCAATAATTTACATCGAAAAAATTCAAATTGAAAAAATTGAACCCAAAAAATTAAAATTTGATGCGGTTTAAATTTCAATTTCTATATCCAACTGAACCGAAATTAACAAAATTGATACTCCCTCTTCCCCCTTCAATTCTTTACATTGGTGGATGAGGACTCGACACACAAATTAATACTCTTATTAAATCTAGTTGCATATATCTTTTTTTTTTTAAAAAAAATCTTCTAAATAAAAATATAATGTTCAAACTTTTAAAAATAAATTACGGCAATATACTTTATAGTTATCTTAAAATACGTGTCAAGCATGTGAAAAAACTGTAAAGAAATGAGGGGACATATGTAGTATTATATAAATAAATAGGTATATATATTACACATATTATTAATATAATTTTAAAATAATTAATTTTAATATTTATTACATAATACTTACTTATTAGTATAAAATTTTATAAAATAACACTATAAGCTATATAAGATAAATATTGGAAATAAGCCTTGCCATTTATGAGCTCTTTCCTCGTGTGAATAATTTTTTTTTTAATTTGTTATCTATTAGCCATGATAATATGAATTATATATATAAACAAAATAATTTTACGAAATAAATTTAGTTTATTAATGAATTTGAAAATAACCATATTTTAGTGATTAATATAATTATTGAGCTTGATCTTAGCCATATTATCCAATAAAGTGTATACAAGTTAAAGAAAAAAGGCATAAAAAATCAGATAAAATTGAAGGTGATAACCTGTCAACTGAAATCGAAAAAATTAGTATTAACAATTAACTGAATCAAAACACACATATATATATATATATTAGTATGGATACCTGCTTCACCTGACGTTGTTTTTTTAATAAATTAAGAGGACAATCAACCGATTACACAGAACTGGTTCTCCAAAATTAGGAGTTTGGAGGCGTATTGTTCTTTTTGTTATGAGGGCGCCAAGAAAATGGAAGAGGTTAAATGAATGGGATTACATAATTGTGAAAACCGTTTTAAAAAGAATGAGTTTGTGCCAAGATTTTGTATTCCTTTGTGTTTTTGCCGGATTTACTCCATCTTCTTTGTTATTTTTGGTCCCGATTGGAACTTGATATCGAAATCAGTTGAAGATTGTAATATGAGGTTGAAGGCAAGTTTGTTATAGAAACTGTACGTTTAAGAGTGATAGATTAGTAGTTGTAAACAGAAAGTGGTATGTTTAGTATATGTGTAATAACACACCTTATGTGGTAAACAATTAGCAAGCGAGTGCTGCATATAGTTAGACTTTAAAAGCATTTAATTCATTACATAATAGTTTAACTTCCCCACTTTGAAGGTTGGAGGGAAAATTCGAAGCATGAGGACATATAGTTACACATTGTAGTGGATGCAGAACTCAAGCAAAATAGATTGGGGAAATCATCTGGATTTCATTCTTTTTTCTGTACTGGACTCATGGATTGGGTTTCTATTTTGTTGGTGGAGAGCGAAAGGTAAGATTTGACATCATGTCTAGGTGATAGCTGCTGGTTAATCCCTGTAATTTGCAGTAAATTGAAAAAGTGTATTCAGATTTAACTTTTGTGTAATATTGTAATATGACAGTTGGGGTGTAATGCATACTTTTGTTGTCTGTTGCTGCATACAGGCTTTGGCATCTATTAGGTGTTGGTTTGGATCGATGAAGGCTGCGCAAATGTTTGTTGCCAAGTATGTTGTAGCCTTGTGCACTACATTGAATTCCTTAATGGTAAGTTTGATGGTGTATTTTCTGTTAACCAATGCTTTCAACTCTGAAGGGAACGACCTATCTTCTCCCATCTGAATGTAGACAATGAAGTTACTGGTGTATGGAATGATGCATGGAATGATAGGTTAAAGTTTTAGTTGTTACCTGTTTCAGTAGGTGGACAACTCTTTTTCCGAGGACAACTCTTACCTGCTGGTCATTGATAATGATGTCAATGCAACCCGTTTTATCCTATGCCTTTATAGTTTTCTTGAACCTATGTATATTGAAGAGGCAGAAGAAGGTTTCAATGTGGTGTGAAATGTAGACAATATTTTATGGGGCAGAGAAGTTTGTAATCTGTCAGTTACCTCTTGTCGGGGCAAGGCAGGATACGATTGCAATGGATACAGTACCATCTATCTTGCTCAAATTTTATTTCTTCAAAACATTGTGTGCAAACCGTCTTGTACCATGTATCGGTCTCTTCCACAGCAGTGATAATTAAGTGGCACAAATTTGTCTCTGCAAGTACATTAACTGTAATTTTGAACGAAGTAAAATTTGGAATTTGTTTAGTTTTGCAGTACCATGATGTATTCCTTCCCCATGCTTATAATTCTTGCAACATTCAGAATTTTCACCTCTGCATGCTTGTCCATTGCATACATTTCTTGTTGGAAAGCAGGTTGGGTCAATCTAAAGAGATTTGGCGAATGTTAAAAGTGTTGCATAGATTACATGTTTATACATGTATAACAAATAAGTTCTTTACTTACTTCTGCCTTAGCTGCATGACAGTGTAATGATTGTAGTTGATATAACATTGAATCCCCCCTACACTTGAAAGATCAACTTGATCTTGGAAGCGTAACGTGTTTTTATACATGCACAGTGTTTAGGGAAAAACGTCAAAATACATAAACGGTTTTTGGAATGATCAATAAACGGAAGAAGTTAGTAATTTAATACCATTCCACAATCCCACTCGACTACTTGCTATAATCAGTATAATAGGTTTTTCATGAACTTCTTTCATCTGTTCATCAAATATTTCAGCAAATGTATCCCAGAAAGTGACATTGATTGAGGACCTACGAATTATTTCGGTATATATGACGAATAATGATGAAAATAACCTATAAATATGGATATGAAACGTAGAAGGAAAATGTAACCTTCCATCGGTGAGTATTAGCTTAACTTGCTTCTGAGCATCATTGAATCTGTTAACCAAATATGTGAGTGACTGATAAAATTTGACAATTCCAATTACATATGTGGATACAATTATTTACACTTGTTACTTTCAGTTGAAGGTTAAGAACTAAAAAACTTTTATTTATTGATTTCACCTGCCAAGTGAGTTATTTGTTTTGTAAGCTTCATCAGCTCGCTATGATCATATAAATCAAATGCATTAGTTTCAATACCACATGTAGTTTCCTCAATCTCCTTCATTTGAGTGTCTTTTGAGAAAACCAATTGCAGATCATTCGTGAGGCATAAGAACTTGTCATCAGGTTTATATGCTTGAATGACAAACTTCCTAATGATATAGCACTTGCCCACAGTGAACATATCTTTTAGCACGTCATCTGCGTTTCCAGGGATGAAAGCGTGCATCCTGCTATTCTAGGAGTTTTGCAGAAAGTGGACATTATAATCTGCAGGTGAATGTATAATAATAAAGCTTCATAACATAGTTTACCTTGTCATCTAAGAGAATGATGTTGAAACTTTTGAAAATCTCGCCCTTTTTTTGTAGCTCCTCTCCATAACCTTACAACTCTTACTTTGATTTTCCAATCAAACTTCCCAACTTTGAGGCTATTTAGGTCGTCAAACTTTGCTTTGGACATGATTTTCTTCACAGCGTAGGTACGATGCTAATTTTTTTGTGGTTGACAGTTCTGTGGTGTGAATAACTTACCTTATAGTCAGAGAAGCATAATGTATTATATTTATCACCTACCACCATTTGCAATTATGTTTGATTTGATATCAACATTTACTTACCCACAAATGTAAATGATGAAAAAAATTTCAAATAATTTTCCTTTATATTTGATTGTAGTGTGCTTATAATTGACATGTTTGCTTTATTCATATTGCAAAAATCAATAATTATTTTGTCACACTTTTGTTTTTATAGTTTGTAGCCGTAGGTGGACAATTTTGCGAATATTGTATCGTTGTAAGGTATTTGTAATGTATGGGAATTTCCCTCTAATTAGTCGTAGTTTGGCATGAGCAATATGGGGAAGTACTTCATTCATATCTTATCATAACTTAATGCAGTCAATTACAGCTGAGGTTGTTAACAAAATAGAATGTCACATAGTTTGAGGAGTTGCAACTGCAAACATTTGCTGTACATAGACAAAATTCCCCATATTACTGTATCTCATAGTTGTCTTCACTTGGCCTTCTTTTTCTGGGGAATGTTTATTAATGGTTAGAGAAGACAAATAGGAATATAATAACATGTAGTCAACTGTAAAAATGAGGTTACATACTTTGTCTGATTTAGGCTCCTTCTGAATTTGACCTTCTTTGTCAAATGGCACTGGTGCGTGAAATTTCCTTGCTCGAACCTTCTTTCTTGTAGATTTTGTTATATTTAGGGCTTGCATTAATGTATCTTCGTCCACTGATACCTACATGTGAAAAGGTAGTCATACATTAGATGTTTTTATAGAAATAATGTACTTATCATGCTAATATCTTACATTCATAGCTGACATTTCATTTGTCTCAACATTTTGTTTACAAGACGGAGTAAAGGTCTCACTAGATTTATTTATGTTACCAATTCCAGTAGCTTCGTACACTTCTGAGCCGTTCATGACATTTTCCTCTGTAAAGATGACCGTCATATTGTATTTCTGCTTCTCAAACATTCACAAATATGGCGGGAATTGTTATTCTCCTAGTTCCTACACGTGTAATTGACTGATTTTAGTAATATATCTGATATAGTTTACAAAATTATTATAGTACAATGTTGGAGGTTAACCTCTTTGTCCGGAGAGTACAAATCTTTAACACTTTTCTGTGCAATTTGAGTAATAGCTCCACGGTTTGCTCAGTTGCTCTGCTTAATTTTGTGTCTTTGGTGAAGAAGATAGGTCAACTCCGCACAATATTTTGCATTTGCAAAAGTGTGAATTCGATTGTTCTACATATAGTGAATCAACATCATATTAAAAGGTGTTGTGGAAGTGAGGCATGTAGTCCCCAGTTATAATTATGATGTGGTACTTACCATATCATCGATGAGAAGCATATTAAAACACCAAAATTCTTGTGTTTCTCTGTTCATTCGTTTTCACAGGGCCTGCACTCTTACTCTACATTTCCAGTCATAACTTGAGCTATCCACATCACTTAAATTGTTGTACCGGTGTAGATCCGTTTTTAGGCAACTTATTGCTTCAGTAGTAGGTACCTGCAGCTGTGTTCAATAAATGTGTTGATAGCTCAGTATAGTTACAGAAATGAATGCAAACTCTAATTTAAGAGTGAAAGATCCATACCTGATATGGTGCGTTCTCTAGCCGGAGCTTCACTAACACCTCACCTACCTTCTTAATGGTATGAATAATTCTACCTTCTTAATGGTAAGTAAACATGTATGTAACTGAATGGTATGATGTGGCTAAAGTTAATGGCTAACTGTGTACATGAAAATGACTTGTAATTTGGTTGTTGAGTGCTTAAAGATTTGGAAGTATATTGCTTTGTACCCTCTCCAACTTGCACTTCACTAATACTATTACAGGTATATAGTTATATTGAAGAATATGTTATCAACTCATTCAAGTACACATCTAGCTTCCGAAATATTTTAATACATTTTCAAAATTCACTCAATCTGATATAAGTCAAATATATTGAAAGTGTTGAATATTTTTATTTCAAATTTAGTAATTTAATAATACGTAAAATGATTTCTTTCATAACTTCAATTGTTATTTTTATAATATTGGACATATCATTTGACCAAAAGTTATATTATATAATTAAACCTTTTTTGAAAAATAAGAAAATATTTCAAATTTAATTTACGTTGTACAGTTTAAGTTCATTTATTTTAAACCGATGATTAAGGTAATTTATAAACTATGTACGTTGCTTGATTAATTTTATGAGATGATTAATACGTTTATCACCTCCAAATTCCTTAAATTACATAACAATATCATGTACTAATCATGTTCAATAAATTGTAATTTACAAATTTTCTATGTTTAACTTCTGTAGCTTCTTAAAGAACACAATACCAATCTTAATCTTCGGATCTCATTACTGATTGTAGTATTTGTTGTTACAACATTTTTTTGTTAGTGCGTAATATAAATTAATTTGAATAATAAAGTTTGTAAAACCGTTTGTAGGGAGTTAATATGTAGATGTGAATAAATATTGCATTTTAAATCTGTTTCATTTAAGTGAATAACTACATATCTGGAATTTTTGAATTTAATGAAAAATGCTAGTTGTACAAATTCGCATTTATCTTAAGTTTCGTATGTACGTAGCCACGCAATATTCTATATGGCAATTACTATATTTGTCAAAAAAGGCATTACGTAAGTACATTATTCTATGAGACATTATAATATTTACCCAGATATAGACGGAGGTATATACTTCCATATTTTAGAAAAGTGGATTAGTCGTTCAAATGGGAGCTCTAAGTTTCTGATGTCAATTTCACTGGAGTCGTCGTAGTCGTTACGAAATTAAGTTAAACTATGTTTCGCAAGTGCTCAATTAATAACTTCAACTACGTACTTTTGAATATGATGTTTTAAACATTTTATCCTATTGAGTAATAATACAAGCAACCGCATACAATCTGTGATTATGTCCTGGATCTAAAAATTAATATAATTTTTAAGTTACGGGGTCGTGGATTATTGGTTGCAAGTGTTTGGTGGTAGCATTGGTAGAAATTGTATAAGCACGTTACGTCAACGTAGGTCCAAATAATAATTGTTTGTAATTATACGTAGTTGTTGAACAATGTATTGGTTCGAAAAAATATTAGAATTTTTAAGTTCAAGCTAATTGTTTAATAGCACTTTAGTTTACAGTTATAGAAATTATGTTATACTTTTATAATAAATCTTCATAATGTACACGATGTACATACGTTACATTAACCAAACTATATGATTACAGTGTCCAAATAATTTCCCTTTTCTGTATCCAATATATACATAATGTGTTGTGCAAGATATGCCTGCATCATAACAAGACTAAGTCATATTGACAACCCTAAGATTAGTTGTATTGTAACCCTAAGACTAAGTAAAGAAATTTCTCTAAGTACAGAATTGCAGAACAGTTCTATATCCAAGGTTGCATATCAACAAACAATTCACACAGCTGAATTGTCAAGTCTACAAAAAGCAGCTTGAGAGATGTGCAAGATCAATGGTAAAGATTAACTGACAAAGGAAGATTAAAGTGAACACGGGATGTTAAAGATATGATAAGCCAGAAATGGAAAATCTGTTTTTCTATAAATAGAAATGACAAGTGACAGTTTAGAAAAGCTAATAGCATGTCTTATTACACACTGTGTAAACCAGCAGTTAACTGAGTTATAAAGTTAACACTGGTCCTTAGTCAGAAGTAAGAATTCAGATTAGAAATTATAATTCTCTCTCAAGAAAGAAGCTAAGTTCTAAACTAAGAACTTAGATATTTTGTAGCAAAATACTGCTTGATTTTTAATATAAAATTAAGTGAGTTTTGAAGATCTTTGTTTTACATATTTGCATTGTTATTTATGTTTAGCATATACTCCACAAAATCATTGATAACAATCAACTGCTAAACTCAGAGCAAATCCAAAAAGTAAACATTTAAGACAAAACACATTCATCCCCCCTTTGTGTTGTATTCATATCTTACATAATGAACTACAATTAATTATGTAAATAAATAATTCACTACATACAAAAACAAACTTAACTGATACTGTTTTCATTTAAAAATATCTATATACTTTAAATAATTAAATAATATATTAGATTGATTTTTTTTATTATAATCGCATTTTAATCTCTGAATATTTGTAGATTCATATGTGAATAAGGATACAACATTGCGGATATAAATAGATGCAATTGTTTGACATACTATTTCTTTGACATAACTGGAGCCTTTATTTGTAATTTAAAAATAAAGTAATATATGTTTTTTTAAAAAGTCAGAATTATTATTATGTATTTAATTAAAATCACAATTATGTATTTAAATCACAATTATTATTATGTATTTAATTATTTATTATAATAATTACTGATTGGTTGAAGCCTTTTCATTTGCTACATGACCATTCATTGAATAGTTACGCCTGTTAGATACCGTGTCTTGGTGAACGAACAGACGAACCATTGCATGTGATATGATACACCTGGACTATTCATCTCCCCCCAAATCCTCTATTAAAGCAAACTGCATCAGACTAAAAATGATTCATTCATCATCTCTTCTCACTCATATTTCTATTTTTCTTCCGCTTCATTCAACATCAGAGCAATCACAACAATTGTGACGACTGAGAATTTTTCGACGTAATTAAGTCAATAAAGTATGTTTTATGTGATGTGATTATAATTATGTGATTAAGTGTTGATCAATTATCTTTGCTGTATATTAGAATATAGGAGCGTAAGAAAAAACTTTCCAAATTTAAAGAGTCAGCTTAGGAGTTAAGCTGTGGTGTCGGGCCGTCAGGTAGAACGGAACCCGTCCTAATAAGGATACAAAGAATATAAAATGAGAATTGTGTGTGATTGAGTGAAATGAATGTTTAAATAAAGTATTTCGTCCTAAGTGACGTGTCTGTCGATAGTGATAATGAGAAGTGTAATCGAAACGCTGAGTGTCGGGCCGTCAGGCTGAACGTGAACCGGTACGCGTAAAAAGGGATAAAGAATTAAAGAAGGATAAACTCTATGATCAGACCTGAGTCGTTATGTGATTGTATATGTGTGATTGCTTATCAGTGTGCATGACTATGTGCTCTGTGACATTTTTATGAATTTAAAGGAATTATTTGATTTAAATAAAGGTTTATTTAACCTTCGCGCATTTTTATAAAATTATCTGAGTAAGATAAAAACATGGGATTTATTTTGTTATCTTCATAATAGTCCTAGAGACTTTTTAAAAATAATGAATAGATTTATTTGGTGGTCATTGCATTTTAAATTGCTTTTTATGTGGAAAAATGTTATTATTAAGGCGAGCTTGCGGAAATCATATAAAATCAACCGTTCGCTCAAAAGTTTATTATGAGTAATGGTTGGAAAGCTAATTTCGAGATCTACGTATTAAAATTTTCACATGTAAAAACTTTTGACTTTCCGAGAGAGATATATTTTATAATTTATTTTTATTACATTTGAGTAAAAAGAAAGGATCAAATGAGTCTAAAAGGGATTTAATAGATTACTAAATTGCCCTTGTCTTTGATCATTTATAAACTCGCCCCCCCCTTTTCTTTTCTTTTCCCGTGCACCCCATTTCCCCTTCTCTCTTTCTTTTTCTTTCTTTTCTTCACTCTCTCTCGGCTACTCTCTCTCTCTCTCAGCTCCCTCCATCTCTCTTCTCTCTCTCTTGCATGCGACACCTAATCTTCACTCAAACTCAAAGATATTGCTCTCTATAGTTTCTATTTTCGGTATACTTCTCAAATTCCATTTGTATGTAAGTATTTGTGTAAGTATTTTGGTGATGATCTCCATGGTTGTGTTCAAGGAAATTGATTTCTTGATACAAAACTATAAGAGTAAATTCAAGAGGATTATGTGGTTTAAAACTCGAGAGGAGACCCGTTGCGGGCTCTCTTAAGTTCGACCACCACCGGCTATGATCCAAGGAGAGCCGGTGGAGTTTAAATGATATGTTAATTTGATTATTAAGCCTTGCATGTTTTGGTTTCTTGAAGGTTTGAAAAAGGGTTTTGTATTTTTAGAAACTCAAGTATGTGATTGATAAATGGATTGCATTGATTGTTTTAAAAAGAATTTGGATGTGTGTAAATGATTTAATGCTTAGAAAATTAAATTTGAGGGTTGCATGTTGGGGATTTTGGTTCGGCTTTGTACTAATAAAAAGGGAGAATTGGATTTGATGACTTGATCTTAGTAAAAGCTAAGCCTAATTATTGAAAAATGTGATTGCATGTTAGTTTTAAAGAAGAATAAGTAGTGCATGTCATTGTTTGATCCTTGGAGAGTGTAAATCATGATTTAGCCGAATAAAAAATGGGTTTAGAAGAGATTGATTTGATGATTAAGTGAATGCATGCATGTTGATTAAATGATTTGATTAGGGTTGGAGTCATTAGGTGATGCTTGGTGTTGTGTTTCAGAAATCTTGATAAAAATGAATTGGATGACTAAGTTAAGGTTTAAAACAAGTTGGGAATGTAATATAAGACTTTGCATGTCAAAAATTGATCCTTGCATGTATGATTATTGAAAAACCCGAATGGGTCATATGGTTAAAAGGGAATTAATAGGACTTTTGTGAGAATATATGCTAATTACCAAAAAGAACTTGGTTGCATGACATTGATTGGACTATGCTTGTGTTCGAAGTTGATAATTAAAAGAGGGTGTTGAATTTTGATTCTTAAATGAATATGATTCGAATTTTTGAACAAAAGAATAAAAGCGTAATTGCGGAAAGACTCTTGTAATATGGTTACCAAAGGAGTTTATTGTGTTGATTATATGAAAATGAATTTGAGTATACATGGTTGTGTTTTATATGTATGGCCGAATATAATACAAGTAGAAAATTGAATGAATTGGTTCTAATACCTTGCTAAGTAATCGTATGTGAAATTCTAGGAGATAGGTGACTTATTTGTGGTTGTTTTGGTTCGAATTAAAGTATATAGAAATGGGATGATTGATTTGTATTATTTATGGTAGTCTTGTTGGCTTAAAGATGACTTTAAGGTCGATACTGC
This sequence comes from Apium graveolens, assembly GCF_009905375.1. Lineage (NCBI taxonomy): Eukaryota > Viridiplantae > Streptophyta > Magnoliopsida > Apiales > Apiaceae > Apium > Apium graveolens. The sequence goes on along the minus strand of NC_133654.1, from coordinate 264,639,190 downwards.
CAGTTTTGCCGTTTGTTTATTCGTATAAGAATTTCTAGTAGAAAGAGCTATGTGTACTAAGATAAAGTACGATTTGACTTCGAAATAAGATAAGGATGTTTATAAGACGATGGTCGAGTATATAAAGGTGTAAAGGTTAAGAGTAAAAATATATATGACGTGTGATGTGCTATGTGCTTATGTGTATAAGCTATATTCGTATACTCGAGTCGAGGGTATAATCGAGCTATCGTATTGAGTGATCGTTCTGGGAACGAGAGTTGAGAACTGATTAAGATTTTGGTTTTATTCTAGATTCGGAGCGTGAGGGCATTCAGGCTAGGAAAGGAAAGGGTATACTGGGTGGCAGTAGTTCAACCTTCAGGAAAGCAAATTCAGGCAAGTAACTCTCATTACTTGTGAAAATGATTATAGAGAGGTTGTTGTTCATACCATGTAGAGTATGGAATTGTTAATTAATGAACCCCTATTAATGACTTGAGATATCCTGTTTTGATCTTGATACATTGTTATTGATAAGCTTACTGATTCAACCATTTGCTAACCTGCCTTTTCAGTTCAAGTTATGTGTTATGCCATGAATTGTATTGAACCCTATAATTACCTTTGCAAAACCTATTTAATGATACCTCATTACTTGATCACCATATTGATCCTTGGAACAGTCTGATTCTTTTAACTTAAATACCTTGTTATCATTGAATCAAAACCCGTAGAATTTCATCTTGTTTATCCTTGATTCATTTCCTTAACCTTGAATTCTTGATATTGAATCTAAGAATGAGTTTCGAATTGAAAGAGACCGAATGATTTCATATTCCTGGTAATGATAAAAATGAATTTAGAAAACCTACTTTTTCCAACTCAGGGTTTTCCAAACGAATTCCTGATGGATTGGATTGGATTGGACGTAAGAGGTTATTGGGACTAGTCCAGTCATTGTAAGAGGCTAGCGGGGCTAGTCCAGTTTAAGGCTGAAATTATGCCGTATGGTACCTTAAAGACCGGATGGAGGTCGGTACGGGCTGATCACCCGTATTAAAATGAAATGAAAAGATAAAGTTGTCCAATCAAGGGTTCTATATTGATTACTTAAAATGAAACTGAAATTTCCTGTTCAGAAATTGATTCTTGAAAATGAAAAATGGTTTATATTGTTTTGAAAAGAGTCGATTGTGTTAATGTGGAGCTTAAAGCTCGAGAACCCTGATTTTAATCTATTGATCATAAATTTGATCCCATATAGTGAAATACTGTTGCTTTCCTCTTTCTGAAAGATCTATTCTGATCCTTTAATGATTTGTGATGACTGTCGGCTTTCGTTCTGCATTGAGCCTTGTTCCTTGAAAGCCCCACATTATCCTTCATAACCTTTCCTTGTCCCTAAAGCCGAAATCTGCCACCTAGAACAAATAAAGTAGAATGCCCTGAGTTTGGTAAAGTATATTGTGAATTTGATATAGTAGAACTGCTATATAGTTACTTGCTGAGTTTTTTACTCATATGTTTTATTTTAATCTAACCATGGCTGTTAAGCAAGAAGATGGCGAGGCCAAGGCGCACTGCTCGTAAGAGCGTACCTGGTGGTCCCTATCGTGTTGAGGGCTTCTGGTTGCCAGAGTAGGTAGTGGTATTTTTGAGTGAGCACGCACCTAAAAGGAAATCTGTAAAGATACAATGGGTTAACTGTCGGTTCCCAGCCGGAATCGATAATGTTTATTTAATAATATTTTAGGGTTGTAAGTTATATTTTATGATTGATAGTTGTAATCTTGTCTCATACTTTATCCTGTTGATCCTGTTAGTAGTTAATCAGGGTTTATGCTTATTTAATTATTAGATTAAAGGTGTGTGGATCCTCATTTCCTAACCCCGAGATTGAGGGCGTCACAACAATGGCCTCCGCTTCAAAGAGCATGTGATTCTCTTAACTTATGCATGTATATACATATGTAAATACTCATATTTGTCTAAACTTGTACTCTTTTTATATGATTATTTTGCGTTTGCTTCGTGTTTTATGATTTCCTTAGCATGATTGTCTTCTTCTTACTCAGTTGCCTGTCTTCTACACCATTTGTCCTCTTTTCACTTGCATGTGTTGTATAATAGGATGTCCACACTGATATTTGTTGTCCTCACTTTATGCCTGAAATTGTGTACATTAATGTTTCATAGCTTGTGTCACAGATAGATTTACTTACGCCTGTTATTATAATTTTGATTCATGTCTTGTAAGTGCTAATCGGTGGGTAAAAGTCCGTAGCTTTCCAGTGTTGGGTTCATTTCTGAAACATGTGATATGCTTTATTTCCCTATTCTTTCAACTGACTTATGGCATTTTAATCGTTTCATTTCCTGCTATGACATTATTGCTGAACTTAGATTTGATTTTTTTAATTTTACTGCTATGATATCGCGTAACCTAATGTCTCCTAACAGTGGTAGCAGTTCCGATGAGTGCGAAAGTGCCAGATATGAGAACCGGAGATTCATCAGGTCGGAGAATTTGGAAAAGAGCATGACCAATCTCAATGTTAACTTCGCGGCTGTGTCGAGGATGGTTGAAGCGTTGGGGGAGAGCAGCATGTAGTTCACTGGGCACATGACGATGCAGCAGGAAGAGTTCAACAATAGGTTCAAGGCGCAGCAGCAACTTCTGCTTGAGGAGAATAGGCTTCTGAGGATTGAGCATGGTGAGATCCACAGGAAGATGAATGGGTGGTTCTGAAGGCGTAGCAATTTGGTTGGTTAATGTTTATTTCTGTTTAATTAAATTTTAATATTTTGATGAACTATGGGGTTTTATTTGGATGATCTGATTCTGATGTAATCATATTTAATGGTTTCCAGTATGGTTTAATGTATGTGGTTTTATTCCAAATCTTGTTATTCATTTTCATTTCCTTTCAAAAGTTATTTTATCGTGTATTACCTCCATAAAAGTAATGCTTCATTACCTATCATTAAAGTAAACAAGACTTTGAGAAGCTGTAGAGGGCAACAGAGTTTGTAGAGGCGTCTGTAAGTAACTATCAGTAGGGGGAAGCCGAACAGACTGACGTAATTAGTAAGGGTAGTTGGTAAGTAAAGATACTCAAGGTTCTGTACTCTTCCAGACATATTACTTGACTAAAAGTTACTACTTCTCCTAAAGATAGATGACGTCAGTAGGCAATGAGTATTGTGCAGCATCGAGCCACTTAAAAGGAGTATGGCTGATGTCCTGGCAGATGCAGTTGACAATACAACTCCTGTTCTGCAACTTCTACTTCCGCTTCCTTTTAGTTCTGTAAAAACTGCTGTCTTCCACTACAAACTTCAAGCTTATGTATATATATATATATATATATATATATATATATATATATTTATACATGTACTTCTATAGAGAATTTAGTTAATATAATATATTGGGAGTTTTAAATGAAATAGTAAGGTCATATTACATTTAATAAATGGGTAGTCTTACTTATTCATTTCTATTTCGGTTCGTTACGATATTATTTCTCGACTAAAATTGTAACATTAAATTGTAATTTTTAAAAAGAAGAAATAAGTTTTGGCATAATTTGGCTCAATTTTTTTTAATTTTAATTTTAATTTTGATTTTGAATTTTAGTTTTATAAATATGGTTCGAATTTGAATGTAACTTAAAACATAGGATCTAATATAACTGTATTTGAAAATTATTTATTTTAGTCGAAGTCATAATAGTGAGCAAACTTACACAATTTATTTAGAAAATAATTTTTTTAAAATTTGAGGAAGGAACATGTATTTTATATGGCACTATATTTAAAAAGTGACAAAATTTTGACATCGTTATGAAAGAAGAGACAATTTTGTTTATCCATGTTCAATAATATCATTCAAAAGTAGTAGTTGTGTAATCATCTGACAATATATTACACCCATGACAATTTGTATGGTTACATTTCTTTTTAATTATGATCTTTATATGTGTAAAATAAAAGGGGTGGGTTTGTCAAGTAAGTCGTAGAACCAAATGCCCAAAATCCGAATCCGAGAAATTAGTAAATATATGTAATCAGCATAATCATAAGCTTTTTTGGTAAAATAGAAATGTGTTAACTAATTGCTGGAGATATATTATATTTGACAATTAGTTATGCAATTACACGCAGTGTAATATTATTATTATACGCATACATGGTTACAATTGTCAAATAAAACAGTTTAAGGTGATTACATTGTCCATAATTAGTAGAATAAATAATTAGACCAATATCGGTCCAAATGTAACGAACAGTGGCCCATTTCCCTGTTCCACTTTAGGCCATCTCCCAGTGTGGCTTATTGGCCTAAAGTTGGAGTGATTTCAGTCCAAATTTACCCAACAGTGGTCTACTACTCTGTTCCAATTTATTATATTGAATAGTGCCGGCATAAATTTAGGCCGATGGTATTCACTGACCTAAATCTTCATAATAATAAAACCTTAACTTTTTATGTTGTATATATTCAATAATTTTTTTGATTGAATGTTAATATACATATTATGTAAGAACCCAAAATTTTGACATCGATAAAAGACCTTTATGAATAGTACCCTTGCGGTTTAATAAAAATTTTTGCGACCACACTATATACGAGTTTTTAATTTAAGATTCCGAGTTGATATTGTGATTATACGTACCAAATGAGTGTATGTAAACGCCATTAGTTTTCGAAGAAAATGAACTTCGAAAAACGGCCGTATCTATGAGCCATCAAGGATTATGAGAATTACAATATAATTACAAAGTTAAAGTCCTACAAATTCAAATCCAAGTACGATACTTCAAAGTGTAAAGGACGTATAAGAAAGGATTTATCCCGCGAACCGCTTACAAAGATTAATTACGAAAACGAATAAACGACCAAGCAAATACGTAAGTGAACGAATAAAAAACCAAGGCCATGCAAATTTCATTCAAATATAATGCAAATAAATTAGCAATTAATTAATGAAGCTAGCTAATTAAATTAAAAGCTAGTACAAAACAACTTTCGCTAAAATAAGGATTCTTGTTTTTTTAATCATGATATAGCTTGACAATTGGTGTGCAAGCTAGGCCTAGACTTAGAAAAAGAAAGGTTTTCTATACACCTTAGGAATTGACAAAATGCATACAATTTCCATCACATTTCCAAGAAGCAAGCCAAACAATTCTCTCCCTCTATTTAAAAAACACAATGTTGATTTTCAAGAACACCATGAAAAGAAAAATTCATATCTCATGTTCTACTCATTCACAAATCACCAAATTTTACCAAACCTCTTCCATATCAGGGGTAAGTCACACACCAAATTTCAAGCCCATCCATGAAGTTTTCAATTTTATAAAAATGTTTGAAGTTGAGGGTGAATAGTAACTCCGAAAATCACTAACTTATTTTCTTGATTTTTCATGAAAGTTTAAAGCTCCTAAAGCTAGACCAAAGCTTCAAGAAAGGTATAAACATTCATCCAAACCTTGTTTAAGTTTTAAGTTTCAAGAAAAGTAAGGATCTTGGATATAAGTATGGTTTTGATGATTGATTTGATATTATCTTGATGTTTAGTTAATTAATTTTAAGGTTGATGATTGTTGCCTCAAGAACATGATGTTCTTGAGAGGAGTTAGTGTTAAGATTATGATATGATGATTGTTGATGGTGATATAATGATTTAAGATGTAAACGAAACTCGAATCGTAATCGTAACTTCGTTAAAATGAACAAACTCAACTTAAGTTTTTTGCAGAAGTTCCCGAATGTATAAACTATAGTTTTTTAAAAATTAACACTTTGTTATTATATAAAATGTTATAAGGATTGTTTAGGCACTTGAATCTCTTGATTCCGATTTACGGATAAAAAATTATGACCGTTTTAGTAAAAGGGATTTATGCGACAAAACTGCTACAAATTACGAAGTTTGTACATATAAATGATCGACTTAAAAATATTTAAAGCTCATGAAATTTTTAAATAGAGTAATAAATAGAGTTTATTAACTTCCATAAATATTTCAAGTAAAAATATTGATTTGTGAAGTTTATAAAAATGTCGGAGTCGAGGTCGCGCGGAGTAAAAACACCCAACGCAACCCACTGTTAGGAAACTGCCACTTCAGGATTTTCACCCTTGTTACCAGAAAACCATATTAAAATCATGTGTTCTAAATTTTTTCTAGATCGTGCACGCAAAAATGGTGCGCCAATTGAGTTAACGGTTTGAGAGATATCAACATTTTAGTGAAAGCGGTTTGAATAGTAAGACTCCGTAGTTAACTGAACTTTTAAAATGCTTTTCACCTAATTAAATTCATTTTATCAAAATGAAACTTTTATGATAAATATTACAAGAACTCAAGAAGCTCCTCGAGATAGTTTCGTATTAAAATATTAATTTTACGATTTATTAAAAATAATAGAGTGCGAGGCGCGTAATAGTAACATTCGGTAAAGTCAACTCTAGAAGACTGACCGTCCGTTTCGACCAAGGATTGATACTTATTCCGAGTCAGTCAGATATTGAAAATAATGAAGTATTGTACTTATTAGAAATATAAGTCGGTGATGGGATTAGGAATACGGATTAAGATTATGATATTTGTTGATTAGAAAATCCGGAACGAGAGGAAGTCGGAAAACGTATCTTGGACTCCAGGCAAGTTTTCAAACCCTACCTTTTTGAAACTGTTGTGTTGTGTTTGTTTTCAAATAATATCGACATATACATGATGCTATATTTACGATGTTGTACGAATTATGTTATATAATATCATACGATATGATAATGATTTTGGTATATGAATATTACTGAATTTCAATCGATAACGCTAGAGAGTAGCGTTGTATATATGAGGAGTATATTTTAGACCGAGGATCGGTCAGTATAATTTGATGAAAAACCAGAAGTATTCCGGACATGTTTTATTTAAGAATATTAACGCTACACTATAGCATGATGTATAAGTTGTAAGACCAAGAGTCGGTCAGTTTTTATAAAGTATAAACCCTGGAATTATCCCAGAGATATTTTTGGATGATTAAAAGTCCGTAGCTATTTTATTCCAAGGGACTCGATGTCCTCTTGTGAAATATTAAAGTACCTCGAATTTTATTTAAAAATGATTTCTAAAGATCGTATTCCCCAACTCTATTTAATTACCCGAGCAATGAATATTATTTCAGGTATTCATTTAAAAAGGGAGAAGTATTCTCCGACGTTTATTTTATTCTAAAACCAATTATTATATATATATATATATTAAAGATTAATATAATTACTTAAACTTAAATTAGTTGAGAAATATTATTTCAAATATTCTTTTAAAGAAGAACTATTCGAGGTTCAATTATTTAATAATTATTATTTAATTATTCAGACGAGTATCCCTCAAAGCGATGTAAAAGACAAGTTAACATGGATCAACACGTCTACAAGTTCTTACTCGGTTAAATCAGGCTATCAGTTCTGGGAAAAAAATAACACTGAGTCAATCTCTGATCTGAACTCGAGGGGTTGAACTAGACTCTGGAACCTCAATTTGCCGCATAGAGTCAAAACCTTCTTAAGGCATTTTTTAAGGAATGATGTGCTAGTTCAAAACCTTCTCAGAAATAAAAGAGTAATGTTGCCTATCACTTGTCTAATGTGCCAAAATGATAATGGACACGTTCAACCAATTTTCTTTGATGACAATATCACTTTAGAAGCCTGTAAAATTGCTGGTTTGAATGTCAATAGTCAGAACATCGAATACGCTCTTGTGTGGCTACTCGATAGGATTACTCATGCCTGTATGGAGAAAGGGGAGAAAATGGATATGGTCCTATGAAGAATACGGTTTTCCATAAGTCAACGAGTCTGGAATGATAAAATAATCACAGCAAGGACATCGGTACATCAAACTCAACGTAGATGTATCACTGTTTTCGGGAGACTCATATATTTCACCGGGGGAATGTTAATTAGAAATGGGGTTGGTGGCTTTGTGAGGGGAAACACTAAGAGCATTCGAGGTTCAGTCACTGGAAGCTGAAGCAAGGGGTGTTCAAGAGGCACTCGACTTGATTGATGAACTTGGACAACAGACTGTGATAATTGAGAACGGTTTGGAAATGGTGATCAAGGCAATACATAATGATATGAGGTATTACCTAGATATATGACACATCATCGATTTATCCCTTTATCGTGTTAAAAAGCAAGCATATAAGGGTAGGAGTGAGCAAAAAATTTCATAACCGTCCAAACCAACCGTTTCAAACCGCCCAAACCGAAATTTAATGGTTTGTAACGGTTTGGATCGGTTATGGTTTTATTTTTTCAAAACCCGAAAAATAATGGTTTGGTTTGAATTTGTCTTTTATACCGCCCGTTATATCCAAACCACCCGAATCTATTAAAATATTTTAATTATATATTTTGAGGATACATATATTAGATAAATTATTAATATTTATAAGTAGTTGAATCCATGTTATGTTAAGTGCACTTGAATGTTACATATTGAAGTTAAAAGATCCAAATTATTACATAATGAATTTGTTTAGTTGATAATTTATTAACTTATTAAATTTTTTACCTAGTAAATATATACACATATTTTTCTTAACGGTTTAAACGGAAACCGCCCAACCCGAACCATTATAGTTTGGGTGGTTTGGTTATATCAGTAACGGTTATGGTTACGGTAATGGTTAAGTAAAATGTAAAACCGCTAAATTAGGTTTGGATAGTTATGAGCTCTAAACCCGCCCATTTCACCCGATACTCACCCCTATATAAGGGTGCTTATCTTATGGTTAGAGTCCCTATTTCGCTTAATTGCTACAATGTGTTTATGTCACCTCCAAGCTTGTTGTTGGAGACGTTAGCTTCAGATTTTTCATCGTAATATATTCCTTCATTTAAAAAACTCAAGATCACCTCGAGATCAGTTTAAACAAGGCTCAATTTGTAATATTCAATTTAAAATTGCGTGGCTTATAAATATTAGCATCTGGAACAATTTTAATATGCAAACATATAGTAAATGGTTTTTTTATTATTGTTTTTATAGAATTTTGAATTATATTAATATTGGTATATATAAATATTAAATGTGAAGGGTTATTTGGACGAATCTCAAAATTTTATATAACATCAAAAAAATATAGTATCATTACAACAAATCTGGCCATTTACGACGGTTTTTTTGAACTTAAATCGTCGTAATTGAGCCATTTACGACGGAAAAAAATCGTCGTTTTTGCTCAAGTAGTAAGTTCAGATTTGCGTCACAAAATAAAATTGCGTCGGAAGTTAGGAAGTAGGGGCTCACATTCTCAAGAAAATAATAAATCTACTTACGACGGATTATTTCGTAGTACGTTATCAATACACGAGAGAATATTTTGTCGTAAGTTACGTATTTAGGACGAAAGGAACGTCGGATGTTACTTTACGGGACCCACTATTAATGAAATAAGATATAATTTTATGACGGAAAAAAACGTCGGAAGTTTTTTAATTTCCGACAGAAAAAAACGTCGTATTTTAGAAGGTGGGACCTATTATGACGGAATATGTGATGAACAACCGTCGTAAGTTTGTTTTTCTAAAATAATCAAATACTGATTTTTCAGTTTCCAGCCATTTTCGGCTTCCAATTTAAATTCTAAACACAAACTCAACATAAACTCTAAAACTGCCAAAAGACAATCAACATTTATCAAACCAAAATACATAATTATCATTGTATCAAGTTTTATCAATAATTATAAATCAAACACATTACATAATTACATTCTTTAAGTCTAACTTAGAAGTAACTTATATTCTGGTAACATGAGTGTCATGCTCTTCAAAAACAAAAAGGGTGGGACTTGGTAAAATATAAAGAATTACACTAGCACTTCAATTAGGCGCCCAGGAAAATATCTAATTGACTACTGTTGTCTAATTCAAATATAGCTGATGAATTTGTCATGCAATCAAAACCTGAAATCAGTGGCAATTAACATGTGCACCGAAAGAACACACACTTAGAACAAAAGAAATAATAAAGGTAACATTCTATTGTTAGACACAAATCTAACAGAGTAATGATAAAAATGTCAAATATCCTTTGTAAACTGCAGTTTATATAAATATAGAAAAAAACACAGTTAAGTTAAAAATAATAATTAATCTTGTATCATATCTAATTAAGTATGTGAATCATGTTCATGTATGAGAACCATTTATAAATGGGTCAATCTATTTAATATGCAGAGAATTAAAAACCACACAAACACACACATATCTTTGGACCCTAAATGCTTACTACTGTAAAATTAAACCTTGAACTATTTGACTATATTTTTCTGTCAAACCAGCCTTTTACCTGTTACATGTACTTACTCTACCCTTTTTATTCAAGATACGTTACATTCTGTCCAGTTGTTGATTTCTCAACCGAGCAACATGAGGGGTTCTCCATCTAATTCTAATATCACTAGTTTACTCGCAAATATATGACCTAATGTAATATTTCAGGTAGTCTACAAAAACCACATATAAATAATTTGAAAAACATACTCAAATTCCCGCACATTCATTTCTTATCATTGCTCAGTGAAAACCGAAAAGAAAAAACAGCTATTTAACAACCAAGTATAGCTTGACTAGTACTGTTAACTAGTGTTTAATCCTGAGTTAATGTTTCGATTATTTTAAAAATATTTTTGAACGATTCAACCGTATAGATGTCAATAGATATATATTAGTGATATAACCAAAATTTCATATCAAAATAATTTTATTTGGTTTGCCATTTTAACAGTCAAGCATTGGTTTGATCAATATAGCTAACTAATGTTTAATCCTCAATTGGTGTTTCCATTATTTTAAAAATATTTTTGAATGATCCAACCATATGGATGTCAATATATATATATATTAGTGATATAGCCAAAATTTCATATTAAAATAATTTAATTTGGTTTTCCATTTTAACAAGCATCAGTTTGACCAGTACAACTAACTAGTGTTTAATTCTGAATTGATGTTTCGATTATTTTAAAAATATTTTTAAAAGATCCAAATGTATGCATGTCAATAGATATATATTAGTCATATACCCAAAATTTCATATCAAAATAATTTTATTTGGTTTGTCATTTTAACAGTCACGCATCAATTTGACTAGTTCAACTAACTAGTGTTTAATCCTGATTTGATATTTCGATTATTTTGAAAATATTTTTGAACGATCCAACCGTATGGATGTCAATACATATATATATATATATATTAGTGATTGTTGTTGGAGGAATTTCGTAACAACACGAAATCGGAGGGTTGCTGGAATATTAGAGTAATTTGTGTGTAGTTGTGAGATTAGGGTTTATGAAAAAGAGGGGCTGGACTTGGGAGGTGTCTCGATTTGTCTCGTTGTATCGGATCCCTTTGCCAAGATGCCTGCGTACCAATTTATATTGGATCAAGCCTACGCAGTTCTGTGAAATTTGGGCTTATCCCTAAGAGACTTTAGGGATAAGTTTCGTTAATGTGGTAATTACCGATTTTATCTGATTTAATCTGAGCGTTGTGATATCTTCCTGATTGGAAGAATATCGTTGAGAGATATTTTCCGTTATTGATTTATTGAGATTGATTCTTTCCTCGTTTCGGAGAGAGGATAACTTGGGGCTTAAGCAATTAATTATTAGCCGTAATTAATAATTAACAAATTACGGAATTATTAAAAAGTATTTGCCATGCCAAAACGTGGCATAACAACTACCCCCCAGTTCTTCAGTGTAGCTTGCTGCAGTGGAGAACTAAATATTCTTCAATCGCTGAAACAACTAAAAATCGGAGTTTAGTAAATAACATAGAGCACCTTCGTGCTCAAAACAATTATGCGAATGCACGTGCGAGACCATGCAAGATCCGAAAAAGATACATATTTCCCTTGTTTGTGGTTGTGCGAGCACAAATTTATAAATCCATTGCGAACAATGATGTTAAGTTGGACCTTGACGTACACACTTCAAGATAGATATAACAGCCGATTGTAAAATTGTATTATTGAGGTGAACTGCTAGTATTATATGAATGTAACAAGATCAACAAACATGCCTTCAGCAAAAGATAAGGCGGAACTCTCGACCTTCAATCTCTTTCTGTACTTAAGATAAGGTGAGCTCGCACCTTGAATCTCTTTCCATACTTGAGATAAGGTGAGCTCGTACCTTCAATCTTTCCGTTTGTAATCTTTCTGCCTATCTAGGCGTAAGGTGTCAACAATACAAGTTCACAATCGGTAGTGTATATCATTCTAAGTGGTTGTCTCAGCTACCAAACATAGCAATTCCCATTCACAAGTTTGAAAATATTTTTCGACATATATGTATTATCGCGACAGTATATGCAAAATATTTTAAACGCAATTCAAACATAATAAATATGCCAATTTAAAATTGTCACGATATTTATTTTTCCCAAAAATAATGCTCTTTCTTAAATATTTTCCCAAAATTATGCATCTCGCATATATAATTTATTTTTCTAAAAGATGCAGCTCGTACGATCTTCTAAAAATCCACAATTCTCTCAAATAAATATCTCGTACGATTTTTTCCCAAAATATGTGTGTCGTCCAAAATTAAGATGACGCAATAATTTTACAATCATAAAAATATGTGACTCGCACGAATTTTATCACTAAATATTTTTCTTATAAAAAATTAGAAGAAAAACATAATATCTATGCATTCATCACGTAATAATAAATTTGCAGAAATAAATCAGGAGAAGAAAAATCTTATCTTTATTTTCCGCTTCTAACAGGCTGTGAATTTCCGAGTGTCACCATTTTTCTATGGTGCGTTTTAGTGTTCCTCAGGTTTTTTGTCCTTTTCTTTTTCCTGCTGGCCCCGCAATCTCAACATGACATGTTCATTCGTCATTCTTTTTACTCCATGGTTGCTTCCTTTTTTTTTTTTTATTTCTCCTTGTCCGCGCGTGTATATTACCTTAACAAGTCCGTCCGCGTGTGACTACAAACGCCTGATCGTTGGGTTTTCTTAAATGCCACGGGTCGCTCCATGTTAAATATTATTTTTTTTTCGCCAAGTTTGCATGCCGTCGCTGGGTCTTGTTATTCATCATGAGACTGCCTTCGCTGCACCATGTTGCACCGCCTGGACTCCGTTGAATTGTGTGTTATTGTACATCCATATAGGATATATCTGCCACGAGCCCCTTTTTTTTTCACCATCGGTAATTGACTATCGATCCCCCATTGTATGGATGAACCATAAACCCACGAGTTTTGTAATATTATTCGTCCTCCTCGAATAATAAACCCCTCCTTCTAGCGCCAAATGTTGTTGGAGGAATTTCGTAACAACACGAAATCGGAGGGTTGCTGGAATATTTGAGTAATTTGTGTAGTTGTGAGATTAGGGTTTATGAAAAAGAGGGGCTGGACTTGGGAGGTGTCTCGATTTGTCTCGTTGTATCGGATCCCTTTGCCAAGATGCCTGCGTACCAATTTATATTGGATCAAGCCTACGCAGTTCTGTGAAATTTGGGCTTATCCCTAAGAGACTTTAGGGATAAGTTTCGTTAATGTGGTAATTACCGATTTTATCTGATTTAATCTGAGCGTTGTGATATCTTCCTGATTGGAAGAATATCGTTGAGAGATATTTTCCGTTATTGATTTATTGAGATTGATTCTTTCCTCGTTTCGGAGAGAGGATAACTTGGGGCTTAAGCAATTAATTATTAGCCGTAATTAATAATTAACAAATTACGGAATTATTAAAAAGTATTTGCCATGCCAAAACGTGGCATAACAGTGATATAACTAAAATTAAATGTCAAAATGATTTTATCTGATTTGCCATTTTAACAGTCAAACATCAGTTTGACTAGTATTGTTAACTAGTGTTTAATCCTGAGTTGATGTTTCGATTATTTTAAAAATATTTTTGAACGATCCAACCGTATGGATGTCAATATATATATATATTAGTGATATAACCAAAATTTCATATTAAAATAATTTTATTTGGTTTGTTAATTTAACAGTCAAGCATTAGTTTAAGTAGTACAACTAACTAATATTTAATCCTAAATTGGTGTTTCGATTATTTTAAAAATATTTTTGAACGATCCAACCATATGGATGTCAATAGATATATATTAGTGATATTTCCAAAATTTCATATCAAAATAATTTTATTTGGTTTGCCATTTTAACAAGCATCAGTTTGACCAGTATAGCTAACAAGTGTTTAATCCTGAATTAATATTTCAATTATTTTAAAAATATTTTTGAACGATCCAACCGTATGCATGTCAATAGATATATTAGTGATATACCCAAAATTTCATATCAAAATAATTTTATTTGGTTTGTCATTTTAACAGTCAAACATTAGTTTGATTAGTTCAACTAACTAGTGTTTAATCCGGAATTGATGTTTCGATTATTTTGAAAATATTTTTGAACGATCCAACTGTATGGATGTTAATACATATATATATTAGTGATATAACCAAAATTAAATGTCAAAATTATTTTATCTGATTTGCCATTTTAACAGTCAAACATCAGTTTGACTAGTACTATTAACTAGTGTTTAATCCTGAATTGATGTTTCAATTATTTTAAAAATATTTTTGAACGATCCAACTGTATGGATGTGAATATATATATATATATATATATATATATTAGTGATATAGCCAAAATTTCATATCAAAATAAATTTATTTGATTTGTCATTTTAACAGTCAAACATCGGTTCGATTAGTACAACTAACTAGTGTTTAGTTCTAAATTTGTGTTTCGATTATTTTAAAAATATTTTTCATCGATCCAACCGTATGGATGATTATATATATATATATATATTAGTGATATAATCAATGTTTTATATTAAATTGTTTTTTCAAAATAATAAATTTTTTACTGAAATTCTTGAAATGTCACCCAAACAAATAAATGATGTCATTAATAAGGTTGGATCATGAAATAATATTTTTTAAAAAGTGAAATTATCAAAAATCATGTGCTAGTTTACGATGGAATCTGTCATAAATTATTATCTGCAAAAAATTTGAGAAAATTCAAATTTACCGCCAAAATTTTGAGGAAAAAGTTAAATTTTCCTCTTTGATAACTTACGACGAATTTTAATTTCCGTCGAAAATTAAATTTCCAATATTTTTCTCTCCAAAAATTTGGGGAAAAAGTTAAATTTCTCTCTTTAATAACTTACGACGAATTTTAATTTCCGTCGTAAATTTGACGATATGATTTTTTCCATCGCAAATATTTCTTTGTAAATTTAGATAAAACTAGCATAAAACCCCGTGCAAGGCACGGGTTGTTTTCCAAAATTTGATCTTGAGTTATGAATTAATATCGTCATTTAAATCATTTAGAATTTTATCGGTTATAATTTTAATCTTTTCTTATAATAATTAGATAATATATTGTAAATGACTAACATGTAGTACACGTGCCCGCACACACGTAAATTCAACCGAATTTATTAAATAATAGTTGGAATTTAATTGAATACATATAATTTAATCTTTCAATATCCTTTTAAAGTTCATCAATATCAAATTAGAGCACAAAGATATGAAAATTTTATTTATTTAATATAGAATGTGTAAAACCGTTGTTAAAATTTTGTTAAATATATATTTCATAATTTTGAACTATCCTTCTAAGGTTCATCAATATTAAATTTGGTTATGCAAAAAGGAAACATTATTAATTTAATATAATTTTATTAATAATACCAATGTAAAATTATTTTATCTATTTGATCTACACAAATATAACTATTGTTCAACATATGTGTAGAACTTAAGTTATATATTTGTTAAACACTTGTCTTAAATTGTTTAAAAAATAAATTATAAAATGTAACAAATATATTTTCGTTATAAATTATGTGTATTCAATATAATTTTAACTATTTTTTAAATAAACGATGTTGAACCAAAGTTATATATGAGTTGGGAGGTGGATTTACACGTTAAGACTGTTTGTACCGAATCTCATCTTGTATATATAATATTGCACATGTGAATGACCTTGGATAAAATCTTGATATTAGACTATTTTCTCATATAATGTATAAGGATATATTTGTAAATATATAAAATATGATCGAATTTACAAATACACCCTTAAAATTTTACATGTAAAATTTTTCGATCTCGGGATTGTCACGTGAGGATGACTCAGACCCATCTTTCTCACGTACATGTATATGTATGTATGTATGTATATATGTATATATATATGTATGTATGTATATATGTATGTATGTATGTATGTATGTATGTATGTATGTTGTGTGTATGTTGTGTGTGTATGTTATGTGTGTGTATTATATAATCATATCAAATTTGGTGATGACTAATTTTAAATTTTGAGTATTTTTTAAAAACCGAGTTAAGTCCGAAAAATAATAACCTATCACCGATCAAATTAGTAAGTTTGATACCCATTAGTTATTAACTTGATTTTACAAAAAAGAGTCTCAAACACATCAATCCTTATCTATATAGCATTTACAAAAATTTGTCGTATTTGTAAGATGCTTTTATCGAGATCGTAATTTTGAACCTATAAAACTGGATAATGACGATTACTTTATGCTGGATCACATTGTCAAATTTCGAGTATCTTTAAAAAAATAAGTGAAGTACTAATTTATAATTCGAAATAAGCTGAAGTTTAATGGCTCTTTATACCCGTGAATGTTTATTTATTTTTAAATATTTTTTTAAAAATATAATACTATGTATATTTTAATTATGTATTCATTAACACAATTATAATTACTTAAAACTTATAATTTTTTAATAAAAAGTTATTGTATTTTTATCAAATATAAAAAGTTTATGATCAAAAAATTGAATTTTATGTCTCACTAACTTTTAAGAGTAATTAGACATTTTACGAATAACAAAATATCTCAAAATTTTGAGATAACAATAAGTCTCGATCACACGTACTTATATTATATGCATGGTGAAAGACTAATGTGAATAAGTGGCAGAGTGGTAAGTTGATTGCTATTGTAACTTGAAAACCTGGGTTCGATTCCCTTTAATAACAAGTTTTATACAATTTATGAAAAGAGAGGTAAATTAGATATTTTAAGTTGAATTTTATGTCTCACCAATTTTTAAGGTCATATTAGACATTTTACAAAGAATAAAATGTCTCATGATTTTTGAGATAATAAAATGTCTCATCAATATTGCCCCATGTTGGGCTATTATTTGTATGTATGTATGTATGTTGTGTGTGTATGTTATGTGTGTGTATTATATAATCATATCAAATTTGGTGACGACTAATTTCAAAATTTGAGTATTTTTTAAAAACCGAGTTAAGTCCGAAAAATAATAACCTATCACCGATCAAGTTAGTAAGTTTGATACCCATTAGTTATTAATTTGATTTTACAAAAAAGAGTCTCAAACACATCAATCCTTATCTATATAGCATTTACAAAAATTTGTCGTATTTGTAAGATGCTTTTATCGAGATCGTAATTTTGAACCTATAAAACTGGATAATGACGATTACTTTATGCTGGATCACATTGTCAAATTTCGAGTATCTCTTAAAAAATAAGTGAAGTACTAATTTTGAATTCGAAATAAGCTGAAGTTTAATGGCTCTTTATACCCGTGAATGTTTATTTATTTTTAAATATTTTTTAAAAATATAATACTATGTATATTTTAATTATGTATTCATTAACACATTTATAATTACTTAAAACTTATAATTTTTTAATAAAAAGTTATTGTATTTTTATCAAATATAAAGAGTTTATGATCAAAAAATTGAATTTTATGTCTCACTAAATTTTAAGAGTAATTAGACATTTTACGAATAACAAAATATCTCAAAATTTTGAGGTAACAATAAGTCTCGATCACACGTACTTATATTATATGCATGGTGAAAGACTAATGTGAATAAGTGGCAAAGTGGTAAGTTGATTGTTATTGTAACTTGAAAATCTGGGTTCGATTTCCTTTAATAACAAGTTTTATACAATTTATGAAAAGAGAGGTAAATTAGATATTTTAAGTTGAATTTTATGTCTCACCAATTTCTAAGGGCATATTAGACATGATTTTTGAGATAATAAAATTTCTCTCATTTAAATTATTTAGAATTTTATCGGTTATAATTTTAATCTTTTCTTATAATAATTAGATAATATATTGTAAATGACACACATGCAGTACACGTGCACGCACACACGTAAATTCAACTGAATTTATTAAATAATAGTTGGAATTTAATTGAATACATATAATTTAATCTTTCAATATCCTTTTAAAGTTCATCAATATCAAATTAGAGCACAAAGATATGAAAATTTTATTTATTTAATATAGAATGTGTAAAACCGTTGTTAAAATTTTGTTAAATATATATTTCATAATTTTGAACTATCCTTCTATGGTTCATCAATATTGAATTTGGTTATGCAAAAAGGAAACATTATTAATTTAATATAATTTTATTAATAATACCAATGTAAAATTATTTTATCTATTTGATCTACACAAGTATAACTATTGTCCAACATATGTGTAGAACTTAAGTTATATATTTGTTAAACACTTGTCTTAAATTGTTTAAAAAATAAATTATAAAATGTAATAAATATATTTTCGTTATAAATTATGTGAATTCAATATAATTTTAACTATTTTTTAAATAAACGATGTAGAACCAAAGTTATATATGAGTTGGGAGGTGGATTTACACGTTAAGACTGTTTGTACCGAATCTCATCTTGTATATATAATATTGCACATGTGAATGACCTTGGATAAAATCTTGATATTAGACTATTTTCTCATATAATGTATAAGGATATATTTGTAAATATATAAAATATGATCGAATTTACATATACACCCTTAAAATTTTACATGTAAAATTCTTCGATCTCGGGATTGTCACGTGAGGATGACTCATACCCATTTTTCTCACGTACATGTGTATGTATGTATGTATATATGTATGTATGTATGTATGTATGTATATATGTATGTTTGTATGTATGTATGTATGTATGTATGTATGTTGTGTGTATGTTGTGTGTGTATGTTATGTGTGTGTATTATATAATCATATCAAATTTGGTGACGACTAATTTCAAATTCTGAGTATTTTTTAAAAACCGAGTTAATTCCGAAAAATAATAACCTATCACCGATCAAGTTAGTAAGTTTGATACCCATTAGTTATTAACTTGATTTTACAAAAAAGAGTCTCAAACACATCAATCCTTATCTATATAGCATTTACAAAATAATTGTCGTATTTGTAAGATGCTTTTATCGAGATCGTAATTTTGAACCTATAAAACTGGATAATGACGATTACTTTATGCTGGATCACATTGTCAAATTTCGAGTATCTTTTAAAAAATAAGTGAAGTACTAATTTTGAATTCGAAATATGCTGAATTTTAATGGCTCTTTATACCCGTGAATGTTTATTTATTTTTAAATATTTTTTAAAAATATAATACTATGTATATTTTAATCATGTATTCATTAACACATTTATAATTACTTAAAACTTATAATTTTTTAATAAAAAGTTATTGTATTTTTATCAAATATAAAGAGTTTATGATCAAAAAATTGAATTTTATGTCTCACTAACTTTTAAGAGTAATTAGACATTTTACGAATAACAAAATATCTCAAAATTTTGAGGTAACAATAAGTCTCGATCACACGTACTTATATTATATGCATGGTTAAAGACTAAGGTGAATAAGTGGCAGAGTGGTAAGTTGATTGCTATTGTAACTTGAAAACCTGGGTTCGATTCCCTTTAATAACAAGTTTTATACAATTTATGAAAAGAGAGTTAAATTAGATATTTTAAGTTGAATTTTATGTCTCACCAATTTCTAAGGGCAAATTAGACATTTTACAAAGAATAAAATGTCTCATGATTTTTGAGATAATAAAATATCTCATCAATATTGCCCCATGTTGGGCTATTGTTAATATAATAGATATTTTTTATTCAATTTCAAGTTAAAATTTTAATAAAAATAATTAACTTACGACGAAATGTTTAAATCGCCGCAACTTCAAATAATTTTCATTTTTGTTTAATTGTGTCGTGCATAATTTTATTAATAAAATACTAAACTTACGACGGTTTTGTGTTTCGTCATAATTAATTACGACGTTTTACTTTTTTACGTCGTAAGTTTGGCGCGCATTTTTTCCGTCGTAAGTTGGCCGTCGTAATTGACCTATTTTGTTATAGTGTATGTTATGTATATGACCAGCTTAAAAGATTTGATAATTATTAATCTAAATAGTACAAGAACTAGATCGCCTGGATTTAGAATACGAAGAATGACATATACCTCGACAAATGGATAAGACATGAGATGACAAATACTTAAATGAATAAATACATAGACGACATGTACACTTAGACATATTATAATTAAAATAAATAATCTATATCGAGATATTTATACTTACGTAATCTTAGAAGATGTGAAACGCGTGGAGGGTTTATCTCAAATTTAAAATATATCTAGAATTGAAATTATATATTTTTTGTTTTAAAGTTTTAAAATTAGGACTTGAAGAGAAATATTTAGTTCTTCCATTTTAGTTTTAATTCCTTCCACTATAAAATAAATACCTAAACTTCTATAATTTTTTTATCTCCTCAATCTATATCCGCATGCGATATCGTCACTTTATACCCACTCGACACCATGTTGACGAAAAATGTTTCAAACTTTAGGTTTTTAATAAAAGGTAAGGTAATTATTTATGAAAGTTAATCAAAATTTAAAATGGATGAGTGAAGTAATATATTTTACTAATTATGAAAAATAATAGTCAAAGCCTTATTTAATTGATGGTGTCTCTGGATTAAAATTGGTAGAATTTCAAGTACTTTTTTAGAAGTTGGTAACGTATTATCGTTGCTTTAAAATTTCTTCACAAAAACACTAATCTTGTAATAAACTTGGAATTGTTTGTTATTATACAAGATATACCTCTTCAATGATAAGTACACTAGTGTATTAATAACCAACCTACTTTTCTTTATAAACTCTTACAAATATAGGTAGCAACCGGCAAGCCTTCAATTGTTATCACATGCTATCAAATTAAAAATTGAACTTACCAACATTTTTCTACCCAAATATGTAATTGTTTTTTTTATATTTTTTCATTTATCTAAATGATGTAATTTTTTTTATTTACCACATGTTATTAATACAAACAGAAGTGGCCAATCAAGCTCTCAGACATAGAGAAATTAAAAAAAATTAATATTGTGTATAAATGGCTATATATATGTGTTTATATATATATTCTAAATTTATAGTATTTATGCCTATATTTTATGATCCATAGTAAATTAATTTATAATGGTTATATGTTATAATACAATTAACAATATAAAAAATACCTCATGTTCTCCAACTTGAAATAGTATGTCCATACAGATACAGTTATCAAAAAATGGAAGATATGTCTCACATGATATTTCATGATTATTTTTAAACTTAAATCCATATATGAAATGACTAGGATAACAACCCATTTCATCAACTTCGCCAAGGATGTGACAATGCGGATAATGGAGTATTATTTATTGAGCAATTCTTGCCCTAAAAAATACTGACACATGAACTTTAATTTAACAATATACATTTGAATTAAAACTAGTAAAAACTGATCCACAGCAGGATCCACATCTATAGAATTCATAAATATCTGAATAAAAGAAAATTTTAAATAAAGTGTAGTTTAAACTTTGTTTATGTGTTGTTATCTATGTGTTATAATAAGTATAATATGGTATATTTGTGACATATACATGTAAGAAAATTACACGTCATAAATGTTGTAGCTTTCAATCATATAGAGAACTATTTTATTATTCGTAGTTTATGGTTATCAAACTGAATAAGAGGTGCATTTATCAAGTTAAGGTGTAATCAGTCCTACGATTTCACTCGATCAATAGGAAGGATGAGTTTTACTCAGTTTAACTGTCTTTTTAACTTACCAGGTGATTTTGCTGTAAATTTTATAATCTTTATGTGTTAATCATCTCAAAATATGTTCTTTTTCTTATTAATGTTGTAAATGTTTCTTAAATTCAGAGTATCCTATGGATGTTTCAGGCCAACTTGTGTTGGAAAGCCCAAATTCAAAGCCCAATTAAAATACCAAAATATAGGCTCACATTCATTGTAAAATGGATTCGATTATTCATAATTTGGTTATCACCATACGTCTTTAACAATGTTAATTATCCATATGTTTTTTCAGACATTCGACTAAAAATATATTCAAATTTTGTGTCATGGACTACCATTTCAAGATCAAGGAAGATGCGGTAATAAATATTTATACATATTCACACACACATACTCATATATATAATCAACACATTTCATTATTGTTATCTAATTAAAATTTGTGTTATTTACAGGTTGTTGCTGAGCAGTGGCTTGTGCCTATGGCATAACAATATGGACGACTATTCAAAAGACTATTCCAAAAGAATCAAAATATCGGTTATAAAAAGGTCTTTTAGGGTAAGAACTGCTTAACAGAGTGATATTCCATTATTCATATTATTACACGAATATAGATGAAAAGGATTTTTATCCAAGGGCGGCGCTGGGGCGGCGCAGGGTGAGCCACCACACAGGGCCTTCGAAATTATAAGGTCCTGAATTTTTATTTTAAAAATTAATGAGAAATAAAAATTTAGTTCTTAAGAAAAAATCTGGTTAAGTATTTCTTAAAAAGTATAAGAAATTTGGATAAAATTTGGATGAAATAGGAGAAGTTCTTAAAAAATATCGTGCTTTCATAATATAAAAAATATATATTAAATTTTAATAATTATTCATGTTACCGTTGCACTTATAAAAATGAATTTTTTCAAGCTCAAGTTGTAGAAATTTTATTTACGAAAATAATGTCTTAAGAAAGACTAAATGTTGATGATTATTTCATTACAAAATAATCTTTAAAGTAAATATATGTCGGTAAACTCTTTTTTTTCAGTGTCATTGTATTTGTTACCATTTTTAACATTTACCTTTGCATTTTTATTACAATATACCCTTTAAATTGTAGTGACAGAGATATAAATATGTAGTTGTAGACGATTATGAGGCTCATAAATCATGTACTTTTCTGGTTGTTGTAAGAGTTCTTAAACTTTTAGACTTGTTATGTAATCTTGAAATATTTATGTGGAGAAACTGTGGTAACAATGCCCTTGAACATATGTGTTTTTATGGTTGCAACAAATCTGATAAAAATGAGTGTTAGGATATAACACACCGCATATGTCTTTATTTTTTTTCTGAGATTGGATGGTTTGAGTTTCTAATATGGTTTGAACATATAAGATTTGTATTTTTAAGATATGGTTTAGTTATTTTTTTATATGAATACTAGTATAAATGCCTCTAAGCTAGCCAAGTAAAACTTTAGTTTCTTATCCTCCATCAGTGCTGTTAAACATAACAGAGATTTGGATAACGATTCGGATGAATCCATGGTAGGATCGGGAAGAGTTCTCTCAATCAAGAAGCACTCATATGCCCACAACTGTAATAATCACTTACAACAAGCAATCTTTTTCGCCCCATTCTGTGCTGCATGCTCCAGCCCCCTGTATAAATATGCGGGAACCACAGAACCCCAAGAAAATATGTACACCCCTAAAGCTGCGTAGGTTTCTAATATACCTCGGGTGCACCACATTTCTACTACTGATAATAAAAAGAACATAACCGACAACCAAGAGCAAGTATGCATGTGTGTGGATAACAATCCTCCTCAGATCAGGACCCAGATCAGCCCTCCCATACCTCTGATACAACCATATTTACTTTATTCCAGCTCTGGAGAATGCCACCTTCACCTCCTATTCAGTCAGCGGCTCAAACCAATGCCTCACAAAGTACTCCACGTTACTCTCAAGACTGTCGTCAACTATCGGACGTCCAACAATTGGTAAACCTAAGACATAGTCAACATCCTCGAGAGTCAACGTCATCCCCCATGTCTCAACAAGAAGGTATTGGTCTCGGAACGCCACCTCTCCATAATTGTCGTGACAACTCTCGCATCATTCTGCACCACCACCACCGGGATTTGCAAACATACCAAAGCCAATGTTATGCACCAAGTCCTTCTGAGTATCAGACAAGACCCAATTACGCATGTTCCTGTTCCCACAATAACACTCCAAAGTACCCCGCTCATGTCCCTCCCAAACATCCGAACTCACTTGATTCTCATTATCAAGGATAACGGTATGACTAACTAGACCCGACAATATGTTACCCACCACGAAACAATAAACAGTAATATAAGATACTTATATATAACTCAACATACCTTAATTAATAATATAAACACAAAATTATAAAAACTATTCATTCAATTTTAAACACTTTCATAAACGTCAATACAAAAACCAGAAAAATGACATAATTACCACTGTTTAGATCATTCATTACCTAAATAACACTTTCAGATATAAATGGCCAAAAGTACCATTCTTTTAAGCCTATCTCAAATGTGTATTATTCATTAACCCGACCTGTTAATAACATACCAATAACCCGCCCAATTTTATTAGTCCTCCATCTTCTTATTTCAGATCATTACAAATCATAAACTAATTCCCTCTCTTAAAAACATATCTCATTGCGATATACTGCTAAAAATCAATCAATTTCACCATAAATTGTAGCCGTGGAGTTGTTCACTATGCATATCCAAGTTGATTCCAATGTACATGTTCTCGCTTCTTTAGTCCTTAGTTCATCATTTTATTCTTTTGTAACATTAATACATATATATATATATATTTATAGCATTCTACATGCTTAATTTGAGTTTGTGTGTGTGTGAAGGGGATATATATATATATCTAGATAATATATATAGATAGAGAGAGAGATGAAAGAGAAAGATATGAGAGAGATAGATATAGAGAGAGAGGGGAGGGGGAGAGATGGAGAGATAGGAGAGTGGAGTAGTTGAAATGATTTTGATGTGCTTGACTTTGCTGAAGATGATAATTGTGAGAAAGAGGCTAATTATCGCAATTGTGTTTGTCGCGGAGCTGGGATACAGTAGATGGGTTCCCAAACCTGTTAAAATATTTAGTAAATTATACCCCTGCCCCTAAATCACATAAATGTTGTAATTCTGTGCTATTTGATATTTAGACATGTGAAGCTGTATTTGCTATTTGCTATGAGGTCTTCCATTGTCACATATTGTTGGTTCTCTGCCTAAGTAATATTCTAATAATAACATAATACGAGATTGGTTCATTATAAAATAAAATATGCAAATAAAAATGATTATATTGTCATTAGCTGTTAAATATTGAAGCTACCATGTTGGTAATTCGGGCAAGTTTGGAAGAAGAATTATAAGGTTCCATTATCTTATTTTTAATTTGATCGAACAATAACTTGCTTGCTGGAATATTTATTTTCAATATGATGGACATAACTTATTTGTTGGAATATATTTGCGTGTGAAAATAATTCAAAGAATATAAGATAATAGCAATAATATCGTGACTGCTTCTTAGTTTATAATTTTAATGCGTACACATAATGTTGCGATATTTGTATTTGTATTTTCAAAATTAAGTTACTTCTTACTAATGGGTGCACTTTTAAGAGTTACATTGTTGATATATTTGTTTTATGCATTCACTGATGGATTTTGTATATATATTAATAGGTATCAGATGACACATTGTTAGATGATTTTGAGTTTCAGGCGGGACCTAGAGATACGCCCGTCTTGTATTTGCAGGCAGAACATATGTCAACTAATGTGTGGAATGCAGGTGGTGGGGACAGTCAGAGATCTCGGGTTCGTTGCAAGTTTCCTGCATTGCATCCAAGGATGATTCCAATTCTTAGAAAATTGAGATTTGATGGTGTTGCAAGGGCGTTGAGGGTGGTTAGAGGAACCTTGTAAGGAACATGTTTGGAACAACACCAGATCCAGTTAAGAGTCGAGCAATGGTTGGTGCTAGGTTAAAGTTGAGCTGGCTAGATTCAGTTGTTCCTAAGGTTCTTGTTGATGATGCTGATGAGCGTGAGCTAGTTCGATATACTCAGGAATATCTTCTACAGTTGCTTAGTGGTGTATTATTCACTGATCACCAGGGTTCCCAGGTGCATTGTATGTTTATACCTCTACTGCAGAATCTTGATCATTGTGCAACTTTATCATGGGGTTTGGGTGTACTTGGGAGTTATGCAAATCCTGCAAGATTGGCGTAGAGGAAATGGCAGCTGTGTTTTATTAGTTCAGTTGTGGGCATGGACGCGACTCCCTTCTTTGGCTCTTGTCCCAAGTAAGCCTCCTTTGGATGTATGGGGTGATCTTGCAGTCCTGTATGGTTTGAGATGCCTTCATTTTAATTTTATTAATTACTTGTGTGCTTTTTCATCTTTTTCTTTATTTATGTGTACTTTATTTGATAGATTTTAGATGATTTATTTATATTCGATTGTAATATGAATTTAGATGTTATTATGTTGCATAGGTGGTGTGGTCCTAAATCATTTGCTGATGTGACTTCACATGTGGTATGTGTTCATCGACTTTCTTTAGATGTTCTTGTTTCCCAACACTTCATATGGTTGCCATATATAAATGATATTCTTGCCGCTGTTGACGAATATTGCACCGAGGGTAATGTTATTTGGTGTTATAAGGGTCCGATTATCTGCTTCTATATAGTGGAGCAACACCAACCGGACAGATGTGTTCGTCAGTTTGGTATGGTTTAAGCTATCCCTTCACCTGCTGCTGATTATTCTAAAGAGCTTCATAATATGAATTTAAAAGTGAGATGTTGATTGGGGGAAAAAACACAAGAATTATATATCATATTGGGATAACCGATTGCGGCATGTGCTTGTTGTTGATAATGTTGGTGTCGGGGTCACCAATGATTATGATAAATGGTACATTGATATTACACATCCATATCATACACGCCTGCTGCAGGATTATATTTGGTAATATTAAATTAAGTGTCATGTTTAAATTGCTTGTTCATGTGACTGATTACCAAATTAATGTGTTATTTATTTTATATATATTGCAGATTCATATTCTTGATCGCATATCTTCTACAGCCATGTGTGATGCGTTTGTCGGGGCTAACGGTCTCATGAATTCAGTTGATACTCATGGACGACGTGTATTGGAATATCAATATAGTCGTGACCTTTTTCAAGATTTTCCCATTGATGAGCGTCGTATTAGAGAAGAGGCTTTAAGAGTAAAGCCAAAAAAGATCGGTCATAAAGGAGGTCGCGGAGGGATAAATGCTCCTAAGAGACGTAAAATGGATATCGGTAAGGAAGGCGGTGATTATGGAAATGAAGAGAATATTTAGTTAGGGGATGAGGAGCACGTGGTTGAAGGAAGAGCTCAAGAGGATTCTGATTTCTTTGCTGCTAAAAAATTGGCAAATGACATGGATGATGCAGGTGATCATGACGAGACAGAGATTCTAAATATCGACCTTTCAGCACCATCTTCTCATCCCAGCTTTTACTTGCACCCGCCTACTGACTTCCATTTTCCACCAGCACAGCAACATGATCCTATCCTTGTTTAGTCCTCACCATCATATTGGGTTCCTAGTCTTCGGTTGTTGTCATCTAACGACTTTCTGACCCCACCTGCACAGGTTTGATCTTATAATTCATATGGCTTGTACATGTTTCCACTATAATTATTTTCATTACAAAAAATGATAAAATTAGGATATCTTTTGAACTAGACACCGTGCCTATCTATATTAGTACTCCCAGAAGGGGAGGCGTGTACTATAACGACCATATGTGATGACATTACCCTCATTTGTGTAGACTTTAAGATTTTTAAACTATCGTAT
Source organism: Apium graveolens (assembly GCF_009905375.1). Classification (NCBI taxonomy): domain Eukaryota; kingdom Viridiplantae; phylum Streptophyta; class Magnoliopsida; order Apiales; family Apiaceae; genus Apium; species Apium graveolens. Next base: position 264,611,174 of record NC_133654.1, on the reverse strand, counting down.
ATTATAATATAAAAGCTAAAAAAAATTAAAAGTTTGGTATTTTGGTAGCCGGATAATAATAATATAGAGTATTTAGTCTTTTAGGATATTTTTTTTATCGTAGATAACCCGCAACCGCTACCCTTTGAGTGCGCACCGGGTAAAACCCTACAAACCACATGAACCAAGGTAAACCACATGAACCAAGGTAAACCACTCAGGAGGCATAACCATAAATTCTCCTCCCACCAAGGTAAACCACATGAACCAAGGTAAACCACTCAGGAGGCATAACCATAAATTCTCCTCCCTTGAGATTCGAACCTGTGACCAAAATGATAGTTATCCCCTATTTAACCAGCTGATCCAACCCTTGCGGGCCTTTTTAGGACAAATTTAAATGATAAAAATATGGTGTTTTAAAATAAGATGCTAATGAACCCTTTTATAGAAAGGTGTAGAATTGTTTTCCTAAAGATTTGCTGTATATTTTACTGCAGCAGGAGTAACCTGTACAGAAGCAAAAACCACTGAAACAACCAGTACAAGACGAACAACCACCACCACCACATGAACATGATACTGGCAATTGGATTCCGAGCTTTCGATTAGTGTTTTCTAACAATTTTCTAACCCTGCCATCACATGTTAGATTTAGTACTAACTGTAGTGGGTATTATATTCTTGTGTTAGTTATTTATTTGGGAAACAAATTAAGAGTAATCACGTAGGGGTGATTAGATTACGGTTTATTTCTTTCTTTAACGTAATGTTTTGATGTAGTCACTAAACCAACATGAATAGGAGCATCAACCACCTAAAGATTCTGTACCAAACCAACAATCTGTACTTGAAGGACCCGGACAGCAGCAACAACCAGTTGTGGAGCAGCCTGTACTGGAAGAAGTTGTACGTGAAGAGCCTATAATGCAGCAGCCTGTATTGGAGGAACAAGAAGCGACAAATGTGAAAAATTGCATGTGTTTGCGACCTCGCAATCGTGATCCTCCTGGATGTGGGACTAAAGGTCGGAAGATAGTCCCGCCGCCAATTACTCAACGTTATAAGCGCCTTCGGTAAGTTACTTTATCTTTAATAAAAACTAAAATTGTGAACTTTATTTAATCTTGCTTTTTCCGTAAATTGATGTGGATGATTGTATCAGCTAGATATGGGCTAATATTAGTCTACATATACGTTTTATTTGTGTGTAGTAATTTTCTTCCCATATAGCTGTTAAACTAGTAACTATAGAATGCCTAATATTTTAATTTTATGTTGTATTTATGCATGAAGCAATTCCCTCAAGATGATGCAGCTTGAGAATTTCAATGATTTCCACAGTTTAGCGTCCTTTTCAAAATTATGCAGTTTTTCATTTTGAAGTACAGAGACCACTAATTTCTGCAACTTATAGTTGACTACTTAGCGGCATTAGAAAGTTTACTCTTGGGATCGATCTTGTGACTTTCATTATCAAATGTTTAGTTTTTCGGCAACTTTTCAACATTATAGTTATCAGATATATTGTCAAATTGAGCCATAAATGGCTAGATAATGAAATTGTGATTGAGTAGTAAGATATGTTTTGGAACTAATTTTGTATTGCGGTTGGTCACTTTTATCAGTATCTGGGGGTGCTTTCATTGTATTTTATGAAGTTATTTTTCTGTGAATGGTTTATACAAAGTAAGATCATAGTTGTAACTAGGAATTTTTTAACCATAAAGGAACTAGTTGTCTTGAATGTTGCATTGAATGGTATCTTCCTGAGAGACTAGAAATGCTAACAAGATAGTGATACTTTTGTGATAAAAAGAGATCAAGCATGCATGCATGGTAACTGCAACAGGGCATCAAATTGTGACCTGAATTTCAACAAGAAATACTAATGAATGTAAAAAAAACTACAAAGATATCCCATGTATTTGAAAATTAAAAATCAGCCACTGAAATTGCAATTTAAAATAAAATCCAGCAAATAGCATTAGAAACTTCAACCATAAGTACAATACAATCCAACAACAATACTTTAAAATAAATTTCTAGATTTGGCTTCATGAAAAATTAAAATAAGCTAACAAATCCTTGCACTTATAGAAATTAAGCCCATCAAATTACTATGGTAATTGTCTTCTTATGTGGCTTTAAGTTCATTCCATGCACCAGAATCATTATCTGCAAAGCAAAAAATAAAGATATAAAATGGAGAAAAATTACTCCTAGTGCATAATAGCATGGTAAGTGCACAAGTGGTAGTGGATTAGAAAAAAAATGAAATAGTTAAACATACCAAAGAAGTACTATGGTATGTTAAAAGAAGCTCCACTAGAAGTTCCCTTGCTTTGTACCCAATAAAAATGTAGTTAGGGTTGTAAAAATAGAATGAGTACCTTAAATTAGCCAATTGAATATGCATCCTTCATCTAAGAGATTCACTTTATTGTATGAAAGCAACAATAATATACGACAGTGTTCACATTATTTAAGAGAATAAAACTAAATAGAAGACCCGCAGCCTTATATTTTGTGTTTTGTGTGTACGGGTGACGGTCCAACTAGGGTACAAATAAGGCTAATACGCATTTTAAAAATACATAATAGATATTAGGGTGAAAAATCAAAATACCCATCATTTGGGGGTTTAGTATCCAAAATACCATTTGGCGGGACAGATTGTCCAAATTACCTGTTGAATACGTATGTCCAACATGCGAATTTCATTTTTTTTAAATTTATAAAGGATACGCATGTGTGAAATGCGTATTTATTTTTTTGTTTTTAGGGAATACGCATGTGTGAAATGCGTATTTCTTGTTTTTCAAAAAAGTGCATACGCATAGCACACATGCGTATCCTTTACAAAAAAACCGGAGGTTGTAAACGCAGTAATGTAATGCATAATCCGTCAGGATTTTGGGCAGTCCGCGCGCATTTGGATATTTTGGATAGTTGGGGCTGGAAAATGGGATATTGTGGGCATTCTTTCTAGATATTACCCATTACAAACATGCGTAACAAACATAAAAAATACATATAACACCCGGTTACCACATGCGTATTACCGGTTACCCCTTAGGCCATACGCGTATTACAATTTAAGAATATAAATTATTTATGGTTGTTACATGCCGATATAATGCGTATTACCTTCACCCAACTCTAAAATGCGTATTTAAATTTAAAATATTCTAATCGATTAATTTGTTATTCTTTTAAAAAAATATGTTAAAATTTGAAAAATTATTTAAATTAATTTTTTTAAATAATTAATTTTTTAAATTCAATTGTGTGTTACTCTAATTTTACAATATTTAATATTTTAGGTTTCAAACATTCATGTTTAGGATTTAGAAATTTAAAAAATAAAATAAAAATAAAACGATTTAGGGTTTAGGATTTAGAGTTTAGGGTCCTAAACCCTAGAAACCGAGTTCTAATTTAATTTAATCAATTTTAATATTTTAGGGTTCAACCATTCCTATTTGGGTTTTACATATTAAAAAAATGAAAATAAAAATAATACAACAGTTTAGGGTTTAGGATTTAGAGTTTATGCCCTAAACTCTAGAGTCTAAACCCTAACTTAATGTAGGGCCCTAAACCCTAGAAATCAAACTCTAATTTAATTTAACAAATTTTAATATTTTAGAATTTAACCATTCCTATTTGGGTTTTCGAAATCCTTTAAAAAAATAAAAATAACACAACGAACTCTAATTTAATTTAACAATTTTTAGTATTTTAGAATGTTAAAAATTATTGTTTCTTGAAATTATTTTAAATTCGGAATGGAAACACCCATTATGCCAATGCGTAATATGTTTTATTAATACCATTATTTTTTGAAAAAAATAATGGTATTAATGGTTGTAATACGCACACGTGAAATGCATATTAGGCATTACCCCTATTAGTAATGCGTAATAATTTTAGAATTTAAAAATAAATAAAAAATAAATATACCCATTAGAGCAATGCGTAATAGTTTGTAATACGCATTTTTTGAAGTCTTATTATTGATTAACTGTTTTTGGTATGCGTATTAGGGTTTGTTTTTTATTAATAAAAATAAACAAATGTATTATGCATTTACCTAGTTAGTCGATGCGTAATAGATTGGTAAAAATGGCCATCCTTCTCGCGCGGTGATATTTCTGTTACACTTTAAAAAAAACGGTTATTTGTGTCCTTCCTCCCAGAAACCATGCGCAAGAACTTTCATACAACATCCACATCATATATACCATACTTATTCCGCAAAATATATATCCAAGTAACACAATTCTCTATTTATAAATACACTAGCTTAAATCCCGTGTCATGCACAGGTTCCGCTAATATTTAAAAATTTTATTTATCCCGTCATATTATATTTTTAAATTCTTTATATAAATATATAATAATTACAAATTTATAATAAAAGTAATAAAATAACATGTGATCGTAATTTAGTAGAATAAGTAGATTAAATCTAGTAGTTTGACAGTTTAGTAGTTTAGCGGATATATGACACTATTTATTTAATTTTTAATAATAAGATAAGTTGTGGTCGTAGTTTAGTAGAATTAGTAAACTATATTTAATAGTTTAAAAATTTACTAGTTTAGTAGATATATAATACTATTTATTTATTTTTGTGATAATCAAAATTAGGGAATAACCATTGAACCAAATTATATCCCATTCGGGTTATTATAATATACTAGTTTGTAACCTGTGCGAAGCACGAACCCGTAATTAAAAATAATAGTATCACATTATTATTTGCATAAAACTGAAACTCATAATCCGTATAAAATACAGATCTAAATATATTATATAAAATGCTTTTAAAATATGTAGTTAAAAAAATCGAATTTAAGTGTAACTCTAAAATTTCACCGTATAGTTCTAGTTATGCATGCATCTAATTATTTATTAATATAAATTTGACATGTTAACTTACTAATACGATTATTTTAAAGTAAACCGACGCTTGGATGTTCAGCAGCAAATAAAAATTTAAGGAAAATAAAATTTACAAAGAGTAAAAGTAATTAAGTTTTGTCGGTTGAGATTTTATTACATAAAATTCTAAAAATAGTTGTATAATTTTATAGTGAGTACCAAGATTTGACACCTAAATATGGTTTCACTTATTAGTATAACTTATTAGTATAGATAGTTGATTAGTATAGATAGTTGATAACCGTGCGAAACACGAGACCGAGACTAAAAATATCGAATTAATATTTGCAGAAAACTATTCATAATTCGTGCGAAACATAAGTTAAAATTAATAATTGATATCAAATATTAAATTGGTACTTGCTAAAAAATAGTTATGTAGTTAAAAAGAATCGAATCAGTTATGAAATTTTCCACTATAATTCTAGTTTTGCATTGTTTTATTTGATAAAAAAAAATCTAACATATTAGTTTTATTTTTGTAAAACGAATTGTATCTCTATCTTATGCACCAAATATATGTTCTTTAGACGATTTAATATTAATTAATATAATTTGATAATTATCTTATAATTAGCCTTTATAATATAGTTTATTTAATATTAGTTAACTATCGCTAAAAATTAATTTACAAATTAAAAGTAAAAAGATGTTATTAAACTTAATTTAATATTACTAAATATAATCTAAATACAGGCCATAAATTTGTTACTATTAATATATGTTTTTCTTTTTAATTTAAAGTATATAAATGTTGTGATGGACAGTAACAAATACGATTGCTAAATCGATAATTTTCAGTTTATAAGTTAATAAATGTTACTAAATTCATTTAATATGACTTATTTATTTTTAAAATAATACTACAGAAAATAAAGTGTAGAGAGAATTAAAGTCAATTCGTGTTAATAGTTTACTTTGTAGTTAGTAGTTTTTCAAAATAAAAGTAAATATATGTTATTTTACCTAATTTAACGTAACTTAATAATTTTTTAATATAATTTATAAATAAATAAATTTTATAGAGAATATAAGTCTATTCGTGTTAGTAGTTTGTAGTTTTTCTAAAATTAAAATTAAATATAAGTTATTTTACTTAATTTAACGTAAATTAATAAATTTTTTATATAATTTCCAAATCGTTTAAAAATATTTTTATTTTATAAATTAAAAAGACGATTGGATGAACACTAACTATTTTTTTTTATAAAGAATAGAAGTCGAGTTGGGTTAAAAACAAAGTTGATAGAGAGTAGCAGTTGACTTATGTCAGGTAAGTACTAAAATTTGGTATCTTGGTATTTTGGTATTTTTAACACCAAATTATACATTTCGTTTATTAATAAAGAGTATATATATATATATATATATATATATATATATATATATATATATAGTGTAGTATATAATATAGATATAGATTGTATAGATATATGTATATATATATAGTGTAGTAGAGCTGTTCGCGAATCGAGCTGTTCGCGAACAAGCTCAAGCTCGAGCTCAGCTCGTTAAGGGCTCGGTTTGGCTCGGTTCGTTAAGGGCTCGGGCTCGAGCTCGAACACAAAAATGTGTTCATTAAGAAAACGAGCTCGAGCCGAGCTTTTGGCATGTTCGGCTCGAGCTCGGCTCGGCTCGAAATTTTTTTTTAAAAAAAATTGTTTTTTATATATTTAATTATTATGAATTTTATTCTAAATTTTTATAAATATTTTTAAATTATTGAATTATACGAATGTCAAACTATATTTTGAAAAAATTCAGATATTAAAAATAAATTTTTTAATTTGATATTTTAATAATTAACAAGTGATTTAATTACTACTTGTAACTAGTATTTATTTCCTGATTGGTGTTTCGATTTTTTAAATATTTATGAATGATCCAACCGTACGGATGTTAATATCTACTCCCTCCGTCCCATTCTATATGAACCACTTTCCTTTTTTGGATGTCCCAAAAAGAATAAACTTACCATTTATAGCATCTATTTAAAATTATCTCAACCACACATTTATAAATACACTTACTTTATCATCCACTACCTCTTTTATGTGGTTCAGATTTAAGTCTGCATTATTTTCTTAAAAACCGTGCAAGTCAAAATGGTTCATTTAATATGGGACGGAGGGAGTATATATTTTAGTGATATGATAACAATTTTAGAAAAAAATAAATTTATTTTGTTTGTTATTTTGACAATCAATCAATTGTTTGAACACTACTTGTAACTAGTGTTTAGTCTAATATTAATGTTTCAATTTTTTAAAAAATATTTATGAATGATCCAACCGTACGGATGTTAATATCTATATATTTTAGAGACATGATAAAAATTTTAGAAAAAAATAAATTTATTTTGTTTGTTATTTTGACAATCAACCAATTGTTTGAACAATACTTGTAACTAGTGTTTAGTCTCATATTAATGTTTCGATTTTTTAAAAAATATTTATAAATGATCCAACCGTATGGATGTTAATATCTATATATTTCGGTGACATGAATTTGTTTTAGAAAAAAATAAATATATATGATTTGTTATTTTAATAGTCAACCGGTGTTTTGACATATACTTGTAACTAGTGTTTAGTCTCGTATTCATGTTTTAATTTTTTTAAAAATATTTATAGATGATCCAACCGCACGGATGTTAAGATCTATATATTTTAATAATATGACAAAAAATTTAGAAAAAAAATAAATGTATTTAATTTGTTATTTTAACAGTCAACCGGTGTTTTGACCTGTACTTGTAACTAGTGTTTATTATCATATTAATGTTTCGATTTTTTTAAAAATATTTATGAATGATCCAACCGTACGGATGTTAAGATCAATATATTTTAGTGATATGACAAAATTTTTAGAAAAAAATAAAAGGATTTGGTTCGTTATTTTAACAGTCAACCGGTGTTTTGACCAGATTTTTTTAATTCAGCTCAACTCGGCTCGGCTCGACTCAGCTCGACTCGTTTTGATGGAGAAAACTCGTGTTCGGCTCGTGTTCGGTTCGGCTCGATTTTGTTCGATAAAAACTCGTGTTCGGCTCGTTCGTTAACGAGCTCGAGCTCGAATATGGGTTTTTGATCGTTAAGAAAGCTCGGCTCGGCTCGGCTCGGATTGTTAGAAAAAAAAATGAAAGCTCGGCTCGGTTCGATCAAAACTCGACTCGGTTCGTGAACGGCTTAGTATAGATATAGGTAGTATAGATATAGATTCGTACGGTACATGCAAAACAACTACATTACATATTATATTATTATTTCACCGTAACGAAAAAAATACGAAAATCACAAATTAATTCAAACATGATTTCGCCACTATGGCAACAACACAAAAATCACAAACTAATTTGCCATATGAATTGAATAATCAATCTGAATTTCACAATAATCACAATATACATTATTTTTTCTGTATAATACGTGCAATACGTTGTGCATTGATTACTAAAAGGAAGGAGAGGAGAAGGGGTAAAGTTAAGAAAGATCTGATGGATCCTGACTCCTTCGATGCGAAGTTTCCTAAGGCCTTCAATTTCAGCCTGGATCCATGGAAGGTACCACGCCGACCGGAAGATTATGATGATAGTTGGTTAGATAAGGAGATCGAAGAAGAGCAAGATCAAAGGATGAAGGATGTGCTTATACGAGTCAAGAAAACCATGCCAAACCTGATAACCAATACAAAAGAGATTACATCGCTGACGAGAGAAAGTGCATCGTGCAGTGGAAGCAGTATGCCAACGACCTCAATACTACTGAGGTATGTATTCTTCTTCGCTTGGCGGATTTTTTTTGTTAGAGAGAGAGATGAGAGAGAGAGAGAGATGAGAGAAAGAGAAAAGGAGAGAGAGGGAGAGAGTGAGGGATATGAGAGAGAAAAGGAGAGAGAGTGAGGGATATGAGAGAGAGAGAGGGAGACAGGGAAAGGGAGAAAAGGAGAGAGAGTGAGGGATATGAGAGAGAGAGGGAGACAGGGAGAGAGAGAAAAGGAGAGAGAGGGAGGGAGACAGGGAGAGAGAGAGAGAGTGAGGGATATGAGAGAGAGAGAGGGAGACAGGGAGAGGGAGAGCAGATTAAATCATGATTTACTAATTTATCGAAGTACACATATAGTGACATGAAGAGAGAGAAGGAGAGAGATAGGGAGAGGGGGAGAGAGAGAAAGAGAGAGACTAATGACATTAGTTTAGTGAGGTGGATTATATTTGTTTATTCTGAATCTCTAGATGGATTATAATAATTGTTCTTATTCTTTTCATTTTCCAGGGTTTTGAGGTTGGTAAATATCCTACTCTGGGTCGGAAGCTTTGTGGTAGCTTCATTACCAGATACTATTGTCCACCGGATACCAACATCACGGATTACGAGTTAGATAAATTAACTAGTTTTGCAGGTCAGGCCATTGCTCAATATAATTCCACACATGAAACAGAGTTTGGGAATCTTATGGTCATCAAGGCAATGAGGGCCTTTTCTTGTGGCTTCTGGCACTACTTGACTTTCCAAGCCAATTTGCCTGATCATCCTCCCCAGATTTTTGAAGCCAAAGTATACGAAGAACCCCATTGGGTGTCCCCTCCTCTATCTATCGAATTTGTGAGGCTCAGGTCCACTGATGATGATTACAACAAGTAAATCCAATCCTCTTTTTCTTTAAATCCGTGTTTGATTAATTGTTGGGTATTAGGTTTCAGTTTATATTTAGTACTACACTCACTAAATATTAGATGTTCTGAAATATACAATTGTATTGCAATATACCCTTTAAATTGTAGTGACGGAGGTAGAAATATGTATTTATAGACGATTATGTGGCTCATGTTTCTGGTTGTCGCAAGAGTAGTTAAACTTTCATGCTGGTTATGTAATCTTGAAATATTCATGTTAGGAATTGGGGTAGCACTGACCCTGGGACTTATGTTTTTTGTGTGATTGCGGAGTATATTTTGAGCTTAGGAAGTAGATAAAAATGAGGGCTAGGGACTTGCAGCATATGTCTTTGTTTCTTTTCTGAGATTGGATGGGTTGAGATTGGATGGGTTGAGTTTCTGATAAGGTTTGAACGCATAAGATTTGTAGTTTTAAGATATGGTTAATTTTTTTGACATATGAATGTGATTATCATCAAAGTACAATCGTGAATACTAGTATAAATGCCTCTAAACCGGCCAAGTATGTTATCAAACATGAACCCCTCAACTCCCTGGGTTTTTGGGGTGTTTGGGACAATTATATAAGATGTTACGAGATTTTAATAACCAAAATTTTGTGTTGCAAGATTCCCAAATCTCAACTACAGATCATCTTAATGCCATATTAGTGAACATGTTTGTGAAATGTGGGAAAGGACCCAGGTATCCCAAATAGCACGTAAAATTTTCAACTATATGCTCTATTGCTGTTGAGTGTCAAAGGTTAACTATAAGTGTTGTCTCTTGAAGTAATCACTATAAAAATCTAAAATCCAAACTAGGTTCTTGTTTATTTTATTATTATATAAAAGAGTGCTCTGATAGTTTAATTTGTGTTATGATATACCTTTTGAATTGCATTTCCTTTTGAGTATTGTAGAAGAAATATACAGGGCAGACAAGTTTGCATGTATTTCGCCAATGCACACCCCCCCCCCTTCCCGCGATTGTGTCTTTTTTATGTATTTGAACTCATTATTTACGCTTGCATGCTGAGCTGACGATTCTATAGCATCTATTATTCTTCCCTGCTGATTTAGTTCAAGTTTTTTAAGTGGCTGGAAGAACTTCTAATCAGATTTAATGGGAACAGTTAAGATTTATGTTTTTTTCTTAGTTATCTGCGTGTTGGAAAAACAAAATTTGTATTGCTGAGGACAAATTTATTCAAAGTGATATAAAGTTTCATTTTTATGCAGATGATGGAATCGATTGTGGATTTTTGGAACTTTGCAGAAATCGGAAAATGCTCACATGTTGGCTAGTTGCTGCTACTTTGTTTCTCAGTTTTTAGGAGTTTTTGATTTATGAAATATGAAGGTTGTAGTAGACTAAAAGACCAACAAATAGGCCTAATGACCTTGTGCTGCTTTCATTTTTATTTGGATTCAGACTTTTAGAACAACCAGAATTTATTGACTCTTGCTGACTTAACGGTGTGATCTATTTTGTTCAGAATTTATTTTTATTTTATTGACTTAACGGTGTGATTCAGAATTTTTTTTTTTCGGGTTTCAGTTAAACCAAAACCCGAATGAAACGCGACTGAAACTCGAATGAAACCTTCTAAAAAAAACCTGAATGAAACCCGACTGTTTTGGGTTTGGATCAAGTAATTTAGGTTTATACCGGGTTTAGGTTCGGTTAGGCAAGAAAAAAATCGAAGTTGAACATGGTTTTTTCTAAACCGGTTTGTCATCCCTACACAGAAGATAATTTCATATAAAAAAATTTATATAATTATTAATTTGATGAGAACTTAAAATTAAGATTAATTTGGATTGTGATTTTCTGATCCGAGAAAATAAAAATCTTAAAAAAATCAGAATCAAATTTGATCCAAAATATATTCAACATTTAATTTGAATTAGATGTGAATTTAATTATTGTCCCGTTTGGTAGTACTAATAGTTACTTTTTGCTGTAAAACTGTCAGATATGTGTTTGGTAAATTCTAAAGTTGATGTCGGAAAAAGCAATCTAAAAACTGTTGTTAGCAAAAATATGTACTTTTCAAAAAAGCTTTTTTAAACCTTTGCAGAAAATAGCTATGAGTTTTCTCATTAAATTTTCTCAAAACCATTATTTTATTATACCTTAAAATATACATAAATTTAAAAAAAATACTAAACAGTAATCTAATTTTTCTATCAACACTTTTTTCTATTTTTTCCACCTGCGCTTTTTCTCGCATTTTCTCAACAGAAAACGGAGCCATATCGGATACAATCATTGTATCAAAATATATGCAAACCGAACGAGAATTTAGAAGAAGAAAAACTAGAGTTTCAGTTCAGAAGAGTTATCAATTGCAAAGCTAGAGATTACAGTTCAGTTGAGTTGTATTTATTTAAGGTAGCAGGTTTGTCTTGTCTCTTCTCCTAGCTAGTGGGCAATTAAATTATTGTAGTGGTAGATTATTATTTGTAAAATAATTAACTAGTCTAATACAGATGGTGCTAAACAATCCATCAGCCCTGACTGATAACAGAGAATTTGTAAAATGATCTCATTTTACCTAATTTCCAACCCTGAGACAAAACCCGAAAGTGAGTCGAAAATGAAATGGTCAACCCAAAAATGACCTGATTTTAGAATTTCTTTCCTTTACACTTAGAAATTTAATTTTAATTGATTTTAGAATGACCCAGAATTGACTCGTTTACAAACACGACAAAAACACAATATCCGCTATTGCCGCCCAATAGAATGAATAAAATTGGGAGATTAAGATAGCAGCCTAGTCTTGTCACCTGTTGAGTAGATACAAACAAAGAAGCTAATCCTACATTTCATGTTGCTATAAAGTCATCATTTCTAACAGATAAGAAGAAAGAGTAGATTATTTAGCAAACCTCAGAAAAGAAGAGTAGACTCGAGTCAACAAAGTGTTGGCGCAGTCGTTGAGCTAATATGTTGAGCTATTGTTCCCCTGGCAGGAGGTCAAGAATTTGACTCTTGGCGTGTGCCTGTGTGATTAATTTTATAAAAGAAGAGTATTATTTTTCAGTTATGCTGAAACTGAAATCTTTAGAATCATCAACTTAAAAATATTATTATGATGTATTTTTGAGTTTTAGTGGGGAAGATACTCGCAAAACTTTTACGGATCACCTCAACTTTTACTCGCAAAATTTTTGAGTTTTAGGAGAGAATGTGTTTCTCATCAACATCAACTATTGGGTCTGAACTCTGAGGAGTGAATGTGTTTCTCATCGGGGAAAACTGTAAACGGATTTGATCCTACATCCTGCAGATGTGTATAAGCTTTCTATTATGGACAGGAGAAAAATGTTTTTTGGTCCATAAATTAGATACAGCACGCACTAACTTGAAAATATATCCTACAGGTTTCCGCTATAGGATCTGAGAAATCTCCATTCAGGCACTAGTGAGTATACAGAGTAGTGGACGTGTTTGTCTCAATGATGCAAACTGTTGATAGCTAGACTTGTATTTCTATGCAAACTATGGGCACATCATGAAATGACATGACTATACTTCCATTTGTTGTTAGAGTTATTATTCGAGTGACCAGCGAGTCGAGCTCGATCACCAGTTTGATCTCATTTACCTCGAGCCGAGTATGTGCCAAACCTGATTCGGCTCGGCTCAAAAATGAAAAAAGTCGACTCGACCCGACCTCGAAGTCGTATAATTAAAATTTATTTTTAGTAATTTATAAATCATAAATTAAATTTACATGTTTATATTTACCGCCCCGTCTCATTGAGTTCTAAATGAATGATACGTGCACGAGTTTAAGAAAATATGCACGAGTTTAAGAAAATATGTTATTTAGTGTAAAAAAGTAAGAAAAGTATGTAAGGTGGTGTAACTAGGAGTGTAATCGAGCCGAGTCGAACACTGCTAGGCTCGGCTCGAGCTCGATTAAAATAGTTCGAGCTCGAGTTCGACCGAACCTTTAATTTCAAGTTTGAAACTCCACTCGTAAAAAGTTCGGTAGGCTCGAGTTCGGCTCGAAAACTCGAATTAATTTCACTAAATATTAATAAAAACTCGAAATACGATCGGTTTGGCTCGAGTTTGACTCGATTTCGATTCGATTAAAAATAAATAATATATAAAAATATTAAATATTTATATAAAAATATATTTATAATAAAAAATTAAAAATAATATAACCTCGATAAGGCTCGCGAACCTTACGAGTCTAGTAATTTGAAACTCGAGTTCGGCTCGGGTGAAAATTCGAAAAACTCGAGCTCGAGCTCGGCTTGATTATCTCGAAGCCGAATTTGGTTATGACGTATTTTTGAGTTTTAGTGGGGATGAGTGGTGGGAGTGTACTTGGCTAATTCCGCCCTACATCCTGCAGATGTACATTTCTTTCTTAAGCTTTCCTTATGAAGAGTCAAATGTTATTTAGACCATAGATTAGATACAGCATGCACTGACTTGCAAATTTATCTTGCAGGTTACCGCTAAAGGATCTGAGACAGAGGAGTGGATGTGTTTATCTCAAGGATGCAACTGTAAATGGCTCTGTTTCTATTTTATTTAAGAATTGCTTCTAAATGGCTCTTATTCTTGTGCTATATAATGGTCCATATGTTTTTACTTCTATAGAAGCTACTAGTAAGAAGTTCTAGAGATTTATCATTTCCCTTATTAATTTTATGTTTTCCAAGGATTTCTTTCCCATGATTTCTTTGTCGCACCCTAACTTGACTACTTAAACTTGATTCTGAACCCAATCGATTTTTTACCAGATTGCTTTTGAGGTCTGAATGTCTGATTAGGCTCAAATATCATTCAAAACCCTGCAAGAAAAGGATCTAAGTACTTGAAGATTATCCAACTGGTATCAAGTACTTGAAGATTATCATCCAATAAACTTGGTTTGGCTTGTCATTTGTCAAGCATCATGTGAGAGTAAGAACATGCATGTGTTCATTTAGCCAAACATCAAAAGATCCAACAGAAAATAACATGGAATGACATGACTGTACTTTCATTTGTTGTTAGAGTTGTAATTCGAGTGACCAGCAAGTCGAGCTGGATCACAAGTTTGATCTCGTTTAACTCGAGTCGAGTACGTGCCGACCCCAATTCGGCTCGGCTCAAAATTGAAAAACTCGGCTTGACTCAAGTTTAATCTTGAAGTCGTTTAATTAATTTTTTTTTAATATTTATAAACTAATTTTACATGTTTATATTTATTAATTTTCAAATTAATAAGCTCGCTAGTATATCAATTACTTAAAATTTGACTTGATTTATTCATGAGTAAACTCGGCTCATTAAATAAACGAGTCGACTTAATGTAGAAATTTGACCTCGTTCTGAAACGAGCGGATCAACTAGTGTAAAAAAATACCGAAACTTTTTTATTAGCTATCTGGCTCCGCTCAACAGAAATAAATATCTAGAGGATCAGTGAGACCCTCTTACAGGCAATATACCATGTCGACAAATCGAAGAGTGGATGTGTTAAACACACTTATACATTTACATTATTTTTGACTAGTTTCGAACCCTCCGCATTTCCCGCCAGGGAGATACCGGTCGACTGAGAAGTGTTTGGTAGGTTTAGTGAAATAATTAAATTAGTGTTTGTGCCTCGAAGGTGCTTGAGTAAATTATTGAGAGAGAATATATGAATAAGAAAGTGTTTTAAAGTCTCCGTCTAGTCAATTATAATAACAAAACTTTTCACTAATTATTGTACCACGTTAATCTGTCTCCATTATTGTAGCTAGTGGATAATTATTTATTGTAGTGGTGGATAATTAGTTGCATAATAAGACTACATATAAACTACTAAGCTAATACATCCCATGTTATTACAAAACAGAGAGTTGATTGGAATATTGTTCAGTCATGCTGAAACTAAAATCTTTAGAATCGTCAGCTCCAGAATATAGATATGATGTATTTTTGAGTTTTAGTGGGGAAGATACTCGCAAAACTTTTACGGATCATCTCTATACAGCACTGTTACATGAAGGACTAATCACTTTTCGAGATGACGAGGAGATTGAGAGGGGCGAGTGTATTAAATCTGAACTGGAAAATGGTATCCAACAGTCAAGAAGTTGGATCATTGTTTTATCTAAGAAGTATGCATTTTCGAGCTGGTGCCTTGATGAGCTTTCGATGATTCTTGAGTGCAGGAACAAGTCGAAACGTCTTGTTTTACCTATTTTCTACATTGTTGACCCATCTGATGTCCGTAAGCAATCTGGTTGTATATCTGAAGCGTTGTATTACCATGAAGAGAAATTCAAGAGGGAAGTGGACGAGACGAAAAGGAAGAATTTGATGGACAAAATAAAGCGATGGAGGATTGCTCTTACTGAGCTCGCCAATTTGGGAGGCATGCCTTTGCAGAATGTGGCCAATGGGTAATACATGTTCTCTTTCTGCTATTTTGTTTAAGCTATATACATATTTATTTATTTATTTATAATCTGATTAAGCATCCGCTTTTAAAACCGCTTAAGCGCCAGAAGGTGACTTCACCGCTTAGGTCCGATTTGCGCTTTTTACAACACTGAGTTTTAAAGATTTTTAAGAACATTCTAGGATGTAAACTTTATTTGAGACACAAGTTCAGCACCAACCAAAGCTATCAGTATATTTCACCATTTTTTTACATTCTTCCAATGCTGTAGGAAATTTCTGATTGTAGCCATTGATTATTTCAGTTACTGGAAGATTTACCAAAAATCGATGAACTTGAGTTATTGGATTGCCCATTATTGGAAAAAGTTACGATGAAGCGAGGCCTATATCTTGGAATTTATTTTCGTCCACTGGGTTGTGATAAATTACTTGAGATGGATGGCAGATTCAAGATTGTCCCAATAGGTGAAATTGACTCAGAATTGCTCAACGATTGTGGTATTTATAATGTGGAATCCATGAAAACAATCCAGATTATATTATATAATGATTACACGCGTGTCGCAACAAAATGCCCAATCCAGGTGACCTCTCTCTCCACGTAATAATTTTTTAGAGATGTGTTTAAATAATATTATTTATATGTGTATTAACTAGAATAAAATTTTCAAAATAATTGTGATTTAGAGATGCATTTAAATAAAAACAATTTTATATATTTTAATTGGAATATGTTGAGTTTTTTTGCCAAGATTGGAATATGTTGTTTAAAATTTTCAAAATAATTATGATTTAGAGATGCATCTTAAATTATTTAGTTCTTTTTTCACAGGGAATATTTGACGAAGGAACGGAATATTGTTGTCGGTGTTGTCCCGATATATTCAGCATATTTTATCCGGGGAAGAGCATTCCACTATGGTTCACTAGTCAAAGTGACATGTCCTCAATATCCTTTATCATTTCACATTCTAAACTTAGATACTTAAATACCTGCATTGTTTACAAATTGAACCAGGGTAGGAATAATTATTTATCCCTGATATTCCACAATATGACCAAGGATAAAGTAATTGTGTATCGTCCGGCCTGTTATGGCATCCCTGAGGGCGATGAATATATGACATGGCTAAGTCACTGGAAATTCAGTATTCACGGGGTGGGCTTTGGAGAACCTGGAGACGAGGTCAATATTTCTATCCGTAACTGCAACTGCGAGGATGGTCAGAATTTTGAGGTGAAAGAAATTGGGGTCTATCTTGCGTATGAAGAGCAAGAACAAGAAGATGTTCATTCTGCCAAACTGACAGAAAATCCCCCAAACATGTGAGGAGACATCTCAGTATGATCTTGACACCTTTTTTATCATTTTTTTCATAGACACTTTAAATTTATTTTTTTAGAAAAAACATATTGTAAAATTATATTTATTAACAAAATAAAAAACTACTGTTCAAGTACGATCATTTTACACTTTTTTAAAACTCAAATTATGATAAAAAAAAAAGGATGGCAGCCCACATGACTATAAATCACCGAGTCAAATACTATCAGACTCGATTAAATAATTAAGGCACGAGTTTGAATTTAACTCGACCGAGTCATTAATTTTAAGTTCGAAACTTGGCTAAACAAAAATTGGATATGTTCAAGTTCAATTTGAAATCTCTATTTTTACTGTGCCCGTTTGGGAAATTTTAAAATAAGTAACTTATGACTTAAAATGAATAAGTGAGTTTTAAGTGATAAGTAGAAGAACACTTATAAGTTATATAAGTGTTTGGTTAATTTTACTTATAAGTCAGATTTTTTTATTAAAATGAACTAAAATAAACAATTTTTAAATAAAATTATCTAATTTATGAATTTTAAATTAACTTAATATTTAAAAACATATTTTGTTTAAAAGTAAAGTTAATAAAAAGGAGAAAAATCAAAATAAGTTGAGAAA
The DNA here is from genome assembly GCF_009905375.1 of Apium graveolens. NCBI lineage: Eukaryota > Viridiplantae > Streptophyta > Magnoliopsida > Apiales > Apiaceae > Apium > Apium graveolens. Next base: position 264,593,226 of record NC_133654.1, on the reverse strand, counting down.
AAGTACGTCGTTGCTAACATTCGGCTTATCAACTTATAAGTTGTAAATTCAACTTATAAATTTATTCGACAAACACTCGTCGATAAGTTGTTACGAACTTATAAGTCATAAGTTGACTTATAAGTGAGAAACAAATAGGCCCTAAATATTGAGAAAAGCTCGAATGTAATAAGTTTGACTCGAGTTTAACTAGCTTAAATATGTATAATATATAAAAATATTAAATGTTTATATAGGATATAAATAACATATATAAAATAGATAAAAAGTAATAATAATACAAGCTCGATTAGGTTCGCGAATTAAAAAATATAAAACCCGAGAAAGCTTGGTTTGATAATTATTTAAATAGCTCGAGTTTAAGTTAGGCCGGACAAATAATTAACTTAAATTCAAATATTTTAGGAGCCGAACTCATCGGACCTTTACTTAGGATTGGAGCAATGGATGACCAGCCGTAAACATATTATTCTCCCACCCAAATGAATTTTCTCTTGTCGTCCAAGTAAAAGATACACTGTGGCCCCGTTTGGTATTGTTGTTACAGAAGGTTACAACAGGTTTATGCTGAAAAAATGTTAAATAAGTGTTTGGTAAATTTTAAAATTATTATTTGGAAAAACGCTTTTGGTCTAAAAGTTGTTGTTCGTAAAAGTATGTCCCTCATACTTTTGCTATCAGTTTCACCATCAAACAGAAAAATATTATTTTATATATTATATCTCAAAATATGTATAAATTTAAAAAATTACCAAACAATCATCTTATTTTCCTGACAACACTTTTTCTCTAATACTTTTTCTGATACTTTTTTCTTACAGCAAATCAGTTTTCAACCGCAGTAACCAATATAACCCTAAATCCCCTTTGATCCATTTATTCCCACACCATCAGAACAAATCCCACTATAAAAGCCTCCATTTAGTAACTTCTCAAAACCCAAATTAAACTTCTGATGAGCACTCTCTCCGCCGTCCCCGCCGACAACGATAAAAAACCGATCAAACTCCCAATTTTCCTGCAAGCAGAACGTCCTCATTGCTAGGATGAAATCGGATTTTAAAAAAATTTACATTTGACGGGAAAAATGAAATTAAAAACGGAGGGGAAAAGCTGAGATTATGTGCGGGAGGGTGGAGATTAGTTGAGTGTGATACTTTTAAGGGGCATTAAATTAAATTGATCTAACAGCTTACATTAATTTCTAGCTTTAATTTTAAGTTTAGTTTATATTTATCATGGAAATCTCATATATTTACAAGTACACCTTTTGGTATTTTTGTTTAGGGGCCGGGAAACATCGGTTAATATTATATTTTCAATATTTCTTTTTATTTAATATTGGTAAAATTTTTAAGATTATATCATAATTTAACAGTTTTTAACATTTAGTTCACCAATCCTTTTTTGAGTTTTAGATTTTTTTAAAAAAATAATAATAAAATATTACACAGATTTAGGGTTTAGGCTCCAGGGCCCTAAACCCTAATTTTAGCTAGGGTTTAGGGCCTACCTAAACCCTAGGAACCAAAAATTTAAATTTTAAATGACACAATTTTAAAATTTAAGGGTGTAATCTAATTTAAATTTTTTTAATATTTTAGGATTAAGCAATCCCCTTTTGGGTTTTAGAAACAATTTAAACAATTTTTTAGTATTTTAGGAATTAATAATTTTTTATTTGAGATTGAATTATTTTTTTAAAAAAAATACTTGTGTCAAACACTAAATGAAGTAGTGTTTTGAGATCAAAATATTATATAATGTAGAATTTGGTGTGCCAAAACTTTACTTAGTGTAGCGTTTTGTACATTAAAAAAAAAGCATAACGCTACAAGATATAGCGTTTTGGATTTCTTGCCTAAACGCTACACGATTTAGTGTCTTGAGATGAATTTTTGGGTTATTTTTTTTAGAAGTAATATTTTAGATTATTGTTTATTCCTAAATAATATTAGGGTTATCATCCCGTTTTTAATCGGTTAAAATTGGCCGTATTTCACAAACAGGTTATTCTTGTCTAAGTTTATTTAATGATCGGTTATATATGTGATGTCCATTGCTCTACGGGCGATACCCCGGAGACATATCGAAGAGTGGCCCTATAACAATTCTCTGCTTTTATTTCTATTGCTTTTAGTCAATCACATCCCTTTCTTGTATGTGATCCGTTAGATAAAACAACAACAACAATAATAATAATAATAATAATAATAATAATAATAATAATATTATTATTATTATTATTATTATTATTATTATTATTATTATTATGTAATTAGTATCGATCTGTTATGTCAGGAGTGTAATCGACTCGAGCCGAACCGAATACTGCTAGGCTGGGCTCGAGCTCCATTAAAATAGTTCGGGCTCGAGCTCGATCGAATCTTCAATTTCAAGTTTTAAGCTCCGCTCGTAAAAGGTTCGGTAGACTCGAGTTCGACTCGTAAAAGGTTCGGTAGGCTCGAGTTCGGCTCGAAAGATCGAATTAATTCACTAAATATTAACAAAAAATTCGAAATATGATTGGTGTGACTCGATAAAAATAAATAATATATAATAAATATTAAATATTTACATAAAAATATATTTATAATAAAAAATTTAAAAATAATAGAGGCTCTATAAGGCTCGCGAACCTTACGAACCGAGTAATTTGAAGTTCGAGCTCGGCTTTATTAAAAATTCAAAAAGTTCGAGTTCGTCTCAATTATTTTCGAGCTGAATTCGAAAATTTTACGAGCCGAACTCGAATAGCTCACGAACAGTTTGGTTTGTTTACGCCTTGTGTTATGTTCATTATTGTACACGCCTGAATTTTTTTTTTTATTATTATTATAGACAACACTTCTTTTCAGAAAGCTTCTTCTGAACTAATTTTAGATTAAGTGTTTATGCCTGGAAGATGTTTGACTAAAATACTGAAAGTGAAAACCGAAAGAGAGAGTTGATTCAACATACGTTAATCTTGAAAATGTTTCAATGCGTTAACTTTTGTATTATGCGTAGTAGAGAGAGACGAGAGAAGAACAAGATTGGAGGAGACGCGTGCTTATTTACGTTGAATTAAATTGTGAGAATGTTGGGGTGGCTGGGAATCTCCCCTTAGTTCTCCCGCCAGCCTAAGTTCTGATACCAATAAGATCATATATTTAACAGCTCTCAGGTTCGAATACCGCCAACATCAAATTTTTGTATTATTAGTGTATACTTATAATGTAGAAAAACAAGAAGCAAATCTCAAGAAGATTATCTCTTAAAAAAAATTTGAAGAAGATGATGCATAATTTTTTATAATTTCTATTTGACGGAAGTACACAGATAGATTACGTATTATTTAAATGTATTAAGATAACTATTAGCATAATGCAGTTCTAGTTAAATCTCTGAAGCCTAGTGTAATTTAACCCTTCCTGGCCCGCTGCGTGATGATCTCAATTTAGTGTTTCAAAGTCTCCGTTCAGCCATTTAAAATAATAGCAAAACTTTGTGATGGTGTTCTATTAATTTAAAGTGGCATGTTAATCTTGTCACTCATTGACTAGATACAAATAACCAAGCCAGTACATGTTTTTAAAAAGTCTTCAGATCTAACTAATCACAATATTTTTCAGTTATGCTGAAACTGAAGTCTTTAGAATCATCTGCTCAACAATGTAGTTATGATGTTTTTTTGAGTTTTAGTGGTGAAGATACTCGCGAAACATTCACGGATCACCTCTATACAACACTGAAACATGAAGGATCAGTTACTTTTCCAGATGATGAGGAGATTGAGAGGGGAGAGAGTATTAAATTTGAACTTGAAAATGGTATCCAACGGTCAAGAAGTTGGATCATTGTTTTCTCTAAGAACTATGCTTTTTCATTTAGCCTTGAACATACATGTGTTCAGTTAGCCGAACATCAAAAAAACCAACAAGCATGTGAAAATATAATCTCAGTATATTTTCCCAGGGAAAGAGCAACAATGGCACATAATGGAATGACATGACAAATTCGAAGTAAAAACTCGGTATTTGTGTAAAGTTGAGTTTGGTATGATTTTTATTCATGCTCAGTATTTGACATGCTTGGTGGATACGAGTGTGCTAGCAATCCTCCGGATTAGTTGAGCTGCACGAAAACTGATCCGGATACTAGATACCGAAAAAGAATGACATGATTATACTTTCATTTGTTGTTAGAGTTTAAATTCAAGTGACCAGTGAGTCGAGCTCGATCACAAGTTTGATCTTCTTTAACTCGAGTCGAGTACGTACCGAACCTGATTCGACTCGGCTCATAATTGGAAAAATTTGGCTAGATTCGAGCTCGACCTCGAACTTGTATAATTAAATTTTATTTTTAGTATTTATAAATCAAAGTTACATGTTTATATTTTTTAATTTTTGAATTAATAAGCTCGCAAGTGTACTCGAATCGGTTAATTTAAACTTGACTAATTCACCCTGAAATCAATAACTAAATGAGTCGATTTTAATCAGAAATGAGCTTGTTAGGGTAAAAATACAGGAATATTTTTATTAGCTATCTGGCTCGCGCTCAAGTCACCTCCCTATTGGCTGTGGCCAGTGGAGTAACATGTAGAGCTATAGCTTGAAACTTTATCCTGGATGTTACAACTAAGGTCCACAGGATCAGTGTCGACAGATCGAAGACCGGATGTGTTCTTCACACAAACTGGGCAAAACTGTAAAATTAATTGCGCTTATTCTTTTTTCCGCTAGTTAAAACACACTCACACTCTCGCATTATTTGACAAAATTCGAACTCTTCACTTTCCTTGACGGAAATATCACCGAGAACTGTTTGGTAGGCTTTTTTTAGTGAATTAAAATCAGTACGTAGAGGGTGCATCAAAATTGTTTGTATTATAAAAAGTAGTTTTATTTGGCCGCGGAATACCCTGACTACAATTTATTGAACATAGACGTTTTAATATTTTTTTATCAAGAACTGGTTAAGTACTTATGCCTTGCAAGTGTTTGAGTAAATTACTGAGAGAATATATGAACAATAAAGTGTAGAGTAATCAACTGTTCCAAAGTCTCCTTCTAGTCATTTATAATAACAAAACTTTTTAATAATTTATTGTAGTGGTGGATAATTAGTTGAACAATAATAAGACTACATAAATTACTAAGCTAATACATCATCACATGTTTGCTTGTATTCGATTTAAATTTGAAAAAATTCATCAAAAAATGATATTCAAGAATTCATGATTTTTTTTTATTTTAATAAGTGATGGATTTTGAAGGATTTGCTATTACATTTTTAATATTTTATAATCTCTCCAAAATGCAACCAATCTTAGCTTTTTACCATCTTAGCTTGAAACTAAGGTCTACAGGATCAGTGAGACCCTCTTACGGGCAATATACCATGTCGACAGATCGAAGAGTGGATGTGTCCTTCACACAAGCTATGCAAAACTGTAAATGGATCTTACTCTTTTGTTCATTTTGCTGGTTAAACACACTCACACATTCACCTTATTTTTGACAAGTTTCGAACCAAAATTGTTTAGCTGTTATACAAAATTGGTTAAGTGTTTATGCCTTGAAGGTGTTTGAGTAAATTATTGAGAGAGAACATTTGAGAATAAGACAAGTGTTTTCAAGTCTCCGTGTAGTCATTTAAATTAATAAAACTTTTCACTAATTTAAGTTACCACGTTAATCTGTCTCCCATTATTGTAGCTAGTGGATAATTCTTTAGTTGTAATGGTGGATAATTAGTTGCGCAATAAGATTATATAAATTACTAAGCTAATGCATCCCGTGTTGCTAAAAACTCTTCACCTCTAAGTTATTGCAAAAAGAGAGTTGATTCGAATATTGTTCAGTTATGCTGAAACTAAAATCTTTAGAATCATCAGCTCCAGAATATAGATATGATGTATTTTTGAGTTTTAGTGGTGTAGATAGTCGCAAAACTTTTACGGATCATCTCTATACTGCACTGATACATGAAGGACTAGTCACTTTTCGAGATGATGAGGAGATTGAGAGGGGAGAGTGTATTAAATCTGAACTGGAAAATGGTATCCGACAGTCAAAAAGTTGGATCATTGTTTTCTCTAAGAACTATGCTTTTTCGAGCTGGTGCCTTGATGAGCTTTTGATGATTCTTGAGTGCAGGAACAAGTCAAAACGTCTTGTTTTACCTATTTTCTACCATGTTGACCCATCTGATGTCCGTAAGCAATCTGGTTGTATATCTGAAGCATTGTATTACCATGAAGAGAAATTCAAGAGGGAAGTGGACGAGACGAAAAGGAAGAATTTGATGGACAAAATAAAGCGATGGAGGATTGCTCTTACTGAGCTTGCCAATTTGGGAGGCATGCCTTTGCAGAATGTGGCAAATGGGTAATACATGTTCTTCCTTTTAAATTCGGATTCTCTTTCTGCTCTTTGCGTTCTTTCTGCTATTTTGTTTAAGCTCAATGCTCTCTTTACCTTACTTATACAATGGGCTGAAAAGAAAACGAAATAGAACTAAACGTAATTGAAATTTAGGATAAATGAGACTAATCAAACAATTTAAAACCGAACCATTTTCAAATCTGAAATCCAAAACAACCGACTACTTGTTTGATTGAATTCTGTTATATAAGTGCTCTTCTTGCAAATGACATTTCTAAGGCGTGTTAATTATTTGACACTTGATGTTGTATTAGCCTATTACTCTAAGTGAATAAGATGTACCTAAAAGCAAAATTCTTATATAACTCAGCAAACCACCAGATCTGGCTCTTTATATCTTTTTAGATTCCGCTATTTTTTCAAGAGATTCTCAGGCTGTTGCGCCACTAATATGATAACTGTTGCAGTGTAAAAGCGAACCATGTCGCCCCTACTTTTATGTGGCCAACTCTTTAAAAATCTTGTGGAATAGGTTATGTCAAGCGTATATATGCAAGGATGAGTATAACCTTCTATAGAACTTACTATAGAATTAAAGGTCGTGTTTAGGGACACAAGTTCAGTACCAACCAAAGCTATCAGTATACTTTACCATTTTTTTTACATTCTTCAAATGCTGTAGGTACGAATCGAAACTCATCGAGAAAATAGTTAACGTGGTTAAGGATAAAGTGACATATTACACTTTAAGCGTGACAGAGCATCCTGTTGGAATTGGTCCTTCAGTGCAGGACATCATTTTATGGTTAAGAAATGGTTCCAACGATGTGGAAGTGTTTGCACTCTATGGTATCGGGGGAATTGGAAAGACAACCATTGCCAAATGCGTTTACAACATGAACTTCCAGCTATTCGAAGGCGGCAGTTTTTTAGAAAATATAAGAGAATATTCTGAACGTCCTGATGGCTTAGTGTGCCTACAAAGACAACTTCTTTCTGATATATCCAAGGGAAAGGCACCAACGATAAAAAATCTTAATGATGGCATTCTTAAGATAAAAAGTGCCCTTCTTCATAGGAAACTTCTCATAGTCTTGGATGACGTCGATCAAGTTGAACAATTAGATGCGATTTTTGGGATGCGAGAGTGGTTTCACCAGGGAAGCAAAATTATCATAACCACTCGAAATGTGCATTTGCTGGAAGCTTATGAACATTGTACGAGATATGCTATCAAAACAATGAATTCTGATGATTCGTTGGAGTTGTTCAGCTGGCATGCATTCCGAGATAGTAGCCCCCCAGAATGTTACATAGAGCACTCAAAGAGGATTATAAAGCAATGTGAAGGTCTTCCTTTAGCTCTTAAGGTTCTAGGTGCATCTCTACGTGGCAAGAATGTAGATGTTTGGAGGAGTGCGATAGGGAAATTGGAAATCATTCCTCACTCCAAAATCCAGAAGATATTGCGAGTAAGTTACGACTCTTTGCAAGATGATCTCGACAGAGATCTATTTCTGGAGATTGCATGCTTCTTTAGTGGAGAGGCCAAGTCTTTTGTGGTCAGAGTACTGGATGAATGCGGTTATTACACAATGTTTGGAATTGAAAATCTTATTGACAGATGTTTGTTGACTATTGATAAAAATGAAAACCTGAGAATGCATTATTTAGTTCAGAGCATGGGTAGAGAAATTATACGTCAGCAATCACCTAGAGATCCAGGGCAAAGGAGTAGACTGTGGTATTGGAAAGACTCCCTTGAAGTGTTAAAAGATGAAACAGTAAGAACGATACTTTTTTATTGTTAAAAAAATTGTAACTGTTACATTCTTTTCATATCAAAGTTTTAATTGAAATTGCTACTATTTATGTTTCTCTTATACCAGGGCACCAGAGCAATTGAAGGTCTCGCACTGGAGATGAGCACAATTAATGCATGTCGGGCGGAGTTGAGAACAAAAGCTTTTTCCATGATGCAGAAGTTAAGACTACTTAAGCTTAATAATGTACAACTTAGTGGAGGTTACAAGGACTTCCCTAGAAATTTGAAATGGTTATGTTGGCATAGATACCCTTTAAGGTCTTTACCGAATGACTTTCCTTCGAGCAGCTTGGTTGCAATTGACATGCAGAATAGTAAATTGCAAAAACTCGGGGAAGGAAACAAGGTAGTCTATGCTAATTTCTGCTTTTTTAATTTTAGAAATTATTCAAAGAAAAAGGCTTGGATTAGTACATACTCAAGTTAATGTATGATCTTATTAATCCTTGTCTTGCAGGGTTTTGGATCACTAAAGTCTCTAAATCTGAGTCACTGCCATGACATTGTTAGAACACCAGACTTCGCAAAATTTTTTGCTCTTGAGGAATTAATCCTTGAAGATTGTGCAAATTTAGTAGAAATCGATGAATCAATTGGAGTGGCTGAAGGACTTGCGTTGATAAATTTAAAGGACTGCAGTCTTTTGAAGAAGCTTCCCGAAAGTCTGTGCATGCTGAAGTTACTAGAAACACTGAACATATCTGGTTGTTCAAACCTAAGTATGCTCCCCACAGAGATGAGAAAGATGGAATCCCTTAAAGTGTTTCATGCTGATGGACTTGATTTCAGTAATTCAAACAATAAAACGCAGCAAAATGAGTGATGGCGAGAATTCATCCGGGGTTTGGTTTCTAAGCCGAAAATTAGTTCCCAACTATCGTTGAATTCGTTACCGTGCTACTCCATTACGAGATTGAGTTTGAGAAACTGCAATCTACGTGATAGTTCATTTCCCAAGGATTTCAGAGTCGCACCCTCACTTGAGTTCTTAAACTTAAGTAACAACCCAATCTGTTTTCTACCCGATTGCTTTAAAGTTCTCAAAGAGGTCAAGATTCTCGTGTTATCTGAGTGCAACCAACTTCAAACAATTGAAGATTTACCAATAATAGAAGGCTTGGAGCTTTTAAACTGCCCATTGTTGGAAAAAATTACGATGAGGCGAGGCCTATCTATTAGAGGTTATTGTCATCCATGGGATTGTGTAAAATTACTTGAGATGGATGGCGTATTCAAGATTGTACCAATTGGAGAGATAGACTCAGAATTGATCAACGATTGTGGTATTTATGATGTGGAATCCATGAAAACAGTCCAGATTAGATTATACAATATTTACACGCACGCAAACATAAAATGCCCAATCCAGGTGATCTCTCTATCTCCACACAAATAATTACACATCTGGGTACACTATCACTCTTAATATTTATTATTATATTATTTTTGGTATTTCAATATATTGGTTTTAAATATCTTTTCAAATAATTAGATACTAATTTTGTGTTTATTATATAAAATAATTTATACGCATTTTTGTTTGATCATGTATTTTTGAAATACTTATAAGTCAAAAATGTGTTTAAATTAAAAATAATTATATATTTTAATTAGAATATGTTTTAAAATTATAAAGGTAAAGGATACTGTACTTACTATGTGAGATAAATTTTTGTTTTGACTAATTGCCATATGAGATACTTAATACATCTTACTATACAGGGAATATATGAAAGTCAGCGTAGCGGTAATATATTCACCATGTTTTACCCCGGGGGCAGTGTTCCAACATGGTTCACTAGTCAAAGTTACGGGCCTTCATTATCCTTTATTGTATCACGTTCTAATCTTCGATACATAAATACCTGTGTTGTGTACAAGTTGAAGCCAGGTCGAGGAAGATATTTTTACCTCATATTCCATAACATTACCAAGGATAAAATGATTGCATATCATCCATCATGTTATGGCATCCCTGAGGGTGATGAATATATGACATGGCTAAGCCATTGGAAATTCGGTAGCCACGAGATGGGACCTGGAGATGAGGTCAATGTTTCAATATTTAACTGCAACGATAATCACAGTTTTGAAATGAAAGAGATCGGCATCTGTCTTGTGTACGAAGAGAAAGAACAGGCTGGTTTTCATTTAGCCAAACGACAAAAAATCCAACAAACATGTGAGGAAATATCTCAGTTTGTCATCCCTGTGGAAAGGCAACCAGCAAGACATCATGGAACGACACAAATATACTTCACTGGATGTGGAGTAACCACTTTAGATTATTGGATGGAGAAATATTTTGGAAAATACGCAACAGTGGAGAAGGGTGAGTCCTCCGGTTCTGAGAGTGAACTTGACTAATTCCGTTCTGCATTCTGCATTTAGATTATTCAGAAGCTTTCCATTATGAAGAGGAGAAAAATGATTTTCTGGTCCATAAAAAAGATCCCACAGGTTACAACTATAGCATCTGAGAAACCTCCACCCGTGCACTAGTGGATGTGTTTATCTCAAAGATGCAGACTGCAATTGGCTCTGATTCTCGTGCCATGTAATGTCCATTCTACTATCATTTCCTTGCAGACTTGTATTTTAGTGTTATGCTATATCTAATTTACATGATAATGCTTTTTTCAAGGATTTCATGTCAAAAAAGACTGCCAATTAGTAAATTTGATTATTTCTGCAAGAAGTATGAAAAATATTGGAGAGATTTTATATATATACAACTACTAGTTAATAACTTGCCTTCAGCTCTCACAACAAATAATAGGCATATATTATAATACGATACTACATAGGTGATCACATGTAATAGGCGATAGGATATGGTTGCAGGTAAGGTGTAGGAAATACATGAAACATGAGTAGTGTGTTTTTTATTTGAAAAGAGGACAACCCACCAGTCGATGATTTAAGTTGCCAGAAGAATTTCTTCTGAATCACCCAGGGATTTTTTTTTATCAAATTGGAAGAAGTTGGTCTCATCTGGTAAGGTTTTATCTAAGGGTAATTATATGGTCTTCGAAGATAGCTGAACGGAATTTAACCAAATACTTTTTGTGCCACGTGGAGTCCTCGAAGCTTATAGAATTTAGATGTCAAAATGGTGTATCAATTCTATCCGCATAGATTCTAATTGTGTCGAGAGCCTTCTTCTGATCAACAAAGATGTCTTTTTGTATCTGTTTGTTGATACCCAAGTCTGGAGTCGTATCCAGAGCAAAACTTGGAGTTTCTACAAGTCGATTGGCTATATCTGTTTGGGATTGGTGCCTTAAGGTATGATTTCATTGTTTCTTTCAGTTATTAAATATATGTAAAACAAATCCAGAGTGCCTGTATGATTAACTTGATTTCTTCTGTAATTGGTGAATTGTTTGTGCTCAGAGAAGTTTCCATTGTACAAATAGTTATTGTGCTACTTGGAGTGTCATTGTCTTGTTATTTAGCTGAAATAATTGACTTGGCGAGTTTATATACCAACATAATTTTGTTGGCCAACTTGATTTGTTCTGTAATTGGTGGACCATTTGCAGTAATTACTAGCAGAGAAGCTGATCAGCTGTAATAATTTGATTGTGTAAGTTAATATACATGAAACGAAGATAATTTCTTATCTTTTCTCTGTGCATTCATCTGATAGTCTAATGTGCTCTAATTATTTAAATCCGTTTCTGTTGGTTCTCCTACTGCATTAGAAATCTTCCTTTACGCACAAACAATGAATTTTATAGTTTTCCTATTGGATATCATGAAATTGGTTGTTATTTGCTTTCAAAATGGAGCTTAATTACCTTAGACTGCTAATTACTGTCAAGATTAATCATCACTCTTTGTTTGTTGTATGGTGTTCTCTTACCTCTCAAACGGTTACAGCTTTAGAACTATCTCCAACATCAACATTTTTCTATTAAAGTGCAGTGTGTCTAAACATGATTTATTTTGCTGCAGGGTGGATTCGATGGACATCTTTTTTTCCTTTCTTCGAAAAATCGATTCTACTTGTATTAGCATCATCGGAAGTGACCACTAATTCACTGGTGAGATGTGTGCGGGATCAAATGTACAGGTTTAGCTCAACATCTTACCTTTTCTTCTGGTTGCCCACAACAATAGTCTCCTCTAAGCCTTCAATCGTTGAAAAATATTTATAAATTTGCAATTATAAAACCAGCGACCAGTACCAATAAAATATGAATTGTGTGATATAAAGTATGCCCGTACCTTGCACGGGCTAGGGGGCTAATTTGGTTAGAAAAAGAAAAAAATGAATCATGAAAATTAAAGAAATAAGACACCCTCATGTAACAAAGAAGGGTTATTGATTGAATTACAATTTTTTTTTGAAAAGAATCCATGTTACAAGAAGTCTTTTTTTGGTCGCTGAATACTTTGAATCTTTAGAATCAACTGCTCAAAAATTTAGTTATGAAGTATTTTTGAGTTTTAGTGGTGAAGATACTCGGAAAACTTTCACGGATCATCTCTATACTGCATTGATATATGAAGGACTAATCACTTTTCGAGATGATGAGGAGATCAAGAGAGGAGAGAACATTAAATCTGAACTGGAAAATGGTATCCGACAGTCAAGAAGTTGGATCATCGTATTCTCTGAGAGCTATGCATTTTCGAGCTGGTGCCTTGACGAACTTGTGCAGATTCTTGAGTGTAGGAAAAATCAAACTTCACAACTCAGAAAAATGAATCATGGCAAGAATTCATCCGGGGTTTGGTTCAAAACCGAAAATTAGTTCTCATCTGTCATTGAATTCATTACCCTAACTTGAGTACTTAAACTTGATTCACAACCCAATCGATTTTTTACCAGATTGCTTTTGAGGTCTGAATGTCTGATTAGGCTCAAATATCTTCAGTTAATGTATCCAACTGGTATCAAGTACTTAAAGATTATCATCCAAGTATCATGTGAGAGTAGAACATGCATGTGTTCATTTAGCCAAACATCAAAAGATCCAACAAGCATGTCAGAAAATATCTTAGTATATTTTCCCGGTGAAAGAGCAACCATGGCACATCATGGAATGACATGATTGTACTTTCATTTGTTGTTAGAGTTGTAATTTGAGCGCGAGTCGAGCTCCATCACAAGTTTAATTTCGTTTAACTCGAGTCGAGTAAGTGCCAACCCTAATTCGGCTCGGCTCAAAACAGCTCGACTCGAGTTAGACCTTGAAGTCGTTTAATAAAATTTTATTTTTAGTATTTATAAACTGAATTTACATGTTTATATTTATTAATTTTTGAACTAATAAGCTCGCGAGTACATACTCGATTACTTAAAATTTGACTTGATTTATTCATGAGTAAACTCGACTCATTGAATAAACGAGTCGACTTAATGTAGAAATTTGACCTCATTCTTAAACGAGCGGATCAACTAGGGTAAAAATACCGAAACTTTTTTATTAGCTATCTAGCTCCGCTCAACAAAAATAAATATCTACAGGATCAGTGAGACCCTCTTACACCCTCTTACAGGCAATATACCATGTCGACAAATCGAAGAGTGGATGTGTTAAACACACTTATACATTTACATTATTTTTGACTAGTTTCGAACCCTCCGCATTTCCCGCCAGGGAGATACCGGTCGACTGAGAAGTGTTTGGTAGGTTTAGTGAAATAGTTAAATTAGTGTTTATGCCTCGAAGGTGCTTGAGTAAATTATTGAGAGAGAATATATGAATAAGAAAGTGTTTTAAAGTCTCCGTCTAGTCATTTATAATAACAAAACTTTTCACTAATTATTGTACCACGTTAATCTGTCTCCATTATTGTAGCTAGTGGATAATTATTTATTGTAGTGGTGGATAATTAGTTGCACAATAAGACTACATATAAACTACTAAGCTAATACATCCCATGTTATTACAAAACAGAGAGTTGATTGGAATATTGTTCAGTCATGCTGAAACTAAAATCTTTAGAATCGTCAGCTCCAGAATATAGATATGATGTATTTTTGAGTTTTAGTGGGGAAGATACTCGCAAAACTTTTACGGATCATCTCTATACTGCACTGTTACATGAAGGACTAATCACTTTTCGAGATGACGAGGAGATTGAGAGGGGCGAGTGTATTAAATCTGAACTGGAAAATGGTATCCTACAGTCAAGAAGTTGGATCATTGTTTTATCTAAGAAGTATGCATTTTCGAGCTGGTGCCTTGATGAGCTTTCGATGATTCTTGAGTGCAGGAACAAGTCGAAACGTCTTGTTTTACCTATTTTCTACCATGTTGACCCATCTGATGTCCGTAAGCAATCTGGTTGTATATCTGAAGCATTGGATTACCATGAAGAGAAATTCAAGAGAGAAACGGACGAGACAAAAAGGAAGATTTTGATGGACAAAATAAAGCGATGGAGGATTGCTCTTACTGAGCTCGCCAATTTGGGAGGCATGCCTTTGCAGAATGTGGCCAATGGGTAATACATGTTCTCTTTCTGCTATTTTGTTTAAGCTCAATGCTCTCTTTACCTTACTTATACAATGGGCTGAAAAGAAAACGAAATAGAACTAAACGTAATTGAAATTCAGGATAAATGAGACTAATCAAACAATTTAAAACCGAACCATTTTGAAACCTGAAATCCAAAACAACCGACTACTTGTTTGATTAAATTCTGTTATATAAGTGCTCTTCTTGCAAATGACATTTCTAATGCATAAGCTAGTAGTATTGTCTATTAGTCTAAGTGAACATGATGTACCTAAAAGCAAAATTCTTATATAACTCAGCAAACCACCAGATCTGGCTCTTCATATCTTTGTAGGCATTGTTTCAGTCAGTTAGGCCAATAATATGATAACTGTTGCAGTCTAAAAGCGAACCATTTCGCCCCTACTTCTATGTGGCCAACTCTTCGAAAATCTTGTGGAATAGGTTATGTCAAGCGTATATCTGCAAGGATGAGTATTATCTTCTATAGAACTTACTATAAAATTATAGGTCTTGTTAATCCATCCGTGTTTAGGGACACAAGTTCAGGCCAACCAAAGCTATCAGTATATTTCACCATTTTTTTACATTCTTCCAATGCTGTAGGTACGAATCGAAACTCATCGAGAAAATAGTTAACGTGGTTAAGGATAAAGTGACATGTTACCCTTTAAGCGTGACGCAGCATCCTATTGGAATTGGTCGTTCAGTGCAGGACATCAGTTTCTGGTTAAGAAATTGTTCCAACAATGTGGAAGTGTTTGCACTCTATGGTGTCGGGGGACTTGGAAAGACAACCATTGCCAAATGCGTTTACAACATGAACTTCCAGCTATTCGAAGGCGGCAGTTTTTTAGAAAATATAAGAGAATATTCTGAACGTCCTGATGGCTTAGTGTGTCTACAAAGACAACTTCTTTCTGATATATCCAAGGGAAAGGCACCAACGATAAAAAATCTTAATGATGGCATTCTTAAGATAAAAAGTGCCCTTCTTCATAGGAAACTTCTCATAGTCTTGGATGACGTCGATCAGGTTGAACAATTAGATGCGATTTTTGGGATGCGAGAGTGGTTTCACCAGGGAAGCAAAATTATCATAACCACTCGGAATGTGCATTTGCTGGAAGCTTATGAACATTGTACAAGATATGCTATCGAAACACTGAATTCTGATGATTCGTTGGAGTTGTTCAGCTGGCATGCATTCCGAGACAGTCGCCCCCCAGAATGTTACATGGAGCACTCAAAGAGGATTATAAAGCAATGTGAAGGTCTTCCTTTAGCCCTTAAGGTTCTAGGTGCATCTCTACGTGGCAAGAATGTAGATGTTTGGAGGAGTGCGATAGGGAAATTGGAAATCATTCCTCACTACAAAATCCAGAAGATATTGCGAGTAAGTTACGACTCTTTACAAGATGACCTCGACAAAGATTTATTTCTGGAGATTGCGTGCTTCTTTAGTGGAGAGGCCAAGTCTTTTGTGGTCAGAGTACTGGATGAATGCGGTTATTACACATTGATTGGAATTGAAAATCTTATTGACAGATGTTTGTTGACTATTGATACAAATGAAAACCTGAGAATGCATTATTTAGTTCAGAGCATGGGTAGAGAAATTATACGTCAGCAATTACCTAGAGATCCAGGGCAAAGGAGTAGACTGTGGTATTGGAAAGACTCCCTTGAAGTGTTAAAAGATGAAACAGTAAGAATGATACTTTTTTATTGATAAAAACATTGTAACAGTTACATTCTTTTCATATCAAAGTTTAATCAAAAATTGCTACTACTTATGTTTCTCTTATATCAGGGCACCAGAGCAATTGAAGGTCTAGCACTGGAGATGAGAACAATTAATGCATGTCGGGCGGAGTTTAAAACAAAAGCTTTTTCCATGATGCAGAAGTTAAGAGTACTTAAGCTGAATAATGTACAACTTAGTGGAGGTTACAAGGACTTCCCGAGAAATTTGAAATGGTTATGTTGGCATAAATACACTTTAAGGTCTTTACCGAATGACTTTCCTTCAAGCAGCTTGGTTGCAATTGACATGCAGAATAGTAAATTGCAAATACTCGGGGAAGGAAACAAGGTAGTCTATGCTAATTTCTGATTTTTTAATTTTAGAAATCATTCAAAGAAAAAGGCTTAGATTACTACATACTTAAGTTAATGTATGTTCTTATTAATCCTTGTCTTGCAGAGTTTTGGATCACTAAAGTCTCTAAATCTGAGTCACTGCCATGACATTGTTAGAACACCAGACTTCGCAAATTGTTTTGCTCTTGAGGAATTAATCCTTGAACATTGTGCAAATTTAGTAGAAATCGATGAATCAATTGGAGTGGCTGAAGGACTTGCGTTGATAAATTTAAAGGACTGCAGTCTTTTGAAGAAGCTTCCCGAAAGGCTGTGCATGCTGAAGTTACTAGAAACACTAAACATATCAGGTTGTTCAAGTCTTGGTATGTTTCCTGCGGAGATGAGAAAGATGGAATCCCTTAAAGTTTTTCATGCTGATGGACTTGATTTCAGTAATTCAAACAATAAAACGCAGCAAAATGAGTCATGGCGAGAATTCATCCGGGTTTTGGTTTCTAAGCCGAAAATGAGTTCCCAACTATCGTTGAATTCGTTACCGTGCTACTCCATTACGAGATTGAGTTTGAGAAACTGCAATCTACATGATAGTTCATTTCCCAAGGATTTCAGAGTCGCACCCTCACTTGAATACCTGGACTTGAGTTACAACCCAGTCCGATTTTTACCAGATTGCTTTAAAGGTCTAAAAGAGGTCAAGATGCTCACGTTACATCATTGCAACCAACTTCAATTACTGGAAGATTTACCAAAAATTGATGAACTTGAGTTAATGGATTGCCCATTATTGGAAAAAGTTACGATGAAGCGAGGCCTATCTATTAGAAAATTTGTGCATCCATGGCGTTGTAAGAAATTACTTGAGATGGATGGCATATTCAAGATTGTCCCAATAGGTGAAATTGACTCAGAATTGCTCAACGATTGTGGTATTTATAATGTGGAATCCATGAAAACAATCCAGATTATATTATATAATCATTACACGCGTGTCGCAACAAAATGCCCAATCCAGGTGACCTCTCTCTCCACGTAATAATTTTTTAGAGATGTGTTTAAATAATATTATTTATATGTGTATTAACTAGAATAAAATTTTCAAAATAATTGTGATTTAGAGATGCATTTAAATAAAAACAATTTTATATATTTTAATTGGAATATGTTGAGTTTTTTTGCCAAGATTGGAATATGTTGTTTAAAATTTTCAAAATAATTATGATTTAGAGATGCATCTTAAATTATTTAGTTCTTTTTTCACAGGGAATATTTGAATATGGAACGAAAAAGTGTCGTTGGTGTTATCCCAATTTATTCAGCATATTTTATCCTGGGAAGAGCATTCCACTATGGTTCACTAGTCAAAGTGACATGTCCTCAATATCCTTTATCATTTCACATTCTAAACTTAGATACTTAAATACCTGCATTGTTTATAAATTGAACCCGGGTAGGAATAATTATTTCTACGTGTCATTCCACAATATGACCAAGGATAAAGTGATTGTGTATCATCCGTCCTGTTATGGCATCCCTGAGGGCGATGAATATATGACATGGCTAAGTCACTGGAAATTTAGTAGTCACAAGGTGGGCTTTGGAGAACCTGGAGACGAGGTCAATATATCTATCTTTAACTGCAAGGATGGTCAGAATTTTGAGGTGAAAGAAATTGGGGTCTATCTTGCGGATGAAGAGCAAGAAGAAGAAGATGTTCATTCTGCCAAACTGACAGAAAATCCCCCAAACATGTGAGGAGATATCTCAGTATGATCTTGACACCTTTTTTATCATTTTTTTCATAGACACTTTAAATTTATTTTTTAGAAAAAACATATTGTAAAATTATATTTATTAACAAAATAAAAAACTACTGTTCAAGTACGATCATTTTACACTTTTTTAAAACTCAAATTATGATAAAAAAAAAAGGATGGCAGCCCACATGACTATAAATCACCGAGTCAAATACTATCAGACTCGATTAAATAATTAAGGCACGAGTTTGAATTTAACTCGACCGAGTCATTAATTTTAAGTTCGAAACTTGGCTAAACAAAAATTGGATACGTTCAAGTTCAATTTGAAATCTCTATTTTTACTGTGCCCGTTTGGGAAATTTTAAAATAAGTAACTTATAACTTAAAATGAATAAGTGAGTTTTAAGTGATAAGTAGAAGAACACTTATAAGTTATACAAGTGTTTGGTTAATTTTACTTATAAGTCAGATTTTTTTTATTAAAATGAACTAAAATAAACAATTTTTAAATAAAATTATCTAATTTATGAATTTTAAATTAACTTAATATTTAAACACATATTTTGTTTAAAAGTAAAGTTAATAAAAAGGAGAAAAATCAAAATAAGTTGAGAAAAAGTACGTCGTTGCTAACATTCGGCTTATCAACTTATAAGTTGTAAATTCAACTTATAAATTTATTCGACAAACACTCGTCGATAAGTTGTTACGAACTTATAAGTCATAAGTTGACTTATAAGTGGGAAACAAATAGGCCCTAAATATTGAGAAAAGCTCGAATGTAATAAGTTTGACTCGAGTTCAACTAGCTTAAATATGTATAATATATAAAAATATTAAATATTTATATAGGATATAAATAACATATATAAAATACATAAAAAATAATAATAATACAAACTCGATTAGGTTCGCGAATTAAAATATATAAAACCCGAGAAAGCTTGGTTTGATAATTATTTAAATAGCTCGAGTTTAAGTTAGGTCGGATAAATAATTAACTTAAATTCAAATATTTTAGGAGCCGAACTCATCAGACCTTTACTTAGGATTGGAGCAACGGATGACCAGCCGTAAACATATTATTCTCCCACCCAAATGAATTTTCTCTTGTCGTCCAAGTAAAAGATACACTGTGGCCCCGTTTGGTATTGTTGTTGCAGAAGGTTACAACAGGTTTATGCTGAAAAAATGTTAAATAAGTGTTTGGTAAATTTTAAAATTATTATCTGGAAAAACACTTTTGGTCTAAAAATTGTTGTTCGTAAAAGTATGTCCCTCATACTTTTGCTATCAGTTTCACCATCAAACAGAAAAATATTATTTTATATATTATATCTCAAAATATGTATAAATTTAAAAAATTACCAAACAATCATCTTATTTTCCTGACAACACTTTTTCCCTAATACTTTTTCTCATACTTTTTCTTACAGCAAATCAGTTTTCAACCGCAGTACCAAAGAGAGCCAATATAACCCTAAATCCCCTTTGATCCATTTATTCCCACACCATCAGAACAAATCCCACTATAAAAACCTCCATTTAGTAACTTCTCAAAACCCTAATTAAACTTCTGATGAGCACTCTCTCCGCCGTCCCCGCCGACAACGATAAAAAACCGATCAAACTCCCAATTTTCTTGCAAGCAGAACGTCCTCATTGCTAGGATGAAATCGGATTTTAAAAAAATTTACATTTAACGGGAAAAATGAAATTAAAAACGGAGGGGAAAAGCTGAGATTATGTGCGGGAGAGTGGAGATTAGTTTAGTGTGATACTTTTAAGGGGCATTAAATTAATTTGATCTAACAGCTTACATTAATTTCTAGCTTTAATTTTAAGTTTAGTTTATATTTATCATGGAAATCTCATATATTTACAAGTACATCACGTATGTTCTCCGACATGACCATTTATGTTTTGTAAACTAAGTATGTTTTGTAAAATAATATATTTTACATGTTCTACTTGTAAAATGTATATAATCTGCAAGATTTTCAATAAAATAGTAATATTTGTGGAATATGATTCGAAAAATAATATATTTTACAATAATTTAAGCAATATTTTATTTACAAAACATATATGGAATACGCTGCATAATGCAGTGTTTTGGCCCAAAACACTACATCATGTAGCGCTTTGCACATTAAAAGTTAGAAAAAATATATAGAACCACACACCACAACACTACATTATATAACCTGTGATCATTGAAAATTAAAGAAAAAAAGGTACAAGACGCTGCATTGTCTAGCATTTTGGGTCTTTTGTCTAAATACTACTCCCCCTGTCCCATTGAATTCTATACGTTACTTTTCGGCACGCTTTTCAATACTCATTAAAAATATAATTCCACAATATTTTTTCAATTTTTTTTTCTGAATAAAAGTTTCATGTTTAAATTTTTATTCAAAAAAAAAAATTGAAAAAAAACATTACGAAACTATATTTTATAGAGGGTTCAAAATACGTGCAAATAGTAAACGTATAGAAATCAACGGGACACAGGGAGTAAATAATATAGTGTCTACAAGTGATATTATGGGTCATAATTTCTAATAATGACATTTTGAATATTTTTCACCCAAAGTGATATACAAGACTAACACCCCAATTATGGCCGATCTAATACATGACTGGTGAATACGTATTACTTATATGCATTTGTACTTCGCTGGTGCCTGTTGGGACATGATGAGCCCTCACGGGTAATTGTACAGTCGGTATTTACTTTTTATGAATGCTGATGAAATATTAATATCAAATGCATATTAGGTCTATATGCTCTCACACCAAATAGGTATTGGTGTTATATATTTTGCAATACTTTCACATGATCAAATACTTTAATCAGAGAATTGTATATCTAATTACTTCGTTGTCACATGCGTATTTGAGAGAAATGGACCAAAATGTCACTTTGGATGTAAAATGGTCTAAAATATCACTTCCAAAAATAATGACCCACATTTTCAATTCACCACGTTATATCGTGTAGAATTTAGAAAACCACCCAGAACATTATACGAGTTAGCGTTTTGTTTATTTTTTTATATTTTAGCGGGGTATGGTTACTTTATGTAACGTTTTATGCCTTTTGTTTTTTTTCTTCATCTTATTTTTTTTGTACTCCTTTTGGTATTTTTGTTTAGGGGCCGGGAAACATCGGTTAATATTATATTTTCAATATTTCTTTTTATTTAATATTGGTAAAATTTTTAAGATTATATCATAATTTAACAGTTTTTAACATTTAGTTCACCAATCATTTTTTGAGTTTTAGATTTTTTTAAAAAAATAATAATAAAATATTACACAGATTTAGGGTTTAGGCTCCAGGGCCCTAAACCCTAATTTTAGCTAGGCTTTAGGGCCTCCCTAAACCCTCAGAACCAAAAATTTAAATTTTAAATGACACAATTTTAAAATTTAAGGGTGTAATCTAATTTAAATTTTTTTAATATTTTAGGATTAAGCAATCCCCTTTTGGGTTTTAGAAACAATTTAAACAATTTTTTAGTATTTTAGGAATTAACAATTTTTTATTTGAGATTGAATTATTTTTTTAAAAAAAATACTTGTGTCAAACACTAAATGAAGTAGTGTTTTGAGGTCAAAATATTATATAATGTAGAATTTGGTGTGCCAAAACTTTACTTAGTGTAGCGTTTTGTACATTAAAAAAAACATAACGCTACAAGATATAGCGTTTTGGATTTCTTGCCTAAACGCTACACGATTTAGTGTCTTGAGATGAATTTTTGGGTTATTTTTTTTAGAAGTAATATTTTAGATCATTGTTTATTCCTAAATAATATTAGGGTTATCATCCCGTTTTTAATTAGCTAAAATTGGCCGTATTTCACAAACAGGTTATTCTTGTCTAAGTTTATTTAATGATCGGTTATATATGTGATGTCCATTGCTCTACGGGCGATACCCCGGAGACATATCGAAGAGTGGCCCTATAACAATTCTCTGCTTTTATTTCTATTGCTTTTAGTCAATCACGTCCATTTCTTGTATGTGATCCGTTAGATAAAACAACAACAATAATAATAATAATATTATTATTATTATTATTATTATTATTATTATTATTATTATTATTATTATTATTATTATTATTATGTAATTAGTATTGATCTGTTATGTCAGGAGTGTAATCGACTCGAGCCGAACCGAATACTTCTAGGCTGGGCTCGAGCTCCATTAAAATAGTTCGGGCTCGAGCTCGATCGAACCTTCAATTTCAAGTTTTAAGCTCCGCTCGTAAAAAGTTCGGTAGACTCGAGTTCGACTCGTAAAAGATTCGGTAGGCTCGAGTTCGGCTCGAAAGATCGAATTAATTCACTAAATATTAACAAAAAATTCGAAATATGATTGGTGTGACTCGATAAAAATAAATAATATATAATAAATATTAAATATTTACATAAAAATATATTTATAATAAAAAATTTAAAAATAATAGAGGCTCTATAAGGCTCGCGAACCTTACGAACCGAGTAATTTGAAGTTCGAGCTCGGCTTTATTAAAAATTCAAAAAGTTCGAGTTCGGCTCAATTATTTTCGAGCTGAATTCGAAAATTTTACGAGCCGAACTCGAATAGCTCACGAACAGTTTGGTTTGTTTACGCCTTGTGTTATGTTCATTATTGTACACGCCTGAATTTTTTTTTTTATTATTATTATAGACAACACTTCTTTTCAGAAAGCTTCTTCTGAACTAATTTTAGATTAAGTGTTTATGCCTGGAAGATGTTTGACTAAAATACTGAAAGTGAAAACCGAAAGAGAGAGTTGATTCAACATACGTTAATCTTGAAAATGTTTCAATGCGTTAACTTTTGTATTATGCGTAGTAGAGAGAGACGAGAGAAGAACAAGATTGGAGGAGACGCGTGCTTATTTACGTTGAATTAAATTGTGAGAATGTTGGGGTGACTGGGAATCTCCCCTTAGTTCTCCCGCCAGCCTAAGTTCTGATACCAATAAGATCATATATTTAACAGCTCTCATGTTCGAATACCGCCAACATCAAATTTTTGTATTATTAGTGTATACTTATAATGTAGAAAAACAAGAAGCAAATCTCAAGAAGATTATCTCTTAAAAATTTTTTGAAGAAGATGATGCATAATTTTTTATAATTTCTATTTGACGGAAGTACACAGATAGATTACGTATTATTTAAATGTATTAAGATAACTATTAGAATAATGCAGTTCTAGTTAAATCTCTGAAGCCTAGTGTAATTTAACCCTTCCTGGCCCGATGCGTGATGATCTCAATGTAGTGTTTCAAAGTCTCCGTTCAGCCATTTAAAATAATAGCAAAACTTTGTGATGGTGTTCTATTAATTTAAAGTGGCATGTTAATCTTGTCACTCATTGACTAGATACAAATAACCAAGCCAGTACATGTTTTTAAAAAGTCTTCAGATCTAACTAATCACAAAGAGAGAGTAGATTCAATATTTTTCAGTTATGCTGAAACTGAAGTCTTTAGAATCATCTGCTCAACAATGTAGTTATGATGTTTTTTTGAGTTTTAGTGATGAAGATACTCACAAAACATTCAGGAATCACAAAGAGAGAGTTGACTTGATATTTTTCAGTTATGCTGAAACTGAAGTCTTTAGAATCATCTGCTCAAAATTATAGTTATGATGTGTTTTTGAGTTTTAGCGGTGAAGATACCCGCAAAACTTTTACGGATCACTTGTATACTGCACTGATACATGAAGGACTAATCACTTTTCGAGATGATGAGGAGATTGAGAGAGGAGAGAGTATTAAATCTGAACTGGAAAATGGTATCCGACAGTCAAGAAGTTGGATCATTGTTTTCTCTAAGAAGTATGCTTTTTCGAGCTGGTGCCTTGATGAACTTGTGCTGATTCTTGACTGTAGGAACAAGTCGAAACGTCTTGTGTTACCTATCTTCTTCCATGTTGACCCATCCGATGTTCGCAAGCAATCTGGTTTTATTTCTGAAGCATTGTATTACCATGAAGAGAAATTCAAGAGAGAAACGGACGAGACAAAAAGGAAGATTTTGATGGACAAAATAAAGCGATGGAGGATTGCTCTTACTGAGCTCGCCAATTTGGGAGGCATGCCTTTGCAGAATGTGGCCAATGGGTAATACATGTTCTCTTTCTGCTATTTTGTTTAAGCTCAATGCTCTCTTTACCTTACTTATACAATGGGCTGAAAAGAAAACGAAATAGAACTAAACGTAATTGAAATTCAGGATAAATGAGACTAATCAAACAATTTAAAACCGAACCATTTTGAAACCTGAAATCCAAAACAACCGACTACTTGTTTGATTAAATTCTGTTATATAAGTGCTCTTCTTGCAAATGACATTTCTAATGCATAAGCTAGTAGTATTGTCTATTAGTCTAAGTGAACATGATGTACCTAAAAGCAAAATTCTTATATAACTCAGCAAACCACCAGATCTGGCTCTTCATATCTTTGTAGGCATTGTTTCAGTCAGTTAGGCCAATAATATGATAACTGTTGCAGTCTAAAAGCGAACCATGTCGCCCCTATTTCTATGTGGCCAACTCTTCCAAAATCTTGTGGAATAGGATATGTCAAGCGTATATCTGGAAGGATGAGTATAATCTTCTATAGAACTTACTATAGAATTAAAGGTCGTGTTTAGGGACACAAGTTCAGTACCAACCAAAGCTATCAGTATATTTTACCATTTTTTTACATTCTTCAAATGCTGTAGGTACGAATCAAAACTCATCGAGAAAATAGTTAACGTGGTTAAGGATAAAGTGACATGTTACACTTTAAGCGTGACACAGCATCCTGTTGGAATTGGTCCGTCAGTGCAGGACATCAGTTTATGGTTAAGAAATGGTTCCAACGATGTGGAAGTGTTTGCACTCTATGGTGTCGGGGGACTTGGAAAGACAACCATTGCCAAATACGTCTACAACATGAACTTCCAGCTATTTGAAGGCGGCAGTTTTTTAGAAAATATAAGAGAATATACTGAACGTCCTGATGGCTTAGTGTGTCTACAGAGACAACTTCTTTCTGATATATCCAAGGGAAAGGAACCAACGATAAAATATCTTAATGATGGCATTCTTAAGATAAAAAGTGCCCTTCTTCATAGGAAACTTCTCATAGTCTTGGATGACGTCGATCAAGTTGAACAATTAGATGCGACTTTTGGGATGCGAGAGTGGTTTCACCAGGGAAGCAAAATTATCATAACCACTCGGAATGTGCATTTGCTGGAAGCTTATGAACATTGTACGAGATATGCTATCAAAACAATGAATTCTGATGATTCGTTGGAGTTGTTCAGCTGGCATGCATTCCGAGATAGTAGCCCCCCAGAATGTTACATAGAGCACTCAAAGAGGATTATAAAGCAATGTGAAGGTCTTCCTTTAGCTCTTAAGGTTCTAGGTGCATCTCTACGTGGCAAGAATGTAGATGTTTGGAGGAGTGCGATAGGGAAATTGGAAATCATTCCTCACTCCAAAATCCAGAAGATATTGCGAGTAAGTTACGACTCTTTGCAAGATGATCTCGACAGAAATTTATTTCTGGAGATTGCATGCTTCTTTAGTGGAGAGGCCAAGTCTTTTGTGGTCAGAGTACTGGATGAATGCGGTTATTACACATTGATTGGAATTGAAAATCTTATTGACAGATGTTTGTTGACTATTGATAAATATGAAAACCTGAGAATGCATTATTTAGTTCAGAGCATGGGTAGAGAAATTATACGTCAGCAATCACCTAGAGATCCAGGGCAAAGGAGTAGACTGTGGTATTGGAAAGACTCCCTTGAAGTGTTAGAAGATGAAACAGTAAGAATGACACTTTTTTATTGATAAAAATTTGTAACAGTTACATTCTTTTCATATCAAAGTTTAATCACAATTGCTACTACTTATGTTTCTCTTATACCAGGGCACCAGAGCAATTGAAGGTCTAGCAATGGAGATGAGCACAATTAATGCATGTCGGGCGGAGGTGAGAACAAAAGCTTTTTCCCCGATGCAGAAGTTAAGAATACTTAAACTGAATAATGTACAACTTAGTGGAGGTTACAAGGACTTCCCGAGAAATTTGAAATGGTTATGTTGGCATAAATACACTTTAAGGTCTTTACCGAATGACTTTCCTTCAAGCAGCTTGGTTGCAATTGACATGCAGAATAGTAAATTGCAAATACTCGGGGAAGGAAACAAGGTAGTCTATGCTAATTTCTGATTTTTTAATTTTAGAAATCATTCAAAGAAAAAGGCTTAGATTACTACATACTTAAGTTAATGTATGTTCTTATTAATCCTTGTCTTGCAGAGTTTTGGATCACTAAAGTCTCTAAATCTGAGTCACTGCCATGACATTGTTAGAACACCAGACTTCGCAAATTGTTTTGCTCTTGAGGAATTAATCCTTGAACATTGTGCAAATTTAGTAGAAATCGATGAATCAATTGGAGTGGCTGAAGGACTTGCGTTGATAAATTTAAAGGACTGCAGTCTTTTGAAGAAGCTTCCCGAAAGGCTGTGCATGCTGAAGTTACTAGAAACACTAAACATATCAGGTTGTTCAAGTCTTGGTATGTTTCCTGCGGAGATGAGAAAGATGGAATCCCTTAAAGTTTTTCATGCTGATGGACTTGATTTCAGTAATTCAAACAATAAAACGCAGCAAAATGAGTCATGGCGAGAATTCATCCGGGGTTTGGTTTCTAAGCCGAAAATTAGTTCCCAACTATCGTTGAATTCGTTACCGTGCTACTCCATTACGAGATTGAGTTTGAGAAACTGCAATCTACATGATAGTTCATTTCCCAAGGATTTCAGAGTCGCACCCTCACTTGAGTTCTTAAACTTAAGTAACAACCCAATCTGTTTTCTACCCGATTGCTTTAAAGTTCTCAAAGAGGTCAAGATTCTCGTGTTATCTGAGTGCAACCAACTTCAAACAATTGAAGATTTACCAATAATAGAAGACTTGGAGCTTTTAAACTGCCCATTGTTGGAAAAAATTACGATGAGGCGAGGCCTATCTATTAGAGGTTATTGTCATCCATGGGATTGTGTAAAATTACTTGAGATGGATGGCGTATTCAAGATTGTACCAATTGGAGAGATAGACTCAGAATTGATCAACGATTGTGGTATTTTTAATGTGGAATCCATGAAAACAATCCAGATTAGATTATACAATATTTACACGCACGCAAACATAAAATGCCCAATCCAGGTGATCTCTCTATCTCCACACAAATAATTACACATCTGGGTACACTATCACTCTTAATATTTATTATTATATTATTTTTGGTATTTCAATATATTGGTTTTAAATATCTTTTCAAATAATTAGATACTAATTTTGTGTTTATTATATAAAATAATTTATACGCATTTTTGTTTGATCATGTATTTTTGAAATACTTATAAGTCAAAAATGTGTTTAAATTAAAAATAATTATATATTTTAATTAGAATATGTTTTAAAATTATAAAGGTAAAGGATACTGTACTTACTATGTGAGATAAATTTTTGTTTTGACTAATTGCCATATGAGATACTTAATACATCTTACTATACAGGGAATATATGAAAGTCAGCGTAGCGGTAATATATTCACCATGTTTTACCCCGGGGGCAGTGTTCCAACATGGTTCACTAGTCAAAGTTACGGGCCTTCATTATCCTTTATTGTATCACGTTCTAATCTTCGATACATAAATACCTGTGTTGTGTACAAGTTGAAGCCAGGTCGAGGAAGATATTTTTACCTCATATTCCATAACATTACCAAGGATAAAATGATTGCATATCATCCATCATGTTATGGCATCCCTGAGGGTGATGAATATATGACATGGCTAAGCCATTGGAAATTCGGTAGCCACGAGATGGGACCTGGAGATGAGGTCAATGTTTCAATATTTAACTGCAACGATAATCACAGTTTTGAAATGAAAGAGATCGGCATCTGTCTTGTGTACGAAGAGAAAGAACAGGCTGGTTTTCATTTAGCCAAACGACAAAAAATCCAACAAACATGTGAGGAAATATCTCAGTTTGTCATCCCTGTGGAAAGGCAACCAGCAAGACATCATGGAACGACACAAATATACTTCACTGGATGTGGAGTAACCACTTTAGATTATTGGATGGAGAAATATTTTGGAAAATACGCAACAGTGGAGAAGGGTGAGTCCTCCGGTTCTGAGAGTGAACTTGACTAATTCCGTTCTGCATTCTGCATTTAGATTATTCAGAAGCTTTCCATTATGAAGAGGAGAAAAATGATTTTCTGGTCCATAAAAAAGATCCCACAGGTTACAACTATAGCATCTGAGAAACCTCCACCCGTGCACTAGTGGATGTGTTTATCTCAAAGATGCAGACTGCAATTGGCTCTGATTCTCGTGCCATGTAATGTCCATTCTACTATCATTTCCTTGCAGACTTGTATTTTAGTGTTATGCTATATCTAATTTACATGATAATGCTTTTTTCAAGGATTTCATGTCAAAAAAGACTGCCAATTAGTAAATTTGATTATTTCTGCAAGAAGTATGAAAAATATTGGAGAGATTTTATATATATACAACTACTAGTTAATAACTTGCCTTCAGCTCTCACAACAAATAATAGGCATATATTATAATACGATACTACATAGGTGATCACATGTAATAGGCGATAGGATATGGTTGCAGGTAAGGTGTAGGAAATACATGAAACATGAGTAGTGTGTTTTTTATTTGAAAAGAGGACAACCCACCAGTCGATGATTTAAGTTGCCAGAAGAATTTCTTCTGAATCACCCAGGGATTTTTTTTTATCAAATTGGAAGAAGTTGGTCTCATCTGGTAAGGTTTTATCTAAGGGTAATTATATGGTCTTCGAAGATAGCTGAACGGAATTTAACCAAATACTTTTTGTGCCACGTGGAGTCCTCGAAGCTTATAGAATTTAGATGTCAAAATGGTGTATCAATTCTATCCGCATAGATTCTAATTGTGTCGAGAGCCTTCTTCTGATCAACAAAGATGTCTTTTTGTATCTGTTTGTTGATACCCAAGTCTGGAGTCGTATCCAGAGCAAAACTTGGAGTTTCTACAAGTCGATTGGCTATATCTGTTTGGGATTGGTGCCTTAAGGTATGATTTCATTGTTTCTTTCAGTTATTAAATATATGTAAAACAAATCCAGAGTGCCTGTATGATTAACTTGATTTCTTCTGTAATTGGTGAATTGTTTGTGCTCAGAGAAGTTTCCATTGTACAAATAGTTATTGTGCTACTTGGAGTGTCATTGTCTTGTTATTTAGCTGAAATAATTGACTTGGCGAGTTTATATACCAACATAATTTTGTTGGCCAACTTGATTTGTTCTGTAATTGGTGGACCATTTGCAGTAATTACTAGCAGAGAAGCTGATCAGCTGTAATAATTTGATTGTGTAAGTTAATATACATGAAACGAAGATAATTTCTTATCTTTTCTCTGTGCATTCATCTGATAGTCTAATGTGCTCTAATTATTTAAATCCGTTTCTGTTGGTTCTCCTACTGCATTAGAAATCTTCCTTTACGCACAAACAATGAATTTTATAGTTTTCCTATTGGATATCATGAAATTGGTTGTTATTTGCTTTCAAAATGGAGCTTAATTACCTTAGACTGCTAATTACTGTCAAGATTAATCATCACTCTTTGTTTGTTGTATGGTGTTCTCTTACCTCTCAAACGGTTACAGCTTTAGAACTATCTCCAACATCAACATTTTTCTATTAAAGTGCAGTGTGTCTAAACATGATTTATTTTGCTGCAGGGTGGATTCGATGGACATCTTTTTTTCCTTTCTTCGAAAAATCGATTCTACTTGTATTAGCATCATCGGAAGTGACCACTAATTCACTGGTGAGATGTGTGCGGGATCAAATGTACAGGTTTAGCTCAACATCTTACCTTTTCTTCTGGTTGCCCACAACAATAGTCTCCTCTAAGCCTTCAATCGTTGAAAAATATTTATAAATTTGCAATTATAAAACCAGCGACCAGTACCAATAAAATATGAATTGTGTGATATAAAGTATGCCCGTACCTTGCACGGGCTAGGGGGCTAATTTGGTTAGAAAAAGAAAAAAATGAATCATGAAAATTAAAGAAATAAGACACCCTCATGTAACAAAGAAGGGTTATTGATTGAATTACAATTTTTTTTTGAAAAGAATCCATGTTACAAGAAGTCTTTTTTTGGTCGCTGAATACTTTGAATCTTTAGAATCAACTGCTCAAAAATTTAGTTATGAAGTATTTTTGAGTTTTAGTGGTGAAGATACTCGGAAAACTTTCACGGATCATCTCTATACTGCATTGATATATGAAGGACTAATCACTTTTCGAGATGATGAGGAGATCAAGAGAGGAGAGAACATTAAATCTGAACTGGAAAATGGTATCCGACAGTCAAGAAGTTGGATCATCGTATTCTCTGAGAGCTATGCATTTTCGAGCTGGTGCCTTGACGAACTTGTGCAGATTCTTGAGTGTAGGAAAAATCAAACTTCACAACTCAGAAAAATGAATCATGGCAAGAATTCATCCGGGGTTTGGTTCAAAACCGAAAATTAGTTCTCATCTGTCATTGAATTCATTACCCTAACTTGAGTACTTAAACTTGATTCACAACCCAATCGATTTTTTACCAGATTGCTTTTGAGGTCTGAATGTCTGATTAGGCTCAAATATCTTCAGTTAATGTATCCAACTGGTATCAAGTACTTAAAGATTATCATCCAAGTATCATGTGAGAGTAGAACATGCATGTGTTCATTTAGCCAAACATCAAAAGATCCAACAAGCATGTCAGAAAATATCTTAGTATATTTTCCCGGTGAAAGAGCAACCATGGCACATCATGGAATGACATGATTGTACTTTCATTTGTTGTTAGAGTTGTAATTTGAGCGCGAGTCGAGCTCCATCACAAGTTTAATTTCGTTTAACTCGAGTCGAGTAAGTGCCAACCCTAATTTGGCTTGGCTCAAAACAGCTCGACTCGAGTTAGACCTTGAAGTCGTTTAATAAAATTTTATTTTTAGTATTTATAAACTGAATTTACATGTTTATATTTATTAATTTTTGAACTAATAAGCTCGCGAGTACATACTCGATTACTTAAAATTTGACTTGATTTATTCACGAGTAAACTGACTCATTGAATAAACGAGCCGACTTAATGTAGAAATTTGACCTCATTCTTAAACGAGCGGATCAACTAGTGTAAAAATACCGAAACTTTTTTATTAGCTATCTGGCTCCGCTCAACAAAAATAAATATCTACAGGATCAGTGAGACCCTCTTACACCCTCTTACAGGCAATATACCATGTCGACAAATCGAAGAGTGGATGTGTTAAACACACTTATACATTTACATTATTTTTGACTAGTTTCGAACCCTCCGCATTTCCCGCCAGGGAGATACCGGTCGACTGAGAAGTGTTTGGTAGGTTTAGTGAAATAATTAAATTAGTGTTTGTGCCTCGAAGGTGCTTGAGTAAATTATTGAGAGAGAATATATGAATAAGAAAGTGTTTTAAAGTCTCCGTCTAGTCATTTATAATAACAAAACTTTTCACTAATTATTGTACCACGTTAATCTGTCTCCATTATCATAACCACTCGGAATGTGCATTTGCTGGAAGCTTATGAACATTGTACGAGAAATTATACGTCAGCAATCACCTAGAGATCCAGGGCAAAGGAGTAGACTGTGGTATTGGAAAGACTCCCTTGAAGTGTTAAAAGATGAAACAGTAAGAATGATACTTTTTTATTGATAAAAACATTGTAACAGTTACATTCTTTTCATATCAAAGTTTAATCACAATTGCTACTACTTATGTTTCTCTTATATCAGGGCACCAGAGCAATTGAAGGTCTAGCAATGGAGATGAGCACAATTAATGCATGTCAGGCGGAGGTGAGAACAAAAGCTTTTTCCATGATGCAGAAGTTAAGACTACTTAAGCTCAATAATGTACAACTTAGTGGAGGTTACAAGGACTTCCCTAGAAATTTGAAATGGTTATGTTGGCATAGATACCCTTTAAGGTCTTTACCGAATGACTTTCCTTCAAGCAGCTTGGTTGCAATTGACATGCAGAATAGTAAATTGCAAATACTCGGGGAAGGAAACAAGGTAGTCTATGCTAATTTCTGCTTTTTTAATTTTAGAAATTATTCAAAGAAAAAGGCTTGGATTAGTACATACTCAAGTTAATGTATGATCTTATTAATCCTTGTCTTGCAGGGTTTTGGATCACTAAAGTCTCTAAATCTGAGTCACTGCCATGACATTGTTAGAACACCAGACTTCGCTAAATTTTTTGCTCTTGAGGAATTAATCCTTGAAGATTGTGCAAATTTAGTAGAAATCGATGAATCAATTGGAGTGGCTGAAGGACTTGCGTTGATAAATTTAAAGGACTGCAATCTTTTGAAGAAGCTTCCCGAAAGTCTGTGCATGCTAAAGTTACTAGAAACACTAAACATATCAGGTTGTTCAAATCTAAGTATGCTTCCCGCAGAGATGAGACAGATGGAATCTTTGAAAGTTTTTCTTGCTGATGGACTTGATTTCAGTAATTCAAACTGTAAAACGCTGGAAAACGAATCGTGGCGAGATTATATCTGGGGTCTTGTGATTTCAAAACCGAAAATGAGTTCCCCACTATCGTTGGCTTCATTACCGTGCTACTCCATTACGAGATTGAGTTTGGTAAATTGCAATCTACATGATGGTTCATTTCCCAAAAATTTTAGAGTTGCACCCTCGCTTGAGTCCTTGAACTTGAGTTACAACCCAATCCGATTTTTACCAGATTGCTTTAAAGGTCTAAAAGAGGTCAAGATGCTCACGTTACATCATTGCAACCAACTTCAATTACTGGAAGATTTACCAAAAATAGAAGTGTTTGATGTTACAGATTGCCCATTATTGGAAAAAATTACGATGATGAACGGAGGTCTATCTATTAGAAAGTATTATGTTCCATATAACTGTGAGAAATTGCTTGAAATGGATTGGGCATTCAAGATTGTACCAATAGGAGAAATAGACTCAGATCTGATCAACAATTGTGGAATTTATGATGTGGACTCCATGAAAACGATCAAGATAAGATTATACAATCTCTATACATATTCCGAATTAAAATGCCCAATCCAGGTAATATTTCAATTGCAATTTTAATATTTTATGCACAAATAATTTTTCAAATAATATTTTGAAAAAATATTATTTCAATTATATTGAAATAATTACTTGTATTGTTTCAATTATGATATATTTTTAAAAAATAGATAAAATTCAGAGACGCACTTAAATTAAAACAAATTTATGTATTTTAACCAATATGTATTTATTAAACTATAATAAAAGGATACTATCAATGATAAGAGCAAATCCAACGGCTCCCTTATAGAGCTCTTAAGTTCAATTATAACGATTTTGACGTAAAATGACACTCCAACGGTGTATAATGCTTTCTTAAATCACTAATACATGACTTTTATTCTTTATATTTAAGGAATTTTTAGTGCCACTTTGTAATACTTTTAGCAATAAAAAATTCATTTTTCTTTCTTTTTTTTACTTTTCTCTCTCTCTGTCTCACTCACTCACTTTTTATCCATATCTTTTCAAATTTATTGATATAATAATAATAATAAGGAAGGTATATATGATTCTTTGTTGGAGTTAAAATACAAAATTATATCCTAAATTACTAAAAGCCAATATTTTATATTATTTATAAAAAAAACTACTAGCATACTGTTGGACTTGATCTAATCCATTTTAAATTGATTAGTTCTTTATCTTTTTGTTGCTAAATTAGATTGACATGTCAATTTTTGATTCAATTTCACAGGGAGTACATGAATATGGATGGTATAAAACAAATTTATTCAGCATATTTTATCCAGGGAAGAGCGTTCCAATATGGTTCACTAGTCAAAGTGACATGTCCTCAATATCCTTTATCATTTCACATTCTAAACTTAGATACTTAAATACCTGCATTGTTTACAAATTGAACCCGGGTAGGAATAATTATTTCCACCTGATATTCCACAATATGACCAAGGATAAAGTGATTGCGTATCATCCGTCCTGTTATGGCATCCCTGAGGGCGATGAATATATGACATGGCTAAGTCACTGGAAATTTAGTAGTCACGGGGTGGGACTTGGAGAAGCTGGAGATGAGGTCAATATATCTATCATTCAGCCAAAGGACAAAAAATCCAACAAACATGTGAGGAGATATCTCAGTCTGTCATTCCCGTGGAAGTGCAGCCAAGGGCATATTATGGAACTACACGAGTATACTTTATTGGCTGTGGAGTAACCACTATAGATAGTTGGTTGGAGAGATATTTTGGAAAACGCGTTCCAGTGGAGACGGGTGAGCCCTTGAGTCCTGATTGTGAACTTGACTAATTCTGTCCTACATCCTGCAAATATACTTGGATTCTGAAGCTTTCCATTATGATGAGGACACAAATGCTTATTGGTCCGTAATCAGATATCGTTTGCACTAGTTGGAAAATGTGTCGTACAGGTTGCAACCAAAGCATCAGGGGAACCTCCTTACTGCAGGCAATAGCGTGTAGCCAGAAGAGTGACGTGTTCATCATCTCAACGATGCAAAATTGTAAATGGCTCTGATTCTTGTAGTACGGTAAGATGTGCTGCTCTAAATTTATCATTTTTGCAGACACATATCATCTAAATTTTACATCATGATGCTTTTCGAAGGATTCAATATTTGGGATGCGTGAGTGGTTTCAGCAGGGTAGCAAAATTATCATAACCACTCGGAATGTGCACTTGGTTAAGCAATGCGAAGGTATTTTTATTTATTTTGAATTTGTCTAGCATGTGTCAATGGGCACACATTAAGCAACAATAACTTTTATGAATTTTAAGTATTTTTATTGGTGAAATTGGTATCAATGCGGGTTCATTAATATTTATGATTGAAAGATCAATCAAAATTTGACACATTATTTCTTATTGTGCCCAGAAAATCCGTTAGCTACCAGATTACTCTATGAGGTCTAAGAGCAACTCCAATCCTTCCTAACTGTTACGTATATTAGTCCAGCTGGCAATGAACAGTACAATATTTTAGCTATCTTCTATCAAAATCACCGCTCCAACCACACACCCCTATTAAGCAAAATTTTAGCTATTAAGAATCCATACGTCAAATTTGTTGATACCAATCTCGTTTTCTATATCTATCCAACTCATCACCCGCTCAATCACTCACCGTTTCCGCCTGTTTTTTTCTTTGCTCCATCTACATCGGTTCCAAATTCAGAGGTATGAGTTTTATCTTTAATCATTTAATTTACTTGAATTAAGGTTGTTGATTTCTCCGCTGAAATCTTGCTGAAAGATAAATACATTTGTGGTTAACATAGATATAGTGCTTGTGGACAAATTTCGATATGGTCTTGTGGACAAATTGTAAATATAATGATATTTTTATTGCTCAAACTTCTAGCAGTGTGTCATGTGAAACTTCAATCTACTGATTATTCATGTTGCATTCAATGTACCAGTAAATTAAATTCAATGTACCATCATTATGGGTATGAATATAAATTCATGACCATGAATTTTTTCTGTTTTTTTTCAAGAGCATTCATGGGCATGCTTAATTAGTGTAGTCCAAACGTGAAACACTCGAAATTTGCTTATTTTATTTATCAATGAACCTTATCGTTCAAATTACACGGATAAATATGTAGGGAAATTACAAAACATAATATTAAAAAAAAATCAAATTACAATAAATATTTAACTCATATCACCACCATGAATTTTAGCTATCAAGAATCATTCGTGTGATGTTTTCCATCACAAATAAATATTTTAGAGGTGTGAATGAATTTGAGTTTATCGTTGGTTTGTATTTTTTTTAGTTCTGAATTATGAAATTTATAACCATAAAAATATGACCGTTGTAATGTAGCTGTTGGTATATAATATTACACGAGTATACTTCATTGGCTATGTAGTAACCCCTCTAGATAGTTGGTTGGAGAGATATTTTGGAAAATGCGTTCCAGTGGAGACGGGTGAGCCCTTGATTCCTGAATATTTACCCTGGCGGAAAGTTACATTTCAGCTAGGAAATTTTGCCTGTCCAACCGAATGAGAAAAGCTACTTGAAATGGAAAACGTATTTCAGGTTTACAATCACAAAAATCGACACAGAATTGATCAACAACAGTGGTAATTACGAAACGAAATCCAATTAGAAAAGAATTTACATAAATTTATCAGCTAGCTTGTAATTTTATGCAGTAAGAACTACCTATGATATCTTTTAGAATGTAGATGTTTGGAGGAGTGCGATAGGGAAATTGGAAATCATTCCTCACTCCAAAATCCAGAAGATATTGCGAGTAAGTTACGACTCTTTGCAAGATGATCTCGACAGAGATCTATTTCTGGAGATTGCATGCTTCTTTAGTGGAGAGGCCAAGT
The DNA here is from genome assembly GCF_009905375.1 of Apium graveolens. NCBI lineage: Eukaryota > Viridiplantae > Streptophyta > Magnoliopsida > Apiales > Apiaceae > Apium > Apium graveolens. The sequence goes on along the minus strand of NC_133654.1, from coordinate 264,556,086 downwards.
CTTTTGTGGTCAGAGTACTGGATGAATGCGGTTATAACACAATGATTGGAATTGAAAATCTTATTGACAGATGTATGTTGACAATTGATGAATGTGAAAACCTGAGAATGCATCATCTAGTTCAGAGCATGGGTAGAGAAATTATACGTCAGCAATCACCTAGAGATCCAGGGCAAAGGAGTAGACTGTGGTATTGGAAAGACTCCCTTGAAGTGTTAGAAGATGAAACAGTAAGAATGACACTTTTTTATTGATAAAAATTTGTAACAGTTACATTCTTTTCATATCAAAGTTTAATCACAATTGCTACTACTTATGTTTCTCTTATACCAGGGCACCAGAGCAATTGAAGGTCTAGCAATGGAGATGAGCACAATTAATGCATGTCGGGCGGAGGTGAGAACAAAAGCTTTTTCCCCGATGCAGAAGTTAAGACTACTTAAACTGAATAATGTACAACTTAGTGGAGGTTACAAGGACTTCCCTAGAAATTTGAAATGGTTATGTTGGCATAGATGCCCTTTAAGGTCTTTACCGAATGACTTTCCTTCAAGCAGCTTGGTTGCAATTGACATGCAGAATAGTAAATTGCAAATACTCGGGGAAGGAAACAAGGTAGTCTATGCTAATTTCTGCTTTTTTAATTTTAGAAATTATTCAAAGAAAAAGGCTTGGATTACATACTCAAGTTAATGTATGATCTTATTAATCCTTGTCTTGCAGGGTTTTGGATCACTAAAGTCTCTAAATCTGAGTCACTGCCATGGCATTGTTAGAACACCAGACTTCGCAAATTTTTTTGCTCTTGAGGAATTAATCCTTGAACATTGTGCAAATTTAATAGAAATCGATGAATCAATTGGAGTGGCTGAAGGACTTGCGTTGATAAATTTAAAGGACTGCAATCTTTTGAAGAAGCTTCCCGAAAGTCTGTGCATGCTAAAGTTACTAGAAACACTAAACATATCAGGTTGTTCAAGTCTTGGTATGCTTCCTGCGGACATGAGAAATATGGAATCCCTCATAGTTTTTCATGCTGATGGACTTGATTTCAGCAGTTCAAATTACAAAACGCAGAAAAATGAATCATGGAGGGAATATATCTGGGATTTGGTTTCAAAACAGAAAATTAGTTCCCAACTATCATTGAATTCAATACCGTGCAACTCCATTACGAGATTGAGTTTGGTAAATTGCAATCTACAAGATAGTTCATTTCCCAAGGAGTTCAGAGTCTCATCCTCACTTAAGTACTTAAACTTAAGTAACAACCCAATCCGCTTTCTACCAGATTGCTTTAAAGGTCTAAAAGAGGTTAAGAGTCTCCACTTATATAGTTGCAACCAGCTTCAAACACTTGAAGATTTGAAAAATTGAAGACCTTTATGCTAGAGATTGCCCGTTATTGGAAAAAATTACAATGAAGCGAGGTCTATCTATTAGAGCTTATTGTTGTCCACATAAATGTGAGAAGTTACTTGAGATGGATGGCGTATTCAAGATTGTACCAATAGAAGCAATAGACTCAGAATTGATCAACAATTGTGGTATTCATGACCTGGAATCGATGAAAACAATCCAGATGAGATTATACAATAATTACACGTCTGTCGAAACAAATGCCCAATTCAGGTGATCTCTCTCTCCGCACAAATAATAATAACATATTTAGGTAAACGGTTACTCTTAATATTCATTAATATATTATTTTTGTATTTTAATCTTTTGTACTTAATTTTTTTCAGATAATTAGATTCTAATTTTGTGTTTAAATAAAAATATTTATATTCATTTTAGTTAAAATATAAGTTTTTGAAATAAATATAATTTTAAAATATGTATAAATTATATATATATATATGTTTTAATTAGAATATATGTTTGTTTAATTAAAAAGGTTAAGAATACTTACTATGTGGGATACTTACTGCGTCTTAAATTGGTGGTTTCTTGTTTTCTAAACAAGATTGACATGTTAACTTGTTGATTCTATTTTACAGGGAGTATATAATAGTCGGGATAGGTGCAATTTATTCAGCATTTTTTACCCGGGGAGCAGTGTTCCAACATGGTTCAGTAGGCAAACTTACCAGCCTGCGTTATTCTTTACTGTATCACATTCTAATCTTCGATACTTAAATACCTGTGTTGTGTACAAGTTAAAGCGGATTTGAGGAAGATATTTTTGGCTAATATTTCGTAACATGACCAAGGATAAAACAATTGTGTTTCGTCCAGCCTGTTATGGCATCCCTGAGGGTGACGAATATATAACATGGGTAAGCCATTGGAAATTTGGTAGCCACGAGATGGGTCCTGGAGATGAGGTCTATGTTTTAATATCTGATACCTATGACGATAATCAGAGTTTTGAGGTGAAAGAGATGGGCGTCTATCTTGTGTACTACGAAGAGCAAGAACAGGCAGGTGTATGTGCGAATATATCTCAGTACGTCATCCCAGTGGAAACGCAGCCATCAAGATATCATGGAACGACGCAAATATACGTCACTGGCTGTGGATCATGATTCTTGGTTGGAGTAATATTTTGGAAGATACCAGTGAGCCCTCCAGTCCTGCCAGTGAACTTGACTAATTCCTAAATTTTATAAGTTGTATTCAGAAGCTTTCCATTATAGACGAATGTTTTTTCTTCATAAATAAGATCCATATGTGCACTACTGGAGAGACAGAGAAGTGGATGCGTTCATCTCAAAGATGCAGACTGCAAATGGCTCTGATTCTTGTGCCATGTAATGTTTTTTTTGCTAACTGAGCAGAGAGTCTAACTCCGCAGAGAGTCTAACTCCTGACCTCCCACGAGGGTAACAACGCTTTGAACTTCCAGCTATTCGAAGGCGGCAGTTTTTTAGAAAATATAAGAGAATATTCTGAACGTCCTGATGGCTTAGTGTGCCTACAAAGACAACTTCTTTCTGATATATCCAAGGGTAAGGCACCAACGATAAAATATCTTAATGATGGCATTCTTAAGATAAAAAGTGCCCTTCTTCATAGGAAACTTCTCATAGTCTTGGATGATGTCGATCAAGTTGAACAATTAGATGCGATTTTTGGGATGCGAGAGTGGTTTCACCTGGGAAGCAAAATTATCATAACCACTCGGAATGTGCATTTGCTGGAAGCTTATGAACATTGTACGAGATATGCTATCAAAACAATGAATTCTGATGATTCGTTGGAGTTGTTCAGCTGGCATGCATTCCGAGATAGTAGCCCCCCAGAATGTTACATAGAGCACTCAAAGAGGATTATAAAGCAATGTGAAGGTCTTCCTTTAGCTCTTAAGGTTCTAGGTGCATCTCTACGTGGCAAGAATGTAGATGTTTGGAGGAGTGCGATAGGGAAATTGGAAATCATTCCTCACTCCAAAATCCAGAAGATATTGCGAGTAAGTTACGACTCTTTGCAAGATGATCTCGACAGAAATTTATTTCTGGAGATTGCATGCTTCTTTAGTGGAGAGGCCAAGTCTTTTGTGGTCAGAGTACTGGATGAATGCGGTTATTACACATTGATTGGAATTGAAAATCTTATTGACAGATGTTTGTTGACTATTGATAAATATGAAAACCTGAGAATGCATTATTTAGTTCAGAGCATGGGTAGAGAAATTATACGTCAGCAATCACCTAGAGATCCAGGGCAAAGGAGTAGACTGTGGTATTGGAAAGACTCCCTTGAAGTGTTAGAAGATGAAACAGTAAGAATGACACTTTTTTATTGATAAAAATTTGTAACAGTTACATTCTTTTCATATCAAAGTTTAATCACAATTGCTACTACTTATGTTTCTCTTATACCAGGGCACCAGAGCAATTGAAGGTCTAGCAATGGAGATGAGCACAATTAATGCATGTCGGGCGGAGGTGAGAACAAAAGCTTTTTCCCCGATGCAGAAGTTAAGAATACTTAAACTGAATAATGTACAACTTAGTGGAGGTTACAAGGACTTCCCGAGAAATTTGAAATGGTTATGTTGGCATAAATACACTTTAAGGTCTTTACCGAATGACTTTCCTTCAAGCAGCTTGGTTGCAATTGACATGCAGAATAGTAAATTGCAAATACTCGGGGAAGGAAACAAGGTAGTCTATGCTAATTTCTGATTTTTTAATTTTAGAAATCATTCAAAGAAAAAGGCTTAGATTACTACATACTTAAGTTAATGTATGTTCTTATTAATCCTTGTCTTGCAGGGTTTTGGATCACTAAAGTCTCTAAATCTGAGTCACTGCCATGACATTGTTAGAACACCAGACTTCGCAAATTGTTTTGCTCTTGAGGAATTAATCCTTGAACATTGTGCAAATTTAGTAGAAATCGATGAATCAATTGGAGTGGCTGAAGGACTTGCGTTGATAAATTTAAAGGACTGCAGTCTTTTGAAGAAGCTTCCCGAAAGGCTGTGCATGCTGAAGTTACTAGAAACACTAAACATATCAGGTTGTTCAAGTCTTGGTATGTTTCCTGCGGAGATGAGAAAGATGGAATCCCTTAAAGTTTTTCATGCTGATGGACTTGATTTCAGTAATTCAAACAATAAAACGCAGCAAAATGAGTCATGGCGAGAATTCATCCGGGGTTTGGTTTCTAAGCCGAAAATTAGTTCCCAACTATCGTTGAATTCGTTACCGTGCTACTCCATTACGAGATTGAGTTTGAGAAACTGCAATCTACATGATAGTTCATTTCCCAAGGATTTCAGAGTCGCACCCTCACTTGAATACCTGGACTTGAGTTACAACCCAGTCCGATTTTTACCAGATTGCTTTAAAGGTCTAAAAGAGGTCAAGAGGCTCACCTTATATTATTGCAGCCAACTTCAGTTACTGGAAGATTTACCAAAAATTGATGAACTTGAGTTAAAGTATTGCCCATTATTGGAAAAAGTTACGATGAAGCGAGGCCTATATCTAAGAAATTTTGTGCTTCCATGGCGTTGTAAGAAATTACTTGAGATGGATGGCATATTCAAGATTGTCCCAATAGGTGAAATTTGAAATCTCTATTTTTACTGTGCCCGTTTGAGAAATTTTAAAATAAGTAACTTATGACTTAAAATGAATAAGTGAGTTTTAAGTGATAAGTAGAAGAACACTTATAAGTTATATAAGTGTTTGGTTAATTTTACTTATAAGTCAGATTTTTTTTATTAAAATGAACTAAAATAAACAATTTTTAAATAAAATTATCTAATTTATGAATTTTAAATTAACTTAATATTTAAAAACATATATTTTTAAAAGTAAAGTTAATAAAAAGGAGAAAAATCAAAATAAGTTGAGAAAAAGTACGTCGTTGCTAACATTCGGCTTATCAACTTATAAGTTGTAAATTCAACTTATAAATTTATTCGACAAACACTCGTTGATAAGTTGTTACGAACTTTTAAATCATAAGTTGACTTATAAGTGGGAAACAAATAGGCCCTAAATATTGAGAAAAGCTCGAATGTAATAAGTTTGACTCGAGTTCAACTAGCTTAAATATGTATAATATATATAAATATTAAATATTTATATAGGATATAAATAACATATATAAAATAGATAAAAAGTAATAATAATACAAGCTCGATTAGGTTCGCGAATTAAAAAATATAAAACCCGAGAAAGCTTGGTTTGATAATTATTTAAATAGCTCGAGTTTAAGTTAGGTCGGACAAATAATTAACTTAAATTCAAATATTTTAGGAGCCGAACTCATCGGACCTTTACTTAGGATTGGAGCAACGGATGACCAGCCGTAAACATATTATTCTCCCACCCAAATGAATTTTCTCTTGTCGTCCAAGTAAAAGATACACTGTGGCCCCGTTTGGTATTGTTGTTGCAGAAGGTTACAACAGGTTTATGCTGAAAAAATGTTAAATAAGTGTTTGGTAAATTTTAAAATTATTATCTGAAAAAACGCTTTTGGTCTAAAAGTTGTTGTTCGTAAAAGTATGTCCCTCATACTTTTGCTATCAGTTTCACCATCAAACAGAAAAATATTATTTTATATATTATATCTCAAAATATGTATAAATTTAAAAAATTACCAAACAATTATCTTATTTTCCTGACAACACTTTTTCCCTAATACTTTTTCTGATACTTTTTTTTACAGCAAATCAGTTTTCAACCGCAGTACCAAACAGAGCCAATATAACCCTAAATCCCCTTTCATCCATTTATTCCCACACCATCAGAACAAATCCCACTATAAAAACCTCCATTTAGTAACTTCTCAAAACCCTAATTAAACTTCTGATGAGCATTCTCTCCGCCGTCCCCGCCGACAACGATAAAAAACCGATCAAACTCCCAATTTTCCTGCAAGCAGAACGTCCTCATTGCTAGGATGAAATCGGATTTTAAAAAAATTTACATTTGACGGGAAAAATGAAATTAAAAACGGAGTGGAAAGGCTGAGATTATGTGCGGGAGGGTGGAGATTAGTTGAGTGTGATACTTTTAAGGGGCATTAAATTAAATTGATCTAACAGCTTACATTAATTTCTAGCTTTAATTTTAAGTTTAGTTTATATTTATCATGGAAATCTCATATATTTACAAGTACATCACGTATGTTCTCCGACATGACCATTTATGTTTTGTAAACTAAGTATGTTTTGTAAAATAATATATTTTACATGTTCTACTTGTAAAATGTATATAATCTACAAGATTTTCAATAAAATAGTAATATTTGTGGAATATGATTCGAAAAATAATATATTTTACAATAATTTAAGCAATATTTTATTTACAGAACATATATGGAATACACTGCATAATGCAGTGTTTTGGCCCAAAACACTACATCATGTAGCGCTTTGCGCATTAAAAGTTAGAAAAAATATATAGAACCACACACCACAACACTACATTATATAACGTGTGATCATTGAAAATTAAAGAAAAAAAGGTACAAGACGCTGTATTGTCTAGCATTTTGGGTCTTTTGTCTAAATACTACTCCCTCTGTCCCATTGAATTCTATACGTTACTTTTCGGCACGCTTTTCAATACTCATTAAAAATATAATTCCACAATATTTTTTCAATTTTTTTTCTGAATAAAAGTTTCATGTTTAAATTTTTATTCAAAAAAAAAATTTGAAAAAAAACATTACGAAACTATATTTTATAGAGGGTTCAAAATACGTGCAAATAGTAAACGTATAGAAATCAACGCGACGGAGGGAGTAAATAATATAGTGTCTAGAAGTGATATTATGGGTCATAATTTCTAAAAATGACATTTTGAATATTTTTCATCCAAAGTGAAATACAAGCCTAACACCCCAATTATGGCCGATCTAATACATGACTGGTGAATACGTATTACTTATATGCATTTGTACTTCGCTGGTGCCTGTTGGGACATGATGAGCCCTTACGGGTAATTGTACAGTCGGTATTTACTTTTTATGAATGCTGATGAAATATTAATATCAAATACATATCAGGTCTATATGCTCTCACACCAAATAGGTATTGGTGTTATATATTTTGCAATACTTTCACATGAAATGCATATTATCAAATACTTTAATCAGAGAATTGTATATCTAATTACTTCGTTGTCACATGCGTATTTGAGAGAAATGGACCAAAATGTCACTTTGGATGTAAAATGGTCTAAAATATCACTTCTAAAAATAATGACCCACATTTTCAATTCACCACGTTATATCGTGTAGAATTTAGAAAACCACCTAGAACATTATACGAGTTAGCGTTTTGTTTATTTTTTTATATTTTAGCGGGGTATGGTTACTTTATGTAACGTTTTATGCCTTTTGTTTTTTTTCTTCATCTTATTTTTTTTGTACTCCTTTTGGTATTTTTGTTTAGGGGCCGGGAAACATCGGTTAATATTATATTTTCAATATTTCTTTTTATTTAATATTGGTAAAATTTTTAAGATTATATCATAATTTAACAGTTTTTAACATTTAGTTCACCAATCCTTTTCTGAGTTTTAGATTTTTTTAAAAAAATAATAATAAAATATTACACAGATTTAGGGTTTAGGCTCCAGGGCCCTAAACCCTAATTTTAGCTAGGCTTTAGGGCCTCCCTAAACCCTCGGAACCAAAAATTTAAATTTTAAATGACACAATTTTAAAATTTAAGGGTGTAATCTAATTTAAATTTTTTTAATATTTTAGGATTAAGCAATCCCCTTTTGGGTTTTAGAAACAATTTAAACAATTTTTTAGTATTTTAGGAATTAACAATTTTTTATTTGAGATTGAATTATTTTTTTTAAAAAAATACTTGTGTCAAACACTAAATGAAGTAGTGTTTTGAGGTCAAAATATTATATAATGTAGAATTTGGTGTGCCAAAACTTTACTTAGTGTAGCGTTTTGTACATTAAAAAAAAACATAACGCTACAAGATATAGCGTTTTGGATTTCTTGCCTAAACGCTACACGATTTAGTGTCTTGAGATGAATTTTTGGGTTATTTTTTTAAGAAGTAATATTTTAGATCATTGTTTATTCCTAAATAATATTAGGGTTATCATCCCGTTTTTAATCAGCTAAAATTGGCCGTATTTCACAAACAGGTTATTCTTGTCTAAGTTTATTTAATGATCGGTTATATATGTGATGTCCATTGCTCTACGGGCGATACCCCGGAGACATATCGAAGAGTGGCCCTATAACAATTCTCTGCTTTTATTTCTATTGCTTTTAGTCAATCACATCCATTTCTTGTATGTGATCCGTTAGATAAAACAACAACAATAAAATAATAATAATAATAATATTATTATTATTATTATTATTATTATTATGTAATTATTATCGATCTGTTATGTCAGGAGTGTAATCGACTCGAGCCGAACCGAATACTGCTAGGCTGGGCTCGAGCTCCATTAAAATAGTTCGGGTTCGAGCTCGATCGAACCTTCAATTTCAAGTTCTAAGCTCCGCTCGTAAAAGGTTCGGTAGACTCGAGTTCGACTCGTAAAAGGTTCGGTAGGCTCGAGTTCGGCTCGAAAGATCGAATTAATTCACTAAATATTAACAAAAAATTCGAAATATGATTGGTGTGACTCGATAAAAATAAATAATATATATTAAATATTAAATATTTACATAAAAATATATTTATAATAAAAAAAAATTAAAAATAATAGAGGCTCTATAAGGCTCGCGAACCTTACGAGCCGAATAATTTGAAGTTCGAGCTCGGCTTTATTAAAAATTCAAAAAATTCGAGTTCGGCTCAATTATTTTTGAGCTGAATTCGAAAATTTTACGAACCGAACTCGAATAGCTCACGAACAGTTTGGTTTGTTTACGCCTTGTGTTATGTTCATTATTGTACACGCCTGAATTTTTTTTTTTTATTATTATTATAGACAACACTTCTTTTCAGAAAGCTTCTTCTGAACTAATTTTAGATTAAGTGTTTATGCCTGGAAGATGTTTGACTAAAATACTGAAAGTGAAAACTGAAAGAGAGAGTTGATTCAACATACTGTACGTTAATCTTGAAAATGTTTCAATGCGTTAACTTTTGTATTATGCGTAGTAGAGAGAGACGAGAGAAGAACAAGATTGGAGGAGACGGTTGCTTATTTACCTGCTCTGCTTAAGATATCTTTGTGAGTGTGTTTATACTAAACTATAATAATATAATTTGGCATGCTCTTTTTTTTTGTCGGATTATACCGTAGGACGAAGCTCATTTATGGGTCGAAAAGTGGGACAATCTTTGGGGTATTAATCGCACCTTAATTCTCCCGCCAGCCTAAGCTCCGATACGAATAAGATCATATATTTAACAGCTCTCAGGTTCGAATACCATCAACATCAAATTTTTGTATTATTAGTGTATACTTATAATGCAGTAATTTAACCCTTCCTGGCCCGCTGTGTGATGATCTCAATTTAGTGTTTCAAAGTCTCCGTTCAGCCATTTAAAATAATAGCAAAACTCTGGGATGTGTTCTATTAATTTAAAGTGGCATTTTAATCTTGTCACTCATTGACTAGATACAAATAACCAAGCTAGTACATGTCTTCAGATCTAACTAATCACAAAGAGAGAGTTGACTTGATATTTTTCAGTTATGCTGAAACTGAAGTCTTTAGAATCATCTGCTCAAAATTATAGTTATGATGTGTTTTTGAGTTTTAGCGGTGAAGATACCCGCAAAACTTTTACGGATCACTTGTATACTGCATTGATACATGAAGGACTAATCACTTTTCGAGATGATGAGGAGATTGAGAGAGGAGAGAGTATTAAATCTGAACTGGAAAATGGTATCCGACAGTCAAGAAGTTGGATCATTGTTTTCTCTAAGAAGTATGCTTTTTCGAGCTGGTGCCTTGATGAGCTTGTGCTGATTCTTGACTGTAGGAACAAGTCGGAACGTCTTGTTTTACCTATTTTCTACAATGTTGACCCATCAGATGTCCGTAAGCAATCTGGTTGTATATCTGAAGCATTGTATTACCATGAAGAGAAATTCAAGAGGGAAGTGGACGAGACAAAAAGGAAGAATTTGATGGACAAAATAAAGCGATGGAGGATTGCTCTTACTGAGCTTGCCGATTTGGCAGGCATGCCTTTGCAGAATGTGGCAAATGGGTAATACATTTTCTTCCTTTTAAATTCCGATTCTCTTTCTGCTCTTTGCATTCTTTTAATTAGCTCACTTTTGTTTAAGCTCCATGGTCTCTTTACCTTACTTATACAATGGGCTGAAAAGAAAACGAAATAGAACTAAACGTAATTGAAATTCAGGATAAATGAGACTAATCAAACAATTTAAAACCGAACCATTTTGAAACCTGAAATCCAAAACAACCGACTACTTGTTTGATTAAATTCTGTTATATAAGTGCTCTTCTTGCAAATGACATTTCTAAGGTGTGTTAATTATTTGACACTTGATGTTGTATTAGACTATTAGTCTAAGTGAATAAGATGTACCTAAAAGCAAAATTCTTATATAACTCAGCAAACCACCAGATCTGGCTCTTTATATCTTTTTAGATTCCGCTATATTTTCAAGAGATTCTTTGAATATTGTTTCTTGAGATTTAAAAGATTTTTAAGAACATTCTAGGATGTAAACTTTATTTGAGAAACTGCATATCTTTGTAGGCATTGTCTCAGGCTGTTGCGCCACTAATATGATAACTGTTGCAGTCTAAAAGCGAACCATGTCACCCCTACTTCTATGTGGCCAACTCTTTAAAAATCTTGTGGAATAGGTTATGTCAAGCGTATATCTGCAAGGATGAGTATAACCTTCTATAGAACTTACTATAGAATTAAAGGTCGTGTTTAGGGACACAAGTTCAGTACCAACCAAAGCTATCAGTATATTTTACCATTTTTTTACATTCTTCAAATGCTGTAGGTACGAATCAAAACTCATCGAGAAAATAGTTAACGTGGTTAAGGATAAAGTGACATGTTACACTTTAAGCGTGACACAGCATCCTGTTGGAATTGGTCCTTCAGTGCAGGACATCAGTTTATGGTTAAGAAATGGTTCCAACGATGTGGAAGTGTTTGCACTCTATGGTGTCGGGGGACTTGGAAAGACAACCATTGCCAAATACGTCTACAACATGAACTTCCAGCTATTTGAAGGCGGCAGTTTTTTAGAAAATATAAGAGAATATTCTGAACGTCCTGATGGCTTAGTGTGTCTACAAAGACAACTTCTTTCTGATATATCCAAGGGAAAGGCACCAACGATAAAAAGTGCCCTTCTTCATAGGAAACTTCTCATAGTCTTGGATGACGTCGATCAGGTTGAACAATTAGATGCAATTTTTGGGATGCGAGAGTGGTTTCACCAGGGAAGCAAAATTATCATAACCACTCGGAATGTGCATTTGCTGGAAGCTTATGAACATTGTACAAGATATGCTATCGAAACACTGAATTCTGATGATTCGTTGGAGTTGTTCAGCTGGCATGCATTCCGAGACAGTCGCCCCCCAGAATGTTACATGGAGCACTCAAAGAGGATTATAAAGCAATGTGAAGGTCTTCCTTTAGCCCTTAAGGTTCTAGGTGCATCTCTACGTGGCAAGAATGTAGATGTTTGGAGGAGTGCGATAGGGAAATTGGAAATCATTCCTCACTCCAAAATCCAGAAGATATTGCGAGTAAGTTACGACTCTTTGCAAGATGATCTCGACAGAAATTTATTTCTGGAGATTGCATGCTTCTTTAGTGGAGAGGCCAAGTCTTTTGTGGTCAGAGTACTGGATGAATGCGGTTATTACACATTGATTGGAATTGAAAATCTTATTGACAGATGTTTGTTGACTATTGATAAATATGAAAACCTGAGAATGCATTATTTAGTTCAGAGCATGGGTAGAGAAATTATACGTCAGCAATCACCTAGAGATCCAGGGCAAAGGAGTAGACTGTGGTATTGGAAAGACTCCCTTGAAGTGTTAGAAGATGAAACAGTAAGAATGACACTTTTTTATTGATAAAAATTTGTAACAGTTACATTCTTTTCATATCAAAGTTTAATCACAATTGCTACTACTTATGTTTCTCTTATACCAGGGCACCAGAGCAATTGAAGGTCTAGCAATGGAGATGAGCACAATTAATGCATGTCGGGCGGAGGTGAGAACAAAAGCTTTTTCCCCGATGCAGAAGTTAAGACTACTTAAACTGAATAATGTACAACTTAGTGGAGGTTACAAGGACTTCCCTAGAAATTTGAAATGGTTATGTGATTTCAAAACCGAAAATGAGTTCCCCACTATCGTTGGCTTCATTACCGTGCTACTCCATTACGAGATTGAGTTTGGTAAATTGCAATCTACATGATGGTTCATTTCCCAAAAATTTTAGAGTTGCACCCTCGCTTGAGTCCTTGAACTTGAGTTACAACCCAATCCGATTTTTACCAGATTGCTTTAAAGGTCTAAAAGAGGTCAAGATGCTCACGTTACATCATTGCAACCAACTTCAATTACTGGAAGATTTACCAAAAATAGAAAAGTTTTATGTTAAAGATTGCCCATTATTGGAAAAAATTACGATGATGAACGGAGGTCTATCCATTATTGGTTATTGGTTTCCATATAAATGTGAGAAATTGCTTGAAATGGATTGGGTATTCAAGATTGTACCAATAGGAGAAATAGACTCAGATCTGATCAACAGTTGTGGAATTTATGATGTGGAATTCATGAAAACGATCAAGATAAGATTATACAATCTCTACACATATTCCGAATTAAAATGCCCAATCCAGGTAATATTTCAATTGCAATTTTAATATTTTATGCACAAATAATTTTTCAAATAATATTTTGAAAAAATATTATTTCAATTATATTGAAATAATTACTTGTATTGTTTCAATTATGATATATTTTTAAAAAATAGATAAAATTCAGAGACGCACTTAAATTAAAACAAATTTATGTATTTTAACCAATATGTATTTATTAAACTATAAGAAAAAAGGATACTATCAATGATAAGAGCAAGTCCAACGGCTCCCTTATAGAGCTCTTAAGTTCAATTATAACGATTTTGACGTAAAATGACACTCCAACCGTGTCTAATGCTTTCTTAAATCACTAATACATGACTTTTATTCTTTATATTTAAGGAATTTTTAGTGCCACTTTGTAATACTTTTAGCAATAAAAAATTCATTTTTCTTTCTTTTTTTTACTTCTCTCTCTCTCACTCACTTTTTATCCATATCTTTTCAAATTTATTAATATAATAATAATAATAAGGAAGGTATATATGATTCTTTGTTGGAGTTAAAATACAAAATTATATCATAAATTACTAAAAGCCAATATTTTATATTATTTATAAAAAAAACTACTAGGATACAGTTGGATTTGATGTAATCCATTTTAAATTGATTAGTTCTTTTTTTTTTTGTTGTTAAATTAAATTGACATGTCAATTTTTGATTCAATTTCACAGGGAGTACATGAATATGGATGGTCTAAAACAAATTTATTCAGCATATTTTATCCTGGGAAGAGCGTTCCAACATGGTTTACTAGTCAAGAAAGTGACATGTCCTCGATATCCTTTATCATTTCACATTCTAAACTTAGATACTTAAATACTTGCATTGTGTACAAATTGAACCCGGGTAGGAATAATTATTTCCATGTGATATTCCACAATATGACCAAGGATAAAGTGATTGTGTATCGTCCGGTCTGTTATGGCATCCCTGAGGGCGATGAATATATGACATGGCTAAGTCACTGGAAATTCAGTAGTCACAAGGTGGGACTTGGAGAAGAAGATGTTCATTCAGCCAAACGACAAAAAATCCAACAAACATGTGAGGAGATATCTCAGTCTGTCATTCCCGTGGAAGTGCAGCCAAGGGCATATTATGGAACTACACGAGTATACTTTATTGGCTGTGGAGTAACCACTATAGATAGTTGGTTGGAGAGATATTTTGAAAAACGCGTTCCAGTGGAGACGGGTGAGCCCTTGAGTCCTGATTGTGAACTTGACTAATTCTGTCCTACATCCTGCAAATATACTTGGATTCTGAAGCTTTTCATTATGATGAGGACACAAATGCTTATTGGTCCGTAATCAGATATCGTTTGCACTAGTTGGAAAATGTGTCGTACAGGTTGCAACCAAAGCATCAGGGGAACCTCCTTACTGCAGGCAATAGCGTGTAGAAAGAAGAGTGACGTGTTCATCATCTCAACGATGCAAAATTGTAAATGGCTCTCATTCTTGTAGTACTGTAAGATGTGTTGTTCTAAATTTATCATTTTTCTCAAATTAAAATTTAGCCACTTTCATGTAAAATATTTAATTTTCAGGTATGCATAGTGCAATTAAGTCTTGAAGTATTGTGGACAATATTTTGTTAACCATATTGAAGGCGATGTACTCACGTGTTCAAGATATTTTTATTTATTTTGGATTTGTCTAGTATGTGTCTATGGGCACACATTAAGCAACAATAACTTTTATGAATTTTAAGTGTGTTTTTATTGGTGAAATTGGTATCAATGCGGGTTCATTAATATTTATGATTGAAAGATCAATCAAAATTTGACACATTATTTCTTATTGTGCCCAAAAAATCCGTTAGCTACCAGATTACTCTATGAGGTCTAAGAGCAATTCCAACCCTTCCTAACTGTTAGCTATATTAGTCCAGCTGGCAATGAACAGTACAATATTTTAGCTATCTTCTATCAAAATCACCGCTCCAACCACACACCCCTATTAAGCAAAATTTTAGCTATTAAGAATCCATACGTCAAATATGTTGATACCAATCTCGTTTTCTATATCTATCCAACTCATCACCCGCTCAATCACTCACCGTTTCCGCCTGTTTTTTTCTTTGCTCCATCTACATCGGTTCCAAATTCAGAGGTATGAGTTTATCTTTAATCATTTAATTTACTTGAATTAAGGTTGTTGATTTCTCCGCTGAAATCTTGCTGAAAGATAAATACATTTGTGGTTAACATAAATATAGTGCTTGTGGACAAATTTCGATATGGTCTTGTGGACAAATTGTAAATATAATGATATTTTTATTGCTCAAACTTATAGCAGTGTGTCATGTGAAACTTCAATCTACTGATTATTCATGTTGCATTCAATGTACCAGTAAATTAAATTAAATGTACCATCATCATGGGTATGAATATAAATTCATGTCCATGAATTTTTTCTGTTTTTTTCAAGAGCATTCATGGGCATGCTTAATTAGTGTAGTCCAAACGTGAAACACTCGAAATTTGCTTATTTTATTTATCAATGAACCTTATCGTTCAAATTACACGGATAAATATGTAGGGAAATTACAAAACATAATATTAAAAAAAAATCAAATTACAATAAATATTTAACTCATATCACCACCATGAATTTTAGCTATCAAGAATCATTCGTGTGATGTTTTTCATCACAAATAAATATTTTAGAGGTGTGAATGAATTTGAGTTTATCGTTGGTTTGTATTTTTTTTAGTTCTGAATTATGAAATTTATAACCATAAAAATATGACCGTTGTAATGTAGCTGTTGGTATATGACCGTTGTAATATAACCGTACAGTCGTTGAAATATAACCGTTTGAATTTGAAAATAATATTAAAATACTGTTTTTGAAATATAGCTAACCATTATAACTAACATCATTAGATATTTTGTTGGAGAGATATTTTGAAAACCGCGTTTCAGAGGAGACGGGTGAGCCCTTGAGTCCTGATTGTGAACTTGACTAAATCTGTCCTACATCCTGCAAATATACTTGGATTCTAAGCTTTTCCTTACGATGAGGACACAAATGCTTATTGGTCCGTAATCAGAGATATAGGGCATGTTTGGCTACTAGCATATAAACTAGTTATGGGTTATAAGCTCGTGATAACTTATTGACGAGTGTTTGCCGACTCAACTTATAAATTGAATTCACAACTTTTAAGCTGATAAGTGGAAAGTTGGCAGTAACGTACTTTTTTTCACTTAGTTTCCAACAGCGTGTAGACACAAGAGTGATGTGCTCATCATCTCAACGATGCAAAATTTTAAATGACTCTGATTCTTGTAGTACTGTAAGATGTGCTGCTCTAAATTTATCATTTTTGCAGACTCATATCATCTGAATTTTACATCATGATGCTTTTTCCAAGGATTTCTGCCTGCTATACGCTCACTCGAGTACCTGAACATCACTGAGTATCAAACTAAGCTCTAGTTTACTCAAATGTCATTCACTCTTCTACTCCAATTTATATAGCAACATGAATGCAAATACGAAGGCAGGCAAGAGTGTTATAAATCTTAACATCTTTTTTTGACGTCTGCAGCTGTCATTGATCTTGACACCTTTTTTAGCATTTTTTTTCATAGACACTTTAAAATTATGTTTTAAAAAAGCATATAGTAAAATTATATTTATTAACAAAATAAAAAAACTACTTTTCAAGTACGATCATTTTACACTTTTTTAAAACTCAAATTATGATAAAAAAGACGGCAACCCACATGACTATAAATGAGTCAAGTCGAATACTATTAGATTCGACTAAATAATTCAGGCACGAGTTTTAATTCAATTTGATTTCTCTACTTGACTAGTTCAAAACTCGACTAGATAGAAATTCCTTATTTTCGAGTTAAATTTGAAATCTTTACTTAACTTTACTAAATATCGAGAAAAACTCGAATGTACCTTATGCCGGAGTAATAAGTTTGGCTCTAGTTCAACTCCTTCGCTTAAATATGTAAAATAATTAAAAATGTTAAATATTTATATAATAATATATAAAAAAACATATATAAAATAGATAATAAGTAATAACTAATAATAACACAAGTTCAATTAGGCCGGCAAACATCACAAACCGAGTAATATAAATCGAAAGTTTAAATTCAAGCTCAAGCTCTGCTCAATAAATAATTTAGACAATCCAAATATTTTACGAGCCGAATTCGAATAACTCGTTTTACTTCTTTTTTTTTTGATAAATTATGAATTATAGACTTACAAATGAGTATCTGTTCTCATAAATTCTCGGGGTGAGTAAGGATCGAACCCAGTACCTGAGACGACAGAGTATAAACTCTTAAACTTTCCTTTGGAACCTCTGATGAGTCGATGACCAACCGTAAACAATAAACAAATTATTCTCCCACCCAAATGAATTTTCCCTTGCCGCTCAAGTAAAAATTGCACTATATAAACAGTAAATCCCCATTGGTCCATTTATTATTCCCACACCATAAAAACAAATGCCACTATAAAAACCCCTCTTTAACTAACTTTTTCTCAGTTTGCTCCGTCACTGTAAATCTACATTTAGTAACTTCTCAAAACCCTAATTAAACTCCGATGAGCACTCTCTCCGCCGCCGCCGCCGCCGGCGAGGATAAAAAACCGATCAAGCTCCCGATTTCCGGCAAGCGCAACATCCTCATTACCAGCGCCTTGCCGTACGTCAATAACGTCCCTCATCTCGGCAATATCATCGGATGTAATCTCCCTATTCTCTCTCTCTCTCGATAAATTAATAATCTCGATAAATTAGTTAAATTATTACTGTGAAAATATTGCTCGAGAAATTATAAAATTTTTACTGTGTACATATTGTTGTGGTTTTGTATCGGATAAAGTAATAATCTCGATTAATTAATAAAAAATTTCGGCCTCGACTCGAGGCTGTTAGTTTGTATCGGTTAGTATATAATTATAAATTGTTTTTTTTATGTATGATTGCAAATGTACCTATAGGTCTGTTGAGATTTAGTTTAGCTGAAATGAAGTTATTTGATGTGTTTATATGAATGCTATGTGGATATTGTTCTGGTTTTGTATCGGATAAAGTAATAATCTCGATGAATTGATAATATTGACGGTCTTGAGGCTATTAATTTGTAATAGTTAGTGTATATTGTTGTTTTATATGTATGATTGCAGTTATACCTGTATAGGTCTGTTGAGATTT
Organism: Apium graveolens; assembly: GCF_009905375.1. Taxonomy (NCBI): domain Eukaryota; kingdom Viridiplantae; phylum Streptophyta; class Magnoliopsida; order Apiales; family Apiaceae; genus Apium; species Apium graveolens. The sequence continues at coordinate 264,537,589 of NC_133654.1, read as the reverse complement.
AGTTTAGCTGAAATGACGTGATTTGATGTGTTTTTATATGAATGGATATATGGAAATTGTTGTTTGTCTGTGAGTGATTGTAATATTGTTGTTTGTCTGTGTGTGATTGTACTTGTATAGGCGTGTTGAGTGCGGATGTGTTTGCTCGATACTGTCGTCTTCGAGGATACAATGCGATATATGTGTGTGGAACCGATGAGTACGGGACGGCTACTGAGACCAAGGCGCTGGAGGAGAATTGCACGCCTAAAGAGATTTGTGACAAGTATGTTTCTTATATTAGATATGAGTTGTGCCTTTTGTTTTAATTTTGTTTGAGTATTGCGTTTACATTGACTGGACCGAACTGTGTATTGTATTGTTGTTATTTAAAAATTTTGTATCGAGTTTCTAGAGACTGGAATTTGAAAAAATACTTGTGAAATACAATGCTTTTCAGGTGACTTTTGCTGCATTTAGTGATTTTTGATGTGTATATATGTTTCCGAGGATAATACATGATGGGATTTATGAATATAAAATGTTTGAAGTAATGGATTTTGTTAAACGTTTCTTTGTCAATAGATTTCTAAGGTAATTTATATTGTCTTTAACTACTTATTTCGTGATTGATGTGTACGGAGTGACATCTAATTTTTTATGATAATACAACCTACTATATAACGTATGTTATGCATATAAGGTACAAGAAAGTATAAGCAATTCTTCGGCCTTCTTACATTTCATAGACATACTACGACTTGATTATTAAAAGGCTGTGGACTGGGTTGTTGAATGCCTGTGGTTCTTTGTTTAGTTGGATTCCAATTTAAGTTTGCGCTCTACTTCAGTATGCATACTTTGGATGCTTTTGTACTTTTAAAAGAAGTTCACTTACAATAAAAAAAATTGGATTGTTCTACTTTGTAGATATCATGCTATTCATAAGGAGGTGTATAAATGGTTTGACATAAATTTTGATGAATTTGGACGCACTTCAACCCCACAACAGACTGAAGTTTGCCAAGCCATTTTCACTAAACTGATGGAGAACAATTGGCTTTCAGAAAACACAATGCAGCAGGTTTGAGCTTATTTGGTTATAATTTTACTTGATTCATGTATGGGTTATCATGGGCTCCAGTTCACAAAATATTTCGTATTTGCTATATTATAGTGGTTGAAGATGAGCTGTTGTATTTATCTAACTTAAAAATATTTCTCTCTTTATGCAGCTTTATTGTGATACATGCAAAAGATTTTTGGCTGATCGACTGGTGGAAGGCTCCTGTCCGACGCAAGGCTGTAACTACGATTCTGCACGAGGAGATCAATGTGAAAAGTGTGGCAAACTTTTAAACCCTACAGAACTAATAGACCCAAAATGCAAGGTTAATTCATGCTATTAATTATGTTCATTATTATTCTATCAACTGTTAAAGGGTTTTATGGAGTAGTGTCATTAAAGGAACCCCAAACTTTTGCATTTTTAATGGACAAAAGTTCTGGTTGATTGGTCACTACTTTGAAGTCCTATAACTAAAAAGCGCACTTTATCCCCCTTGTAAGACAATAATATTTACAGTCAAGAGGCTGAACATGGGTCATCTCCATCTCAATTTTGTATGCACTTCATATGATTGGATGGTACTTTTTGTGCAGGTTTGTCAGAACACACCACGTATCCGTGATACAGATCACTTGTTTCTTGAACTTCCCTTACTAAAGGATAAACTAGTTGAGTACATCAACAATATGTCAGTGGCTGGAGGGTGGAGTCAAAATGCTATCCAAGCAACAAATGCATGGCTTAAAGAAGGTCTACGACAACGGTGTATTACCAGGGATTTGAAGTGGGGGGTTCCTGTTCCACATGAGAAATATAAGGACAAGGTTGGATATGATATTTGTTTGTAATGATATTATTACTTGGTTTTACTGTATGTTAGGATGTTTTTTTTGTAACTACTCAAATACCAAAGCATACCAAGAATCTCTTATAAATCTGTCTCATATTATATATTCTCTATTGATTTTATAATGATCAGGTATTCTATGTCTGGTTTGATGCTCCAATCGGATATGTTTCTATCACTTCATGTTACACGGACGAGTGGGAGAAGTGGTGGAAGAACCCTGAAAATGTGGAATTGTATCAATTTATGGGCAAGGATAATGTACCTTTTCATACGGTATGTTAATTTATTTTTCTTGTTTTTATCCTTTTTTAATCAAATGGATCATATACCCTTATATACTATAACAAGAATGATAATATTTCTGGTTGTTGAATGCTATATTCTTCTGCGAGTGAAGTATGTGTATTTTTTTTTGCTTTTACCTAAGTAGCTTTGATTGTTCTATTACAACTTCATTATCCCCTGTCAGTTTCATTATATAATTCTGAACTACCAAACTCAGTTCAATTATCAAGAGTTCGCCTTATTATAACCTTAGTTACTTGCTGCCATATGTGAGAACTTTTGTGTACCTCTTAATTGCTAGTATTTGTGAAATTGTAAAATTAGTCTGCAGTTTGAGTTTGCAAATGTGCTGGGACATTTATTTGTGTCCTCTTCCTATTATGACTTGATTCTCTGGTGAGTTGTATTGTGCGAATGAGTAGTCTGAAGTCTCTAAACTGCCAAGTACAAATTGACCAAGTGATTCTTGGTCTTAACCAGTGCCACCTTCACGACTATCCTGTATATCTGTAATTCGAATTTTCGAAATGGCAACATCCTGACATTTTAAGTTTAAAGTATCTGTTACCTAAAAAAAAAGGTTTAAAGCTTCTCTTAGTACCGACTCGTATGGAATTTCTGTGTTATTTACTGATGTGAAGGAGTTATATTAAAATAAAAATCTGTGATCTGGTACCTGATTGATATTAGTAATATTTAAGATGATGCATGTATTTGGTGATGCCAACTGCCAAGAACATTAAAAGAAGGGACAAGAATATACAATAAATTAAGAGCATGTAAGTAGTCCATTTAGCTAGATATGTACACTGTACATGTACTCAGACGAAATTTCACAAGTCTGAAAACTGGTCCATCTATAGTGGTGAGACATTGTATGCCTACATTTTGTCCGGTCTGATATTAATGGGAAACAATGCATTGATTAATTTGTGATGTCCTTCAGGTGGTAGAACTTAGTCCATGAATATAAAGTTGTAAACAATAGTTTTGGTTATTAGGTTTGTTGTGCAGGTTGATACATGCATTGTTATTCTTCTTATCAAGCCGGGTCTTTCAACTTGCTATGTGTTTATTCCTCTTTGTAGGACTACTTCACGAGTCATTTGTAGATTTTTAACCTCACTAAGAAAAACTCGTTCAATCAATGGCCTTCTAACTATTTTGAATTGCTCATAATAAATAATATGCTGCTTGTTGGCGTTGATATCTTCAGGTTATGTTTCCATCCACACTTCTTGGAACAGATCAAAATTGGACCCTGATGAAAACAATCAGTGTTACTGAATACTTGAACTATGAAGCAGGTTAGTAGATAATTACCACATGCTGTCTGCTTATAGTTGACAGGATATGGTTGATCAATAAAGCTGTTGGTATACTTGTAGAAATTTACACTGCAATTGTTTTGACACTTCTATAAGCTTAATGTTTATATGATGGCATTTGCAGGGAAGTTCTCTAAGAGTAAGGGTATAGGAGTTTTTGGAAATGATGCAAAAGATACTAACATTCCTGTAGAAGTGTGGAGATATTACTTGCTAACTAATAGGCCAGAGGTGGGCTCTGGCCAACTAGCTGATTTTTGTGTTATAATATAGATATTCACTGAATTTGTCGTTCTTACTGGTGCATTGACAATAGATATCAGACACATTGTTTACATGGGCGGACTTGCAAGCAAAGTTAAATGGTGAATTGTTAAATAATCTTGGAAATTTCGTCAATCGTGTGTTGAGCTTTATTGCCAAAGATCAAGGTTAGCCATCTACTTTATCTCAGCGAAAATTGTGATACAGGAACTTTTAAGCCATAGGACTGTTACAGCAGGCCAAGCCTTGTATCATTTTCTACAGTACAAATGTTAAAACCATTTTAGAAAAACTGAAAACAAGAAATGCGAAGTCTCTTAAATTTACTTTCACAGGTCTATTACATTCACAAACAAAGTTTCGGTGCTTGATTCATATGATAATTAGTCCTGTTAAGCTCCATTTTTGGATATACAAAAAAATAGAGTATGTAAACCGATATTTGAGAAACAAAACCTATTTAAACAAAGTGTTCTAAAGATTTCAGAATTGTTTCCTTAATTTGTATGTCGGAATAGATGATTATTATACTTCATGACTTTTGCGAATACAATACCTAGATAATCTTAGTAACTATACTGATTTTTGCTAGATAATGATCTTTCTATCATCCAAATGATTCCTCAGTAACGTTGTATCTTTCATAAATAATTGTATTGACAGCTTCAGGATATGGCTCCATCATCCCTGATGCACCAGGAGCTGAATCACACCTCCTTACAAAAAATTTGGGTGATAAAGTTGGTAACTGTGTGGAGCAGTATATAGAAGCCATGGAGAAGGTTGTACTATGTCTTATGTTTGTACTGCTGCTTCACCTTGTAGATCGTTCTTTGCTCGTGTGGGACTTAAACTATACGTCTATTCTATTTTAGGTCAAGCTAAAGCAGGGCCTGAAGCTTGCAATGAGCATTTCTGGCGAGGGAAATGCATATCTTCAAGTAAGGACTGAAACTTAAACTAGAGGGCACTATGTTTTCTATTTTCATCATAATTGAACAATAGCATATCATTTCTTAACCAGTGGGACTGTCATAATATTTGGTATGAAATCAGCCATACGGCTGCCCTTTAGTAGATGCTGAAGATTCTGCTATATGTAAATCCTTTACAGGAAAGTCAATTCTGGAAGCTTTACAAGGAAGACAAGGCTTCCTGTTCTATAGTTTTGAGAACTGCAGCAGGACTGGTCTATCTGCTTGCTTGCCTGTTAGAACCTTTTATGCCATCTTTCTCTGTTGAGGTATATTAGGTGATGTTAGGTTTTTTTATAAAGTATTAGTGTATTACAGTTTGTCCATGATGTAACAATACTTATCTTACTGCCAGGTACTAAAACAGTTGAACATGCCTCCTGAAATACAAGTTTCACTTACTGATGAAAATGGAGATATTGACAGGTCTAAAAGACCATGGGAGTTCTTACCTGCTGGTCACAAGATTGGGACTCCTTCACCATTATTTAAGGAGCTGGTACGTGATTTTTTGTGTTTTTTTTAGTTTATTGTTGTTATTATTTTGTATTTTTTCCTTAGATTCTCATGCCTGGGATTTTGGAAAGACATTTGGTTGATATTTTTATTATTTGGCCGGGTTAATAAATCTGCAGTCAGACAAGGATGTGGAGTTTTTTAGGCAAAAGTTTGCTGGGAGCCAGGCTGATAGAATTGTGAAGGCAGAAGCTGAAGCAAAGCAACTTACTGAACAACTAAAAAAGGCGAAAGTATCAGGTTACAATTTAAAAGATGAATTTGACTTGATGAGTCTTGTAAATGTAGATGCACTATTTATTTAATTTATGTTTTATTTTTATCTTCAAAAACCTTTAAAAGGATTGCTTGCCTGTAATTGCTTCATTATGCATTATGTGGTACGTGTATTATCGCCACTGCAATATTCCACCTAAACTTCTGTTAGTATTGCACCAACACCCACCCACATAAATACACATTATGATAACTCTTTTTACTCTATTTTAACAGATGGTAATGTAAAAAAAGAACGTACAAAAAAATCTGCTTCTGAAAGTAAGCCCAAGCCCGCAGCTGAACAAGAAATCTCCATAAGTAGACTTGATATCCGTGTTGGTCTCATCACAAAGGTTCAGAAGCATCCTGATGCTGATTCTTTATATGTGGAGGAAATAGATGTGGGTGAGGGTCAACCTCGAACAGTTGTGAGCGGGCTTGTTAAATATATTCCTCTTGAAGAAATGCAGGTTTCGTCTCTAACCTTCCCTGATCCTGCACATCTGATTTTTGTACATCCACACCCAAACCCACATACAGACATGCATGTATTATATAGATATTACTCAATTAGTGGACTATGGGATTTGATGATAGAATCTTATTTGAGATGGCCGTTTTTTCCCCAGAACCGTAAGGTCTGTGTTCTTTGCAATTTGAAGCCTGCAACCATGAGGGGTATCAAGTCGCATGCTATGGTTCTTGCTGTGTCAAATGAGGATCACACCAAGGTAATTCTCTGTAATATTTATTAACTGTACGATGCTAACAATTAAGAACATATGGCTATTCCTCCTATCTATGATTTACCCAGAAAATCTCCCCCTTGCACATTGCAAATATATGTATTTTTGCACAAGGAGTCCTTTTATGCATCATTAATGTAGCCTATATTAATAGATTTTACATTTTTTACACCACTTCACTAACTGGAAAGTCTGTCATTAGCAGTAAATCTGGGAGAATTGGATCCTTAAATAGAAATTCGAGAATTGTAGAAAGAATTTCAAATTTCCGTTATTTTTTTTGTTCTTTATCTTTACGACAACTTCCTACAACAAATTTATGTTTCACTTCATTTCTGCTGTATGGTTTGTGAGGTGCTTACTATCGTATTATTATGTTACTTATATTGTGTTCGGTTCTGGAGCCCAAGGGGATCCCTGTATTACTCGAATTAAAAACGATGTTATGATTCTGGCTTGCAGGTTGAATTAGTTGATCCACCACAATCTGCACCTGTTGGGGAAAGATTGACATTTTCTGGCTTTGAAGGCAACCCTGATGATGTTCTTAACCCTAAGAAAAAAGTCTGGGAAACCATTCAGCCCGATTTACACACTAACAAGGAATTGATAGCCTGCTACAAAGATTTGCCTTTCACTACATCAGTCGGAGTTTGCAAGGTCTCTTCAATTTCTGATGGATCAATACGATAAATACGTCTACAGGAAAGCTGGATCTTCTTGGCTCGAATTTCTTAACAAAGTTCAGATTTTCTGATCGGGGTTCCTCTATACCTTATTGTTGCCGACATCATTCTTCAGATGATTTGTCATCTGTTAATTGTGCTATACAAGATATGCAGTTAACTCTCAACTTCCATACTAGGCTTGAATTATAGAAGTATGTTATACTTTGTGCTTGTGAAATGTTCAATAGGACTAATGTCAGTTTCTCGACTTCATAAATCATTATCATTTTGTTGTACTTTTCGATTTTTTGTGAGAAGCTACTGCTTTATATAATTTTGCAAGTCTATTAATATTTGTTCATCAGCAGGATGCGATACCTGGGTTTTGCGAGGACTAGCCATGAAATAAAATAAAAAACCTCATCCCTGTATAAAACAATACTAGTTGGCTAATGACTGTACTCAAAAAACTGTATACATTACTCCTAAAAGATAGTCCTACTCCCAACTCGTAATGAAATTTCATCTTTTTTTTCATTAAATACAAAATATAAAATCAAAGCAGTATTTCGTGCACAGTAGTAATAGTAGTATAATATTATAATCGTATCCCAAAGTTTTTATTCAACTTAAGCTCTACGAAAATAACATTGCGTTGTAGAATAAAATGTCGCCCAATAAATAAAATTGAGAGTAAAGTGTATTTTGTATATATGTGACAGATCACTTATAATGTTATATTTTAAAAACTTCCGCCTAAAGTACTTATATTTTAAAACTTTTTGCAACGTATGTATGATCAACATCAGTACATGTCTAACCAGGGCAAGTATATCGTCTTTTGCATTTTGTTCTTTAGTGTTTATTGATTATATGTGAGATGCTTGCTTTTTATGTAATGACGCCGGCAGCTAACGGAACTGCAAAAAGCTAAGGTGGTGGGACATTAAATAATGGTCAGAATCTACAATGTTTACAACTTTTTTCAGCACATTCTTTAAAACTCCTTCCTAACATATTTACCGTACCAACGAATTTTAACAACATATATATATATAATAATCACAAGTCAAATCGAGAATGTCGTAGTTGTTAACCACGTTATCTGCACTTCTGTGTGGGTTGGGAGCTCAATTATAAAATTAAGATGGTTGATTACTGGTAAAAGTGAAGACGACACAACAATATTATCCGAGTGTATATAGATTCATTAATAATAGAAAATGTCTGAATTACTCTCATCAAAATTAATGATATTAAAAAGATTTCACGGAAATAGACATGTTGCAAAAAATTTAAAGTCCAGATATATAGAGGGGAAGTTTTTAAAATACAATATTTTAAATGATCTGATACATATATAATATATGGGAGCTGTTCCCCAGTCATCATTGAATGAGATACAGCTGTCACAATATTTTATTGCGGGAGTATTCACCTGCCGTAATGAAATATTGCGGAAGCTTGCAATGAAACATTACGGATGGTGTATCCCAACCAAGTTGGTTGGGGATATATATACGAATTGTACTTTACTAAAATTGGGTTACAAATTAATTTTCATATAATATATATTTCAATTTTCAAATTTTTGTATTTATAAAAAGATAACAAATTACAAATATACTAGATAAACGAACAACAATTTGCGTATCAGATTCAGGCCCGGGTTCACGACCACCGACCCGACCCGGTGAACACCAGATATGTGAGTGCACTGTTCTGTTATTCTGTTGTGCTGCTGCTCTGCTAAAACCCTAGAACCCTCTTTCCAAAACCTCCCCAAAAATGAACAAAAACAAAAACAAACAAAATCAACAACAAGAAGACCTTCTAAAAACCCTAGGCGACTTCACAAGCAAGCAAAACTGGGACGATTTCTTCACAATCCGCGGCACTGATGACTCGTTCGAGTGGTACGCCGAGTGGACTCAACTCAGCTCCCCTCTCCTCACTCACCTCTCTAATTACCAATCACAATCGCCTCAGATACTCGTTCCCGGTTGCGGTAACTCGAAACTCTCCGAACACCTGTATGATGCCGGGTTTAGGTGTATTACTAATGTCGATTTCTCAAAAGTTGTGATTTCGGATATGTTGAGGAGGAATGTGAGGGATCGGCCTGGGATGCGGTGGCGCGTTATGGATATGACTCAATTGCAGGTCTAATTATAGATTTATGGTGTTTAATTGTAAATGTGTGTGTATTAGTTTGAAGTTAAATGACATATATATTTATCCGATAAGCTTGTAATGTTTCGAGAAAAGTGAAATTGATTGAGCTGTGGTTATTAGAGAGATGTGATTGTTGACTAGTGATAGTGTTAATTTCGTATTTGATACGTTTAGACTTTAGAGTACAGTTAAAGCTCTTAAAGTAATAAGGTCGCCACCAAGAAAAAACTATTACTTTTATCGGGAGTAAAAATACACTGCGTCCATTACGTTGGGACTAGAGAAAAATATTATTTTAGCGAGGTTATTATTTTATCTATTATTACTTCATCGAGTTTCAATTGTATATAGTGAAGTTGATTGAGCTATATTTATCCGATAAGCATGTAACGTTTTGAGTGACTAATGTGAAATTGATTGAGCTGTGATTGTCTGAGAGATTGATCAGTGACTTGTGATGGTGTTCATTTCATATTTGATACGTTTAGACTATATTGTGAAGTTGATTGATCTATATTTATTTGATATGCGTTTAATATTTGGAGAGACTAATATAAACTATAAAATTGATTGAGCTGTACTTATTGGAGATGTGAATATTGATTAGTGATAGCGTTGATTTAGTATTTGACAGATTGAGACTGTTACAAAGTTGATTGAGCTATATTTATGAAGTTGATTGAGCTATATTTGTCAGAGATGTGTGATTGTTGATAAGTGATAGTGTTGATGTTGAATTTAACAGTCCGGCACATTATACAGTTAAGTTGATTGAGCTATACTGATCCAAGATATGTGACTACTGACCACTGATAGTGTTTATTAGGATGTGATATTGTTAGACTAAAATATGAAGTTATTTTTTCTAAACTTATTGTTCTTGAGCATATGTTAATGAGTGTGGAAATGAGTACACACTGGGAAGCTATATGTTTAGTGCTGAAGATGTGTATTATGTATATGGATTAGAATTTTGAAAAGTTTAAGTGGGGATGCCTTAGGTAGTATGAATTTGTCGGTTTACATGTGATATTCTAGAGTTGAATTTGTTTACGATATCGGGATTCAAGTAGAATGAGAACTAGATTTTTGTTATCATTTTGTGTAAATTATGTTTTGTAGTGATTTTTTAGCTTTATATATCATGATAGTGTTGATTTCATTTTCTTATGGTTTAGATAATAAGGTAATAGTGACTAATATAGTTGTTTACTTTAAGATTAGGTAATTAGAATATAGCTTTATTTGAATATGTTTGGTGCTATTTTGCATCTATCATTGGACCGTAAGTTCTATTTTAGCACCAAAAACCACTTTTTGGTTTCAAATTATAGCAATAGCTACACCTATTTTAATACCACCATTGAACTTTCGCTTAGTTAACCCAACGGTTGGCACTTTTAGTGTGCATTTTATATTGTAGCCTGGAGATATGTAGAATCCAGTGAATTGGTATTAGTTAAGAATGTACAATGTGTAGTTTATTTTCATATTTTGTAATCTGGAGCTATGCTGAATTAGTGGATTGGTATTGCTAAAGAATGGTTCAAATTACACTATGAACTTCCAGAAATGATACAACAGTATGTTTTGACATTCTTATTGAATGACAATGAACACTTTTAGTTATTGTATTTTTAACATGAAATTTACTATATGCCCGTTTTATATTTTTGCCTCACTCTTTTAGTCATTTATTAGATATAATTAAGGCAAAGTTTGCATGACCCAGTCACACTGTTTAGTAAAGAAAGAATACCAAGAGTGAAAGATAGAAGAAAAGATGGTGCACAAAAAACCTCAGAAGAAAATTAAATGTTATTATTCTTAGCAAAATCTATATCTAGGGAGTTGGCAATTTGATATATATAATGCAGCAACCATTGCTTTAGATTTACCTTCTGAGATGCCTATTGGCCTTGCACTTTTCCAAAAAGATGAAGAATGATAGAAGGAGAAGAATAAGAGCTAGCCCCTTTATTCAAATCCTCAGATATATTTTCTTTTCAGTTTGCAGATGAAACTTTTGATGTTGTTCTGGACAAGGGAGGGTTAGATGCTTTAATGGAGCCAGAACTTGGTTCAGATCTTGGAAATCGATACTTGTCAGAGGTGTCTTTAACATTCTTTTTACCTCCTAATATATTTGGTTATGATAATGAAAGATTGATTAATTTAATTATGGATGATAGTAATTTTACCGTGATTCTTTTCCATCCAGGTAAAGAGAGTTTTAAACGATGGGGGGAAATTTATCTGTCTGACCTTGGCAGAGTCTCATGTGCTGGGTAGCTTAATCTTTGTTATCTTAGTGGTGTCAGAGTTGCTTTATCTTCTATATGGGTTTGATACATGCTGATGGCAACTTTCTAATATTTTTATTCAATCATGTGCTACTTTTAGGATTGCTTTTTCCTAAGTTTCGATATGGGTGGAATATGAGCCTTCAAGCTATCCCACAGAAGCCTTCCAAAAAACCTAGTTTGACAACCTTTATGCTGATTGCCAAGAAAGAGAGTTCATTAGGATTGCAGCAAGTAACATCATCAATTCATTCTGCCACTGGTTCATATGGGGATCAGGTAATATACTGTATCTTCATTATATTTCAGTTTGATGATGAGTTTGGTTTACTGGGCATGGATGGAAGGGTTGTATATGACGAATAATTTTTCCAAACATTTCGAATTTAATGCACCATTTATTACTGTAATGTAAATTGATGATGGCATGTCTTTGGACATTTCGACTTTCATGGTCCGTTTATTCTACCTCAAGTTACCAGTGTTGGACCTCGACACTCAGACATAGACACAAGGTTTTTTATTCATAAATTGCCCTAGTTCGACACTAGGACATGTATCAATTTGAATACTTCCAGCCAAGTCCGAGGAACATAGGTTGTGATTATGGCATGACTCATCCTAGTAAATATAATATAGTTTTATATATTGTATAACCTCCATAATTAATTGTTACTGTTACATATTTTTAGGTTCGGGGACTCTTTGAAGCACTTGAAGCTGAGAACAAGTTACGTACAGCATACTTAAATGGTTCTGATATACTGTACTCTCTAGAAGATCTGCGACTAGGAGCTAAAGGAGACCTATCAGAGCTTAAACCGGGACGTCGTGTCCAGCTTACCTTGGGTGAACCAGGGTGCTCCCAGTTCCTGTATAAAGCCGTTCTTCTTGATGCGCAACAACAGTCTGACCCTTTCTTATATCATTGTGGTGTTTTTCTTGTTCCCAAGGTCAGTCTAGCATACTTTTTCCTGCTTGCTCGGTGGTAATTAGTTCTCTACAAATAAGGTGGAAATAACATGTAGAGAATAATGGTTGACTTATCCAATCCCAGACAACGAACAGTAGGATACATCTCAGAATATTTCAGCAATTCTTGGCCGAAGCATTAAATCATGCTATACAATTAAATGTTTGCATTTTGTAGTTCTGTTAATAGTCAATAGATGTGCATTTACTATAATGTTTTCTTAATAAAAATGTCTAACTAAATGTTAGAATTCAGACTCGTGCTCATGAATGGATCTTCTCCTCAGAAGAAGGACAATGGACGATCATTGAAAGTTCAAAGGCTGCTCGTCTCATAATAGTAGGATTCTCCAACTTAAAATTACATGTCTAGGAAATGTTTGCCTTGTAATATCCTGGTCGATTTGTACTGAGTTTTTCAATTTCATGCTTAAAAAATTCAGGTATTACTAGACTCGAGCCATGCTAGTGCCAGCACAGAAGATATACAAGTAAGTTCTTTGTCTGTGTTCATTTGCTGATTGTACCTCTTTTGAGGTGTGCCAACTGTACGTTGACCTTTACATGTATTGGGTAAATTTATTCTTTCAGAAAGACCTATCACCTTTAGTGAAACAATTAGAACCAGGGAAAAACGAATCTGGAGCCCTAATTCCGTAAGTTATCTCAATCATTTGAAGTTGTCTTTGTCTGTTATCAATTATCTATTACGACTTAAGTTATAGGATTTTTTACTGTTCTTGAGGCTATTTTTATTGTATTCGCTCTTTATACCCGTCAAGTGCACATGCAATTATTTTTAAGCATAAGTAGCTGGACCACAATTTATTATTCTTCTCAGTGTTCCTAAATTGTGATTGCTGCCCTCTTTTCCTTTCTATTTATTACAGGTTCATGGCTGCAGGTGATGGAATTAAAAAGAGAAATGTTGTTCACCAGGTTAAGAACTATATTATGAATCTTTTCATTTTAATATAAATGTAATCTATCTATTCCCTTCTTTAATGCGCCAGGGATAAGCTTTATAATAAGAAAAATTGCGAGAGGAAAATAAAAAAAATGAGCAGAAAGAAAATTATCTTAAAGTTAGGTACCTGCATAAATTTTTGGTTTCTTTCTAGACTATGCTCAGTTTATGTATGATACCTTCTTTAATGAAACGTGCAACATATTTTCTACTGTTACTTAAGCCATCTGTTACAACAGTTCCATTGGTGATGTAAGAAGTGAAAGACATTTATCTAACTAAAATATTAGCCAAAAAGAGAGTTTACCGTTTACATAATGCTCCTTTCTAAAAGTAGTTAGTTGCTTGGTTTTGAATTCCTTGTTTGATGCCGAATTGCATTTGAAGCTTAAAAACTTATTAATATCGCGATCATCTGGTGAATTTTAGTTTTACAATTTTGAATGAATTTGTCCATTTAGTATAGGGATAACTTTGAACTTCTGAACTTATATTTAGTTTACTGTTGAAGTGACTGTCATTGATTTGATTGATAATTTATTGTTTTTAGGTTGATTCTGCCTTGACTGGTCCAGTTATCGTTGATGATGTTATCTATGAAAATGTTGATGATGATGTTAGTCATCTATTTCCATCAAAAGAGTTGATTTTTCGTCGTCTTACATTCGAAAGATCTATGGGTTTAGTTCAGTCAGAAGCTTTGCTAACAGGAGAAGAATGTAAAAAACATGTCAATGAGAAAGAGTCAAAGAAATCTCCTTCATCTTCAAAATCTAAAAAGAGAGGGAACCAGAAAGGAAATTCTTCCAACTTGTCATTGATAAATGGTAATGTCACTCGTTCTTCTGTTGCATGTATACAGCTGTAAGTTATGTCATTGGGACGAAAATAGCACTCTGTTCCCAGGCTGGTTTTTTATTTTTCTATTAACGGAGGATGCATGTATCTTTTTCTTTCTTGCATTTATCTTTGGAAAATGCCCGCCTTTGTCGTAGTCAGTAAATAGATGTACTACACATGGTTTCTTTTGTGGATTATTGTTCAACCAATCAACATACCTACGAGGTTCTACATTTTCCAAAGGTGGATATGTTTTTAAATGAAACTTCAATTTATTGTTCATGGAACATTTGTATATACTGATAGTAGATACCAATTTAAGTATATCATTTAGCAAATTTATTATGTTACATCTCACAACCAGTTCTGTCAGTGTCACCTCTGTATCGAGCAAGTACTTAATTGTAAGAAATTTACTTTTTAGCTAATTAATTTTTGACAAGGAGGATGGGCTATCTTTAGAAAAAAAATGGTATCAACCCTTCAATTGCTTCCTCCTCTCTTTTCTTATCTGGGAAAAAAGAGTTAAATGAACATACGTTGTCTATGCCAACACAAATATGTGTTTCTGTATGTTGCACATAGATGTTACTTCTGTATATATGTCATCTGCTTTGGAAGTATCTTCACATTTTGTATTTCTTTGCTTTGTTTTAATAATGTTATATAAGAAAACAGTGCTCCGGAAATTGATCACGACTATTTGGCGAGTTCCTATCACACTGGAATTGTTTCTGGGCTAATGTTGATATCTTCCTTCCTCGAAACTGTGTCTTCTAGTGGAGGAAAGGTAAGGATCGGTTAGAATTGTTTTGTGTCTATATTATCACATGTAAAAAATAATTTAAGTATGCAACTGCTTGAGAGTTATTAGAATCTCAGGAGACCACCTAATCTTTGTAAACCTGTGTGTATAGGGTTCATTTATCTTGGAGAGTTTGTTTGCTGGCTTACCAATGATTTAATTTTAAGACGCCTTTTTGTGGTAGGTGAAAACAGTTGTAATTGGTCTCGGAGCAGGGTTGCTTCCTATGTTTCTTCATCGTTGCCTTCCATGTTTAAGCATTGAGGTAATTCCTGACCATAATGCTATTTCATAAATATTGTGTAATATGATTTATTATATCTGTATTTTCTAATCTTTTCAGGTAGTTGAATTAGATGCTGTTATCCTTGATCTTGCTAGAGACTACTTTGGTTATAAAGAAAGTGATCATATGAAGGTATTTTCACTTGAATTTGTACATCTTTATCTAGACGTTACTAGAAAATTAAAGTTTGTGGCAGTGAAAGTTCAGTTAGCGTAACAGAATGACATCAGTGCCCTTGAGAATTAGGGAAGACTTTTTGTCTATGAATTGAGTAATCCAGAAAGTAGTAACCTTTTGTTGTCTATTCCCAATAATTTAACACAAATTACCAAATAAAATCAGGGACTCTGTTCATTCGTAAGTTTGGTAGGAAGTGGGAACTCACAATTCAAGCATGCAATTATAATTTTGATTTATAATAGTTCAAGTAGGTGTACTAATGAAGAATCAGTTGCTTATATATAGAGGTAGATCTTAGGACTTTGAAGCCAAGTAAATAAGAGAGCTATATTTTCATAGATATTTGCTTCCTTGTAATACAATTATATTAGGTAATTAACTGTTAATATTACTCCACAAGTTCACAGCTACAATATTTTGCGATATATAGATTTTTAAATATTCATACTGCAGTATGGAATCCTGAAAAAAACTGCAGTGTGGAATGTAATTTTTTTTTATTTCCTCAATCCTTGTTTCACTAAATAATTGTATGTTGTTACAATCCTTGCTTGGTGATGGTTCAGGTGCATATCACAGATGGGATCCAGTTTTTGAGGGACGTTGTAGCTTCTAATGGAGCTGGTGATGGGGTGAATTTCAATGATAAAAGTTGCTCTCTCTCCAATGGGAGTGCCGATGATTCCAAAGCAGAAGAAAAACGGATTGACAAAATTGGCTTACTTATAGTTGATGTTGATTCATCTGATTCGAGGTAAGTGCAAATCTATAATAATCAATATTATTCAGTTACATGTATATACGTCTATTGCAAAGCAGGAACCAGATTTAAGTGAACCATCTAAACTTTGATTTTGTCATGCAGCTCAGGAATGACCTGCCCCGCTGCAGATTTTGTTGAAGAGTCTTTTCTCTTAACTGTTAGAGAATCTTTGTCCGATACAGGTCTTTTTGTTGTTAATTTGGTGTCAAGGTCAGCATCTACTAAGGACTTGGTTCTAGCAAGGATGAAAAGGGTGAGAGACCTAGTTTTTTTTACAACTTTACTTACGGCCAATTAGCAATAAAAAGAAAAAAATGGTGAGAGATTGAACTAATTAAGAATCTCTTGCTTGTTATTTCTTTCGGAACAAATCACCGTTATATTTGTGCTTTTACTTATTAGAATAGAATAATTGATGTGTGCATTGGCAAGAAGTAGGCAAAATATAATGAACCTTTGGGAATTCAATTATATTTGGTTATATGCGGTAAATGAGCCAGGGTGGCTTGTAATGTGAAAGCAGTGCTGGCAAACCATAGTGTCAGTCTCTATATGACCAGTTTATTTTATCAGTAACCTGCTAGGATAGTATCTGAGTCGAGATAGCCAGCTGTGGGCAAGTTTTTGTTTTGTTGTCAGCTAATGGTTTCCCTTTGAAAATAATTTCAGGTGTTTGGCAAACTATTTTCACTTCAGCTGGAAGAGGATGTCAATGAGGTTATTTTTGCTCTAAAAACAGAAAATTGTAGTCGGGAAGACAATTTTCACGAAGCCTCTCAACAACTCGGTAAACTATTGAAGCTAAAACACCCAGAACTACTCCAAAACATTACAAATGTCACAAAGAAGATCAAACATCTCAACTGATGCTTGATTTGGAAAGTGAAAAAATCAAAAAGATGCAAAAATGTGTTGAATGTGTAAAATTCAAGCCTACCATTTGATGGAGGGGCTATGTTACATGTCAAGGAAAAGAGTTTCCTCAAGCCTCTTGTTGTACCCGTAGAACTTCTTCATGTATTTAACGTCAAGCGTTATAGTGCTAGTTTAAATATTGTGTACTATGAGAGAACATAATGTGCTTCTTTCCGATCCGATTTATCTTGTGGTCAGTCTGATAACTGATATAATATGTATTAAGCAGAAAATAGTTGCAACTCAAAATTGTTAAGTTTGACGAAAAAAATAGAAAAATCAAGTATTTCTTTTGATTGCATACATAAAAGTACATATTAACAGTTTTGTATGCCTCTCGTGTATATCCGAACTTGATTATCGACAATCGATATTTTATTTTTCTAATATTTCATGACTATTATTGTCAATGTTAAATATTCTTTCTATTTTTCACATGCATCATATTTCTTGATAATTATTGTCAATGCTAAACTTTGTTTCTATTTTTTACGGGCTGAACTTGAATACGAACTTCCATTACGTCCCTGGCCAGTGGCAAGGACTTGGGGATGACTAAAACAATGCAAGAGTGTAAGTTGGTGAAAGTGCGTGGAATAAAAATAAGGTGGCAACACCACGTGGATTGACTTTGTACCTGTTAGAAGAAGAAACAACCATGTTTATAACAGTTTTGGTGTGCTTGTCACTTCTAGTGTCGGTTACCCGGTAATTTCTCTCTCTCTCTCTCTCTCTCTCTCTCTCTCTCTCTCTCTCTCTCTCTCTCTCTTCCTTCTCTTTTGTGAAACAAAACAAATGTTCTGAATCTTCATTCTCTTACTTGGGTTTCTCCTAAAAGGAGTTCTTACAAACAACAATAATAATGACAGTGAGTTACACTCTTTTCTTGATCTATCTTTATATTAGTAACTTAAAATGTTTTTTTACTGCTTTATCAATGCAAATATGATAACTTCTCTTAATTCTTTGATCATGCAACCCCTTTTTGTTTGATGTGGATTTGCTTACTTGATATATGTAGTTCTTGGATTATTGGGTTTTGATGTTTATTGATCATGGAAATCTCTATGTGTATGTACTGTGTACATGTCTGTATTATTTGGTTAGCAAGTCACTGTTGATGGGCTGAGGTTGAAATAGGATTGATAGGTTCTGATTCTGTCTAGAATTTGCAAAAACTTATTGATTTAGTTTTTCTAGATATGGTCAATTACAAGAAAAATCCGCTTTGCTTAATTGAGTTCAATTCTGTAGTTAAGTTTTTAATTTGGTGCTGGATGATTTCAGACATCGATAATGTCTAAATATGGCCTTTGTATTATGCTACAATTGTACTTTATTAAGAGTAGGAGCTTTTGTACATTTAGCTATTCTGGTTTAGTCTAATCAATTTTAGGCTGAGTGGCCGGGGGAATTAATTGTAAAGGAATTGAACTTACTCGTGTATAGGTCTCTGGTGCTTGTTTATGTAAATATGTCAGTGTTATACATTGATGCATTATTGTGTCATTGAAGTTTGAAAGTTTGAGCGATGACTTGACAATTTTGGATGAAGTGCAATATATCTCAATTTGTTTGTCGCAAGAAACCTTTTAAACAAGTTGCCACATATAAGAAAACGGAAGAGTACTAACTTGTTTAGACCAATATTTTTTTAAAGTCATGTGCTGATATGTAGTATTGATATATCTGCTCGACTAAATAATTCCTTGTTCCTGCAGCAACGATCACAGTTGCCAAAGTTTGGTAACTGGGAAAATGAAGACAATGTTCCTTACACTGTCTATTTTGAGAATGCAAGGAAAGGGAAAAGTGGCAATAAGATGAAACTGAGTAAGCCTGATCTGGTTTCTAATGAAAGATCTCCAGTTGAAGTCACTTCTTTTGAAGGAAAGGCCGAACTAGAGGTTGTAAATGGACCAGAAACAGAAAGGTCAAGGCACAAGCGTCAGTTGAGTCGAGAAGATGGTGAACTAACACCAGTACAGATTACTGATAACGAGTCCTCTCATCAACATCATGGCGGGGTTACATCTGAGAATAATGAGTCTGAATCTGAGGCAAACAAGGATCTAGAGGGAACTGGACCAAGTCACCAGCGCCAGCTGAGTGGGGAAGACAGAGACATTATTAGGAAACCATACAATTCCCCACTGCGTCATGAAACTATTGGAAAGAAAGGCAATGCAGACTCACCCCATCATCGACTAGGAGGTGGAAGTACTGATAGCCCTAGAAGGGTTTCTGGGCAGAATTCACGTCCTGACCGCAGCGTTGAACAGTCACCACTACATCCACACCACCAAACAAGGACCGGAAACAAAGGAAGTGGTGTTTCTTCTCCATCATGGGAAAGAAAGGGTTCTTCTGAAGGTACGCATGGCCTGGCTCCATTCACTCCAGGAAGATCCCGGTTGCGATCATCTGTTACTGGAGGCGATGAAACTGTAATATTCCTGCTCTCATCTCCTAGTCACTTAGCCTGGAAAAAATTATTACATTACTTCAATATGCCTGTCAAAAGTGTTAACTTCTTAGAATAGTTTATGTAGATCCACATTTTTTCTTCGATGTATTAATTGTTGAAAAAAAAATTGAACCTCTGGCCAGTCCATCCTCCTAAAAAGTAACAATCTCTTCTTCTTAATGCTCTTAGCAATGATAACGAAGAATCTATTTAACTAAATGACAGCACCAAAAAGATATAAACTAGCCCATGATGTAAAAAGATTCTTTCTCTAGTTCGTCCCCCAGGTCCTGTTCAGGAAGGATCTTCTTCTTTCTCTAGCAGTGTCAGAAGTTCATTGCCTCTTCCTCTCCCTCTGCATCCATAAGCAATATGCAAATGATAGAAATAAATCTTTGTTTGGCATGACATCATTTTCATGCATTCTTAGCTCTATAGTTCTAGACTCGTTTTGGGATATGTGGAAGTGATTCAACTAAGCTCTCATATCTAAACTATGCTCTCGACAATTTCCTTTCCTCATGTATTGACTTCTTCTTGTATTTGACAGCCTGATTATGGTCCTGTAGTTCCAAAGTTTGGTGACTGGGATGAAAGTGATCCTTCAGCAGGTGAAGGCTACACTCATATATTCAACAAAGTGCGAGAGGAGAAACTAAGTGAGACCGGAAAAGTACCAATTGTGCCAACGGAGACTTCTTATCCATCAACTGGTCAAAGGCAATATGCAAGAAGCAGTTCAAAGGTATTGCTCAATTTAGAAGTACGCAGTTTTAGTTCCTCCACAGTCTCGAAACTTATTAATTGTATCTCAAAAAAGTTAGCCAACTATGTTACTGTCATGTCTTAGCTCATCGATTACTGATTTTCTTAACAAATTTTTCTTATTACAGGGTTGTTTTTGCTTTCCATGGGGCAGAAAATGATATCTTCTTGGAACTATACACCAAAGAGTTTGCCAGGGTGTGTATATATACTACTATGTATAGTTCAGAACTCAAGGCTCTCTTAGAGCAAATGCAGTCAAACTTTTTAGCATGTGCATTTTCAACCAAGGAAATCATATTTGCTCTTTATAGAAGTGCAGTCATTGGAAAATCAGTATTAACTTCAGGAACATTATTTTTGCATCATTTGTGTAATTACAATTAAGCTAAGGTGCAGATATTTTTTACCTCTTTATATTCACAATAGATAACATAGTTTTGGGCCAGTCCAAAATTAATGGATTGGGCTGGAGTCCATAAGTATTTTATCAAACTATCAGTGGTTTTGAAATTCATTACTCTTTTCGAATTACTTAATAGATGTACGTTCTATTTAAAAAATTATATTTGTTTTGCGAAACATGTTTTGTAGAATAAAATGTTTTGTAATATTTTAGTCAGTAAGTTCTCAAAATTTTCAATAAAATCATGGTTTTCATAACATGATTTAACAAAACATTCATTAATTTTACCTGCAAAATATGTATGATTTCCCAATTTCAAAGAAACGTTGATGTTGATATATAAATTGATTTACTTATTCTTCTACTAAATAAACACTTTTATTCCAGCCAACTGACAAGTCGGTTGGCATTATATAATCCTAATATGATTCATAGGAGTTTTTTCTTATAATTTTTAATATTCTAATCCTAAATTGTTTCGGATTCGACATGCACGCATCTATAAATATAGTTTTCTAGCCTCTTTAAACAATGCCTGATCACAAGAGGTATCGTGAAGCTCCTGATTATTCAGACTATAGAAAAAGCCTCAGCACAACAATGGCTAACAATAGGTATCGAATTTACGGAAACGAGCCTGGTGATTATTTGAAAGGATTGGATTTTTTGGAGTGCAGGAGGCTGAAGCGCCAGGAACTTCGAAAGGATTTACGGAACAGTATTTGGAATTCGACTCCTAGTCCTCCGAGAAACGAAAACGATACGTGTGAGTTTGATGATGAGGATGTGGAAAGAATAGATGACAAGGATAATGAAGTTGTTATGTCTAGCAGTGAGTCTGAATTATATGTTTCCAGAAGTATGAGGAAGAGGAGGACTCGTAGGACATTGAAGCGTAAGAGTAAGAGGAGATATCGAGGGAGTGATCAGTCTGATGATAGTAGTGATGATTATAGTAGTAGTGATTCAGAGGAAGAGTATAGGAGGCAGAAAAGGAAACGAGCAAGGCGGAAGAGTAGTAGGCGTGGGAGGAAGAGGAGGAGAGATTTTTCGAGTGATGAGAGTAGTGAGACTAGTGAAAGTAGTGAGGATTCTGATGTGAGAAAAAAAATTGTGCTGTTGAAGAACAAGAAGGATTCTGATGAGAATAATAATAGTGAGTTGTTTGTGTTTGAAGAAACCAAAGGTGCTTTGGAAGGTGAAAACGCAGTGATTGGACCGATGCCTTTGCCCAAGCCAGAAGGACATATTAGTTATGGAGGTGCACTTAGGCCTGGTGAAGGAGATGCTATTGCTCAGTATGTTCAGAAAGGGAAGCGCATTCCACGTAGAGGTGAAGTTGGTCTTTCGGCTGATGAGATATCTAGGTTTGAGAGTGTCGGGTATGTGATGAGTGGTAATAGGCACTCGAGGATGAATGCTGTTCGGATCAGGAAAGAAAATCAAGTTTACAGTGCTGAAGATAAAAGGGCGTTGGCAATGTTTAACTACGAGGAGAAGGCAAAGCGTGAACAGAAGGTAATGGCTTCTTTGCGAAATCTGGTGCAGCGTGCAGGCCCCTCTAATGATCCGTTTGCTGATGGGAGGCCTGCTGAAGATGCACATGATTGATTCTCCCAAATGTTCTATTTAATCTTTCTACTCTGTTTCAATTGGTAGTTCATGTGGTTTTTGATTAAACGTCCTAGGGTTGTGCAGCTTGCTTGGATAAAGCTGCCTTACTATTGCAAAGTGTTCTCAGTTTGGTTCACAATTTCCAGTTTTCTGATAACTGTAGTGTAGTGGGTTGTTCACGAACCGAGCTGTTCGTGAACAAGCTCGAGCTCAGCTCGTTAAGAGCTCGTTCGGCTAGGCTCGTTAATGAACTCGAGCTCGAACTCGAACAAATAAATGTATTAGTTAAGCAAAACGAGTTCGAGCCAAGTTTTGGGTTGTTCGGCTCGAGCTTGGCTCGGCTCGAGCTTGGCTCGGCTCGAGCTTGGCTCGGCTCGAGCTTGGCTCGGCTCGAGCTCGCTCGTTAAAATTCGAAAAAATTCTAATATATCTTGAATATTTGTATGTGATATGATTTTTTTTAAAAAAAATCTGAATTCACTGTATTTTTTCATCTTCCAACGATCATTTTGCATAACATATGTGATATATTTTGACATGATTTAGAATTTTTTTATTTTAGTTTCTAATTTTAAAATCTGGCTTCATAATTATATTTTAGTTAAGATTTTTTAAAATATTTTTCATCGGTCCAACCGTTTAGAAGTCATAAAATATATAATTTAATGACATAACCAAAGTTTCACATCAAAACAATTTTATTTTATTTTCTATTTTAACGGTCAAGCATTGGTTTGACTAGTAACGCTAACTAGTATTAAGTCCACATTTGTTGTTTCGATTATTTTAAAAATATTTATATCGATCCAACCATATAGAGATCATAAAATATATATTTTATTGATATAACCAAAGTTTCAAATCAAAATAATTTTATTTGGTTTGCTATCTTAACAGTCAAACTTTAGTTTGACTAGTACAAGTAACTATTGTTTAGCCTGTGTTTGTGTCTCAACTTATTTAAAATTATTTCTAATTGATCTAACTGTATGGATGTCAAAATAAATATATTTTAATGATATAACCAAATTTTAAATCAAGATAATTTTATTTGGTTTGTTATTTTAACAGTCAAGCATTAGTTTGATTATTACCGCTAACTAGTGTTTAGTCCTCATTTGCTGTAATGATTATTTAAAAGAAACTTTATATCGATCCAACCGTATGGATGTCATATATATATATATATATATATATATATATTACTGATATAACCAAAGTTACAGATCAAAATAATTTTATTTAATTTGCTATTTTAACAGTCAAACATTAGTTTGACTAGTATTAGTAACTACTGTTTAGTCCTGTATTGTTGTCTCGACTTATTTAAAATTATTTCTTATTGATCCAACCATAAGGATGTCAAAATAAATATATTTTAATGATATAACCAAAGTTTCAAATCATGATAATTTTATTTGGTTTGTTATTTTAACAGTCAAACATTAGTTTGATTATTACCGATAACTAGTGTTTAGTTCTGATTTGTTGTTTTGATTATTTTAAAAATATTTTATATCGATCCAACTGTATGGATGTCATATATATATATTATTGATATAACCAAAGTTACAGATCAAAATAATTTTATTTGGTTTGCTATTTTAACAGTGAAACATTAGTTTGACTGATGCTAGTAACTAGTGTTTAGTCCTATATTAGTGTCTCGACTTATTTAAAATTATTTCTAATTGATACAACCGTATAGATGTCAAAATTAATATATTTTAATGATATAACCAAAGTTTCAAATCATGATAATTTTATTTGGTTTGTTATTTTAACAGTCAAACATTAGTGTGATTATTACCGCTAACTAGTGTTTAGTCCTGATTTGTTGTTTTGATTATTTTAAAAATATTTTATAACGATCCAACCATATGGATGTCATAATATATATTTTATTGATATAACCAAAGTTACATAGCAAAATAATTTTATTTGGTTTGCTATTTTAACAGTCAAACATTAGTTTGACTGGTGCTAGAAACTAGTGTTTTGTCCTGTATTGGTGTCTCGACTTATTTAAAATTATTTCTCATTAATCCAAATGTATGGATGTCCAAATAAAAATATTTTAATGATATAACCAAAGTTTCAAATAAAGATAATTTCAGTTGTTTTATTATTTTAACAGTCAAACATTAGTTTGATTATTACTGTTAACTAGTGTTTAGTCCTGATTTGTTATTTTGATTATTTTAAAAATATTTTATATCGATCCAACCATACGGATGTCATAATATATATATTTATTGATATAACCAAATTTATAGAGCAAAATAATTTTATCGGTTTGCTATCTTAACAGTCAAATATTAGTTTGACTAGTACTAGTATCCAATGTTTAGTCCTGTATTGGTGTCTCGACTTATTCAAAATTATTTCTAAGTGATCCAACCGTATGGATGTCAAAATAAATATATTTTAATGATATAACCAAAGTTTCAAATAAAGATAATTTTATTTGGTTTCTTATTTTAACAGTCAAACATTAGTTTGATTATTACCTCTAGCTAGTGTTTAGTCTTGATTTGTTGTTTTGATTATTTTAAAAATATTTTATATCGATCCAACCGTATGGATATCATAATATATATATTTTATTTATATAATCAAAGTTACAAATCAAAATAATTTTATTTGGTTTGCCATTTTAACAGTCAAACATTAGTTTGACTAGTACTAATAACTAGTGTTTAGTCCTGTATTGGTGTAACGACTTATTTAAAATTATTTATAATTTGTTTAACCATATGGATGTCAAAATAAATATATTTTTATGATATAACCAAATTTTTAAATCAAGTTAATTTTATTTGGTTTGTTATTTTAGCAGTCAAGTATTAGTTTGACTATTACCACTAACTAGTGTTTAGTCATTAATTGGTGTTTCAATTTTTTTAAAAATATTTTTCATCGATCCAATCATATAGATGTCAACATATATATATTTTAGAGATATAACCAAAGTTTCAAAAAAATAAATTTATTTGATATGTTATTTTCACAGTCAAACAGCGGTTGACCTGAATTTTTTCGAACTCGGCTCGGCTCAACTCGGGTCGTTTATGTTCGGGAACAAACTCGTGTTCGGCTCGTTAGATAACGAGCTCAAGCTCGAACACGATTTTTGTTCAATAAGAAAGCTCGGCTTAGCTCGGTTCGTCAGAAAAAAAATCAAAACTCGGCTCTGTTCGATCAAAACTTGGCTCCGCTGGGTTCGTGAACAGCCCTTCTCAAGTACAATGACAAGCAAACCACCCTTGCACTTAAATTTTCACTTCTGTCTTGTCGAATATGAATTTAACAGTGGCACAATATTAAAGCTTTTTAATAGGTTTAAATATAACGCAATATATCAATTTAATCATCAAATTTAACGGAGTATCATTTAAATTACTAAAGTCATAATAAATATCAAACAGATACCTTAAAATATATGTCCGAGAATTAAAAATTATTTTATGGAGTTCTATATATTTTTCTTGAATTCTATTACAATAAAATAAAAATGTATGAATTCTCGTATTATAGATAATATAGTAATATTTTTAAAAATTTATCTACTATTTAATTTTAATTTTACAGTTATTTTATTTATTTAAATAAAAATAATAAGTAGATCAATTTTTAAAAATCTCACTATATAATCTAAAATACTATGAATTCATAACTTTTCATTTGTTTATAATAGAATTTAAGAAAAATATTTAGAATTTCATAAAATAATTTTTAATTCTCGAAAATACATTTTGAGTTACCAATTTGATATTTTTATTAATTTGGTGATCCAAATGATACCACCTTAAGTTTGATGATTAAACTAATATATAAACTTCAGTTAAGTGACCACTTTAATATTTAATCCCTTTTAATCACAGTTTGAATGAAGATGCCCGCATTAGACTTGCCAATTCGGATAACCAGTTCGGTTTGGGATCAGATCAGTTTCAGATCGGATGCACTTTTGCATTATGATATATTTGAAGACCATTCGAAGCCGATCAGATGTGATTCAGTTCAGATCTAATTTATTATTTGATTTTGATCAGTTCCAAGTTATAATCGAATCTTGTATTTCAGATAATTTTTGGTTAAATTTTCGGTTCCAGACCCATTTTGTCAGGTCTACCCGGCATTATGACATGTAAAGGCAAGTTTAAACAACTTTTATAAAAAAACAGAAACGTTACTATTTTTCTTAAAAGGCCGCTAATAGTTAGGCCCGTGGGCTGTTATTTAATTCCTAATTCTTTTAATAACACATTTTAAGCTATTTATTAATTTGTTAACACTCTTTTTAAGTTCAAGAATTATTAAGAACGCGAACTAAAAATTACATATTTATGATAATATAAATAAGAAATGCGTTTTAGTGTGATATAAATGATCATTTTTTTGAATTATGATATTTTGGATCATTTTCATTGATATGGTGGTAAACTACAAAATCCCTATTTTTCTTTTCATTTTTACATTATTAACAAGGAAGCCCCGCTATAACCTTTTAATATCTACATTGCTGAGATTGAATTACAAGATAACTTAAATTTGATTGTACTAAATTGTATTGAGATAGTCTTTTTGAGAACATATGTTTCATTTAAAATAGATTAGTCGAGTGGTTATCAAATTTTCAAATTTATACTAACATTTGAGTTCAACATTTCAAATAAAATATAAATTTCGAAACAAGGCACTCAGTACACGTTTGGAAAATTTTAAAATAAGTAACTTATGACTTAAAATGAATAAGTGACTTACAAGTAATAAATGTATTAATAGTTATAAGCTATTAAGTGTTTGGATAATTTTATTTAGAATTCAGAATTTTTTAACCTAAATGAAGTAAAATAAATAATATATATATATATATATTATTCTAATTCATAAATTTTAAATTACATTAACATTTAAAAAGATATATTTTAAAACTAAAGTTAATAAAAACAATGAAAATTAAAATAAGTTGAAAAAAGTACGTCTCTACTAATACTCAATATATTATCTTCTAATTATAAATTCGACTTATAAATTGAGTAAACAAACACTCATTGATAAATTTTTACGGGCTTATAAGTAAGAATATTCTTTAGTCTTTTTTTTATATATATTCAATTTAGCCAAAAAAAAGAATCTGACTTATAAGCGCGCTCCTAATAGGCCCTTAATATTCTTCTTTAATATAAGTCAATTACAAAATTTCTATTTCATTAAAGAATTATACTCATATTCCTTTATAAACAATCATAATACTTTTGCTTTGCATCTTCTAGCCTAATGGAGTAACTTATTCAAAGGCGAAGTAGTATATATCATCATTCATATTTATCTCTTAGTATAATGTACAGGAACTTGCACAACGCATATTTCAACCTTAAATTTATATTGTTTAGTAAGTATAGTTGCGACCATTTTCTAACTGACGACTCATCCAACCACGATCATTGATGGACATCTACATGTTTGCAAATATAGAATTTTAACTTAACATTTTCAACTAAAATATAAAAATTTAAAATATATCAAATTTAATGAAACTAATACATAGATGATGAACACAATAATCAATATTCACATTATATATTGAGCATATACCTCTACTTGTCCAACATTCAAATAAAAAATGAAAAATTACACTTAACTATTTCATTGTTTAACATACATATACATTCGTATGTAACTAAAAACATGTAATATATTAAAACTTATGATTTTAAGTCAAATACCCTCTTTGTTGTGCTTGTACCTTGTCTTGTTCGATTTATCTCTCTAGAACTTATATCTCGTAAATACATAACCAAGAATATTGTAAATATGGGTACTAGATCTTATTTATGGCTCAGGAGCAAATCCAACCTAATATGTAGATTCCGGTCATTTTGTTCTTCAATGTGACATGTCATCTCTATCAATCAATAGCATTGCTGCACTGCATTACAATGTTGGTGCGTGCATTAAATGCACGTACACGCACTTCCAACTGCCCCTTTTCCCACCGATTTTGGTCGTTTGGTGGTTTATATTTCAAACTAACTTATTTCCAACCAATTAAGCCGTCTTTCAATTTTACGTGGACTGCTATATATATGGCTTTTGGTCAGGACCCACAAAAAATTAACTAACCAAAATCAATTGATTATGATGGTATTTCCAACCAATGCTTCAGATGGTGTATATTTTATTATTAAAAAAATAACCTTCTCATATCAGTGTTGCTGAGATTGATTTACAGGATAACTTAAGTCTAAATATATTAAGATTGTATTGAGAGAGTCTTCTTCAAGACATATGTTTCATTTCAAATGAGATAATTCAAGCTGTTACTAAATTTTCAAATTTGTACTAACATTTTAATTCAATATTTTGAATAAAATATAAAATTCTAAACAAGGCACACTTCTATTCTTATTTAATATAAGTCAACTACAAATTTTTTATTTTATTGAAGAATTATACTCAAATTTTTTGATAAACAATCCTAATACTTTTGGTTTACATCTTCTAACCGAGTGGAGTAACTTATTCAAAGTGGAAGTAGTATATATCATCATTCATATTTATCTCTCAGTATAATGTACAGGAACTTGCACAAAGCATATTACAATCCTATCTTGATATGTAAGTTTACATGCGACCATTTTCTAACCCAAGACTCATCCAACCATGGTCATGACCATGGTTGGACATCTACATATTTACAAGTATAAAATATTAACTTAACATTTTCAACTAAAATATAAAAAATTAAAATATATCAAATTTAATGAAACCAATGCATAGATGATGAACACAATGATAAATATTCACATTATATGTTGAGCATATACCTCTACTTGTCTAACATTCAAATAAGAAATAAAAAATTGCACTAAACTATTTTATTGTTTAACTTACATATACATTCATATGTAACTAAAAGCATGTATAATATTTTAAAACTTACAATTTAATGAGTAAAACACCCTCCTTATTGTGCTTGTCTCCTTTGATTTATCTCATTAGAAGTTATATCTCATAAATAAACAACCAAGAAGATAATAAATATGGGTACTAGATCTTATCTATGGCTCAGGAGCAAATCCAAGTGAATATGTAGATTTCGGTCATTTTGTCCTTCAACGTGACATGTCATCTTTATAAACCAACAATATTGCTACGCTGCATTACAATGTTGGTGAGTGCATTTCCAACTGTCCCTTTTTCAACCTGTTTCGGTCATTATGGTAATGTATATATTGAAATAACTTATTTCCGACCAATTCAGCCATCTTTTGATTTTACGTGGACTGCTATAGGGTTGTTGGTCAGGACCTACAAAAAAAATTAACCAACTGAAATCAGTTGATTATGATGGTATTTCCAACCGATGCTTCAGTTGATTTTTTTCGGCCGAAAAAGAAAAGAGAAACCGACAAACCGTGGGTCGATACGTGGTTGGTTCTGATTAAAATTGTGAACAATCATGTCGGTTGGTTATATTCGGTTGAATCTGAGGACCAAAACCAACCAACGCGTGACAATCATAATTGTGATGGTCATTTATTACCCCTTTTTCTTGTAGTGTGAAACTATACAAGATTAGTTAAAAATGACGTGTCATGTACGATACACTATAAACTAAAGATCCTAGGTGGAAAAGGTTATTACCAACAAGAATTCAGAAATCGGAAACACATAATTGAGTTTCAAAAAATATGATCTGCAGTACAATTAGTAGCACCATGTATTAGGTTTTTACAATACAGTAAATAATTCTCTATGGTCAAATGTCACATGTCAAAATAAATTGATCTTGATCTTGTGAAAACATCAAAGTCAAAATTTATAAAATATAGAGTAAGAACAATACGCATGTGTATTTAGAGTTAGAGTTTTGCATACAAGCAAGAAGAAATAATTGCATTAATTCTCAAGATGTTAAGTGATTACAAGTACTTTAAATAAACAAAACCTTACAAAGTGGTAGCAACAAAATAGAAGTCAAGTAATTGACTCCTAGCATAACCTTGCTACTCCTAATTTCATCATAAACATTCCTAAAAACTCTTTAACAAAAATACGACTTAGTCTAACAGCTTTTTATAAAGAACTTATCAACTACTTATTATATTTATTATTTAAGATATGTTTAGATTAATTTTTGACAATATAAAATACTCTAAATATCTTCACGTATTTTTGTACGATTAATGGTCCTTCACACATATATGTCGCCAAATGTTATTCCACAAAAGTTGAGATAATTAATGATGGGGTTAGCAGTACTTCGAGATTTTTAATGGCTGCTCTCGCCATTCTGAATTAAACATACTATTGGTTATAGGCCCAATAAGGCCCATTGAACGAAAACCCATTAAGCGATTGTGCTACTAGGCCGAAGGACCTCCAGGCCTGCGCCGCCGAGACCCATGGAAGCAGCCCAGGCCAAGGCCTGCTACTCGCGGACCGTTGGACAATGCAAGGGACATAACGCCCCCTTTTCACTCCCTCATTAATGGTTGGTAACGGAAGAACATTCATGGCATGATTGGGTATAAAAACCCTTGTGAAGTAAGATAAAACATACACACTCTCAACACTTTCTGCTCTTGTATTACTACCCTAATTTTACAGCCAGATTCTGATTCTCACACCGGAGGTGAATCGGGGGTCCAAACCCTCGCATTCTCTTCACTTTCAGGTACGGCCGAAGCCTTCTTCAACCCAGCCGAAGCCTGTTCATACCACCGAAGGATCTGGGCATAACATTTGGCGCCGTCTGTGGGAATACGAGAGTTACAAGTTGAGAAAATGACAGAAATTCATGAGCATTCACCGCCACCTGATTTTACCAATAAGGGACAACCATCCTCCCTAGTCGACGAGGACGGGGTTATCACGTTAACCTCTGAAGAAGAGGCCTTACTCCTAAAGATTCGGGCAGAAAAGGCCGCGGAGAAGGGTAAGTCCAAAGTTGATAAGATTGACAAGGAAGCAGAAGCGCGAGCCAAGAAAAGAGAAGCTGATGCCCTCCGACTCAAAGCCTTGCAACTGCAGAGGGAAGAAATTGAACTGCAAGAACAAGCCTTGAGAGAAGCGATGCGGGCCGAAGAGACCGGCGGAGCACACAAGGATAGAAGGGAACGAAGGGCGTATGACGAAGAAGATGAGTTTGACTCTGATTCGCATCCCCGAAGGAAGAGGGCTAAGCAACCCTACTCTTCCGATTTAGATGACGAGCTCAATTGATCCCGCCTCAGGCTCAACCGCTTAGAGAAGGCCCTCTTCGGTGATAGGAGGCCCGATCGAGAACCTGTTGTAACACAAGAGATTGAACTGTACCGACCCCCTCCGGGCGAAGAGAGACAATTCCCAAGATGAGCGAGTTCAACGGGAAAGGGGACCCCGAGGACCATTGTGAAAAGTATGAACTCCTGATGGTTGGGATGGACCACAACGATATAATGCTGTGCAAAATGTTCAAGACTTATCTCAAAAGGTCTGCCTCGATGTGGTACAAATCCCTGAAGCCTCGGTCTATCGGGTCTTACGAGCAGTTGAAGAGGAAATTTTTAGAGTACTACTCGCACCTGTGCCGAAAGGCGAAGGACACCGAAGCCTTGGTCCATTGTCGGCAGAGTGCGAATGAGGAGCTGGGTGATTATCTTGCTAGATTCAAGGAAGAAGCGGGAATGGTCACCAATCTGGACAAAATCAAAGCTATGGGCTTCCTAACGGTGGGGCTAGACCCCTATAAAGGTAAAAAGCTTCGTTCATCTCTTTACGATTTCCCCCCAAAATCCCTAAATGATATATATGTGAGAGGCGAGAATATTCGCCGCAAGATGGAAAGTATTGGGGGATATAAAGACACAAGAAGGGATGACCGATCAAAGCGAGCCGACAGATATGAGGGCTCAAGATCAGGATCTGACCGGAGGGATAGCAGAAAGGAAGGAAGGAAGGAAACAGATCGTGGGGTTGAACGACGTCGAGATATAGATTCGGCCGTGTTCACTCCTTTGAATGCGCCGATCTCTAAGATTCTCCATGAGATAAAAGGCAAGCCGGGATTTGTTCACCCCGCCAAGATGAAGGTCCCGAACCACAAGAAGAACCCCGATAAGTACTGTGACTATCACAGGGACAAGGGGCATAACACAGATGAATGCTACCACCTCAAGAAGTTCATTGAGCGCATGATCAAAGACGGCGAGCTTAATCAGTTCGTCCGAGATCTGAGAGATAGATCGGGGCCGAAGGAAAACCCAGAGGAGGAAGTAGAGGCCGATGAGCCAGAACGAAGGGACAGGATAAAGGGGCGAAGTAAAAACTATATCTGGGGGGAGCATCCTGGATAAGGATAGCAAGACTGCAAAGAAGATGTACGCCCGACAGGTGTACAATCTGTATCAGTTCGGGCAAGCAAAGCCCCACATGCCCATGACCTTCAGCACTGAAGACTATGAGGATGTCATTCGCCCGCACGAGGACCCTTTGATCATCAATCCTATCATCGGGCAAAATAAAATATGGAAGGTGATGGTGGATACCGGCAGCTCAGCCAATATACTATTCCACAAAACCTACTGTAAGATGAACTTGGCGGGAGAGCAACTAGAGCCCTGCAATGAAGCCCCCCTCTATGCAATCGGAGACCATCCAATTCAGTTCGAGGGAACGATTACCCTTCCGGTCCTCCTGGGCAAGTTGCCGTATACCGCCAAGAAGTTGGTGAAGTTCTACGTGGTTCAGATTGAAAGCCCGTACAATGCAATATTTGGCAAGCCCTTCTTATCTAGTTTCGAAGTAGTGGAGTCCATACCTCACCTCAAACTCAAGTTCTCAACTGAAAAAGGGGTAGGAAAACTGCCCGAATCATAATGCTCGAAGACCTTGAGAAAGATCAAGAATATGAAGGGCCGGATGAAACCGGAAAGAGGAAGCGGGCAGAATCCGAACCCAGCGGGAGTCGGGAAACATTGAACATTGAGTTGGAAAAATTTGGTGCTGATCTCTCGAGTCCTATCGCCGAACCCGCGGCAGAGACTGAAGAAGTAGAGTTGTACGCAGGCCAT
Source organism: Apium graveolens (assembly GCF_009905375.1). Lineage (NCBI taxonomy): Eukaryota > Viridiplantae > Streptophyta > Magnoliopsida > Apiales > Apiaceae > Apium > Apium graveolens. The sequence continues at coordinate 264,504,131 of NC_133654.1, read as the reverse complement.
TCGGGAAAGATGGTACGGATAGGCAAAGACATGGGGCCAGACCTGAAGGCGAAGGTAATAGCTGTCATTCGGCAATACCATGATGTGTTCACCTGGGGGCCCGAAGATATGCCCGGATTGGATCACAAGACGGCAACGCACTGCTTGAATGTGCAGCCTGAGGCCAAGCCGGTAAAGCAAAAGAAGAGGACATTTGCAGTCAAACGACAGAAGGTAATAGGGCCGAGGTGGAAAAACTTTTAGAGGCCAGATTTATCGAGGAGATCGAGTATCCTGACTGGCTAGCCAATGTGGTGGTCGTGAAGAAGTCGAACGGGAAATGGAGGATGTGCGTGGATTACACTGACCTCAACAAAGCATGTCCGAAGGATCACTACCCATTGCCTAACATCGACCAACTAATAGACGCAACCGCAGGATATGAGGTACTTAGTTTTTTGGATGCCTTTTCTGGTTATCATCAAATTGCTATGAATGATAGGGATGTGCCCAAGACAGCGTTCATAACTCCGAAGGGGACTTATACTTATATTAAAATGCCCTTCGGACTGAAGAACGCTGGAGCCACATTCCAGCGAATGGTGAATAAAGTCTTCAAGGAGCAGATTGGAAGGAACATGGAAGCATACATGGATGATATGATAGTGAAGTCACTGTTCCAAGATCATGCCGATGACTTAAAGGAATGCTTTGAAACTCTCCGAAAGAACAACATGAGGATCATTCCGAACAAATGTACCTTCGGAGTCTCTAGTGGAAAGTTTCTCGGGTACATGGTCAGCGCCCGGGGGATAGAGGCAAACCCGAAGAAGATCGAAGCGGTTATCAATATGGAACCTCCCAAATGCATTAGAGATATACAGAAATTGACGGGCCGACTCGCCGCCCTTCGGCGTTTCATTTCCCGGTCAGCCGAGAAAGCACTTCCTTTCTTCGCCGTGCTCAAAGGGTCAAAGAATTTTGAGTGGGGGCCCGAATGCCAAAAGGCGTTCGAAGAAGTAAAGGAATATTTAACAAAGGCACCACTCTTGATGAAGCCCGATCCGAAGGAAACTCTTCAGCTTTATCTAGCTGTGTCTGACAGAACTCTGGGGGCCGTCCTTGTGAAGAATTATCAAGGCAATCAACATCCCGTGTTTTACGTGTCCCATGTTCTCAAGGACGCAGGGACAAGGTACCCCAACACCGAGAAATTCGCATATGGGTTGGTTATGGCCTCCCGAAAATTGCGACATTATTTTCAAGGCCGGATGATCCAAGTTATCACCGATCAACCTCTGAAGATGATTTTGACCAGGCCCGAAGCCTCCGGGAGAGTCGTAGCGTGGTCCATTGAACTCAGGGAATTTGATCTCGAATATGTCCCCCGAACGGCAATTAAGGCCCAGGCTTTGGTCGACTTTGTGGTTGAATGCGCATTCTCGGGTCCGAAGGATCTCTCGCCTGAAGAACAACTAATCCGGATCCCGGGGAAGTGGAAGCTCTTTGTAGACGGGTCGGTTGCCGGAAAAAAGTATGGGGCAGGCTAGATCCTCTCCAGCCCCGAAGGATTTGAATTATGCCAGGCCATAAGGTTCGACTTCCCCTTAACAAACAATGAGGCCGAGTACGAAGCCCTCCTCGCAGGAATGAAGCTTGCCCGAAGCCTCGAGGCGAAGCACCTAAGGGCCTTCAGCGACTCCATGTTGGTTGTGAAACATTTCACAGGGGAGTATGAACAAAGGGATCCCCGAATGAGAGCCTATGCTACTAAGGTACGAGAAGCTTCTTTATCATTTGAAACCTTTGAATTAAGTCAAATTGGCAGAGAAAACAATTCCAGGGCAGACGCACTTTCCAGGCTAGCTTCGGCCGAGACACAGAACATAACCGGTTCTATTTACCTCATCGAAGCCAAAATGCCTTCGATCGAAAAGAAAGAATGCCTAGAGATTCACCAGGGAAGCGACTGGATGACCCCCCTCAGGAACTTTCTGAAGAAGGGCATTCTGCCACCCAACCGGAAAGATGCTTTGAAGGTTAAATACAGAGCATCAAGCTACACTATCATCAATGGGCGAATGTATCGCCGATCAGTAAGTCAACCCCTTCTACGCTGTTTGAACAGCGAAGAACAGCAACAGGCTTTGGAGGCAGTACACGAAGGAATTTGCGGCGAGCATCTGGCTGGTCGTTCCCTCGCCTTTAAAATTCTCCGACAGGGATTCTTCTGGCCCACTTTGAAAGCAGACGCCATCGACTATGCAAATAAATGCGTACAATGCCAGTTGTTCTCCACTGTCCCGAAACAACCTCCTGAAGAGATGACCTCTATACTAAGCCCAATTCTGTTCGCCATATGGGCCGTGGATATAGTTGGCATACTTCCTACCAGCTCGAGGCAAGCGAAATACTGCATAATCGCCATTGACTATATGACTAAATGGGTCGAAGCCCGTCCTCTGTCAACCATAACAGAAGAAGCTGCTAAAAAGTTCTTCCTGGAACAGGTCATTCTCCGGTTTGGCATTCCGAAAACCTGCATCTCAGATAATGGAACTCAATTTGTTGGAAACAAATTCCGCAAGTTCCTGCACCACTTCGGAATCCAACAAAAATTTAGCTCAGTGGCCCACCCACAAGGAAATAGGGCGATTGAAGCGGCGAACAAGGTGATATTCCGTGGAATTAAGAAGAGGCTGGGCGAGGCAAAAGGAAGATAAGCGGAGGAACTCCCTTGGATCTTATGGGCTTACCGAACCACCCCCCGGACATCAACCAGAGAAACTCCTTTTAGAATGGCTTATGGCACCGAGGCCTTAGTTCCTGTCGAAGTGGGCTTGGAATCATACCGAACCGAGACCTACAATGTGGGAACTAATAGCTTCGGGTTGAAGGTGAACGTAGACTTGTTGGAGGAAGAAAGAGAAGCCGCCCATCAAAGGAACATGAGGTATTTACTGAAAGCGGCACAACACTATGACTCCAATATGAAGAAAAGGGCCTTCGGAGTAGGAGACCTAGTATTAAGGGAGTTGGCCGCATCTATGCCGACCAAGCAAGGAAAGCTCCAGCCAAACTGGGAAGGGCCTTACAAAGTGACCGAAGTCGTTCGCCCTGGAACCTATAAGCTCGAAACGTTGTCTGGCGAACAAATTAAAAACACTTGGCATGCCAGTCGCCTTCGGAAATTTTATCAGTCAGAAATTTCTAAAAAGCTTGTATTTCAATTATATGCGAAGAATGTAAGCAGTCTGATTAAATAAAGATGCATTTCCTGTCAAAATTTCTTTATTTATACATGCTGCGGTCGACCGAGTATTATCTGAGGGCGATCCTGAAGAAGATAAACACTTCGGCCGCCGCCATTGTCTAATTTGTTAACAGAAAAGACACAAGGGGCAATCACCCAAAAATCGAACATCATTACACTATATTGGCAACTTGGAATTGGTAAACACGAATTAAGGGCCTTAAGGGGCAATCCTAGAATAACGCCCTATCATTCGTCTTAACTTAATTATTTATTATTAATGAGGCCCAAGGAATCCCTGTCCCGGGGCGATCAAAGGAAGGACATGGTTCTTCGGCCTAGATAATGAAACAATTAATCCGACCAGGTTTAGGGGTGATCCCGAAGATGACCGCCGATCTAGGGGCGATCATAAAATGATCAACGCCCATGTTCCCTCGCCTGAATTAAGAAGGGATTAACAGCCCGAACCAAGCTTCGACCTTCAACCCTTGGGGCCGTAAGGGGTAGTGAGGCAGCAAAAAATTAAAATCATTATTAAAATCGTTAAGGCAAATGAATAAGCCGAAGATATGATTCATTTTATTCAATTCGATAAGATCGTTGAGGCAAATGAAGCCAGAGAGGCGATTCATTTTATTATTAAAATCGTTAAGGCAAATGAATAAGCCGAAGATACGATGCATTTTGTTTAATTTGATAAGATCGTTGATGCGAATGAAGCCAGAGATGCGATTCATTTTATTATTAAAATTGTTGAGGCAGAATAAGCCGAAGATATGATTCATTTTATTCAATTCGATAAGATCTTTGAGGCGAATGAAGCCAGAGATGCGATTCATTTTATTATTAAAATTGTTGAGGTAGAATAAGCCGAAGATACGATTCATTTTTAAGGCGAACAATTAAATGCAGTCGGACAATGCTGATGAAAAACAGATGCATTAAAATATAAAACCCCGAAGGCTAGTTAAATTACAAAGAGTACCAACTACAAAGAGTACCAACTACTACCAATTACAAAGAGTACCGATTACAAAAAATAGAAATACAGGAAGATGAACGAAGAATGCCGCTGCAAGATTTGGGTAAGACCATGGAAACACCAATGGCAAACTTCGCAACAAGATCATCTTCAGTCATGTCAAGCACCTCAGTGCTGAAGGTTTAGGCTTGAGGGTCTTCATCCGAGAGCTCTTCGTCTTTACCGGAGGAGACAGGAGGGACTTCGATTGCTGGACGACCGATAGGATCTTCCAAGCTGTCGTCCAGCAACTGCTTATAGTCCCAGTTCAGGCCATGGGCCTTCTCCAGGACATAATCAGCGCCGAACTGGAAACAGCGCTCCTCAGTCCGGTCCAGCTGTTTCTGCTTTTTCCGAAGCTCCTTTCGGGACCTTTTCAGCTGGACGTTCCGATGGGAGATCCTCCGGTTCGCCCTCTCCAGCTCGGTCTCCAGCCGGGATCTATCCTTCTTCAGCTCAGCGGCTTCGACCTCGTTCTGGGATTTCACCCTCACGAGCTCCTCCTCGGCCGCCGCAGCCCTCCTCTCCAACTCCTTCACCTCGGCCATGCGAGTCTCCATATCTTTAACCTTGTCCTCCACGGCTGCGGCCCAAGGGGCAGCCTATAAAAAGACGACAAAAACATTACTAAAGGATGCCGAAAAGAAAAAAGTGGAAGAAAAATAAAAGGTTAAAAACATACCAAGGACAGGAAGGACAGAAGCTCCGTGCAGGCTTCGGTAGCAGAAGCCGAGGCAAAAGTCGGGAGATCGACCGGGAGCTGAAGACCATGGCAGAGGTCCGAAGCCACCTCCTTCGTGGACTGCCGAGCAGGGTACACCGTATGGTCGGACGTAATCACTCCCCACCCCGGGAGATAAGAACGCACTATCCCCTCCTTGCTCCTGGTCCTCTTGGAAGGGTTCCCCTCTCCCATGTACTCCAGATCGTCCCCCTCCTCGGCCTCAGAAGCCACTCGAGATTGACGGGGCGACGAAGGCTTCTCGGTCGGGGCCCTTTCACCCGTGCCCTCAGATGGATCGGGCATAGCCCCCTTGTCGGCCGCCTTCTTCGCCGCCTCTTCGGCCGCCCTTTTCTCGGCCGCCCTGGCCTTCTTTCTCTCGATCAGGGCCTCCCTTGAAGACACTGTAATAAGAAGGGAAAACAAGTCAGTCCAAGCATATATATAGTCGAATGCATAAAAAGAAATGGAAATACAGGCGTGGGGACAACACTAAAAGACCAAAGAAGAAGTTTTGTTACCCCCACCCCACAAGCTGAAGAGCCAATCCTTATCCCGAAACTCTTCGGGACCCAGCTTCTTCACATTGACGTCCACCAACGCCGTGTAACTATCCTTCTCCTCCAAGGTCAAGCTTGGCATGAGAAGCAGAGCGGGGTTTACATCCCGCCAAACCGACATGGCCGACAACCCCGGGCCACTCATATAGCACCAATGTGTGTGAGTGGACTTATTGTTCGAATTGGTCGCCGTCCAATCGGGTCGCCCTGCCCGACGAGCGATGATGTAAAAACCCGCACTCTTCGGATTCCTCCTAAAATCGTAATGGTACCAGAATAGGCGAGTGTTGGGTGCGATCCCGGCGTGTAGACACCTGTTCTAGAAATAGTTGATATGGATGAACCCGTTCGGATCCATCTGCCTGAGGGCGATACCCATCTGGAAGAAGAGGTACTTGATCAGCTTCAAGGGCGGCACCCTCAAGCCGCATTTGAAGGCCGCCTCTGAAATCCCTACGGCGCAGCCTCCATATCTATCCGGCACCCCGGGAGTGTCGAAGATCCTCTCGCCTTCCCTCGGCGCATACAGCCAACAAAGTCCTCGGGGAACCGAATAATCATCGTACATCTGAACGACGCGCCCTTTCGTCAGTTCAGATCTATTATTGGCTGCGGGATAGTCGGCAGCCGAACCATATAGGGCCCGTCCCGTCCGCTCAGGGCGAATGGAAGATGTTCCCACCAAGCTGTTGGATAAGGGGTCCCAAGAATCCGGGGGGCGTTCTACTCGGTCCATATCCCTGTATCAGGAACAGAGAGACATTAGTCCATGTACTCGGATTAGCAGATAAAAGAAAAAATAAACACCCGAGTACACGTCCCAGGACCGAACGAACCAGAACCCCAGAGGCTGTTTTCGAAGGCTGCTCCCGAGCCAAGCCCACCCGAAGGATGTTCTTGCCTATAGAGCCTTACGCAAACATCGCTCCAGACCACCTGTTTAAGCCCTGGGTCGACTCCCGAAGGGTGTTCTAAAACCAAGAAATCCCGAAGAACGTTCTTGGTCATAAAACACCTCGCATGCCATCTTTAAACCCTTGAGGCCTCCTCAGAATTGGTAAAACCCAGAAACCTATGTTACCTACCCAAAAACCCCAGAAAAACACAATAGCACACACAAAAACCCAGAAAATCCCCATAAACCCAGAACCAAAGTTCGCATGCAAACTCTATAAAACACGGGAAACTAATATGCAAACTTAAAACTGGAAAACATGAAGAGAAACTTACTTATTTGAAGGTGCTCTTGGATTGAAATGGGATGATTTGGGAAGACGGAGTTGCTGTTGCCCGTGATTGAGAGATTCTCCGCGATTTGTCACTGTGTGTGGAGAAGCTAAAGTGATAAAAAGGAAATGAAACCTACAAATGGGCTTATATAGGCGCCTAAAATTAATTTAGAGAAGCGACGTTTGGGGGTTTTTGAAATGGACGTCCCAGATCAAGACGGTTGGCATTCAACGACAGAGATTAAGTCATGAAACGACGTGCCACCAGCTGTCATCAATGCACTGCAAGTCCCCATAAGCTTGCCACGTGTACGACCGAAGATCGAGGCGGGACTGAAGCGATCGCCCTAGGGTTCCTTCATCCCCATATGGGCCGAGACCGGTGTCCGTCGGCCGGCCCGAAGGCCCAGCCGAAGGACAGGGACATGTTGGTTATAGGCCCAATAAGGCCCATTGAACGAAGGCCCGTTAAGCGGTTGTGCTACTGGGCCGAAGGACCTCCAGGCCCGCGCCGCTGAGGCCCATGGAAGCAGCCCAGGCCGAGGCCTGCTACTCGCGGACCATTGGACAATGCAAGGGACATAACGCCCCATTTTCACTCCCTCATTAATGGTTGGTAACGGAAGAACATTCATGGCATGATTGGGTATAAAAACCCTTGTGAAGTAAGATAAAACATACACACTCTCAACACTTTCTGCTCTTGTATTACTACCCTAATTTTACAGCCAGATTCTGATTCTCATGCCGGAGGTGAATCGGGGGTCCAAACCCTCACATTCTCTTCACTTTCAGGTACGGCCGAAGCCTTCTTCAACCCAGCCGAACCTGTTCATACCACCGAAGGATCTGGGCGTAACACATATATACATATCTTTAGTTTGATGAGAATCAAATCAAAAAATATAGTTCTAATTGTGATGGTTAGGGGCTTTGTCCTGAAGGGTGATGGTCTTTGTTTTGAAATTGCTTAAAGAAATTTCACAAGTAAGTTATCACATCAAAGAATTTTAGACGTATCTTGGAAAATTGTTATAGGTCCCGATCTCGTAGGATACTTCTCGTCAAAGTAAATTCTTTTTAGGACACATTTATCGGGATGGCTGAATATTTTTTTTGCCTAACCGACTTAACAACCAACTGAAATTACGTTACCTAATCCATTAGCTTTAATGGCTCATCATAACCAATCAAAACTTGTTACCAAATTCACTCTTATACACAATGTATACTTAGATTAGGTTATAATGCATGTTGGAATGAATTTTTATGGACTTGAGATGATATGTTATGATATATGATTAATCAGATGGACCAGAGAAGAAAACCAACAATGAAAATATACTACTTTTGTGTTGGTTTAATTAATCATTAATCAATATGTATTTAATATATAATTTATGCATATTTAAAGGTAGTCTAATAAAATAGGAAATAAGTATATTAATACATGTGAATAAGCGTGCAAATATAGATAGTTCAACTAATTAATGCATAATATAAAAACTAGAAATGCACATAATCACACAAAATTAAAATAAACCCTTGTCTACGGAATCCCAACTATTTAAATGATGGGTAGATAATATTTTTATAAAACAAGGAAAGTGTTAGTTATTTTAGATTTTAAAGTTTGAAGGTAAACTCTCTCCGTCCCAATTTATCAGTCTTGTTTGGCTTTTTATGGTCAAATTAACTCAATTTTGACCGTAAATAAAAATTTATTTTTTTATTATTTTGAAAAATAGAAATATATATATATATATATATATATATTATAATAGATTAAATTTACTTTTTAGTGATATAAATTTTATAAATATTTTCGATTATATACCATATAAAATTTATAGGCAAAGTTTGGTCATTTTGACCGCAAAAAGTCAAACATGACAGATAAATTGGGATTGAGGGAATAGTAATAATTAATATAAATTAGATTTTTTGAAAAATACCCAAGAGCAAAAATATTTTGCAAAAATACTGTCATTTTTATTTTTGTTTGCAAAAATAATTTTTTATTTGCAAAAATACTATTTTTATATTTTTGATTTGCAAAAGTACGGTATTCTGCAACTCGATTCAAGTAGATGCAAACTTCGAAAAGTGTCTTCAATTTCATGCAATCTCATGCAACCTCAAATACAACAAAAAAACTCGATTCAACTAGTTGAATTTCTGCTCAATTTTGGTTGATTCCGTTTTTTTACAAAAAGTTTTGGAAGATGATAAAATCCCAAAAAAATTAGAAAAGTTAGATTTTTTGGTAATTTCTCAAATTTATATACAAGTGAATGAATTGGAATCAAGAAAATAAACTCTCCTCAGTTGATGTTGAGTAACTTATACAAGAGATCAATAATATTATCAAGAGGTATACCCACATACGTCCTCCACCAATTTAGTAATATTTGATCAATAAAAACTATATGCTACTAATTCATTTGTTATTTTGAAATGTATCACATATATATAACTTTACAGAATATAATAATATTTAGTCCATGCGATTCCGTTGCTTGAAATTAAAGGGCACTGTGCCTAAAATTGCTTTCGTGCGATTGCTATCCCGAGTTCGTTCTCTTAGGAGCGTCCTCCATTTTGTCTGCCACTCAGTCTTGGTGGGATTTTTTTACCCCCTTCGTGGGATTTTTTTGCCGTTATTTTCCTAAAAAATTTAGGATTAAAAATTGGTCTTAGGTTTGGATTTGATCTGTATGTATGTCAGTTCAAATTTGGCTTGTATAGGCTAGTTTTCGTTTCAATTTTCTTTTTGTGGTGCTTTGAGCTTTGGTTTCGTTTTGAATTTGTTTGGATTTTGGTGTTTTTTTTGTTGGCTAGCGGATGACATGGATTCTTCTTCTTTTGCTATCTTGAAAAAGGTTTAGTAGATGGTTTTGGCAAGCTCTGGATACCTATTTGTTTAGCATTGTAAGTAGAGTTTGAGAGTAAGTGTTAACATATAATAATTAGTAGAGAATTATGGTATAACCATACCTATTTGTTTAGCATTGTGAGTAGAGTTTGAGAGTAAGTGTTAACATATAATAATTAGTAGAGAATTATGGTATAGCCATGACTATATTAGTTTGTTGTAAAACAGTGTCCTTATTATTTATTAGTTGCTTATTTTGTATCTAATTTTTTTTAATTATTATGAAACTCTATTTTCCTCTCTATTTCAACATTATGATCCTTTATCCATGATGTTGGCTATAATCACAAAACTTATATTGTCTAAAAATATGGTTGTGAATAACTAGGGAAACTAATATATATGCGTGTTGATTCTTGAAATATATATAGTTTTAATAGGTTAACAAAAATTTTATTTAAAAAGCCCAACCTGTTACGGTCTCTCGAGTTCCTCAGACCCTATATCTGAGTGGTACATACTAGATATGTTAGATTCGAATATAAGTGAGGTGTTACAAATACCAAATAAAGAAAAGTTGTTACAAGTTCGGCAAATGATTCAAATCAAATATTCTCATAGTATTTCTATGTGTATATTCCACACTTTAAACATTATTCATACACTGTAGATTCTGATGTACATCTAGATAGTTTGAACTAGGTGTGTACAATTTAAATTCAATTTGCTGTATTTGCACTATCTTTAAGCTGCAGTACATTCGAATGAGACTATTGAAGATGTCAAATTAATACATAAATACATAAATATAACATAAATATCCGGACTCCTAACCAAATCCTCCATGTTATGCCCAAACCAACCTTAATTGTCCCAAATTTGTTTCACCAAATTGTAGATCTCATAACCATCAATAGTCTGATCAGTTCAGTGCAATGAAACCTTAGTTGAAAAGTTGAAAGTAAAATGCCCAATTCCAGAATTTCGATGGGGTTGTCGTGCAGCAGGTTGTTGTAATGGTCTTCTTCTGATAGTAAACCTCGATCACTCTGATATGTACTTGTGGAATCCTAGCCTTGGAAAAATTAAGCGTTTCCCAGGTGTTGGTGATACAGTCCCATTGGCAGAATTAATACAGATTCCCCTGGGTCCGTATTGAACAAGCTAGGGACGTAATCTTTCCTATCACATCCTGAACAAAACATTAAGATATCTTAATATAATCAAACAAAAAGCAATATAAAAGAATTAGAAAGGGAAATAGTGTGTATACCACGCCTCTGCCTCTCTGCTTTAGCAACCCTTTTGATGTAACATGAACAATCCCTGATAAAACTATAAATATTTGAAACAAAAAAATAATCAAAGATTAGAATTGACAACATCTAAAAATTAAATCAAAATCGAATCCATTAGAAACTACTTGTACCTTTAGCACATGGACCATGATTTGGTCTCCAGATATGCTCTCCTCATCATCTTCGCTGCTCAATTGATTGGCCATTTACTGATTTATGAAGTTCTTGAATATGGTAAGATGGGGGCGGCTATATAGGGTTTATGGGGTATGTGCAACACCCCCGACTCCCAGCTTATATAGGCAACAGTTAAAATATGGGAAATTTCCTGGAAATTTCTTATTCTTAGGTTGTATTCAATTGAGATTTTGAAAGATTTTTATGGATTTTAGAAATCTTGGGTATTTAATTTGGATTTTAAACAATCCTTAAAAATCTGAAGGTGTTCAATAAAGATTGGAATTTTTTTTTAAAATCTGAGTGTACTCAATTTAAATTTTAAAAAATCAATCAAAATTTGGTTGTATTCAATTTGGATTTTAAAATTTTCATCATAATATGATGGTATTTAAAAGTCTATGAATTTTTTTTTATTTAAAAAAGTTGTGGATTTTTGATGGATTTACTTGTACATTTTTATTATCTTGAAATATCTTCGAAATATATGAGATCTTGATGGATTTCTAAAAAACTCCACAAAATCTGCTAGAGTCTATAAGATTTTGGATTAACTCCATCAAAATTCACAAAGAATTAAAATCAATAAAAATCTTTTAAAATCCATAGATTATTGACAATTCTTTAAAATCTGAAATGAATACACCCCCCTTAATTTTCATTAGTCAAGTGATTTTCTATTTTTTTTCTATTTGTTTGTTATTTTTCTTCACTCATATTTTTTTAATGTTTAAGAAGACTTCTTTTGTTTGTTTTAGTTACTGTCCCCCAAGATTCTTTACCTACTTTCGCCTCATGCCTGACACGTATTTTAAGGCTATTATACAATATAGATCTATATATATATTTTTTAATTTTTTTATATATAAAATTTTAAACACTATATTTTTATTTAAAAGAAAAAAATATTTAAAATTATTTAGGAAACCGTGTTTTACGGGAGCCATACAATGTATGATGTTCCCTCTTCCCCCAATGTAAACATCTCAGTAGGACGGAGGGAGTACATCATAAAAATTAAAACAAAGTTCTAATTAGGTTCTTTATTTTATTTAATTATCTAAAAACACAATTCAAATGATAAATTTTGAATATAAATTATTTCTTGATGTAATGAGTGCAACTGTGATTGTTAAAAGTCAACAAGAATCATTCAAAGTTTGAACTTTTATAACTAATTTAAATTCTAATTTTTTCATGAAATAGGCATTTTTAAGAAATTAAATTAAACATTTTTTAGGAGTTAAAAATAAATAGTAGAATTCAATTTTTCTGAAACACAGTATGTAATTTATAAAAAAGTTGCTTAATATAAATATATATATATTAAAAACGTATAAAATAAGCCCTATTGCATAATTAATATAGCCTTAATTAAACCTAATATGGTCCGTAAGAAAAGCCCATTAAATAAGGTATGAAACCCTAAATATTTATTAATTTTATAATTAATAAATAATGGGAAATCAGCTATCAAATAATATCCTATTCAGGGTATAATTCTTTGGAGCTTGGCCTCCAAAAAACTTGAGAGGATAAGTAATCAACTTCCTGCATTCTAGGACTCCAAAATTCAGTCTAAGTCCGAGACTTGTTCACCAAGTCTCCTAACCGGAACCTAAATTAGGATTGCCCACGCCTATATAAAGGGTCTCACCTCGCGGATCAGAACTACATTTTTGGCTTGATCCTTTGAATATATCAAGGTACGCATCTTGTGAAGGCAGATTTAAGTCCCGAAACACGAAAGCAGTCAATCAAGGGCCTAGAGCTCACGAACCCTAGCATTAATTATAAACTAGTTTTTACCCATAACATTTGGCGTCATCTGTGGGAAGAAGACATCAACCATGGTAACCCCACAAAGCAGAAATAACATTCCTGAAGGAGCATCAACTTGAATTACTCAAACAATCTCATCCGCTATTGAGATTCCACCTCACCCACCTCCTCTCAAGGGACGGAGAATCCAATCATGCCCCAATCTGGATCTCAGCCAATCGCGACTCTAGGAGAGAACTGTGACACCCTCAATCTCGGGGTTAGGAAATGAGGACTCACACACCTCCAATCTAATAATTAAATATGCATAAACCACGATTAACTACTAACAGGTTCAACAGGATAAAGTATGAGACAAGATTACAACTATCAATCACAAAATATAACTTACAAACACAAAATATTATTAAATAAACAATATCGATTCCGGCTGGGAACCGACATATAACCCATTGTATCTTTAAACATTTCCTTCTAAGCGCGAGCTCACTCTTAATTACCACTACCTGCTCTGGCAACCGGAAGCCCTCAACACGGTAGGGACCACCAAGTACGCTCTTACGAGCAGTGCGCCTAAGCCTGACCATCTTCTTGCTTAACTGCCATGGTTAGATTAAAACAAAACAAATGAGTATAAAACTCAGCAAGTAACTATATAGCAGTTCCACAATATCAGTTCACAATATGATTTACCAAACTCAGGGCATTCTACTTTATTTGATCTAGGTGGCAGATTTCTAGCTTTTGGGTTAAGGAAAGGTTTTTGAAGGATAATGTGGGGCTTTCAAGGAACAAGGCTCAAAGCAGGACGAAAGCCGACATTCATCACAAATCATTAAAGGATCAAAATAGATCTTTCAATAGAGGAAAGCAACAATATTTCATTATATGGAATCAATCATATGATCAACAAATGCAAGAATCGGGGTTCTCGAGCTTCAAGCTTCACATTAACATAATCCACTCTTTTCAAAGCAATATAAACCATTTTCATTTTCAAGAATCAATTTACTGAACAGAAAGTTTCAGTTCCCTTTTTAAACAATCATTTAGAACCCTTGATTGGATCATTTCCTCTTTCCATTTCATTATAATACGGATGATCAGCCCGTACCGACCTCCATCCGGTCTTTGAGGTACCAATCGACATAATTTCATCCTTAAATTGGACTAGCCCCGCTAGCCTCTTACCATGACTAGACTAGTCCTACTTTCCTCTTACGTCCCAATCCAATCCATCAGGAATTCATTTGGAAAACCTTGAGTTGGAAAAACAATTAGGTTTTCAAAAACTCATTTCATCATTACCAAGAATTTGAAATCATTCGGACTCTTTCAAGTCGAAACTCATTCTTAAATCATATTTTAAGGAAACAAAGTTCAGGGAGTGATTCAAAGATACGCAAGGAACAATTCATAAGAATTCTGTATCAGGGAGAATAAAGCACTTAAGTTAGAAGGATCAATAGTTGTTTAGGGATCAATAGGGTGATCAGGAAAACAGGGTATCATTAAACAGGGTTAACAAGGATAATCAGAGGGTTCAATATAATCCATGGCTTAATAGATAACTTGAACAGAAATGACAGATTATCAAAGGGTTGAATCATTAAGCTTATCAATAACAGTTTATCAAGAACAAAGGCAGGGTATCTCAAATCAATATCAGGGTTTCATAATTAAACAGTTCAATACTCTACATGGTATGAACAACATTCTCTTTATAACCATTTACACAAGTAATCAGAGTTACTTGCCTGAATTTGCTTTCCTGAAGGTTGAACTACTGCCACCTAGTATACCCTTTACTTTCCTAGCCTGAATGCCCTCACGCTCCGAATCTACAATAAAACCAAACCTTAATCAGATTCTCAACTCTCGTTCCCGGAACGATCACTCTATACGATAACTAGATTATATCCTTGACTCGAGTACACGAATATAGCTTATACACATAAGCACATAACACATTCCTTCTCGTAACCTTTATATCTTTATATAATTAATAATCGAAGCGCACTTGCTTAATCTTAGCTATTTCTCAAATCACACTAATATAACTTTACGAGTACATGATTTATTCACAACCAAACATTTACGACCATAGCTATCACTTATAGCTCTTTTTTAATATCAAACGATTTAATTCCCTTTTTCTTTTACTCCTTAATTCGAACGAAACATACAAAAGAAATCCAATATATTCAATTTCAATCTCACACAATCATGCACAACTAATGCAATTTACAAGGTTCATTTACTCACAATTAATCATCACTTAGTCACATAATTATAATCACATCACATAACACATACTTCATTGACTTAATTATGTCGCAAAATTCTCAGTCGTCACAAGAACCCTCAAAACTCGACTTTGAATGCTCCTTTAGGGGCACAATCTAAGGGTTTTGAGATGTCAACTATGGTCTCAAGGAGTTGATGAGTTTCTAGATTAGGTAATGGATGTTGATAATTTTTTAATAACGATAATTTTATTAATGTCATGGGTGTTCCTAACAATATGCAGGCTGCGATAACTCGGGTCAAATCCCGAGCATTTTTCAAAACCGGGTCCAGTCCCGATTCCGAGTCCGAAATAATCAGAAGCCTACTATCCTAATTGTAACCAACTTGGGTAAACAATAATCCCACCATAGGCCCCCAAAAGATCATGACTTATTGGTGCATATAGTAGTAGTACTTTATCTTATAAACTGAACAGAAGTCCCAAATCTTATTGATGTGGGACTAAGATATTACAAACTCCCCCACCTAAAGTTTTGACATCCTCATCAGGCCCGAACAAATAGGCCATGGGACAAAGATCATACCTCTCTACATATTATGAAATAATACCGGCTGGCTTTGTGTTACCACCTCCGAATCTTTATCCATTTTAGGATAATAGCATTAGCTTTCGTATTCCCACCTTCGATAACCTGATGAATCAAGATTTAGAGAGATAGCTCTGATACTATAGACGACAACCTGGGTCAAACCATGAGCATTTTTCAAAACCTGGTCCAATTCTGATTCTGAGTCTGAAATAAGTCGAAGACTACTGTTCCAAATTCAGCCAATTTGGGTAAACAATAAGCCTACCCAAGGCCCCAAAAGATCATAATTTATTCGTGCACATAGTAGTAGTACTTTGCCTTATAATCTGAATAGAAATCTTAAATCTTATCGATGTGGGACTGGGATGTTACATATGCTAAGATGGTAGAGTTTTGTTTGAAAGGCGTTGGTTGTAGATGGTGGGAATAAAATTTCTCCAGGGGCGGCAAATAGTACTGGAACTTCTTCATGAGACAAATACTAGATGTCGGCAAAGAAGAATCGTCACTCTACATTATGAACATCTCCAGTTGGTTTCAAATTTCTATAATATAATAATATATAGAATTTTTTTTAAAATTATTCACATTTAATGTCACATAATAATATAAGTTATGGTCAGAGAAGTTTATTTACAAGAATCAAATAATGAACTTATGGCACAACAAGGCACATGCTTGTTTGTTCTTTACTTGTTCTTAATCAAACAATTAAGGTAAATTTCTGAAAAACTATGAATGCTATTTTTTAATTTCCAAATAAACTCTTTAGACCTGGTTTATAATTTGATGTAATTATTGATGGTAGTGCAGGTCAAATACATATTTAGTCAGAAATAGGGGTTTTTTAACTTTTGGAAATAACGATTATATGTAGTTATACGAGTAATGCTACTAAATGAATGTTAAATTATAAATATTTCTAGTTCTATATCGTGAATATGAACGAATACATAATGTAGCCTAGTTTTATTTAATGTAATATTAATTAGGATTTCATAACCAATTTATTGCTCTTGGTAATTTTACACAATAGGTCTAACATCAGCTTTATATAGGTTATATTCATCAAATTAGTGGACACAAAATTTAACTTATAATATGTGGATTTATACTTGGGTACCACCTTCAATCAAATACTGAATAATAATTGAGCCCAGTGACATCAAACATTCATCCTTCTAGAAAGATAGTCATTAGTCCAAGACCGGACTTGCATCAAAGAACGGTCCCAACAAGAAAAAGAGATATGTCAACACACTTCTTGCCGGAATGTCGGCTAACACCCAACACTCTTCTTGTAGAACAATATCAAAAATAACACCAAGGAAAATACCAAACATTCAATGTCCAAGAAGGATAGTCTCAAGGCCAAGAATAACATCTTTACAAAGTTCAAGGGCAAAGGTAAGAAAATAGTATTCATTTACGTTTTATATTCATTTCTTAAATTTTCAATTACCATATTATTTACGTGTTTTCACCTTAAATTTAACGAGAAAGTTGTATGAAATGTATACATTATTATGATAAACTAAATTCATCACATGGACACATAATTATGTGTCAATCATAATTTTAGCAATATATAGAGTATCATAAATACTATGTATGCTGTACTTTTACATTATATATTTCATTCATGATCTTTTTTTTTATAAATAATTTCATGGAAACTAGGTACTTTGTTTCTTTCGCCAATAACAAATTTGCTCATATTTAATTTATTTATTCTAGACCAAGAAATTTGAAATGAATTCTTACTCCAAGAAAAAAGAGTCACGAAAAACACTGAAAAATTGGTCTCAAATTGCCCTTGTAGGTTGGAAATGAGTGCAAAACTGACCCTCGAACAACCAATATATCGATTCATTTAAAACCAGGTTGGTTGGAAATAAAAGGTAACCGAGCTTGATCGACCAACTTTATTGATTGTTTATAAAATTGGATACCTTAATATGTGACCCCAAATACCATACCCCAACACCATATTGAAAATCCACGTCATTACTATTTCCCCAACTGACCTTATTTTAGTCGGAAAAGGTGGTCGCAAATGTAGAATTATTTATTTCCTAATTTTCGGTCGTATATAGACACAAAAAAGTTGTATGTTATATTTGGTCGTGTATATAACAGTAGGCCAAAAATGATTAATCAAATCAATTGTGCAAAATAGACAAATGTTGAAGGATAGTAGTAAATGATTTGAATTTGGTTGCTTATGGTGAAAATGGTGGTTGAAAATAACTTTAATTTGGTCGCTTTAAAGAAAAGTATGGTAATATCACTTCAATAATTTGGTAATTCACAAAACAATATATTAAAATTGAATTCTTTTAAATGCAAATAATAGAGTCATATAATATTTTCATTATCGTCATAAAATAATAAGTGATACAATCAACTAAAACTAAAATATTATTACCAAAAACTAAAATAAATTACAATAGAACTAAATTAAACACTAAATAGTAGAATTCTTTCATCTATAAAATCATCCCCTTCTTCACAAGTGAGCCATCTTCTTCTTCACATTTATTGTTTTCAACATTTGTTGGAACAAGTGATTTTTCTAATTAC